>NW_024386765.1:2699611-3336148 GCF_900408965.1 Simochromis diagramma
CTCACAGGTACTGTTCGTTTTAACCACATTCTTTGTTTAGCTGTGCTCTCAGGTAAGTCTCTTCAGAAGGTAGAAGATAAATAGGTTTCCAGACCCACCGAGAATACTTGCTTGACAAGAAGGATAGGCTGGGTATGTAATTTTAGAAAACAAAAAGCAGTCTGGGCTATTCTACCAGCTGAGCAACTCAACAATCTGGTGATGAATGGTGAAGAAAGCAGGGGTTACATAAAGCAGATAAGTGTAATGACAAACAGGTGCATTAGCTAGAGTTCAGAAGGCCACACCGACTCCTGGGATGAGGTAATTCAACACACACACACACACACACGAGGGACCACGTCATCTGTTTCAGTTGTTCCTTATGCACTCAGTGCTTCTCAGTCTTCACTGGCTCTTTCCTGATGTTGTCGGCAGCTGGATTTGGACCTCACATTAAAGTTAAATTGATTTGTGTTGAATTCATTGAATGACAGTCTACATGTTGTTCCATGATACAGTTTCTGAAAATCATATTAACTAATTTTTATAAAACAATGTGATTTCAACTTAAATGTTATCATCATAAAATGATTAGTTCAGTAATTCACCTCAACTCGATAAAAGATGTTTCATGGCATTCTGCGTATTTTCTTCTCCTGATTGTATTTTTGGCATGCTGCTAATCAGCCTAAGGGCCGTCTAAAGAAGATCATTAGTCTGGCTGAAGGGGCTATAGATGGCCTTTTGAAAACAATATAATATTTTTAAAGAAAAGAAAGATTAAGAACACGGTGGAAGAGAGGCTGTCAAACGGAGGAGGATGAGAGGGGAAGTGGAGAATGATGAAGAAAAAATTATCAAAGGGGGCAAAAGAACATTTTCATGGCCTGTGATTCAGCTGTCTGACTTTTTGTTATGATGTGAAAGCTCACCAGAAGCAGTGAATGAAAAAGTCAAAGCAATGTTCCAGACACGGCTGTGCTGTATTCAGAGTTCAGCAATCACTAAGGCCAATGAAACAGTCCTGACGACGAAAGTGACCCAGCACAGAAAGAAATGATGAATGAGATTTGTCAATGAGGTGATCCACTTTTTGCAGAAACACACTGCAAGTGCCAGTCAGCCTCGAGAACAATATCACAGGGCTTTAGACACGGCCTGCCATAACCACAGAGGAGTCTAAGTAGGATTGCTTCCCAAATATACAATAATAATCATCATTTTTATTATTAAAAAAATGTATGGCAGCAAATCCTTTTTCACAGCACTGTATGTGCATAAATTTGTATTTTTGTATTGACTATGATTCCAGTTGTATAAAAAAACGTAGCCATTTTTACACTGGTTTTAAAGGTCAATAAACTCATTTCCATGGTAAGTTTTTTGATTTAAATACCTAGATTCAAACCCTATTTAATGGATTTAATAAGTTTTGATTTTAAAGTGTTAAAAAAAGAGATGAGGCGGGATATGTTTTGGAGGGCTTAGAGTGTGGCTAAATTCTAGGAAACTGGATCCATAATGTTCACTGAATTCAGCCTTTTACATTGTTACATTGTTACATTGTTAGCATTGTAACATTTAATGAATCGCACCATTCACTAAATCTGCAGCTGGTAGGAAATTAATTTATCCAAGAAAAAAAACAAACAATTGGTCCAAACTTTTAAAGTTAGTAGTGATAATGATGACTAAGCAAACCCATTATGGACTGAACCTCTGAGGCCCTGAATACAAATGATCACAACAACGCATGACTGTTTGCTAGCTTCATTTTGTCTTGACAAAATTAAAGTATGAACAGCTCAACCCAAGATCAATGGACCAGGCTGGTGAGGCAGAACAGAAACACAGATAATTACATGCAGTCAGTAGTAATTTGATAGAAAAATAAATTGGTTGCAGGTAAAGGGGCAGCAGAAAGAACTGAAAGTTGATCACTTGCTCCGTCTCCAAATGCCATCTCAATTATTCTATCTGGCAGTAGTGTTGTGGATTTCATACTGTTCAATCTACATTTGAAAGAGATTTTTGTTCTTATTAATTCTGTGAACTAGGTTATTATTTTTTCATGCCCACTCTCAACATCTATTCCAACACAATTAAAAGACTTAACTATGTTGTATTTTTCTCACGGCAGTCATTAATTGGCCATCAGAAGGCTTGGGCAACCTGAGGTGAAGCCTTTGGCTGGGTAAACACAGGATGAATATAAGCCCGAGTCATTACGTGCTTCTCTAACCTGTGGTTACTTTAAGTCACTCCTTTGAATCTGTTTCTTGGTCTTTTTCCTTTTTCCTTTTTCCTCTCGTTTTGAGGGCAGTCACCAGCACATTTCCTCCCCCACCTTCCTCCACCCCATCACTGCTTCCTCCATCTATAGCTTGTTAAATTTGATTGACAGAACCAGATATTTGTGGTGAGTGTCAGGGCGCCGAGGGTTTGGAAACGGAACAGAGATGTCCACGCATGGGGTCCGCATGAAAGTCATCTCCATATATGTTCTTTCACGCCGTTTTATCTTCACCATTTGTCATGAATGATTTAACATGAGCACGTGGAAATTACTTTTCAGACATTAAAATATTTTTGAATAAGTGTGGCTGATTGACATCTTATAATAGATGTTCAGCCCCTATAATTTGTTGGCAGACACACTGTTGCATAGCCATCAGGCGTTTCAGAGCAGTGATTTTCACTGGGCCCAAACTGCTGCAATCCAGTGAGAAGTGAGAGAAAAGAAGCAGACTCTAATATAGGACTGTGTGTGTCCCTGTTTCTGGTAGAACAGACTGGTATGTCACTGGCCTATCATCATCTTCCACAATTCCACATGAATATCATGAATTCAAACTTGTTTGCTTTTGGACAGGCAGGCATCTCCAAACAATTTCCATTTTATTTTCTTTCAATCCTATTTATGAAACCAATCAGTCAGAATCCTGCGCTGCAGTTTGTATTATGCATACGACTAATCACAACAGTGGACATTGCTTGAAATATTTGTCGAATTAATCTACATGCAAATGATCATTTGCTTATGTCCACAGACTGTAGCTACATCCACTGCTGCAGGTTTAGGTTGTTTTTTTGACGTTCCCCTTAAAGTTTGCTGTGGTGGGATTTCAATGCCCTGACTGATATATTTAATGATTCTCTTGCAAATATACCTGCAGTTTGGACAACTGATTAATGGCCTGGAAGACCATGAAAGAAAGCTAAAGCAGATAATGACAGAGCTCTAAAATAAATAAAAGTCAAGAATACATTTAAGGAGGTAAATAGTCAAAGTCTACAATTAAGACCCCTCCTTTGGTGAACATTAATACAAATAATACACCTCAACCTGGTCAGCTTGGTTAGCTAGACCAGTAGTTATGAAATACAGTAAGTCCACTTGTGTTGCAAAAGTGACCCTTCTTATGGGTTTAGCTGGAGCAGGGATGCCAACTGTTCCATTGCCAAATACATCATTCGGTAATGCTAACATGATGCTAAGGAAGCTGAAGAACTTGGGTTTTAATCGGAGGTGGCAAGACTGTTTAGTGGATTGTGTCTGATACACGGTGGGTGTCACACGATGTCTACATTCAGCAAATAGACCATCTGATTGTTGTCCAAAAAACACAAACCACAATAATAAAGAACCAAATACATGTTAACTAACATGAAAGCAATTTTGTGCTACAAAGCATGTTCGGTGCAGCTTTCTTTAGCAGACCTGGCAAAACCAGAGATAATAGGTATCATGATTGGTTATTAGGTTTTTATTTTAACCCAGGCTTTTTGCTTGAGCCTAAGTGGTGCCCTCATAAAAGAGGGTGTTTTGGTGCATCAGTTGATGCCCCCCCCAAAAAAAACAAACAAAAACAAAACAAAAAAACAACAGTAACAACCGCAACAGTATCAGGTACTATCTGCTGCAAGAGGAGAAATGCTTTATCTCATATTTGGGAAATTCTGGGTTAGAACAGATAATGGATGGGTATCCCAACAAAAAGCAACATTGGTGCTACAAATGAGGCTGGGGAAGAATGCCTTACAAAATCTGTAAGCTTGTAAAGGTTATAAACTTCAAAACTGATGCATTTATACATGATATTCAATCAAAGCATTTAAGCCTGACGCTGTCCCATAATGAAGGAGATGCAGAAATCACTTTAGCATTACACAAAATCATTATTTTTCTTAATGTGATGTTCTTTGTAGTGCAGCAGCAGTGGGAAACAGCCTCAGAAAGTACAGTGCTGTATATTTCCACTACACATGTATAGTTTCATACATACTGGGTAAAACACACAAACACACTGTCTGTCGTAATTATGTTTCATTGAGTCTGATCGTACCTGTTTGATCTTCTTTTATCTGTGCAGTGATACGATCAGTGATCACTTGTCAGTGCTTTGGTGGTGCTGATGGTGTGTGTGTGTGTGTGTGTGTGTGTGTGTGTGTGTGTGTGTGTGTGTGTGTGTGTGTGTGTGTGTGTGTGTGCCTGCACTCTACAGTGTTCTATCCTTATTAAAGACATCATGACACAATGATGAATGCCTCTCCAAGAGAGCTGAGATAACAGATTTTGCTGCTTGGCCTTGAGGCCAAGAGGTTACAAATGACATTTCAACTAACTTTATACAAGAGAAGCCCATAGTCCTCAGCTTTGAGGGTTGTTTTTTTTTTTTTTACTTAATTCAACTTTTCTCAATTTGCTTTCAGTAGTAGATACACTGGATTTCATCAAGTATTTTAATTTGATAAATAGATCTCATTTGTCTCTGATGCCTATCTGGATCCCAGCCATCCACGGTTTCAATGTGGAAAGCCTGTGTCCTACATTATAGTGGGGCAAGTCATCATATAATCTGAAAAGATCAAATTGCATCGGAGTTTAATTTAAAAGCAAAGCTTTTAACCGTAAATTGTTGCTTAATGACAGCAATCATTAAATAATGTCACAATGCTTTTTAGGATTTTAGTGAGGTTTGTTTTAGACATTTTCCAGTATAAAATATTAAAGAAGGTTTTTAAACTTTTTTACATTTAGATACATAGTCTCCATCCTTCCCAGGTTATTCCATATTAAGTATCTGTCAAACAAAAGCATCACATTTCAATTAGACACAGATAAATTAAATAAATTAAATAATTGCTGTCAATCCATGACAGTAATCTAGTGCTGTGCTTGTGCAGCTTAGCTCTGGAGCCCATTTAATTAAAACTTTCAGATACTGTCTTATTTCGCGGTGTAATCTTCACACGCTTTATCCAAAGCACACTCTGTGTTGAATCACCTACTAATTATATTCACGGTATTTAGGGATTCACTGTAGCTGACTCGCTAGCAGCATAGCCTCTTCACCTGTCCTTTCTGCACCTGCATGTGCAGTGCAGAGCAGCTCCCTGAGTCCTACTCATACAGAGGTCAATTATCTTGGTAATAGTTGTACATCTTCACTCTGTACGACTCTGGATACTGTGGGTCTGCTGAAAAAGAAAGCCTTGAATCAGAAGTACTTGATGTGGTATAACTCTCAAATGTGGACCTTAAAGCAGATAACTCATAAGCTGGAGAGTAAATGGCATCTCACAAATTTAGAAATTTTCATTTAGCCTGGAAACATAGTTTGTTGCTCTACAAAAATACCCTCTGTGAAGCCAGAACCTCTTGTTATTCATCACTGATTGAAGGAAATAAGAATCCTGGGTTATTCTTCATCACTGTAACGAGGCTTGCAAAAACTCAGAGCTATGTTGAGCCAAGAATTCCTTTAATCATAATGAGTAATGACTTTATGAATTTCATCACAAATAAAAAAATGTAAAATTACTCAACCATCTCACAGACATAAATGGCACTAGTGAAGGTTATACATGATCTTCTTGTGGCTTCTGACAGTGGACTCATCTCTTTCCTCATCCTGCTAAAACCTCAGTGCAGCGTTTGATTCTGCTGACCATATTTTATCACAGCGAGAGCATACTGTAGGTATTCAGTGCGCTGAATTATATCTATCTAATAAATTCCAGTTTGTTCGTGTAAATGAGTAATCCTCTTCACACAATAAGGTTAATTATGGTGTTCCACAGGGTTCAGTGCTAGGACCGATTCTGTTTACATCATACATGTTTCCCTTAGGCAGTATCATCAGAAGAATACATTTTCACTGCTATGCAGATGACACTCAACTTTGTCTATGCATGAAACCAGATAACACACACCAACTAGCTCAACTACAGGAATGTCTGAAAGACATAAAGACATGGACCTGCTTCTAAATTCAGATAAAACTGAGGTTATTGTACTCGGCCCAAAAAATCTTAGAAATTAGGTATTTAACAACATTCTTACTCTGGATGGCATTGGGTTGGCCGTCAGCAGCACTGTGAGGAATCTTGGAGTTGTTTTTGATCAGACATGTAGGACTGCTTTCTTCCATTTGTGCACCATCTCTAAAATTAGATAATCATCATCTATTTATTACTTCTAGGCTGGACTACTGTAATTCATTTTTTATCAGGATGTCCTAAAAGCTCCCTGAAAAGCCTTCAGTTGATTCAAAATCCTCCTGGAAGAGTACTGACAGGGACTAAAAAGAGAGGTTCCTCTTCATTGACTCCCTGTCAAATGCAGTTTTAAAACTCTTCTCATCACATACAAAGTCTTGAATAATCAGGCCCCATCTTATCCTAAATTGTACTGTATCACCCCAGTCCAGTACTTTGCTCTCAGACTGTTGTTTTACTTGTGGTTCCTACATGGGAGGCAGAGCCTTCAGCTTCCAGACCCGTTTTCTGTGGGACCAGCTCCCAGTTTGGATTCAGGAGACACCTTCTCAACTTTTAATATTAGGCTTACAACTTTCCTTATTGATATTTGTAAATTTAGAGATTCTTCCCTTACTTACGCTGCATTGGGCCTAGGCTGCAAGAGGCTTCCTATAATGCAATCAGTGTTTCTTTTTTACTCACCTTTTTTGTTCACTCACTATGTGTTTATCCCAAAAGGTTGATTCTGTTCATCTGGACATAGTGTTTTCAGTGGGAGAAATGTGTGTTTATATACCGATCTGCATTTAATCGTTGGTCATTATTTATCTCTGGCTCTCTTCCACAGCGTGGAAGGCAACAGTTGGGATTTAGTGCTTTATAAATACAATTGAAATGAATTGAATTAAATAAAGCAAATGCTTTCTATGTGCAGAAAAAAAGGGCTTTGTAAAATGATTAGAAATTCTATTACACACTTGAGCATGATATCAAGAGCTTTTTTAGAATCTTTATGGTCCATTAGAGGAAATGACTTCCACACTCTAAGATCAATGCAATTTTCATATTTAATACACCCTTTTGGCCTATACTTCCTGCATTAGAACCTTATTACCTTCATGCAAGTCTTATTTAGGCAGGCAGATTGACTAGACAAGACAGATGCAGTGGCTACAGGACTTTTTACACAAAGGAGATATTTTACACTCTCGTATTAACTTATAGTCAGGAGACAAAGGAACTCATTTCATACTACTACTCTGCTGAATTCTTCTGACTTCACTGGTAAAACTTGCATAACCACATTTAATGTAAATACTTAATGAGATTAAACTGCTTCTTGCTATTCTACAGTATCAAAAAAAACATGTTCCAGAGGACCAGACTAGGACATTTTACACCAATACTCTCTCCTGAAAAGCTTTGTTTCACTGCAGGAATGTTTCTGGCTAGCATACAAGCAGGCTGTTTTCATTCTGAGTGGCTGATGAGTTGTTCGGACTCCACATCTTGGTCAAAGCTTTGCTACAGACGTCAGACATCCGTCAGATAGCTTATAAAGCAGAGTACCTCCAGATGGGCTCTATCACAGGCAATACCGTTTAATTTAACTATTTCCAGCTCTACTCTGAGTTAGGTAATACTCCCTAGGTATGAACACACGCACACATATTTGGCATGCAGATACAACATGTCAATTATAATTGCATGCAAGTTCAGTACAAGTTTATTTTGTCCAGCTCAATTCTGTGTGTCATCTATTATTTAAACACACACCCACGCGTACATTTGTTCTCCCAAAAAGCTGTCATTGATGATATCGGTTAAATAAAAGCAGAAATTAAAGTTACTCAGAGTTGCTTTATATGTCAGACAGAATAAAATGAGGGCTGTAAAATGTCATAAAGGAACAAGATAAATTAAAAAAAGGGAAATGGATCAAAATATCATCTAACTTAAACTTATTGCTTCAGCTGAGTCCAAACTACACATTTAATATGAGCCCTAAAACCCACACCCCGCCGCATTTCCATAATCCCTCATACTTTTCTCCATACTATAATAAAACTTGACGAGATGGAAGAAAAGTGCGGTGATGAGAAGAGTGACAAGTTTACCAAGTAGCTTAAGACGCAAAGATACTTTGGCGTCACCTGCTGGACGGAACAAGCTGCCTCCCGGTTTAACTGACTGGCTTCCATAAATAATTAGAAAGCGGTTGTGGTTAGTGTGTTTGTAGATGCAAGGGGAGATGAATTGGTGCTTTACACGAACTAGATGTGTGAGGGGGAATGATGGAATAAAACAGTGAAATAAATTATGATGAGAATGACGCAATTGAAATGATCACTTACGCATTTTTACGGTTCATTGTTGTCTGACGGTCAAGCTTCAGAGACTTTAATGTTGTGTTTATGTGTCACATGTGTCATTCATATTAAACTACAGCCAAATGGACAAATACACAAAGTACATGAAAGAAGCAAATGATATCGCTCACATTGGGCCAATGTGGATAAAATGCGCATAGCATTTCAGGAAAAAGACTCACAGGTCTGTTCCTGCTTCACTTTGCAAGTAACTAGACTTTTACGGTTGTAACGACTTCCTGGTGTCTTTAAGAGTGTTTAAAATCTGTTTTTACATTAGACCACCGGGCAAAACATTTGTAATTTCCCCCACGAGAACCACACAGACTGAGTGTTACTGTGCGTATTTCAGGCGAACGGAGGAAGGAGGGTGGGAGGTAAACGGTCCTCATTAAGCTACCGTTTGGACTTTCCCTCAAGTCCTTCAAGTCTGCTTTCAGTCTCTCTATCAGCACCACTGACTGATTTAGGAACAGCAGCAGCGGCAGCAGCTCTTCATTCACTCTCCCCTCTCAGGACCGCTTTACCGTGGTGCGCCCCAGACGCGCGCTCTCCTCACTTCAGGATGGACGCGTCTCCTTCTCTTCACCTTTACCACTGACTGTGACGCTGCCGTAGTTCAGTGGGAGTTCCCGGGGGAGGGGGCAGGAACTGTTCTTCTGTCCGCTGTTTCGCCTTTCCCCTGCTGGGTTGTGTATTGTTTTGATTGAACTGCCAGCGTACGCTCCATCTCCGGGCTGCAGTTCCGAGATGGGGATGTATCTGCATCTGCTGCTTTTGCAGTACTATTTCGTCTCGAGTTTTGTGTGCAACGCCATCGCGTTCGTGGAGGAGCCCTTCGGAGGGAGGTCAGACGGGTACTGCGGGCGGATCCTCCGGGCGCAGACCCAGGGGACCCGGAGGGATGGGCACCATGAGTTCAGGCTCAGAGTGGAGGGAGACCCGGATACCTACCGGCCTGGCAGCACTTACAGAGGTAGAGTTGGCTTGTTTGACACTTTGCGCAATTAGCGCGCAATCCTCAGAAAATTTAGCAAGTGGATTGTTTGCCAAGTTGAAACAGAGGCACGTGTACTTTTCAATTTCTGCTGTGTTTCACTTCCAAAACCACAACTATGTGTAATCACATGTTCTCACTGGCATCAAGGTAATAACCACAGCAATCACATTTTATTAGAAAATTGTAGCCTGAAGGACGCAATTTTCCAAACCCAGTCTGCTTCCTCTGGCCCCTTCTGGGAGAGTACTGGTTTGATAAGGATACTTAGAGTTATAATGTCTGACCTATATTCACTTCCTCTTCTCTCGTTGCCAGGAAATGGACGCAAACACACACTAACATACAAGTATCCACAGGAAGACTCACACAGATCTGGCTCCAATTAAGCTGACCCCTACAAATTTAAACTCCTCCTATCAGATGAATATGAGCACGTTTCAAAAAAGGCCTCTTTGGCCTGTGGCACAGAGATTGTTGATGAGTTTAGAAGAATCACTAATCAATTGTAATCACAATTCACAATTCACTCACATGTTTTAAGTCCAAAGCTTCTTTTTTTTCTAAAAATTGAAATGAGTCCAGTGGAAGAGTGTTGGATGTGACCTGATGTGCTGCAGTTTTGCTGCAGGCATTTAAAACATGGATTGTAAAAAAAGAAAAGAAAAAAAGGTCACCTTGTTTTAAAATCTCCCTGCTGTGATCATACCCCTGATCATGCAATGTTTTTGGCTGTGACACCACATTTCAGCAATCCATGTCTAAATTTTAATCAGCTATCAGGGTCCTATGAAGGACACCACCAAAGAAGAAATATCCCCCAGCCTTCATGGTGCTTAAGTAGGAAATACGTTGACTAAAAAAACCAAACAGATAAAGCTGATAATATTGACACTTCTCCTCAGCGCCAGGAGCAAATTTAAGACAAATAGTATGAAAGTCAAGGTAAGGCTGAGCCAAATAAAATTTCACCCACATCTCATTATCTGGCTCCTGTTCCTGGCCTGTTCCCCACACAAAACTCCAAAAAGATTTATAGTTTTATAGTCTTTTTTTTTATTCTGCTGTGAGATGCTAAACTAGTATTTATATCCCTCACTTTTCCACATCAGTCCAATACTCAAAGGAGTGCTGCTTTCACATGTTTCCCTGGGTGACCCTCTGTAACAGCAAGACCCTGATGTAACAATGTAAACGCCTCTTTTGTGTTATTGTTGAGTTTCAATGCACACATCTTTTACAGTGGTCCTCCTGGCAACCAGCCCTGCTTATTTCAGAGGCTTCACTCTCATCGCACTGAAAGAGGGCAGAGAGGGCACCACAGATGATGACTACACCGGCCAGTTCCAGGTAAGGCTAAGCAGGTGTGGAGAGAAGGAGGTGGGATCGCTGCATACCGAATGTGCTCTTTGCTCCTTGGGAAAGTTCCCAAAAGATGAACTCATTTGTATGCTTTAATGCACATGGGAGTCGACTTAGCTGCTCCCTGCTGTCTTCTGGTACGGAGGTTAAAGGAGGTATTGCTGACAGATGCAACACAGCTTCCCTGGATGAAGCTAGAAAGCTGTTGTGGTGGAAAAAGAAAGAGATTCTTGCTGCCGCTTTGGTGCAGCTCTTTCAGGGTGAGGCAGACATGGCATCATTCCCTGCTAAATAGCAGATATTTCTTTCAGTGGAAGAAGGGGAAGGCAGAGGAGGAGAGAAAGAGGCATATAGGGAAGGAGAGAAAAGAGATAAATAGGGAGAGTTAAGAGAGCGAGATGTGAAATGTTTGGTTCAGTAGTAACACAACTCCCACTGAGCGGCAGAGAGCTCCTGAAGAGAGGGCCAGACTTCCTCAATTACCTCCTGCTCAGTGTAAACAGGAACACACATCTGTAGCTGTGTTTCAACATGCTGATCCTAACCAGACTCTTACCAAACATGAGCGAGAGGCTGCTTTCATGTAACCATGGGTTTAAAGAGAGGACTGAGAAGGTTTAACCACTTGTTTTAGCCAGTGAGTGTCATCTGTGTTTGATGGACCTCCATGGCTTTGGTTAAACAGCTTATTGGAAACCCGATGATCCCAGTAGAAAGAGTGAAAGTTGGAATCTGGACAGCCAATCATATATGAACTTTCCCACGTTTGAAGCAGTTATCTTAAATCCGTAACACTGTGCGGAACGAATTCTCTCTCTTTTTTTCAGCATTTGTCTTATTTACTTCAAAACACGCTAATTAAAGACACCCCGAGGAGAGTTTGACCACAAGGAGAGCAATGTTTTTAAAAGTGGCTTTTTTTTGAGCTGTTATCAGACGGTGACTGAAATGAAAACAAGTATGTGGGTGGTGCGATGCTTATTCCTGCTGCTGGTTTCACACTACAAAATCAAACCATTAGAATATTGTGACTCCTGACCACTCCACCACCACCGCCTCCATCTGCCCATCAGGCCTAATCACCAGAGAGTTTTCTGTTTTTTAGGCACAAGCTGACAAACTAGCTCATGTATGTAATTAGATTACTACAGCCTTTAACTGTTATTTATGCAGCCTAACAGGCTGAAAGAGCCTCGAAAGTTAGTAGAACTAAAGACCTTCACAAGTAAAATGAAAACAGTAAGTTTCAGGCAAGTGCTATGACTTAACACAGTTTGCCTTAACTTGTTCCGCTGGTATTCATCCACTACCAATTATGGTACGCTGAATCAGTCACCGCTTTCTCTGCTCTGGCAGTGGTGTATATGAAAACTGAGTCAGCAAAAGCTTGACCTATGCTGTTCTGGTTTTGACACACACAGTATGCCTGCTTGTAGGCTATCGGTTGTTAACCCCCCTACAGAGGTGGGTCTAACAGCTTCTCTGGTGGAATCCCAGCTTCTCATTCTGTTGAACTTGGAAAACAGAGGTCTGTTGGTTGTGCTCTTTTTAAAAATGTATTTAAGTTTCACATTCAAATGCATTTTTTTGGAAAATTTTGTTTCTGTGATTGAATTTCTAGTATTTCCTGACAGCTTTATTGTACATTAACATTTGTCATTGCAATGAATAAGCAAATCAGCGACACAGGCGACCAAATGTGCTAATAAACATGGATGTATGCGAGGCAGTCTTTAAACTTCCTAAACATCACTAAGGGCTACATAATGCTTCAGCTAAATACAGTGTTTAGGATTGTTATAATAATCTTAACGCTGTCTGCTATCTCAGTAGCTTTGCATGAATCACAATCCAAAATAATTCTTATGAATTGGGATATAATTAAATTAAATACAATTTTATTTATACAGTGTCAAATCACAACAACAGTCGCCTCAAGGCGCTTTATATTGTAAAGCAATCATATGACCCCCTATGAGCAAGCACTTTGGCGACAGTGGGAAGAAACCTTTGGCAGAACCAGGCTCAGGGAGGGGCGGGGCCATCTGCCACGACGAGTTGGGGTTAGCATCTTGGTGCAGCCCCTTAGTTCACTTTTTGTCAGAAACGAGCCGTATTTGCCGTTCTTCATTTAAAGACACTCACTTTTTCCAGCTTGCCTCACTTCAACACCCAAAAAAGTTCACATCAAACAACAACAAAAGACGGTTTCAAGTTGAACTCTACTTGAATAACGGTCAGGAAATCCTTGCCTGTTTATTTTCTAAGAAAAAAAATCCTTCACCTTACCTTTACTTTATATTTTCCACCTGTTTGTCCAAGCCTGACCTGCGGCCCCATCAGTGGGGCTGGCCCCACAAGTTAGAACCTCTGACAAAAGGATTCAAGAGAAGAAAAAAAAACCACCTTTATTTCTTATACTGCAGATGCACTTCAAGGTGCTAAAAAATACAAATAATTAAACCTAGACATAAAAATTTCATTTATCAGTTCATCCCCCACATGCAACCTGGGTTCTTGGTTGCACACTGCACACTGTGGTGGGTCCCAAACACAGGTGATTCTGAACATTATTCCATTTGTCTTGGACATGGCAAATTTAATACAGGGAAAAATCCTCTTTGTATATTTTTTATAGACGAACTTTAAATGTACTTTTAAATAAATCCATGTTGTGACATTAGTTTTCTTTTAAAGCATCTTTTTAAAGAAACGCATAAAAATGTCCAGGCTTTGCTGAAATATCCGGTTTTTCCAACATTCTTCAGGTGAATTGTTCATTCACAGTCATTTGTTCTGCCCCGCAGAGACTAAAAGAGAGGGAGAGATTGAACTGATACTTAATATATTTGTTTACTGGTTCATTGGTTCATTGGTTCATTTACTGGGCTGCTTTTGCTCTGGTAATTCTATATAGTGTGAAGTCTCACATGCCTGTCTTTGCCTCCTGCAGCAGAGTTGCCTCTAGGTTTGTTCTCCAACTTCTCAAACAAGAACATTTTTAATGAACATTCTTTGCAAATGATAAATGACAAACAGCAGCCAGAGGATAAACAACAACACACACCCCAAAAAAAGTCATCCATTAAAAACATTGAACACGAAAGAGAAAAACACCAACTGTTGAAACTAGCTGTGTGCTGGTCTGAAAAATTGAGTTCTTGAGGATGAAAGTGTTGTGAAAACCTCTTAAGGCAGAAAAAGTAAACTTTATAAATGTGGATTTTTCTTTCTAGCTCACAAACCAGCTTGTAGGAAAACAAAGATTCCAGAAACACCCCACATTGTTTGGTCGCTCCCAATAGGACCTTGGTTTTGTCTGAATCCAGATGAAGGACATTCGGTGACATCCAATTCAGCTGGGCAGTCATGCAGTTCAGCTAACTAGCTTTTTGGTTTAAACTGTTCAAACTTCTGTGTGATTTCTGCTCCTTGCACCTCCCTGTCTCAACCTCAGAGTCCCAGCAGAGTCTGGAGTGAAGCTGATACCAGGGAGTAGGCAGAGAGCAGAAACTGGAACAGTGTGGGCTGAGCTTGAACTGAATTAAAGTTGACAATCTGCATTTGCAATCTGTTTGATACATATTGGTAGAATCCATCAGATTCTCTTTGTTCTTTAATTGACAGTTGTGATTTCCACTTTTCCCAAAAATGTGGGAAATGATTAAGGACCAATGAGATAAGCTCTTGTCAAAACCTTGGTTTGGAAAAGTTCTGAAAAGTTAATGTGGGGGTTGAAAAACAGATACCTAGCATAGTTCACTTGATTATCCAAATGCAAACTTTACTTTGGATTCACTTGGTAACAGAAACAAGTTATTAAGATGACTTCATTCATTAAATACGCTGTCCTTTGAGTCCCATTTTATAATAGTGGGTCGATAAGAGAAGATGCAGCATGACAGTGAGTCTGGCTTTTTATCTAAATGACCTAAATCCATCAAGCCAGGCTTCTCTTTATCATTGAGGTTTACATAATAATACTTGAAATGAATTATGCACAACAATGCCTGAAACTTTATTTTCCTCAAGTTAATTATGCTGCTAGTTCTGCAAAGTCATGATTGTTATTGCGCATAGAAAGAGAAGCCAAATGAACACAGTTGTGTTTCCCTGTACGGCTGTTCTCTCTCCTTGCTCTCCGGTGCTCCGTTGTCTCTGGCAGCTGTCCTGGAATGTGCCCGCCTGCTGCTTCACTAAAACACCACAACTGAGAGCTGCTGCTCATAGTTTTTTTGCTTAAGCAATAATCTTCTCTTTGTCCCCATTACTACCATTAAAAGACTTCTGCCTTAATGTGTCAGACCTTGGAGAACATGTGCTGCCAGTGTGCATCTGTGAGGGAGACTCGGTATCGCACTCACCCGGCGCTCATTGTCTGCTCTGAAATGTGTGCCTTTGTGCTTATACATGCGCTGAATGGGCATACGGGTATAAGAGTGGGACTGCATGTGTGTTTTTCCCAGCCCTCCTTGTGTTACTGTGGGACGTGGGTCATATTTATCTAGGCCAGCAACGTGTTATTGCTCAGGGAGACAAACGGAGCTTGTTTGGATAAGCGAAGCGTTGAGCAGACGGGAGATATTATCTTCTTCTTTTTTTCTTGCACAGATTATCCGGGGTTCTGAGTTTAGCTGGGGATAAACAAACTCAATCCGTTTAAAGCCATAGGCTTGAGACAGAGGCAATTACACAAGCCAAGTAGAACTTGGAGAGCTATAAAGAAAAGGGTGTGAAGGATGTGTGCAGGGTTGGAATGATGGTGACCTGATATGTAGTGTAATCACCCTCTAAAGTAATCCTGCAGTAATTATTGCTTCTGTTAGCACCCAAAGCCCAAGCACCGCCTCTAACAGCCCGTCTCTGTTTTCTGATGGGCAGAAGATTACAAGGACAACTGTGTGCTTATTGACTTCAAGGAACTTCCAAGAGTTTACACAACTTCTATTTATTATGCCTGGCAAGCTGGTTGCTTCAGATGCTTGAGGTTTGCATAAATAATGCGCGCTGCTCTGATTAAGACTTATTAAATACATTATGCATCAAGACAATGAGTACAGGCCTCTTTGATTCTTTGGGGATTCAGTTGTAGCTCTTCGAGTGTCTGACAAAATGAATTCTCAGAAGTAGGTGACATATCATTTTAGGGCATTTTATAGCCATCCAAAACATATAAATAAATGATCGTTATGCAAATCTGCATCGCAATTAATCTAACATTATGGTTATTCAAGCAATACCCAAATACTGAGCAAGAGCATTTGCTGCACTTTGGTGTCTGATAACTTTATTCTGCTGCAATGAATGTGAATTTTAAATATCTGTCTGCAGGAAATATTTATTTGGCATAAGTAATTACAGCTCCATCACTGATTAAACTTAAACAACAAAAAAACTGGTTCCCAGTGGGTTAATCTTCAAAAAAAAAGAACTGATCTCATACTTGGTTCCTCACAACCATCACTCTTATAAGAACAACTAGAGATGGCATTGCCAGGAGTCGGACTTACAGTGCACAACAGATAATTGAAATTTTAAGACGTGTCAGTTCATTTCAATTATGACTAATGTCATCGATCAAGAAATGCACAAATCTGATGTGTCACCAACAAGCAGCCCTGATGAGGGGGCAACTAATCTACTGAAAACACAGGCACATATTATTATTTGGTAAAATTAAAAGTAACAAAGTATCAGATTTTAAGCACTAAGAGGAAGGCGGGGTATACCCTGCAAAGGCACCATATGTTGCAGGGCTCATATTGGCAGACAACCATTTAGACTCACCAGCTAACCTAACCCTCATGCATGTCTTTGGGAGGAAGCTGAACATACAGAAAGGACCCAGCCTAGATTTGGACCCACGACCAATGAGCCATTACTGAGAGGCAACAGTGCTAACAGTCAGCCATTGACGGGACTGTGCGGGTCCTGCGGCTATTCTGAAGATGAAAACTGACAGCTCACATGGAACATAGGATTCATCCAGAGTGTGTCTGCTTTATTACAAACGTTCCCGACAAATAAATCTGGAGTCTGTTTAACAGCTGACATGTTTAAAACGTAGAGAACACAGGATTATTTACCTTCAGATTCTGATCCATCTGGCGTAAAAGATTTTATTGCAAATGCACATATCACTCTTTGTTTATGGATGCTGTGTAATGCTGCAGGTATGTATTAAAATCAAAGGCAATAATCTGATTCACAGCCAGCTATGGGCAACAAACAGGAGATCCACTAATGTTTCTACAAACTCCCAAATTACATTTAGTGAACGATGTTATTCAAACAGGTTCAAACATCAAAAACACTTCATATTAGAAGCTATGTGATGGATATTTCAGTGTTCAGGATACAATACAAGAGAAAAGTAGCCTAAAGAGAAAAAACATACATCACTGTCCTCTAACATATGCACACCCAAAGCGCTATTTTTTATTTTTATTACCTAAATCAAAATATTATGTGCTCATGCTTAGATTTTGGTTATAAGCGATTACCAAACTGGTAATATTTCCTTATTGATACATTGGTTGTTTCTGAAATTTTATTTGCTGATAAACCAGAAAAACATATTGGACCCCAAAACCAATAATAGAAAACACTACTGCAGCAACACCACTGCAAAACAACCAGTGAATAGCTTGTTTGATGGAACACAAAATAGAGGTACCAGGTCTTGCAATTAAACTCTTCTTCTTCTTTTGAAGTAAAGTTTCGCCCTCTGACATTATACTAATTACACTGTTTGACTGACGGTCGATCGCTGGGAAGTTGTGTGCAAAAAATAGCACAACGAAGCTCCAAAAATGAAGACCAAATTAGGATCCAAAGATTTCCTCCCACTTGACAAATTCCTAATGACACAGTATTGTGTGAAATTGTGGTTTAATCTACATTACTGGAATAATAGCTCAGGCAAAATTACTTGCAAAAGGAAAAACTAATTGCCACTGTTTGCTGTCACGGAAATTATCACCACTTCATTTTTAGTGTTTGGAAGGAAAAAGTGATCGAGGGTGACTGCAGTGGTCTCCACTCTCTGTGACTCACTTTGGGTCTGTGCAGGAGCCTGTATAGTTTGTTCATGCTGTTTCGTGCTGGCAATAGCCTAAACAATCTCTGTGGGCCAAAAGAGGTTGGAAGACAGGCACATGCATACATACACAAAGGGACCCAATGAATATGCATATTAAACATGTTTATCTGTTAGAAAAATGACTGGATAAGGTATTATTCAAGTTAAATTGCTACCATGGACTCTAGGCGAGGCTTTCTGCCATTTGGAATAAACCAGTAACCTTTCATACAGTTATTCACCTTTTATGTTCCTCCCATTTGAACTGTTTGTATATGCTTAATGTTCATTGTACCAGAGATTTTGTTTGACTAAAACTAAGGTCAGCTGCTTACTGACTGATAGATAAAGGTAACTTACTGAAAAAGTCTAATGATCTGTTTTTAAATGTATTTATTTAGTTATTTTTGTTGGTTTTAACTTCTCCAGATTCACGCATACACAGAATGAAACAGCTGGTTACCATGGAAGCGAAGCCAGCAATCTGGTAACCCATTGGTTATCATCTGATGACTTGTCACTGGGTGCTGTCACCAGAAGCAATGAGTCTTCCTGTGTAACCATCACATATTCAGATATTTGATATCTAACATCATCAAAGCATCCAGGTCAAGACTTCCTGTTTGTGTGCCGGTCATTGTTTACAGCCTGACTGTAACAATGCAAATACATTCTTCAAAATCTACTGTGATATTAAAGCCAAGGGTTTTTGTGGTTGCATTATGGCCCATGATTTCATATAGAGAGTACCCAGAAAGCTTGCAGTACCGGGATTTTGCCTGCTGCCTACAGATTCTGCACATTGATATGCAAATGTCTATTTGTAGAGATCGAAAAGTCAGTGACTATATAATTAAGTTTGAGAAACAGGTTAAAAACAGTTTTCTGTCATACAAAGTCTTTTTACTGTGGGTCAGTCATTAAGTGTGCCCCCTAAATATGCTGTTTTGTCAAGGTGACAGACTTGTCTGATGTTTTCAGCGCTTTTATCGCCACATGTCAATAATGTGAGAAAAGAGAACACAACAAACTGAAAGAAGGGCAGGAAGCAAATCATTTGAGACTTCATAAAAAACCTGGCAGACCATTTCTAGTGTGTATGAACACAAACAAGAGATGAAGACTCTTTGGTCTGATCTTTGTGACAGCAAAACGGTTTTAAGAGTTTCTCTGAAATGACCCCCGCAAACCATTAGTGCTCTATAAATGTGGATATCACTGTAAAAGAAGGAGATTTTAAAAAGAGCTTTGGGGCTTTTTTTATATGAAATAGACCCAATGAACAATGCACTCCCTCTTTTTCAGCGTTATTTTGTGTAATTGAATGCCAAAAGCCACAGAATTGGCTCCATTTGCTAGGAAATAGAGCCACACACACACACACACACTCACACACACACATATGTCTGATTTTTTTTTCTTTTACAGAGTAGCTGTTTGGATTTGTGACACTTCTCCCTTGGTTGGGTGGCTCAGACAAAAAATGTAATATGATGCAATATTGGTGATAGCCCCAAGATCTCGGCGGTGTTCTGCAGTAATAGCACAGCTTTGATTGATGGAAAGCTCAAGGCAAAATGTCGGTGCCTCCGAGGTCTTCATCAAGACAAGAGAACTTTGTTACTTTCTGAAATAAGCTCGTCTTCAAGTGTTGACGTGACATTTCAATCTATCTTTCTGTCTGCTTATGTTTTTCCTCTGAAAAGTTTTATCTTTGCACTCAAGTCCCAAAGGTTTTAACTGTATTCATTCCTTTGTAACTGCTTTGCATTTAATTACTAACTTGCAAAGTCTGTGCACACACCAACCGAAACCAAAAAAAAACGCCAACACGCACAGCATTGCACACTAATATCACTCTTATTGTCAGATTTCTCTGGGGATCGTGGGTTTGCATTGTCTGTCTTGAGCTCTCTGTCTCTTTGTTTTGTGTGTGTGTGTGTGTGTGTAAGCACAGTTCTGCGTTTGCTTGTGCAGGGACTCTGAAGCATCTGTGTTTACTGTCTCAACATGGAGCAAGAGATTGAGAGAGCGAGATTGAGACAGACAAACCGTGGCGTGGACACTCGTAGACATCGGGGTGTGCAGTGAAAATAAACGCTGCTTTGCGAGTCTTCTCACACGCCTTCACTCGTCCTTTCAGGGTTTTTTGTTCTGTCTTTCCATTGCTTGCACATTTTGGGTGATTGAACAATATGGGTTGAACATTCAATGTGTCTGACTTGTTAGTAGCTTTACTGTTTACAGAATAGTCATGACAGAAATATCACCACTGTGTAAGTAGTTGTTCTTCTACAAGGCTGTCCGTAATGGGGATTTTATTGTCTGGACTTAAAGCCTCACTGCGATTAGTGCAGTTGCAGATTTGCATACTTGTCTTAATTTAAGACTCGCCTGTCTTCAGACTGTTTTTCGTGCAGTGACTTTAAAGCCAGTGTTTCAGACTGGAGTCTTTACTTGTGACCTTAACCTTCTTGACTTCTAACATTAGATTATCTTGAAGTGGCATTTCATTTATCTCTCTTAACTGTGTCCTTTTCCAGACTTGGGACTTGCCCTTTTTTAGCATAGCACTTCATATTGACATGATCGTATCCCACAGTTGCTGCATGTTTTTCAACTCCATTACCATGATGTGAATCTGCTGGTCCACCAGTCCCAACTGTTCTTTATCAGGTTTGGACTTTGTTACATGGCATATTATCACGCTGGACGTAGCCATCAGGTGATGGGCACACTGTGATCATAAAAGGATGCACATGGTCAACAACAATACTGTCATCTTTAAACAATGCTCATCTGGTACTAGGGTTACCAACTGAGCATCACCTCCAGCCAGAACTGTTAATACAGGGCAGGATGGAGCCACGGTTTTATGTTATTTATGTCAATTTTTGACCTTACAATCCAAATGTGGCAGCAGAACTTGAGGCTCATCAGACCAGGCAAAATGTTTCCAATTTTTTGTTGTCCAAATCTGGTCAGCTTTTTCAAATTGTAGCCTCAGTATCCTGTTTTTACCCGACAGGCGTGGCATCCAACGCTGTAGTTCGTCTGCTTCAAGTTTTGATGTGTTGTGCATGCAGAGATGGTCTTCTGTATAGCTCATCTGTAACCAGGGTTTATTTGTCTTACTGTTGCCTTCCTATCAGCGTAAAGCAGTTTGACCATTCTCCTGACCTCTAACATCATGAAGGTATTTTAGCCTAAAGACCTGCAGTCACTGGGCATTTTCTCCTTTTCAGACTGTTCTCTGTAAACTGTAGAAATGGTAGCATGGGAAAATCTCAGTATGTCAGTAGTTTCTGAAATACTCAAATACTCAGAGAAGTCTGTCTGAGACCAACGATGTTCAAAGTCACTTAAATCACCTTTCTTCCCCTTCAATGTACAGAGTTGCTGCCATGTGATTGGCTGATTATATATCTGTTTTACAAACAGTTAAAAGCATCAACTTAACAAACTGTCTGGTTAGAATTAATTTTTTTTTTTTTTAAGTATTAAATAAAAAAAACAAAACAAGACATGACCGTGATGCTGAGTAAAGCGCTGGTTCAACATGACAGCACTGTTCTGAAAATAAGCACTGCTGTGATGCATTCATTTTTGATCTGTTCTTTAGGCCATAATAAAAGGCTCATTATGCAGTGTAAACGCTGAATAGATCAATGGTGGAATGAGTGTTTTGAAAAGTTTGCAAGGTAGTCATGCTGGATATTAAATGCTCTGAAAGTTGTATTTCAGCCTGGATAAAATGAGGTTAAAGTGCTACAGTTTCCAACTTGAGAAACAGTGAATGATGTCATTTCTGTGGATCAACCTTTAAAGTCAACTTGAAGATTCACATTTAGAAATGAGAAAACTGTATTCTTGTCTTTCTGACATAGATCTCGGGTAGCACCACAGCCATCCTTTGTCTAACTATGATTTTAGCATCTTGTTGCACTTACACCACTAAAGTAGAAGGCAAGCAGGGACAAGTTCCCCTTATAATTAGAGCATGTGCATTTACATGCAAATTAAGTATCTGAAGGCAGTCTTCACTTTACTCTGCAGAGTTAGCAAGTTCACTCACTCTTCAGACAGAGAGCAGATGAGAACTGCCATTATGAGTTACAGTTGACCTTGGCCTGAAAATTATGTCTTGACATGGAAATTAACTTTCTTGACCCAGGTGCTTTTTCCTTACCTAAATTTGGACTGGGTCTTCCCTGTGTTCACTTTGACAATCTGAAATATCTATCTTGACTTGTTTTGGGTTGGGTTAAGACGTAACTGTCTTAAATATGCATGGGATATGTTTTAACCTATAATGTACACTATATGCCAAAAGTATTGACTCACCCACCCAAATGATTGAATTCTGGTGTCCCAGTGGAAGTGATTAGGCATGCAGACTGCTTCTACAAACATTTGTAAAAGAATTGGTTGCTCTCAGGAGCTCAGTGAATTCCGGCAGATAGGATGATACCTTTTATAACCCAGTTATGAAATTTCCTCACTACTAAATATTCCACGTTCAACTGTTAGTGGTATTATAAGAAAGTGGAAAGACAGCAACTCAGCCACGAAGTAGCAGCCTCCTAGTTCAAGTGAAAGGAACTCTTAAGAACTCGCTTCAGCATACTTAGACAGTTTGGAAAATCGCCTCCTCCCAACTTTGTGTGAACAGTTTGGGGATGGACCCTTCCTGTTCCAACAGGACGGCGCACCAGTGCACAAAACAAGGTCCATAAAGACATGGATGAGTGAGTTTAGTCTAGAAGAACTCTACTGGCCTGCACAGAATCCTGACCTCTGTTCGGAAGTCTATGCAGCTTCTGAACGAAAGGACAAAAATTCCCATCAATAACTCCTAAACATTGTGGAAAGTGAATTGTGCTTCTATTGTAAACAGACTGCAGTGCTGTCTGATAGGCAAACCAATCTGATATAACATAAGGAGGATCACACACTCTGTAGCACTGTTGTGCTCTTTCTCTCAATGTTAAATGTTCACCAGCACTGTTACAGAAATTAAGCAGAGTTTTCCTCATGTCTAGACTGCATCTTTGCGCCATCCTTGTACATGTTCTGTTTTGAATCCACCTCGTTATTCTTAATATATGTTTAGATTCCTCTGTCAAAAAACTCCTTTCTCTCAACCCAATGAAGAAGAGAGTCTGTGACTCTTGTCTCCCTCTTTTTGTCCTCAGGACTTTGGGACTGGGTGTTAGGTCATTGTTATTGTTGAGGCGAAGCAGCTGTAGAATGCTAGCTACTAGGTCAGAGGTCATGTGTGGATGTGTGCTTTTGTTTTTTGTGTGTGTTTAGTCTATTAAAATGTCTGACAAGGTCCAAGTACCGAAGGGACTGTGCTAGACATGTCATGAATACACAAGTTTGTTATTATCCAAAGCCTCTCTCAGGGACTCTCAAATTGTCTGCTTTCCCACAACTTTGCTTTCAGCCCAAACTGGTGTCATTTCTGTGATTTCGAGTAGCAAAAAGCAGCAATTGTCAATGTCATCAAAACTGCTTCTGATATTGTCATAAGATTAAGCATAAATGGTAAAACAAATCATATTAAAACTAAATTTACACTCTGTTTTCACCATCATATAATACATGAAACATTTCATTTTTCTTGCCGTGTGATGAAGATGAGACCTCTCATTCTGTGCATCAACTTATACTATAAGCGTATTCTTGTGTTCTGGCTTTCCTGTAAGTATAGTTTTGGTGTTTTTTTTTGTTTTTTTTGCCTGTCCCGTTTGTATCTTTAGCCATCAGAATTGTTGCCTGAAGGCCAAGAAAGATGCCAAGCGGATTTACCAATTGGATCATCATGGCCTTGCCATATTGGTCCATTTGATTGACCTTTATTATAATTATGTATTTATTTTATTTTATTTTCAGTTGTTACAGATGGGACAGACATGACTGGGGGATAGGACAGGGAGAAAGAATGAAAGAAAGAGAGGGAGAGAAAGAAAAATAGAGGGGAGAAGAGATGGTGAGAAAGTGGGGAAGAAAAAAAAAAGAAACACAAGCAAAACACGTGGAACACCTGTATGGAGATAAGAAAGAACAGAAGAGAAAACAAGCAAAAAGAGCAATATAATAAATACAAAGCCATCACAATAAACTAGCTAACAGTAGATAACAGTAGATACTAAATATTACATGTTATTGTGCAGCACGCAAGATTGACAGCACACAATGTGCTTTGAGGTAGCAGCCAAGAAAGGTGTAGTTTGTGTCTGTGAACACCCGCGTGTACACCTGTGTGCACACCTGTGTGGCTCAGCACACTTGTATTCAAAAGGTTTCTCCGTGTAACGATCTGCTAGGGAGTGTGGAGAGCCATAGCCCCGTCCCCCAGGCCATGAAGCAGGTATGGAAGAGATCCAGGCCCCAGACATCCAGAGGCCCCAGAATACGAGGACCCAAGGAGGACCATCAGGGGGGCAACCGTGCCACCCTCCTGGGAAGAGCTGAGGAGAGCCCCAAACGAGAGGTCACCCAGCAGCCCCAGAGCAGAGGCCAGAGGGGGTTGCAGTGACGTGCCCGCGGGCTCTGCTGGCAGCCAGCTGTGCCAGAGAGGACCGGGCCTCAGGCCCAGAGGCAGACACAAACGTGCATTCCCACCCCTATATACACAAACAAATACTCGGCACTCACCCGACGTGGAGACAGACACAAATAGACACTGTACACACATTCACACTCCCCAAACATACTCTATATCCCACGTCCGGGTATGGTTTGTCCCTCTGGGGGTGGGGGTACCCGGACCCAGGAGATTTAACCCTTCTCTCTGTGGTGGAGAAAAGCAGACTGCCTCCTTATCTGCAGTAGCGGGGAGGCCCCGCATCCCAGACCCCAATCCGACGGCCAGCACCTCCTCCCAGCCCCCCAGCCCCGACGGTTAACAGAACGGGGGTGAGTGAAGACCCCAAACCTCCCTCCGCCTGCTCATATGTAGTGTTGCTGCGTGCTGTTCTAAAGTGCATTTAAAACACAGGAGGGCATGGTGCTTCCTGCCAGAGAGCAGCACGGCTCCTCCCGAAAACCCTCAGTGTCTATATGCATTTAAAATTAAAGGGTAGGGCACCAGCGCCAGAGGGGGGTTTGAATACACCGACCATCCTCTGGATGCTGTATAATGTACCCACCCCCAAGCCCCTATATGTATGTGTGATGAGAGTATGAGTAATGTGGATGTCTAGGTTGCGGAATAAAATTGACAGTGTTATTTTTAGAAACTCCCACCATGCTGTTAGAGAAGAGCTGATGTTGACGCTTTTAAAGCATTCATGTTGTTTGATGTTTGAGCTGATAAATGGTAGGTCTGAAATCTCTAGATTATTACATAGTGCCTGTTCAACATCTATCCAGGGTTCATCTAAGAAGGTGTGTTTTAACCATCTAGAGATGAACTGAAGCCTGTTGGCTAAAAAGTAGTGATTAAAGCCGGTCGGAGCAGGCATGCTCCGTTTTGCGTAACTATTTTTAAATCCAGGTAGCACTGCAACCACATAAGCTAGCGCAATAGTTTTTTTTGCATATGAAACCGAAGGAGTTGTACTTACATGTTATGCCATCAGCTTGTCCTAAGTCACGGTTTCCTTCCACATATAGCTTTGCAAAAACTGCATAAAAAGCACTTGCAGCAACAAAAACATAATATTCCAGAAACACGCTTTGCCGATCCGATCAGCTGTTTGTAACACTTCCTATGTCCATCAGCGCGAACTATAGCATGTCCACCATGTCCTGGAAACCGGAATTGACGCCATTTTGCAGAAATGTAGTTTTTTACCATCAGGGCCTTATGAGCCTATACTGGTGTTTTTAAAAGTTATGTTTGACTTTATGACTTTCTGTGTCGTTTCTCGGATGCTTAGGACTCATATTGCACTGCTGGAAATAGTTTATTTTGATGCATATGCTGTTTTTTTTTTGCAAATTTGCATTATAATATTTATTTTCGTTTTTCCTGCAGTATATAATAATTGGTGTATTTCAAAAATAAAACTATGGAGACACTCAAAATAAATTTCCTGTGGTGGGAAACTATTTTGTGCAACTTTTTGTATTTACAGTTTTGAGGGATAAGCCTCTTAAATTTCTCTAACTAGAAACAGGGCTCTAGAGTGCGACCAATTTGGTCGCAAATGCGACCAAATTTTTTAGTGGTGCGACTAAAAAAAAAAATTTGGTTGCACCTGTGCGACCAAATGTTCGGGTAGCAAAAAAAAAAAAAAAAAAAAAAATCTGCAACCTTCCCTGTGGTCAACAACAGACACACATTTTGCCCCTATCGTGGACTAAACCAAACAGAGATAGTAAGGGGCGGGACCTCTCTGATTGGCCGTGGTCCAGTTGAAAGTGCAGGTGGAAGTGGGAGGTGAGTAGTTTGAATAAAGCGATATCGATTCATTAAATCCTGAATTGACTTTTAAATATAACTGTGTTTTGCCAGAAACGCCAGATTCTCAGATTAAAGCTCACAAAACCATTTCAACAACAACCAAACAGCAAATGAGAGCAGGTACACGGACTCCACACAAAGACGTAAACACAGACCCGACGCATCAGAATCAACTTTGTCTTTCTCGGCTTTCTCACCCGACGGCCCGCAGATGGACACGCTGTCGGAGCTCAGCGAATCTGATGCGTCGGGTCCGCGCTGTGATTATGTCTTTTTGCGCTGATTCTGAGCTGCAGGTTTTGTCTCTCCAATCAAAATCCACCGAACCAGCAGCAAAAGAAGCAGCAAACTGCGCTTCACATTTGATCAATGTCCTCATGAATTTTGCTGTTTTGCTTCCACGACTATTAAAATCACACTCCATGCACAGCTAGCTCTCTCTCTATATCTCTCTCTGTACTTCAAGAACAGTTTCCGTCTCCAATCTCTGTTTTCTGTATTATTCATTCGCTTATTACCCACCAGTCTACCGTTGTTTACAGCGCTGTCGGCTGCTGTCTTTTTCTTTTCTTTTTTTCACTTAAATGACCTCGGACAAGAAAGCCTGTTTTTTCTGTTGTTCAATACTGAAGAAATTTAAACTTTATATGCAGAAAATGTCCTTCATGTTTTTCTGTGTTTTATTCTCAGTTACTTTCACACAAAGGCATCTGCTGTGATGTTCACAATTCTGATGAAGTCAGTACTGATAAATGATCAGAATTATAATATTTCTGACTGTCTGAGGCTAAGTTGAATCGAATCAGGACTTTGAAAACCGGAATCGAATGGATTATAGAAATCAGTGATGATACCCAGCCCTAGTGAACAGCCTAGGCACGACAGAAGTGGATGTAGCTGTAATAGGAAAAGAACTATTGCTAACTTTTCTGTTAAGTTAAGGCCTGATCCTTCTGAAATTCATAGCCAGTGCTCTGACACGGTGTCATCAATCTTTGAATGCTAAAAAAGCACAGTGTATCCAGAAAAACACATTATATTATATAAATTATTATAAAATTTGTGTGCGCCTAACTTTTGTACCGGTACGCCTAACTTTTTAAAGTTAGGCGTACCGGTACGCCCATGGCAAAAAGTTAGTCTAGAGCCCTGTAGAAATATATGTTAAAAAAACAAAAACGATTATGGAAGGAGCAATTAATCGGAAGAACTGTAGATTTTGACCAGTTAATTGAATAATCTGAGACTCTTGAGAAAGAGTTTATCAATGCAATTACCCCAGAGAGATTGGTTTGTGAGTTTTGGAGAAAAAGTAACACATCATCTGCATAAAGTCTGATTTTATGTTCTACATTCTTACATTTTATGCCCTTAATTGTTGTAGCCTGTCTAATTGCTGCTGCTAGTGGCTCAATAAATATTGCAAACAGTGAAGGGGAGAGTGGGCACCCCTGCGTGCCCCTCAGGAGACAGAAGCTGGAGGATGTTTGGTCATTTGTTCTGACACAAGCTGTTGGGGAATTATATAATATTTTTAACCAGCTTACGAAAGAATTTCCAAAACCAAATTTGTGTAAAGTTGCAAATAGAAATTTCCAGTTAACTCTGTATAGTTTATTATAATAATAGGAAAGCCAGCACACACGATCACTCCTTATGTGCTGCAGAAAGTCATTAAATACAAGGACAGCACGCAAAAGTGTTTTGCTTCTATTTCACATTTTGTTGAAACATCAATTTCTGCTACATTTCTTTTATTCTGAAAACCTACAGAATATTTTATGTTTTGTGTAATTGTTTGTCAGTTTCAATAAACTTGAAGAGTGTAATCTGTTGTCACTGATGCCTGCTCTGTTCTGTGCTGCTACTCTACCTGCCTCTGGTTTTTAATGCATGCTCTTCTAAAATAATATAAGTAATCACATTGTCTAATAAGCTATTGTGTGTACTGTGTTTGATATATTGTCTATGCTACTTGGCAGAGCATAGAGGTGCAGTATTGCATTGTGAGGCTTGCTTGTAACATTGTTTTTGAATTCCCTTGCCTGGATTGATCTAAGTTCTCTTTTTCCAGGGAATTTTTAGGAACACCAACATTATATGATGCCATAAAGTTCAAAGTGACCTTTTCAGAAGCAAAGCCATTTAATACTGAATGCTCATCCTTTTCTTTCTAGATCATTGATGAAGACGAGACACAGTTCATGACCAACTGTCCTCCCGCGGTGACAGAGAGCACGCCTCGCAGACGCACCAGGATACAGGTCTTATGGACAGCACCACCCAGTGGGACTGGCTGTGTTATACTTAAGTAAGTTTTTGCTTTTACGATTATTCATCACAGAGACGTTTAGTAAAGTTAAAAGAAAAAAACCCCCAGCTGCTTCTTGCGTCAAAACAGGTTTAAAAGTTCAGATTGATAACGCCAGTTAAAGCTTGAATAGTACATGTTTATGGAAAATCAAACCTTAAAGATAACACATAGTGAAAGATTATTTGAACTGTGATAGGCACAGGTGTCTGGATTTAAAAGCCATGATGGCAGATTTTAAATCAGTCACTGCTAGCTGATAGGAGTGTTTTGTCTGTGTGTGTTTTTTTTTTCTTTTTTCTTTTGTACATGGTGACAAAACCATAAAGGTCAAAGTGACAGATAACTTTACTCAAGCAAGTTTGAGCAAGTTGGTTTTCATGCTGCTGGAAATCAACAGTATCTAATAGAAAGGAGCATAAGAATACTTTGGAATGGAAAAATAGGTCAGATTAACATCCATGTGTCATCTTAAATAATTCTACAACATCAGGAGCACTTTACTCCCTTTTTACTTTTTCTTTTCCTTCACAAAACAACCGCAAAGCAGAATCTCTCCTGTTAGTGAATGTAGTTCACTGGTGTGGTCATTGTTGCTTTTACAGATACTCGTAATCGGTTATAGGCAGCACATTAAGTAAGCTGATGCCAGGTGTTTCTTTAGTTGGTGCACGCATTAGCTTCTGTAAAGGGACCAGCTCTACAAAGGAGAGATGGATGGTGATTACTGGGGGCAATTTGTGGTTTGAAGCAGGTGGGGCTCTAAACCTCTGTGTAATTTCAGGAGTGTGTGTGACCTTAGCTTTATGTGCATGTGTGAGATGGCGCCAGCGACTCTGAGGAGAAATGCTGTGAAACTCTAAAGAAGGTGCACGGTATCAGGAGGTATTATTTTGTCTAGACACGCACTGGAAGAACAATAACTGTTCAGTGTTGTGCCTTTTATTAGTCATTTTAAAGCCTCCATAAAATAAGAGCTCTTTTTTTGATAACAGTGTTTCCTTAAATAAATAAAAAAGGCGAGAAAATGCACTGTATGTGAATGATAGGAAGAACATGTATCGATATATGCATACCCGACATATGCATATATCGGTTGGGCTGTAATATGCAGATGAGCCACAACATTTAAACCACTGATTGGAGGATGAAGTGTGGTCTGGCTCTTTCAGTCTTGGGGGTTTTAGGGCGGATCCAGTTCAGTCACATCCTGCTGATGCTCGACAATAAGAACTTTGTTTTTTTTTCATTGTGTTCCTAGAGTCGTTCCTGAGTAGTTTTTGAGGTGTAGCAGAGAGTGTTGGCCGTCTGGGTTGACCGTTGCCTTTGGGTAATGTTTTTATTGTTCGCAATCAGTCAGTAAAATGTTGTTTTTATGTCCATTTTTACAAATGCATTAGCAAAATGTACAGGTGTAGAAACAAAAGGAAAGAAATGTTTCTCTCTGAGATTCAAACTAATCAAAGGCATTTATTCTTATTAGACCATTTTTTTTAAAGGCTACTTGTTTTTCTGGATTTTAATGAAAATTATGGGAGAGAATCAGAGCAGGAACATACAAAGCTGATTTTAGTGAACGAAGGGGATGATTGTTATGCACAATGGCTACACTTTATGCTTCTACAAATTTAATATTCTCAGAAAACAAATAGCTCTTCCCGTTAATACATGATGGAGTGTGACGTATAATTCAAGCCATGTGCGAGGAAAAAACAAATGATGTGTGGGCTCAGACAGCTACAGTGACTTATGGCAATATGTAGCTGTGAGCCACTCTTTGACAACTTGAGAATACAAATGATAAACTGAGATAACTCAGAGGGAGCACACCTCTGAAGGCGTCTGCCTCTCTCCTCTTCTCTCCACAGGTATGCCTTCTTTTTCTTAGCTTTCTCTCTCTCTCTCTCGCTTGTTTCCATCTCTTCAATCCGACTTCCCAAAGGGAATAACCTCCCTGACATGCATCTCTTCCTCCACTGAGCGAGTTGCTATAACTTGCCCTCACCTCCACCGTATACTCACAGCTGTTACTTTTAATTTATCTGCTTTTGCTGTATGACAGATGGCACATAGCCATCCCGGTGTCTGCCGGTTCAATAAATCTAGCCCTATGTAGTGGAACATCTGCTATGCAAATTCACCTCGTTTTTCTGTCACTTTTGTCTGTCAGCTGCGAGATAGAGATTTAGTATTACTTCATTTAACATCTTCGCCTTCCTCGTCTCACTTCGTCTTCTTTCTTAACGGTCTGCTCTCTGCTGTTGTAACGTGCCCGTCATGTTATCTTGGTTCGGATCTATTCTGTTTTTCCCGTGATGCTTTTCACAGTGTCGAGGAGCAGATTCACATCAGCCAGGAAGGAGATACTTTGCAGTAGGTTTGCGCTATAAAACACCGCTTTAGTGGACAACACAGGCAGCTGTCTTAAATCATGTAGCTTTACCCTGGCCAATTCTGAGAGTGGCAAAAAAACCCCGCACAACTTCACTTCTTCTAGCAATCTTCACAGCAAAGCTACACATTTTCATCCCACTGTGGGAATGCTCTTCTTCTCTCCGCCTCTCTTTATCTTGCGATCTGTTTCATCCCACTCAGCATTCACTCGCTTGGAGAAAAAATATGCTGTCCGTCCACAACGTCAAACACATGTCTCTCGGCTCATTCCAGGCACTTTCAAATACAGCTTCCTGCAGTTGGGAGCGTTCCAGTACTTCTTCCCCCCCGTATGAGCCCACTGGTCGTTTCAGTGCTGGAGAAAGCCTCTGGGATTGTGTATTTCATTCGATGCCAACTTCAACACCTGCTATTTTGGAATCATTGCAATTATAATTTTTTGCAAGGGGGGGTGATAAAGCTGTTAGTGACAGCTGTAGCATTTAAAAAGAGGGTCTTGTTTTGGTTTTTTTGGGTTTTTTTAAATTGCAAAATCAGCTGCAGGTTTTTATTTCTTCTTATTAAAAAAAAATATATAGTGGTGAAAAGCAAGATCTGCTTTCAAACTTTATAAGAATAGTTGCTTTGTGTTTTATACACCGAACATGAGCAGCAGCGCACAGGTTGCTAGAAGAAAAACTTGCATTGCATGGAAGAAACTAACACACAGGGGTCAGTGCTTTGGAGATGTTAATCGTTTGTTACAAAAGCAAGTTCTGTTTGTCTGTTTTGGTCTTAACTGCAAACCAAGAAAGAAAAGGCTTTCTCTGTGAGCTTCTTTTATTTAGCTCTGTCTCATTATGTTACTTTAGGTTTAACACTTTTTGGGAAGCCTTTTTTGTTCTTATTGTAGTGTACTTAATTGCTATTACATCCACTCCTGTATTTTGCTTGCTTTGTTGCTGGGAAAGTGAACACCCAGTAAACTGACAGGTAAAAAGCATTCCTCTAATTTTTTTGAACAACATATTATTTATTTGTTTTATTTTGTTGTCCAAAGTCTGTCAGACTGTCAGATTAATTTTAAAGAAACTCCCAAGAGAATAAAAATCGTGTCTGTTACTCAAACTGTCAACTATAAAACTCCATCAGAGTTTCGAGCTGTAGTGCATGTAAGGGATTATGTCTGAGGTTGTGAGTGTGTAGCTAACCTGATTGAACTGTAGGTTTGCTTCCTTTCCGTCTGACTTTTAGTGAAACAACTGCCAGATCTTAGCGGTTTCTATGGTAACTACAGTCCTATAATAATCAACATTGATGAATTACAGTTTGAATAATCAATTAATAACTAAACTAAACAATAACTTTTCTGATTCCAGCATCTAGTTTTGTTTTATTATAAGTGATGGAAATTTAAAATGATATTATTGCACTGTTGACTAAACACCTCAGATGCACGTCGTGCCATCACAAAACAGGGGCTCAAAGTGTCGGGGTCAGTGGGCCCCCTTACTGGTTTTACCCGTTACACACTACACACACAGACTCACGTGATAAAAACAACAGTAGCCACAGTGGCGTGGATAGTAATAGCAAACTCAGTCAATAATATAATAATACATTTTGAGAGTTTACATAATAAATGATAAGTAAAAACTGTACTGATTAGGCAATGATGAAAATATTCATGTTATCACGACTGCTATGTCCATACCTGACATCGCTGCTTCTTGTGAAACTTGGAAGAAGCGACTTTCTAAAGTTCACACAGTGAAGGAATGTGTGAGCTGAGAACACCTGAAAGAAGCCGGCTGTTAAACACGCTCATCGGTTTCTTGGCAAGCAGAACGTGTCTGCAGCTTTTAAATAGCGCTCTCTATCATGTGCTATACCTGCTCAGCGCTCGCTGGCAGTGGAACTAACAACAACTGTGTGTAATTTCTCTCCTGGAGGCAGGTAGTGTACCGTCAGGCCTGCCCTCCTCCCCCTCAACTGGTCAAGTTGTCGTCATTCATCTGGCTTTTTTGTCTGTCTGGAAACAATGTGTAGCCTCCGGCTGAGGGAAACAAGCTGTAAAAAAAACCCTCACAGGCACTGTATGCGTTATTTTCTACTGCATATTTAGCTTCACTGTATTTATTTTTAATGCTTTGGCTCTAATACTACAAGTATAGCACTTTTATAAATAAACTATTTGTATACGCTATATACTTAGTGTTATATAAAGCACAAAACTGTGTCTACCATCGTCAGTGTCTGAATGCCTGAAAAGAGGAAATGTTTGAATATTAATTTTGCCAACATTTGTTGAGTAAGTTTGTTTTATCACTGAGCAGAATTAGCTCTGGTGGAAACGCTGCGTTTTTGTTTGTTTTTTTAGTGTTGGCCTAACTCGTGTTTATCTGTGATGACAATATGAGAACAGCTGTGCAGAATTTCAAAATCCGAGGACATCCTGAACTATGCTGTGACATCGTCCAAAGTGGCCCTTTCCTACATGTACACATCTTCCCATCAGATGCATTCTGACAAATGGAAAATGCTCTTGTTGGTCTAGGTGAGGGTGCTGCCTTGTTAGAGAGCGCAGAGAAGCTCTGCTGGGAAATGTAAGAAAAGTATGGGGCGGCCGTGCAAGTGTGAAAGCAGCTATAGTTAGAAATGTATGGGTGGACAAAAGCTTTACATAGCAGCTTCTACAGGCTTGCTCATACTATGATCTGCACTCAATGTGTGCTTTAAAATGTCTCACTTCTCTTTATGGTCAGTGGTCAGTTGCAGAGGCCGTGACCCTTTCATACATTCAAATCCAAAAAGGTATCCCTTTTATCATTTCCCTAAATTTAGGGATGTTTTGTTAAATATAAATAATAAATTTTTAAATGTACCTTACATTAATATATAAATGAGTGCATACCCTATCCGCTATATACAATCTTTGAATTTAAGTATAACGGCTTATCCCTATAGTTTGGGTAGTTTAAGTTTATTTTGGTCTCTACCGATTAAAAAATATGTGCTAGCAGCTACTATTAAAGTTCCACTATGTTTAACAGCAAGTTGCTTAATTTGAACATGTGACATCTTCTGAAATGTCAAAAATCAAGATCCATTGGCAATAAATGAGAACAGTAGCGTCACTAGTTAGTAAGGTTTTACTACTCTGGACCTTATATAATGTCAGTGAGAGTGGACATCCCTCACATGCTCATCTCAGGGACAGAACCCTTACCCATCTGTTGTTCAAACCTGTTGTTTAGAAGGGGCAACCTCCCTTCAAGCCTTCAATGTGGCTTGAAGGGATCTGGGGAAGGAAACTAAAATACTTTTTTTAGACAGAAAATGAACTGAAGAGCTGTGTTGAGGTCTAACATAAGAAAATAAAGTTTATTTGTTGAGATTATCATTTATTTTGAACTGTGATTCATCGAAAAATAGAGTTCACGAATGAAAATATGGCGCTGGGAAGGAGAATAATACGTGCCCTTTAAAAATAAAGCATATTCAATCAATATCTTCTACTTTCAGCTGCTTCCTTTAGGCGTCATCTCAGTGGATTATCTGCCTCCATCTCACCCTAACTGTAGCATCCTCCTCTGTCACACCAACGCTCTGCATGTCCTCCTTCAGTTCATGGATCTTCTTTTTGGTCTTCCTCTTATCCTGCTGTTATTAGGAGGCCTATATTCACTATCCCTCCTTTGCACACGTCCAAAACCCTCTAAAACTTGTCTCTCTAACTTTGTGTGCAGGCTCAATATATAAATTGGTCAAATGTGAGAAAAGCTATGACTTGGCACTTGACTTTGATTTATATATAAAAATGCTGGAAAAAATAAGGTAACGGTGTAGCCCACATCTTTTTTGTGCTCATAATGCATTTTTGCTCATAAGTACAGGAGGAAACTACATTCAAGAATGAAAAACACATTTGAAATCCATTAAACACTACAACCAAAATAACCTTATCAATTTGAAACATTTTTTCCCAACAACTTTGTTATATAGCCAACTTTGAGCTTGAATATAAGAGAATATTTCAAAAGCAAAAATGCATCACTTTAATGTCTGAAATGCAGTGGAAGAGAAACGAGCATTGATTTGCTGCATGCCTTATCTGTTTTCTGATAATTCAGTGGAAAAAAGAGATTAAATGCAACTGAATGATCTGCCTTTTACTTATATTTTGATAACAGGCTTATTCCTCTAGCTTTCATTTCTTTCATGGTCGAATAATTGGCAAATATAAAATATCAGATTCTATTTACTCAAAGAATTAAAACCATGATATTGCTGAGTGAGTCAGGGCTATATGTATATACGTAGCTTGTACCGATCAACTTTGACCATTTGCTGATGACATGAGCCACATGCTCAGTCCTGATAATCATGATGTCATAAAAATACGATTTTCCCAACACCAACTTAGAGCAAAACACGTTGCGACAAAATATCATTGATTTGGAAACTTGAACAACTGTTGTTTTCACAAAGGAGATTTGCCAGAAAACTTCCAATTGCCAGAGTTTTCAACAAACCCACAGGCATCCCATCCTGTCACCACGGCAACTCTTCTGATGGTCTAATTCACACATCTCTGGAATTACTCAGTTCTGTGTTTCAGCCAGTGATGTTGTTGACAATAAGACATCGCTCTCTCTGAGACAGTCCAAGGAACCCACAGCCCATCACACCCAAATCAAACAAAGCTTACTGCTCCAAGTTTACATAGAATTTGAATTTTTAATTGTAGTTTGAGTTTCTTTTGAAGTTGATTTGGTTATTTTTTTTAACTGTTTCTCAGCCCTGAAATTTTTATGTTGCAATGATTTTTCAGTGAGCTTTAGTGATTTCCCCCGCCGACACAGCAAAAAGCTGTCACTACAACTTTTCATGTATGACATGTAGTTATTTGAGCCGCAAGCCGTAGTTTCTGTAACTTTTAAGGTTTTCGTCTTCTTCTTTTGGTGGTAATATTTCCATCTTTTGAACCAAAAAGCAAAGCTCCTAATCTACCCACATAAACTATCATCAACTATCAAAAGAAAACTCACAGCACTAGAGCACTCGTCGTTTCGAAGTGATCTTCAAACCTCAGTAGAAGAAAACTCTTGGCTTTACAGGGTTTTGTTTATATCTTGAGACTGTAGTAAACATGACTTGATTGCATTTCTTTTTTTGTAGGGAAACTGTCAAATCATATCAGATTACTTTAATAATGGTGAGCCACCCACATTTCCCCTCCTTTTCCGCATCTTCAAAGCATCATCCAGACTCAACTGCTGCATGTTATGAAGAGAGCTCTGAGGAGAAAGGTTTTCATATTTCTGTCTTGTTAGGACTTTTATCTTTCAATAGAGTGAGGAGCCTGTATACTAATAACTGTGGATGTAGGATATGTGTTTGCGTATATGTGTGTTTGTCTGTTTTCCACACCAGGTCACTAAGGTCCTTCTGTAGCTCTGATGAGCTCAGCCTGAATCTGTTCTTTAATCTTTACGAACTCCTGAAAAAAATCTTTTAGTGTTGGGAGACGTTTCCCCCGAGAGCTGAGCTAGACAGAGAGATGGATAGCGATGAGAGAAAGTGAGTGTGCATGGGGGAAGATGGGGGGTTGATCACTTTGTTGATCAGGTTTACACTTAAACATCTCCCTCCTCTCTCCAATTCTGCCCTTCAGCCATCTGTTCATCACATTGTCACCTCACATTGACCTCCTGCCTGATCTTTCCATCAGTATTCCAAAGCCGTTAGTGGAAGGACTCCAGGAAGGGGATGAGGCCACAATTCATCTGCTTGCTCGGTGATGGCACGAGTCTGACTGCACTGAATCTGTTTGACAGCAGAGTTTAAACTCTTGTGTCCTGATTCTCTGAGAAACGAGAGAAAATGCTTTTTCACTGATTATAAAACTAGACTATTTAAAGTATGGCCAGCCTTTAAAAACACAGTTCTTGTTAACGTTGGGGTTCTCAGAATACTAAAACAAATACATTCATAGAAAAAGAAATTGATTATTTCTAGATTGATTCTTGCTTTGCCTGCTGTGAGGCCCAAACATGTTGGTGGGTTTATTCAACCTTCACACTTGTCCCTGATTCCTGCTGGACTGTTTGACCTCACATGGGGTTTTGGACCCCCCTGTGTTTAGCCAGCACCACAGGCAGGCAGTGGTGAATCCTGACATCACAATAACTCCCCGTATTAACGACTTGTATTAACAAGTTTTCGGTATAGGCTGCTACAGCAATTAGATGGACTGCAAATAATTCCCATTCAGAAATTTATAGTAAAAAATGGTTTATATAGTTCCTTTTGGTTATTCCCTGAGTTCACCAGATCCACCATAGTGCAGTCAAGGATCGTCTTCAGTTACGATCCTCGCTGTAATGTGCTTCGTGTAACACACAGCTCAAAAACAACACTTAATTTCTCATTAATACAATGAGCATTTAAATTGGCCAGAGGTCCCCATAAAACATAATGATGGCATTAGAGTTGTGGAGTTAAGTGTATGAAATGAACTTACCCACTTTGACATGCCCTCCAGCGTTTTTCTTACCCTTTAAATTACTAAGTTGAACTCAATTTACAGACATGTTTTTTGCTTTCACTTCCACTTTAAACAAACCAACAAATGCAGCCTTATATAATTAAAAATTGATTCCTGGTGCACCCAATGCGATTCCTAGTCGCTTATCTGCAAACTGTAACATAATTACTCTTGTACAAAACGATGTTTCGTCAAACGTTTAATAAAAGAGAACAAGCACTGAATGGTTAATTCATATTTTTATGGATTCGCTCTCATCCTTGTTCATCAATTAACAGCTTCCTATTTGCAAACATAAATACATCATTATGTAACTTATGCCTTACATTTTATTGGATTGTTTCCTGCACATACACAGTTTTTGCTTATAGTTGAATAAATGCTCAGAGTAGAACTGAACAGGATAATTGATTCTTGATCTTTTCATCTAAGTTGAGTTTCCTCTCCTTACTTCTGTGTTGTTTGTTATTGTTCTATCGAGCATTTATCATGCAGTGAAATTGATATTTTTGTGTGAACAGTTGCACAGTTGTATGTATTGGTTTTGCCACCCTGGGGCTCTCCCCACATGAATCGAAACAGCATACCAAAGATTCAGCGGGGAGCGCCAACGAAAGCCTCCCAGAAGAAGAGTGAGCAGACATTAGAAGTATGATTAATAAGAAACCTGAAGAGAAGAGAGATGAAGGAAAAGGAAATGCCAGACAGGAGTATAGAAGGCTGGAAACTGTAGCAAAAATGCAGACTGTGTGCATCAGTGATTTTTTTTCTTCATTTTTTTGCTTAAAGGTCAGCGGATGTGTAACCCATAAGTAAAACTTTCCCACTAACAGAAATGCTCACTTCTGCAGTATTCACAAGTGCCAGTGTGGTGTTAGAATCATCTTTCAATGAGCCACACGGAAGGAAGAAGGCAGACTGCCCCTAATTTCAAAAGGTGTTAAACACAACCTGCACAAAGGTGACGTAAAAACCTGAGAACAAAGAAAAACCAAAGAAAAACAAGAGAAATGACAAATAGGAAGCCTGAACTAAACTCAATGGGGAATGCAAAAATAAGAGGTAGTTCAGTAGACAGCCTATGGGGCTGCAGGGAACGGACAAAAAACGCACTAGGAAGAGAAAGGTAATAAAGAAGAGATGGATGCCCTAAACTTCAAAATAAAACTGGAAGTAGCCTGAAAGGGAGCCAAGAATGAACAAAGACCCAACATGGAAGACAAGAGAAGGGAAAAACCTTCAGCAACATAAAGGGAGAAAGAGACTGTTGATCATTAGAAAGGCCGTAACATAATTGCTGCAGGAGTCCAGACTTAAAAGGTCACTCCCATTAAAAAAAAAAAAAAAGTTTTATTCACATAAAACGTATGACAAAGGCTGACACTATTGTGCCACCTGCCTGTAAGGCGTGTTAATAATTGTGGTACGCAAAGAACAGCAGAACTACACGTGTTAACTAAACAGGTGACGTTGAAAAAATGTCATCATTCAGCTACCGACAGTAGTTTTGGCGTTTTGCATAAATTGTCCAGCAGATACGTTGCAACAGTTTTCATCCGGTGCCTATAGTGTGTATTCTACCATATAGCCCCTATTTGTACACTGCTGGAATGTTGTATTTGATAATCTTTGACCTTTTTAGGACCAGCGGGAAAAGCAGCAACAGTGTTACAACTTGTTTCCACCCACACATCTCTAGTGCTCTTTTCTGAGCTTGCACTGGCCTGAAATTGACAAAATTTCGCAACTAAATTGAATAAACATGCAGACTTGATTGCACTGAAGATGTACGTCTAGTAGAGGGAGGATATTATAAAGTGAGGAAAGTGTAGCTGGAGGCAAGTTAAAATGTATCTTTTCATATTATCAGATATATTGTTGTTTATACATTTAACCAACTGATAATTAATGCCAGTCAAACTATTAACACATTTACTTTAAATCTGTCAAGGGCGCCTAAATAATAGTCAGCATATTTCACTTTTGTTTTTCAATTTCATGCCCAGGCAGTCAACCCGTGTTGCAGGGTATATTGCACCATTCAGCCTGTGTAAGATTTATAGGAGCAATATAACCGATAACTCCTACTTAATATCGCCCGTCCCTCCTCTGTCTCCACCGTCACTGTTGTTCAGCTCACTTTCTTTCGGTTTATGTCTCTCTACAATATGAGGTGGAGTCGCTGTGAAATTCCTGCTACTGTGAGACATTATTTAGGATAATAATGGGTGTATGCTGTGTAATTGCATAATATCTGCAGAACCTTAGGCTTCATGACTGAAGCTTGATTACCTCCGTGTGTAGGGGGGAAGCTTGTATAATTTCAGTCCCATAATGCACAATCAAGTTGGTTCATTTTCTCAGGACAATCTATGCAATCAACATGTGTTGCTTTTATGAGGTTCTTGACGTGTGTGTGATGTTTGGCCTTTGAAAATCATATTTGTGGGGCTGTGGGGGGATTTGAACACACACAAAACAAAAACTTTTTTGTTTTTCTCAAATTCTGCACCACTTCTCTGTGTCTCTGTTGAAGCCTCGCTGGAGAGTACAAAACTATCCCTGGTTAGGAAGAGGTTAATGCAAAGCAGTAACATACCGTCCATTCGTTTTCTGCTAGACCTTTTTGTATGAAAGAGGTATGAAAAATGGCTGCATTTAGTGAGAAATTTAAATGACGTTGTCAACGTTATGGATATCGAGTGGAAAGGTTAGAGGGAAAAAATCCAAATCCCCAAATTGAAACCTGAATACCTACCTAACGAGCAGATATTAAAACCAAGACACTAAAATCAGACATTAAAGAAAAGACCCACAAACTCAATGCAAGTAATTACATTTTATAATTTAAAAGCCTCTGCATCCGATTGACACAATTTCCATTAAAATGTAGTCGTTCTGGTTTTTTTTAGTCAGAGAAAAAATATGAAGCTTATAACTTACAACTAATCCAGTGATTTATTTTATGTGCAAGCAATACAAACATGAATTACTGAAAAAGCACTGCAAAGTCACAGGACTCAAGATCATCAAGGCAGTTCTCATTCTTTTTCCTGTCCTTCAAAATTTGACCAGGAAGATTTTCTGGTTTTCTGGCAGAGGAAGAAAATCAGAGTTACTGTAATCAAATATTTAAATGCAATTTGAAATTTGACATTGGTATTCATTACTCTGTACTTGTTAACAATGACCTGTTGTCAACAATATGCCTAATTATATATATTTTTTATTTATTTGCCTCTCAAGTCAAGGGTAGTGTGTCTTAAATGATGTGTCTCATTCTTTTTGGCAACTGGTTCCTTCGAGTACATTTATTATATGTATGTAAAGCCATTGATGAACAAAACTATAGTGATTTATTTAATTATATATAAAATTTATATAATACATAAACATTGTTTATTCAATTATCTGTTTGTCTGGAGAGATAATCAACCTTCTTATCCTCTCATAATAAACTACATAAAGCAGTTATGCTTCTCAACTTTTTGATATCTTTTTTTGGCTTTTTCTGGCAAGTTATGCTCTTTAGAAGGGTCTTGTGAATTATTCCAGTTAATGATCACCTTGGTCAGAACAGTTTCTTTAAAATGTCACTTGCAGATTGTGTGAGAGCTTCGTTAACCATAACCATGTGTTGATCTGTTCTGACCTGTTCCTGCCTACGAAGATGTCCTTTTATGCTGCACTAGACCATTTCACAGACCAGTAGTTTAGCTGTGTGAAAACACACCCAGTGTGAGATAGATGCCCTTCCAGAGACCAAGACATTGGAAAAGTAAGTTTAGCGAGTTTTATTGGGAAGAACAAGTTTATCAAGGATAAAACGTGTCTTAACTCTTAGTTTGCAAATGTAATGGCAGCAGCTTGGTGTTCGTGATAGTCAATTTTTCATCTATGAAAAGCTGTACTAAATATATAAGAGCCTAGGAATGATTTCAAACTCTATATAACTGTTGCAAATCTATTGCAAAAGTGTTGTAAGACCATCATGCCTTAGTGTTCCTCCAACAATTTCTTCATCCTATTTTCAGTGCCAGAGCACACAGAGTTTTATCTGTGCAGTGTGAGTAATGCAGTTCCTTTCTCCTAAAGAGAAATGTAAATAGTACTGGTAAAACAGCCTATTTTCACTGGGGGAGTTTCATTTTCAGCCAGTATTAGCTCATAACTTAGAACCGGGCTTCATCTAAAATCCATGGAAAGATCTATATTCCTTCTCTGACTGTAATCCCTGCTCTCTCTTCTTCATGTCCATGGGCATGATTGCTGTGATACATTTCATATTGCAGCAGGATGACTGTATCATGGGGTTTGGAGAATAGGACGTTGCTCCTGTGAAAAGATGTGTACTCCCTGTCTAACCTCGGGGAGCCCATTACCCCCCCCTTCCGCTGAAGATTAAATGGATCACGTAGTGGAAAAAACACTGCGGTCACCTATTAACCATCTACTACTGTTATTGCACTCCTCCTACAATCAAACTTTCTCTCAGTTTCTTTCACTTTTCTTCTGCTTCTTTGCCTTTCTCACTACATGTCTCTCTGTGTCTCCAGGGCGAGTATTGTCCAGAAGAGAGTCATCTATTTCCAGGATGAAGGCTCTCTCACCGTTCAACTGTGCGAGAAAGGTAATAACAGCTGCCCATCCAGTCTTTCTTTTCATCCTTGATTGCGTATCATGTTGCTAGTGTCCTGTGCTCTACGTGTAGTTTACCCCCCCTCCGTCTTTGGAGCACATTACCTCCCTTTATTTCATACTATATTTAAAAAAATCTCAAACCAACAAAGCCAGCTGGGGAAAATTGTGAGGACAACAAATCCTGGATGTCATGGGAATTTAAATATTGCTTTCTGTTTCACTGCAGAGCCCAGCCGCTGCTTTCATGCTACCTGTGATTTCATTGCAGAGAAAAATGGCACTCTAGCTTCCTAAAGCTCACAGCCAGCCTGATAAACACTGCGCTCTTGCGAGACAATAAGGCGTCAGGACTCTCTCAGCTCTGATGCACACATTTATTGTACAATAAAAAAAGAGAGCCTGGACGAGTGGTTTCTCAAACTTAATCTCAGGGGAATTTTACTTTCATAAAATCCTCCTTACCTCTCCGAAATCTAATTTTCCAGGCTATTATGCAAGCCAATCAAGCCGCCCTGTTTCAATTTGCTGACGTAAGTTAGGTGTTGTGAGTCATCCTGCTATAACTTAGATGTAAAGTGAGGCTTTCTTTTTTTAATAATTTGGTGATTCATAAATATTCAAGAAATCCCCTTGACCTACCTTTGCAAAACATTGGTCCTGGGCAAAATCTGAATATTTATAAGCCTGAGTTAAAGCTAATGTGTCATTTTAATACCGGTTTATTCCGGGGATGTAATTTTGTGTCATTCTCGGTGATTCCAAATTGTCAGTCGCCAGGTAATTTATGCAGGTGTGCATTTATATCAAACCTTGCACGTCGGTGTGTCTGTTTGTTTACTCCAGAAATGTGTTTTTTTGGATTAATCAGGGCCCTGCGTCCCGATTAACCTTAAATTTTTACACCCGAGTGTCATTTTGTTTGTGCTGTCATCGTCGCATTCTGTCTCCTCGTAGAGGGTGAAGCTACGCAAGCTCCTGCCATTGAGTGCTGTGCCTGTGGAACCGCCAAGTACAGACTCACCTTTTATGGAAACTGGTCGGAGAAAGTACATCCTAAAGATTATCCAAGTGAGTTCAGCTTCTCAACATCTTCTGACTGATGCATACATGTACACAGTGCACTGTGGTACCTGGAAATGCTCTGTAGGTCTGCATGAAAAATGTATAAAAGTATTGTAAGATGGCAGCGTGATGACAGAAACGATAAAAAAACTGTTTGATAATTTGACATTTTGACATTTTTTTTAAGTTCAGCTCACAGTAAATAAATAAATGAATAAATAGGTGGAAGGTGCTGGGTTCGAATCCAGTTTACATGTTCTGCTTGATAAAAATCTCTTTTAGCTAGGTAGGTAGAATTAGCGCTTTCTTCATCTTGATGTCTGAAATGTGATTGATGTGTAGCCCAGATGGCAGCCACTGAGGATATGAAGTGTATAGCATTCCTATAACTCAGCTTTAGGATATGCTTGCTTTATACACTCACAACTTGGCAAGTGTAAGTACGCTGGTATAGACACAACAAATAAGTCTATGTTCTATGAAGGTTTAGATGACATATGTCTATATAGTATTTGGCTTATAAAGGTTTCCTCGTGGTAAATGACGAGATTTCACTAAGTCTCTGTACACAGTCCAACACATAACGCGTGTACAACTGTAACTTAACCAATTGTGGTAACTTCTGGTAACTGAAACTGCTAGTAGAAATAAATTAAAGATGTTAAACATGAGCACAGAGTCAGGATGAGTGAATGAAAGAACTGAAACAAAAGTTTTCTTTTAAAAAAATCATAAACATGTTGTCATAAGCTTCAGTGAGTTACGAGTGTTCCTGACTTCCTGTGTTGTAGGACGTGCCAACCACTGGTCAGCTCTGATTGGTGCATCCCACTCCAGAAGTTATGTGCTGTGGGAGTACGGAGGCTATGCCAGTGAGGGAGTCCGTCAGGTGGCTGAGTTTGGCTCCCCCATCAAGATGGAAGAAGAGATTCGACAGAAGGTAGGATTACCATCATACGGATTCTCTGTGGGTTCTCACCCACTCCGTTTTTGAAGTGTCAGTGTTATTTTCATATCTTTTCATATGATCCTTTCCCATCATGTTGGATTAAAAGTTCTAGTGGCACGACACATCAAAAGTATAAATAAAAACCACCAATTTTAGACCATAACAGTGTATATGGTATAATCATCATTTGAGGCGTTCGGGTTCGAGGGTTATTACAACCATCTGTGAGATTAATGACAGGTTGCTCGAAGAACAAGCTGAAATATTGCTCACACACACCAACACGCACGCTGAGCAAACACGCATTTTCAAAGCTGCAGCTGATGAACGTGCAGCACCACAGTGACACTCCCATCTTCACATCATGTCTCGGCATTATTATCTATGATCTTTCTGCTTATTAAACCAGATGCATATTGACAGCTTTTAATGCTAGCCACTGCATGAAATCAGATTCCTTTGGAAACCATCAGCAAACTTCTTTTGACTGAACTATGCCTTTAGGGGATCGGATATTTTTGGAAGGCATTCACTGGATAGCACACTGGGAGGACGAGCTGTTGTCTCAGCTCTTCTTCTTCGTGTGTGCGTGTGTGTGTGGCAAAACTGAAACATAGCGCAGATAGAGAAGAGTGCATAACAGGACACAGCTGACAGGTTTGCTTGAGCATGTGTGTGTGTGTGTGTGTGTGTGTGTGTGTAACCCAAATGCTTGGATGTCTGTCAATATAATATATAATTTCCTATAGCTATATGCTGGACTACCAAAAGGCATTTTTTCATACATTTATGTACTGCAATTCTTAAAGGAACAGTGATTTTTACATCTTGGGATTAGTCCCAGCAACTATAAGGTGACGTGGAAGGATTCAACTGCAAATTGCATAGCTTCATCCTGAATTAGAATTCAACCTGCCGTCTATAAATGATATTCATTCATTCACTTGGAGTTTACTTGCTGCAATACGTGACTGAGAACTGCATTTCAGACATTTATAATCAGCACAAGACCTTATTTTTATCCTCAATTTTTCCATTCATCATGTAAAATCTTATATGGATGAATTTGTGAATAAAAGGTTCTGAAAACCAGCCTATAAAAGCCAAAATCTTTACCCAATCATATACAGACCAGATCATATTCAGACTTTTGTTTTTAGATTTTTTAGTTTCCGTTCTGATGACTCGTGCTTGTGTCTCTGCAGTCCACAGTGTTTCTGCTCTGTTGTGTCAAAACAAGTATTTAGCTTTGATTTAGTAAAGTATAGCTGAAATGTAGAAAAAGGGTAGTGTTTAGAAAAAAGACCTTTTAAATCACTGAATTTCTCAGAAATCAGGGGCTCTGTGGCTACAGCAGCAAAATTAAGCAAAAATTTGTGAATAAAATGTAGTTATTTGGAAGTTGGACTCTTTATGGCTGGAGGTTTCTTCCTGTTAAAAGGGAGTTTTTCCTTCCCACTGTTGCCAAAGTGAATGCTGATAGGGGGTCATATGATTGTTGGGTTCTTCTCTGTATGTAGGGTGAAAAAGCAAATGCAAAAGTGTCTGATGAGTCCTTCTGCCTTACATGCTGGGACATTAAGGGTATTATTGGTCACAGGCTTTCAAGCGCAAGAGAAAAGTAAAAGCTGAGTTCTTTTTATCTTATAACGTCAATAAAATTACATCATCTCGCTGCATCCCCCACAGGGGTCCATCGACCACTCCTGGATGAACGAGTGCAGCAGCAGGTTGGGTCATTGTAAGGCACTAATGGTAACAAAGCCCAAAGGCTCCCTTGCAGGGTCCCGCAAGCGCTGCAGCCCCAGTCCAGATTAATTCTTCTTACCATAAAATTCCATTTAAGCTCCTGGTACAAGTAACTGTTGTGTTGGCTACACAGGTAGCTAACTGCTGCTGAATGTAAAGATTTAAAGTGGATTGCATGTGGTGGAAATCTGATACATTTGATTCTGACTCTGGTGAAAGGACCTAAAAATCTCATTTTCCATTTCCCTGTTCTGTTTTTTATTTCTTATTTTGGTTGGGGAATATAGCCTCAGTTGCAGCGTCATTTGCCAATAATCATTATGCAGTAACAGAGGATGAGAAAATAGGATTAATGTTAAGAATATAACTTTATGTAATTATAACTAAAGTGCATTAAAGTTACATAAACAATCCTGCTCTAGGAGAATAGCTGGAGCCCATCGTTCTCTGTCCAGCACCACTACTATGAACACAATGCCCTTTCTTCCCCTTGCCTGCAATGCAGGTGTGACTGTTTAGGAATTTTGTGAAGGCTTCTCTTCGCAAAAAACGAATTAATGAATACAATTTTTAAATAATACAATGATATAGTTCTAGTTTATTTCAGCCGTTTCTTTCATTAATTCCTGTCTCCCTGTTTGCTTTCCAGAAATATAGAAGGAGCAAAGAGCTGATTTGTAAGACCTGATTATAGGATATTTCCAAACTTTAAGGGAATGTCAAACTGAATTTTCAGGTCTAAAGCACAGAATCACACGATGTACTGTGGAAACAAAATAAGGTTATAATAAACAGATGTCATAACAGGTAGACTGGGGAAAAATAAAATGATGTCAGTGATTGCACATAGCAAAAATGTTTGACTGCATTAAAAGAGCCTATTTTGCTGTATACCACTAACACTTTATAACGTGCATTTATTTTACACAGAAATATTCAGTATAAATAGTATAAGCTCTCTTGTCCATCTCTCAAAAGAGCTGGCAGTCATTTTAGTTTACACAGTGTTTCAGTTTACATTAACATTAACGTTCAGTATGTTAGTGTGTTATAAAACTGTGATTACTGTGATAGTGCATTTTAGTCTTCTGTCTTCTAATTAAAATGTTACATTAATGTTGCTCGTGTGAACTGCTTTGACCTAAAGTATATGGATGTCTCTGCGTGTTTTCTTTCTGCCTCACGCTGTTTCTGTGGGCACTGATAGGTGCGTCCTGGCCATTTGCGAGGGAACAATAGCGTGGTGCTGGTGGGCTGTCAGTGTGGTGTGTGCCTGTCAGTTTAGGTTTGGGCTGTTGTGTGGAGACATTATAAGCTGACAGACAGCCCTAACTCCTCTCTTGGCTGGCTCTGTCTGTCTCTGGGGCTAATAACCACCCTGAGACAATGAAAACTTCAGCCTGTCTCATGGTAGAATGAGATGGCTTGATTGTGTACTGTAGACTGGAATGTTAGCTATTGAGCCGTTGGATGAAACAGCCCGATTGTACACTGGAATGTCAGCTATCGAGTTGCTGGACTTTGTACCGAGTCTTAAAAACTTTTTCTAATACGCCCATGATTCAAAAGGTTGTTTTTTTTTTTATCGGTATGTCCTGTTCATGTGAAAATGTACTGTAGACCTGCAGTGTTTCAGTCTTTCAATAGGCTGGCTTATTTTTATTTATCTAAGATTTTTATATTCATATCCGTTAAGATACACTAAACCTATAACATATATAAGTTAAAAAATATATAAATACAGTATCAACCCAGTAGTTCAAAAATACAAAAAATGAAAATAGTCATATACAGTAAGAATAAAAGGATTTCCAATATATTATAATTGTACTAGTAATGTATACTAGTAAATTTAATATGGTATAAATTTATGGAAATTTTGTGTCATTTGGTTTCTGTACCTTTGTCTCTCTGACATTTCCACTTGGGTTTAACAGTGTTTCCATACTTGTGTTATATGATTCAGTGAATTCAGGAACACATTATCAACATTTTCTCTATTTTGCCTTCCCCAAATGATGACTTGCCTTTGTTAGCTGGTCTTTCAAGCATGCAGTGGTTGAAGTTGCAGTGTGTTACACTTTGTTGACTGCCCATGGTCCATATCATCATCCTGTTTGAAAGCTACTTTTGCGCTGTTTTGGACTGGCAGCGTGTCAGTCGTATCCTGCTCCTCATCCAGTGTGAGCTTGGATAGCTGAGACAGAGCGGCTACACTACTTCAATAAGTGGCCATGAAACGGATATTTATGTATTGTACAGTATTTAAAATTGATTCCAAAGGAAAAGTCCACAATATGTGCTGAATGCCAAGTGTCTGTTTCTGGTTTTTGCTTTTGTCAGCATCACAAACCTAAATCTGAAGTGCTGTAAACAGCAAATCATCAGGATCTGGTACAGTTTTTTTTTTTTTTTTTTTTGGAAAACTTCTAACGCTCTCATTTATATGTGCACTGACTAAGGTGAATTTTTAGGTAGTTTTAAATGCACCTACTGACTGCCTTAAAATAGCAGCTTGAAATGTTTTTTGATGTTACATTGACGTGTAAGAGGGAGAATGGCACCTCTTTCATGTTGCTCTTTTGTTGTTGTACTTTGCTTGAGGTTGTCGATTCGCTAGTTTTTAATCATAAGCCAAGTCAGCCCATTTTTACACTGCTAGAGATGTTGATGAAAAGAAAGAACATCTGCTTTACTCAGCTTGGAACGGAATTTTGTGATACTGGCGTTTACTATACATGTTAAACTGCAGATAAGTATGAATGACATTTTTCCTTCTTTTCAGTTTGAAAGAATGATTTCATATCCTAGTAATATCCTAAAGGTGAACGGTAGAGAGTAAATTGCTATGGACAGTAAACTGATGATTTTGAGTTTGTTGCATGAGCTGTGTTCCAGATACAGCATCCTTGGCCCCTCAACAATCCTGGCCTTTATTGACATGACACCATCACACAGTTGCTGCAAATTTTCTGTAAATCTTCCATATCACCACATCCATGAGGAGCTCTATTGAATAGAGATCTGGTGACTGTGGGAGCCATTTGAATACAGTGACCTCATTGTCCAAAGAACCAGTCTGAGATGATTTGAGCTTTGCGACATGGCACATTATCCTGCTTGAAGCTGCAATTTCAAAAAATGTGCTTGGTACCAAAATACCAATATCACACAGGGCCCTGTGCTTTGTTATTTTAAGCTGGGTTATGTATAGTTGGGTATCTGTTTCAAAAATATATATTAGTTAACTTTCCAAGGTTTCAGGCACAAGAAAAGTAAAACACAGATACACACATACACATTTTTCTTTCAATTCGCTGGGGCATTAAGGTTCAGACTGGGTGAACATCGAAGTGGCTGCTGTAAAGGTGGGAAGCCGACATGGGTCAGTAATCCCTGTCTTAGCTGAGAATCCCAACCATCCAGAGGAGCAATCAGCTGTGGTGATGTGTGGACAAAGCCTTAAGACCAACCTCTCCATCGCAGCGCCAGCCAATGCTCCCCATCTAACGAACGCCTAAGCCCGGCACAAGACAAGCAGACTGGCAGACAGAGACACAGACAGGCCGGGGAGGGGAGATGAGACCTCAGAGCTCTCACTGTGATGATGTACCTACAAGCCAGAACATCTCTGTCAGAAAGGTGCTGCAGCAGAAGACGTCATATACTCTATTAGAAAGTAATGACATGAGATTTAATAACCTATTGAAAGTTAAACACAGGGTTTTCTGCACATAAATATTTAGATGGTAAATATGATGTTGACAGAGCCGCGTGTGTCGCATTACAAAAGAGTGAACAGCTGTGACATTTTTTCACAAGGCCTCTGCGTTCATTAAAGACACGACTTACAACAGTCCTCTCCTGCTTGGTCAAGCTGAACTTGCCGATCTTGCCGTCCGTCCTCCTCCTGCACCTGGCATCCACTCCCGTTTGCACAAATGCCCAACGGGCGCAGCCCAACATGCATGAGCCTGTGGAAAATTTGCTCATATCACAGTGCACATAGAGCATTATATTGCAGATTTAAACATGCCAGTATCCTCAAGTGCTGTTGGCAGTTTACTGAAGTTAATAAGCTGCAGACCTTTTATAGTACCTGTAATCCTACGACTACACTCAGGTAGAGTTTAAAGGATTTTATTCTAATTTTTTAAAACTGCCATTCCATTGTTTGTTTAATCAGTATCATTAGCAATATTAGGATATATTTAATGCAAGTTGAAGGAATTTAATTGGTAACACATGCGAATCACCATAAGGTAGAGCTGGGCGATAGAACGATAACGATATGTATTGCGAAATAACTTTTTCTCGATAGAAAAATTAAACTATTGCGATAGGCCTCACCGCTCTTGTCCTCTTAAAAAAAAAAGAACAGCCAATCCAAATTAACTAGCACAGAGCCGAACCAATCACAGCCGCAGCGTCACGTCACGTGACTTGTTACGTACAGCACAAGTGCCAAGCCGCACATGTGTATTTGTTTGGGAAGCAGCCAGCCGCCGTGCCGCCCGGGTAATGGAGGAAATGAGTGTGCCGACTAGAAAAATCAACCGAGCGTGACCGAAGGTTACCGAAGAGAAAACAGATGATGGTTCCAATGCCGGAGAGATTGTCGAACAGAAGAGCCATAGAAGTTCCGTAGTGTGAAGGTATTTCGGCTATTTCAAGTCTGACAAAAAACAGAGTAGCACGCACTGTAAATTGTGCCGAAAGCAAGTCTGGAGATACAATAAAGCGGTGCATGCTCAATCTCTCACTGGAAGCGCTAATTCGTCATTCGGCTTTTGTTTTAAGTAACTGTTAAAACTGTTGGAAAAGCTAAGCTATACAACAAGGAGAGATTGAGAATTTCCTTTTAGTTCTCAGTTTATTTGATATTGACAAAAGTTAGTCAGTTTTGTCTGTTCTTCTGTAAAACAAACTAAGATTTATTTTTAGAATTAATATTTTGTTTCTAAGTGGAATTGACAATTTAGTCTGTTTCGTTTGTTCTATTTTGAAACTTAAACGCTTTAGCGGCTGCCTTTTGTGTAGTTTGCAATATTTGCCTTTATTTATCTGAAAAAGTCTCATGTTCCTTAAGTACATCTACCCTGTTGAACTCATTATGGGAAATAAATATTTAAATCAAAACAAGCTGCTGATTATTTCACATTTTACTTGTGAGCAACGGCACATTTAAATCTTACAAATATAGTTATTTGGCTTATATCGTGATAGATATCGTTATCGCCTGAAATGAAAAAAACATATTGTGAAATGAAAACCTCTTATATCGCCCAGCTCTGTAGTTCCACAGCACAATGTGTTTAATACAGATGTGTGTATAACTACATTTTACCTGGTCTGACTACTTGTATTGCAAATGTTTGTTGTGATTAATGCATTGAATTAGAACACTTTCACAAAACCTGCTGCCTACATTACAAATGATGCAATCTGGGAACCCATTATCTGTCACCTGCTGACTTTGCTTCTGGGGACGCTGGACAATATTTCAGGGCTTTTGGTGTTGCAAGCACATGCGTTGCTGGCACTCTCTCACTGTTAGTGGATGCAGAAACATTTTTTAAAGCTAAAAAGTTATCCATTCCTTCTTTTGTACTTCACACAGACTGTTTATGTGGATGCAACATAATCAAAGGTGATTTACAAAATGCTTCTTAGACTACAACACGAATTAAGAAACGTTGAAGTATAAAAGAATCATATGTTCATATGTTGATAGATGGTTATCAAGATTATCAAAACGCAATTCACCTGGCAAAATGTGAAATCCCTGAAATTCAGGGGTGCTGTGCTACCATCAGCTGTTGTATCCTTTTAGCCGTAAAGCACAGATGCAGTGTTTGCTTTGGAGTGATGATGGGAACATGGAATCTCTGGAGTTTGTGAAGGCTTGGGCTTGTTTAAAGCTCGATGGGATTGAGATCTGGAGACTAGATTAGCACCTTGTGTTTTTTGTTGATTTTTCTCATTCATTAATTAACCAGCAAGTTTCCACTGTGATGGGGTATGTTATCCTAATGGGAGAGCTCACTGCTAAGGGGAATTGCCACTGTAATGACAACATGCTCTGCTCATGCTGGCTACAGAGACATTAGTTGAGGAATGAGGTCTGCAGCAAACTTTAGGTGGGTGATGCATTCGAAAGTGACATCCAGACAAAGGGCCCAAGTTTTCCCAGCAGAACATGGCATTGTAATGAGATAATGCATATCCATTTTGGGGTTTCTGGAGGTCTTGAGCTCGGAGGCTAGAGGCGGGATTCACCCTTATTATGGGCGAACACAGTGCAGGCTCCAGGAAAATATGCAGACTCCACACAGGCCCCACTGAGCCACTGGGTTTGGACCTCCTTACTGTCGGGAAGCAGTGATAATCACTGCACAGTGTAATCCCATATCAGGTAGTTTTAATCTGATCAGTGTGTGTTTTTAATGTTGACGTTTCGCTTATGGTTTGGCTGTTTAAATTCTTTTTAAAGACGTGGAATCCTCTTATTGGCAAGTTGTATGGGGCAGCTTATTAAATATGCTACAAATTCTTGATCATCCACAAATGATTCCTAAATGACCTTTGGTGCCACCACTGCGATAATAATGCTAAGTGTCTGGTTTTTACTTTAGTGAACTAAAGTGAAAATCACTCATGTCAGCAGGTTAAGAGCAGACAAGTATGAGAGATTTTTGTCCCTTTGGGACCCAAAAGTATGTTTTAATGTCACCACTCTCCAACTCAAGAAACAAAATTACACGCCGCATTTAATTATTGATTGGTTTCAAATGTCACATGAGGCAGAGAGTTTATAACCATCACATGAATGGAGGTTGTAAAATGTAAAGTGCTGCTGGCCAGGGATTACGTTCTCATCCTTGTTAATGCCACAGCTCACGATAGAGGACACAAAAAAAACCTGCAGCTACCTGATTATTACTTCCACTGAAATGCCACGTACTCTCAACCAGCTGTGATCACGTCAAGATCAGACAGAGAAATGTCAAGAGCTGCTGGCCAACAAGAAATTTGTATCAACTTTAAAATGAAGAAGTGTTGGTCACATTTTAATTACCTTAATTTCGTTCTTTGCCTTAATTGTCATTTTACTTGTACACTCCAGCTTACCTCGGAAAGGATTTGTGAATCGCAATCTTCTTCTTTCCGCATGCATTGCTCAGCAAACGCTTCAGGGCACTGCGTGTTATGACTACAGCTGTTGTTGTGGAAACCATTTTTTTGTATCTTCTTTAAAAAGTTGTTCAGCTTTTAGCACTGTAGGCAGCAGCCAGAATCCATGTTTTTTTTTTTTCCTTTTAAAACAGGGACACAAAGGAGGCAGGGGTATAAAGAGAGGTGGACAGAGGTGGTCACAGACACAGGTTTTCGCTCCAAACGTTGCCCTGAGCCATAGACCTGACCATTTACTGCCCTGAGCTACTACCTATCAGACCTCCCTGGGGAAAACTGCATCTGACATTTTCTCTGCCCAAAGTGATGCTTTTAAAATCTCACTTTCACAAAAAGTTTGAAATGTGTCACAGTGACCTCTGTGCCACAGAGGATGGTCATCGCAAGAGGTTTGTGGCTTTCTGCTGCTAGTCTGAACCTATTTTCATTATTTCATTTCATTAGGAATTACCTTTATTAATATCTATTTTCTTTTTTTCCCCATTCCCTCTTAAAAGTGGACAAACTTTAGTTCCTTAAGTTACTTATCTTATACTTTTATCTTCTGTCTCGCTTTTTGTTTCTCTTTGCAGTTTCTTTTTTGTCCACTTTGTTCAAAATTTAATTATTAAATTTTTTCATCCATCCTTAAAACATGTCAGGAAATTTTATACTTTTTTTGAAAGTTCAGTGTAAATACAATTTAAATGTTTTTAGTATCAGTTTACAAAAACAGTGATCTCATGGTGCTTTATATTGTAGGTTAAAAGTCTTTCTGTTGCGAGGAAGAAGTCCCTTTTAACAGGAAGAGACCTCTGGCAAAACCAGTATCAGAGAGGGTGAAAAGTTGGGATGGAGTGGGGGAAAGGGAATGCTGACCTGCTGTAAAAGGTTACTTTCTTCCTTTGCTATTTCAGCTTTTTCAGCTCTGATGTTAAAAGCCCGACCTCACAAGTACTACTGTTGTGTATTGAGTGAGAAAAAACTTAGCTGATCAAAATTAGCAGGCTTATAAGAATAAAAAATAAGAAACAAAAGTTAAGAAAAGTTGTTTGTACAAAGGGTAACAAAGGCCATTAGATGTTGTTCACAAAGCAACCATGGGAGCCCAAATCTGTCAAGAGACTGACGACCATTTTTCAAGAAATTTAAGAGGAAAAGCTGTTGCTAATGATTGGGTCATAGACTCGGTTCTAATAAATAATTGAAATATTTGTATTTTTTATTTTTGGGAAATGAACATGTTTTAAGCCATTTTTATGTGTTAGTGTCTTTTCCATGTCCCAGTCGCCAGTCTTGGCGACCAGTGACGAGGCCTCCACTCCTGGCCGCCGCCCGGCACACAATGCACTCAACCCCTAAGGCCCCTCCTGCGGGTGGCCTGCAGGAGGATGGGCTCCCATGATACAAGCAGAAGAAATTAGCTTTCTCCGAAGGGTGGCTGGCCTCTCACTTAGAGATAGGGTGAGAAGTTCAGCCATCTGGGAGGGGCTCAGAGTAAAGCCGCTGCTCCTCCACATCGAAAGGAGCCAGTTGAAGTGGTTCGGGCATCTGATAAGGATGCCTCCTAGGCGCCTCCTGGGTGAGGTGTCCTGGTCATGTCCCACCGGGAGGAGGCCCCGGGGCAGACCCAGGACACGCTGGAGAGATTATATCTCTCGGCTGGCCTGGGAACGGCTTGGTGTTGCCCCGGACAAGCTGGAGGAGGTGGCTGGGAGAGGGAGAGGGCTTCTCTGTTTAGGAACTCTGTTTAGCAGTCTACAGATTTTATGTGTTGGAGATGCATTATAGCATGACAGTAAAGTCCAAACTATTTCCAGACCACGGACAGCTATCCGTCTATAAAAGTGAAGGTAATATGCTAACCTGCTCCATAGCCAGTCCACAATGGTAGTGCAGAGCTTGAGGAAAATGACCCAGCAGCCAAACAGTGTAATATAATAGTAACAACCAAAGCTTCACTTTCAACAGGTAAGAGAAGCAGAGCTGTACAGGCTTGAATGTTGTAGAGGAAAAGTTGCCCTTTTCTGCAGTAGAATTGTTGCTGCTATCTTTCTGCTGCCTCTCACCAACGTTGCTGTGGTAGAATTCAATACATAATGTCAAACTGAAAAAGATGTCACATAATGAGCAGTGTAGCAAATGAATTTCTAGAGGAACTAAAGAAGTTCATTAATTATCTTTTTTTTTTTTTCATGTAGCGTATTTATTTACAAAGGGTAATCTCAGTCTTCCTGGAACAGGCCATGACCTTAAATTTGAATGTCATCTTTTAATTGAATAAACTCAAAAAGGCTTTGTGGCTTCCTATTTTTATTCTATTTTCTCAGCTTGTCTTTTTTTATAATGTTACTGTTTCTTCTTGGGGTTTTTGCTCCCTTTTCACCCGTTCATTTTCTTCAAACACCTCACTGCCTAACTGACTGGCATCCCCTCCCAAACACCCAAAAATGTTTTCCTTTTTCTCATGCTCTTATGAGCATGATCAATCAATCAAAGGCATATGCTACATTCCTTTTATGTAAAGCACACAGCATTTACGTGCAATAAAATGTGCATCCAATGTCATATCGGTTTTCCAGTTTCTTGACATTCTCATCCTAATGTCATTTCTTTTTTTTCTTGCTTTTTCCTTTCTCTGTAATCTCATAGTGTTTGCATTATCTTTCCCTGCTTTGAAGGTCCTTATTTCAGAGAGAATGTCAGAGAAAGAGGGTGGGGGGTAAGATGAAGATGAATAGACAGAGAGGGAGAAGAGGACCAAGAACTCCATCCTTCACTTTCCTCTCTCTCTGCAAAACACTTCACAGGAAATTGCTACAGACGTGCCACTAGACAGAAGGACAGATAGGCAGGCACGCATGCACTCACACACAAAACCACTCCCTACATCTTTATTGCTTCCCATAGAAGTCAGGAGCGCACCGCTGAATAAAGAGAGACAACGCAAGGCGCTCGGAGAGTGCTCCAAAGCTCTCCTTCCATTCCTTTCTCGTTGCTGACATCTGTCACATTTAGAAGCGAGGAAGTAATGCTAAGTGATGTACTTTCTCTGCATGTTCACAAACCGTGACGCGTTGACAAAATGTTTTGTCAACTCGTCACAGCCTCTAAACTCCATTGAGAGAAATGTCTTTTGGCTCTGCTCAAAAGGCCTCAGTGGGGAAGTGAAAGCTCTCACCTGTGAGGGTACCATGCAAACACTCACATGTGAGGCTAAGTAGTTGTTGTGAATACACGTCATCTGTTTCACATCGTGTGGTCCTTTCAGGGAAACAGGTGATAGGCAGCTGGTCAAGCCTTCCAGGTACAGCGTTTCTTGATGGAGACGTTGGATAATTCAGTTTTTATTACAAGATTGTTTTTCATTGTAGTAGGACTCTCACCTTGATATCTCTTGGTGTCTTGGACGAATTCGCGCTGCTGCCGTACACCACACTGATAATTCACACATTTTCTCTGCCTCCAGGCAGCTTCTTTCTTTAGTCAGATACATATCATCCTCAGTAAAATACAACTAGAATATCTTCCCCTTTTATCCCCAGTACTGCTGCTCTAGAGAAAACAATGCTTAGCTTGTGTATTTTTTATAGTTTAGACATTTTATTTCACGCACTTTATCACCTCATGCATGTTTGTGCTGTATGTGCTCTTTACTGGGTGTTGGGGTGATTTGACAGCAGGTTACTATGAAGGGTGTTGTCAGCTGCACTATCTTTGGACTTCATTTGTCTGTGAGAGCAGGAGGAGGCTGGAAAAATGAGAGACAGCTCAACCCAGTGTTGGCTGTATGTGTGTCTGTGTGTGTGTGACTTTTCCTCTGCATGTATCTTGATTTGTGAACTCGTGGGAGTAATATTATGGATCTTGCGTTAGGTTTGTTAAGTTAGAGAGCAGCTGATAACAATAGGACGCACACACAGATGCACACATCGTGTTCACAGAGTCAGTCCTGGGGGATTTTTGAAAAGCTTTTGGTGGCTGACAGACAGACAACGTCTCTCAACTGGCTCTAATTGGCTGAGAGTTGCAGGAGGGAGACAACTGGACGAATGAAGTGGAGGACGGTGACAGGCAAGACACATCCTCCCTAGTTTTAAAAATTATTTCATGTCAATCTCACTCATGCATCAGTGTGTAATACCAATTAATGACTGCATCTGGCATCTCTCGTCTTTTTGTTTCCTCCTTATACTGACTGTGGAATAATCTTGTTAATATTAAACACAGATCCTTGTCTTCGTAGTGAGGAGCCGGCTTCTTCGAGGTAGCGTGGCATGTGAAGTGAATGAGAGGATGAGAACGAACAGTGTTTCTTTTTTCAGGGTGTTTCTCTCAGACAGCACAATCTGACAATTTGTTTTTACTATAAAAATGTTCATACGTTTGGAGGAAGTCGTTTATTAAAAGCCTCCTTTTTTTTATCAGCTGATTCATTTTAAATCCAATATTTTAGTTTGGCAGAGACTTGATTTCCTTGTGCGGCACATATTAACTGCTTGCTAAACAGACAGTGCCGACTTTTTCTGACAGATTACGTTAAAGCAGGTAACAGTAACAAAAACTACATTTTAAAAGAACTATAATTATAACTGCACACCAACCTTTAATTGTTAAGCAGCAATCCCTAAACACTGACCAATAAGGCCAACATGAAAGTGCCAAAACCTGCACTTCCACTGATGGCAACATGAGGCTGCAAAGCAACACCTGTTGACTGTCTGAAGGTTCTCTGTCATCCAGGTCATCGTAGTCTAAGGAGCTTGGAAAGAAAAGCATCTGGACTTTCACCTCTCACCTGAGAAACTTCTTCAGTTCTAAGAGCAACTGGTGGAGAGTCCCAGATTTTAAGCACTATGTGAGTGTCCCCCAAGAGGGTCATGGGCCCCCTATTGATCCTCTACCTAATCACACGAGCCAAGGTGTAAAAATCGGAGTGAAAATGGGTATTGACTGCAATCCCGAAAAGTTGATTTTGTTCATCTGGACGTAGCGTTTTCACTGGGAGAAGCATTTCATCACTCATCCAAGTGACTTCTTCAGTCTCAGCTGGTTGCAGGTTTCCCTGACCTTATAAACAGTACATTTGTACAATGACTGAAAGGTCAGTTCTGTGATCATTAATATGCATTAATATGCAAATTGTCAAGACCATTGATCATCATTGATCAATGGTCATGAGTCCCATTCACAGAGAGTTGGGGAATGGCTGCAATCACAGCATTGTAAGGTGGTGAAAGATGTACCCTTTGGCCCCGTCCTCAGTAGTTCACAGATGTTTTTCCCTTTTCACGTCGTCTCCTTGACTCTCTGCTCAAACCAGCGTTCCTCCCTGTCCAGGATGTGTACATCCTCGTCATTGAAAGAGTGTCCACTGGCCTGCGGGTGTAAATAGACTGCAGCGTACTGGCCTGACGAGGTGGCTCTTCTGTGTTGTGTCATCTACTTTGCCAGAGGTTGTTTGGTTTCCCCGATGTATAAATCCTGGCAATCCTCCTGGCACTTAACAGCGTACACTATGTTACTCTGTTTGTGTCGGGGGAGCCGATCCTTGGGGTGGGCTGATTTTTGGGGCAGCATGTTTTGGGGTTTGAAAGCCACAGGTACGCAGTGTTTCATGTGTCTCAGCTGTTTCGATACTCCTGACACATACGGGCTCACTATGGTGGACCGACACATCAAGTTCACCATGGAGGATATATGAAAAATGACAGGCTAGCATTCTTAGACTGTGAGATTTCCTGTGATGGGGATTTCCTGCAATATAAAAATGCTCAAGTTAACCCTGCAGAAAAGACTTTCTAGAGTCCAGGGCAAAAATACAGTTTTGGTCAGTTTGAGCTAATTTCCCCCTTCACAACGACTGTAGCGTGTGACCTTTCAGGCTTAAAATTACACGCGCTGCCAATTCGATTAACTCGTGTGCTTATCAAACCTGCCAGATGTTCACTAGGCCTCACTTCTACTAATTTGAGTCATTGACCTGGACTCTAACATTAAAAAGCCGATCAAAGACAAATGCAAATAAATAATTTGCATTTTTTTTAAATACTTTCCTCTCTGATTGAGGCAATCTGCTTTGAAAAATGTGTCTCCATCACAGCTTCATCACTTTCGGGTTGGAATATTAGGAATACTTTTTAATGTAGCTGCCTGTCTCTTTTCAGTTATGTCTATAGACTGTTCCCTGCCCATTACATCACATCTCTGCTGGTGTGTTGTTTTGAAATGACAACACTTTATTCATTTATAAGTATAGGAGAGTGCCTTGTTTCTTATGGATACATGGGCCCCTCTTTGCTGTACTCAGTCCCTCACCTGTCTTGAAATTGTCTACATTCAGCACAAATGTTACTTTTTTCTGTCACTCATCTATCTCAATGGTAAAAATACAGTTTGTACACCTACAACATCTCTGTAGTTAGACCCAACTGCACCATCCGGGTTTAAGCTTTTTAAAGTTTCAGAGCTGCACAGTGAGTAATACATCTTAGTTCATTTAGCTCTACTGTAGTTGCAGCACTTTCAGACATTTATCAAAAGTCTAACACATTTATTCAGCTTACTGTCCTCCACCCACAAGCGTGTGCACGTTATAGCACCTCAGTTGAAACTTGCTGAGTTCACAGCAACACTGTTGGGTGTAAATTGTAACAAAAGAAATCGAATCATAAGCTCTGTTGTATTCTTCCCAATATTTAGATTCAATGTTCTGTGTAGTAAACAAATGTTTGTACGAACTTGAGAGAATTTAAAAAATTCAATTACAGCTACTCAAGCAAAATGTGCTTGCAGTTATATTTAACACGTGGGCTATCAACAATACTGTGATTTAAACTGGCCGTGTTTTATCTGTGTAGGTGGGATGTAATTATGTGTTTTTGAATACGCGAAAACATCAATGTGTTTGCATGCTGATTTTAGCATTTAGCTCAAGCTACAGCTGTGCCTAAGTACGCCCTCATAGTTACTAGTGCGGTTTTAAGCTCTTGGACTGAAACATGCTCTGTGCCTAAATTGAATTCTGGTGTCAGGTATAGATCCTTCTACCCCCCCAGAGGAAGAGACCAATTCAAACTTGAAAAGGCAAATGCAGACTTTCACTAACAGCACTGGGCAGAACTCCAGAGACAGCTGGACTCTCTGACATGAGATATTTCTCACCTTCATCCGCTTTTGATATAAAGCGGGACACATCAGCTAGCCCAGTGAACATAAATGTCCATTTTATGGACATCAGCACCCCGATTTGAGGCATTAAAATTCACTTTCCACTTCCTGCCATATGGAGATTCCGACATGAAAGCTGTTAGTCAGGCTTTCAAAAGTCTTTAATGCAGAATCCAGAGACTCCCTGAGACAAATAAAGTTTAGACAGACTATGTAATCCAAATGGGATTTTATAGCATAGTTATTAGCAGCAGTCATCAAAGAAGGTTTACAATTACATTCTAGTGTTAGGCAGGATGACGACGGCGCTCATAGCACATCTCATGCCTCTGTCTGTCTTTCATCTTACTTTGAAAGGCTTTAATGCTTCACTTTGCAGTGGGACTTCATTTAAGCTCAATGCTCAGATGCACTTGGGGAATTTTCGCGTTCACAGGTCTCTGCTGTAACATATCCTCTTTACTGTGGAGATGACTGCTGGCTCTAAAGGGCCCTTTATTCTGCAGTTTTCCCACATTTTAATTCTTTAATGTTTTTTGCGACACTTCAACTGTCTGTTGAATTATCTCCTATCAAATGTGATATGTCACAGTGTTCTTTTTTTTTTTAAATATACAGTATGTGATCCCTATAAATGAGTGATCTTTTTAAAGGCCACTTTGAAATTCAGTCTGTAAAGATAATGTGACAGCACAGCCGAATGGATAATCCAGTGATGTATAAATGATGAATTAGATTAATAGAATTGTGGTTGTAATAACGTGTGCCTGGTCATAAATGTTTAATAAGGTATTTCAAAATGCACAGCACTGACAGAAACCGGTGTCCCCGATGGATTGTTTTTACTCAGGGCTAAAGATCCCCTGTCAGCAAATCAATGGGGGAGATTGAGGCTGTGGCGAGACAGTTTGTTAGGCTGGCTGGCACCGCAGGGCCTGTCTTGTCCTTGGCATGTCTTACTTTGTTTTATTTTGTTTGGTCATTTTATTTCACTGTCAGGGTTTCTTTTCCCTGTTTCAGAAGAAAAGGGAGGGTGGTAAAGGGATTTTACCTAAGCCTCATTGGAACGGAAAAGGCTGAAAATGAGAGCGAGAGGAGAACAAAGGGCATTGAGTGTTCCAAAATTTGCCATTCAAATGATGATAAATCCACAAAACCAAAAGCAGAGCTGTGTTTTAATGTTGTGTCTTTTATTGCAGTTCTAAGAGTGCAAAACTGTTCACACTGAACACATCACATTATAGTCCCAAAAAAAAACCCCAAAACATAAAACCTCCCTTAAGTTCTCCAGTAAATGTCTGAGAGGACCCCATGTACAACTGGAGTATGAAGATTATGCTGCATGGTTTGAATTTTTTGATGTGACTGAAATCTTAGAAGCATTAAAAAAGATTTGGGCCTATAGTGACAAATGCACAAATGTTGGGGACTTGAATCTTTTCAAAAAGACAAAAAGCAAAGGATCGCTTTGTCGACACCTAACAAGCAAATTGTGTTTTTCCTTCCTGCTTTTTCCTTTTGTCCCTCTGTTCTGACTTATGCCCCATTCTCATTGGTTCTCTTGTTCCCATATGGATTTATAGTCCTGTTACCTTTGTAATTCGTCCCCTCCAAACTTTGTTTTTCTGGATTTCTGGACATTTTTGTGAATTATGAAAAGCTTGCCTTTTGGTCCGTGTCCCTGCCTTCAGTGTTCTGTGTTTGGGCTTTCATTTTGACATGCACATAACCTGTTAATTGTTTTCTTGACCTTATCAAAGTAGCACTGGCTGCTTGTTGGTAGATTGCAGACTTTAATACAACAAATTGCTTAACACAAGTAGATTATTTTGATTGGCTAGTCCCTTTAAAAAAAATCAGCCTCAATGATGTCATTGTTCACTTTGAGTACTTTTTTTAAACCTTCTAATAATGGGAGTAATCCACATCCCTTGCTGCAGTAGTTTTTAATTTGCCTGCAGTTTCTACTTGATGTGTCCTCTTGTACTCCAGCTGTCATAAACCAGACGCAAAAAGGTCTGAGTCTACTTTAATTGCTACCCTGTCCTAGTAGCAATAAGTTTTACAAGCCGTGGAGGGTGAGTGACTGACTTTCTTCTAGGGGTTGAGCACAGCCTCGAGGTGGTTTCAAACTTTTTGTGAAGTGAATTTTATCTGCGGTTTCATCAAGCTATCAGAAGATTGCCTCCCAGGGTGCAGGAATGAAGTCTCTGGCTGACTGTTGAACCAGACGCAGGAAGAGCAATGCTCATTCTGTGGAGCAGCTGTTTTCCCTCCAGCCCCCTAAGTAAAAACCCAGCACTCCCCAACCCACCCGACCCCAAGCATCTGATTATTGGACTTAAACCATTTTGTCCGCAGTGTCTCACAACAGCAGACAACCATTATGTCCTTCTAGTATGGCCAAAGTGAGAGCTGTGTCTGCTCATCATTAAGTCCTACTACGAGCCTAGATTTTGTGTTTTAGTTTAAATATTTTTAACACGCATAAATGCTGCCTCATTTGCTGCTACACAGGGTGAGTTAACATCTTCTCATTAATTTTGTATGAAGTTGCTCCCAGCCAGAAGTTTGCACTCAGTCTGAAAATGTCTTTAAACTAAGATCTGCAAACATTCAGCTCGACTGAAGATTGAGCTGTAAAAAAACACTACAATTATAACACAGGGACAGATAAAATATTAAATGTCATTCAGCAGTTAGGTCAAGTAAATTAACTGTGAATGTGAAAATTTGATTAAAATTGTAGTTGGAATAGAATTGCAACAATAAAGCAGCTCTTATTATAGACGTGAACCAAACAATAATTTAATCATCGAGTTCATAAACACAACACTAAGCAGTAGCATTTTTTTTATAATTAATTAATTGTTCAAGAGAAGCTAACAATAAAAATCTATAATAACGAACGTCAGGAAATTGTTGCTTTTTCTTGCAGTAAAAAGCAGATTAGTTTTGGTCTTCAGAAAGAAATTCAAATTAAAGTTGCTCTTCAAGAAGATTAGCTGAATGTCCTTCTTGGGCTTTCTGCCTCGTACGTTGTGCACAATGTCCTTTTGTTAATTAGAACTTAGAAAAACAACGAGTGCAACGTGGGAAGAGGAGGAAGCAAGAAAACGTGCCAGGTTTAATCACACTCTGCCTTTCACTGTCAACACTTAACGCTACATATTTTAAATATTGTGATGTGTACATGTTTTAAATGCGAACACCACAGGTTTTTATCATTTGTAAGTAGATATACATTATTTGCATAAATATGATTTTCTAAGTATAAAAAATAAACGTCACTAATATCTGTGTGTATGAAAGAAAGACATGTTTAGGGTTTTTCTTGTATTATGTTTTTTTTGTCGTTGTGGTTAGGGCTGCCACGATTAGTCGACTAGTCACGATTACGTCGACTATCAAAACCGTCGACGACTGATTTAATAGTCGACGCGTTGTTTGAAGCTTTGTAAGATCACAAAAGACGCAGGAATAAGTAGTAGGATTTAAGAGTGTAATAACGGACTGAAACAGAAGATGGCAGCACTGCATGTACAAGGATGCCAGCTGCCGTTAAACCCCGAAGAAGAAATAGCTCTGTCCCAGAATTCATAGCGCGGCCCAGCTCAGTTTCCAACAATGGCGGCAGCTAGTTAGTTTTAATATTACTCTTATTATTCTTTCTGGGTCACAAAATAAACGTTTAACATACTTTCAGGCGAGAATGTAGCTGTGTAAACCTCAAATACCTGCTCAGTTTATCAAGACACCACATATTTTCAAAAGCGCTCCGATGTTTTCAGAGACGTCTGTTACCCACTAGCTTGATAGCTAGCCGGGTTCAAGGCTCACTAGAGCCGTGAGAACACCGGACTCCCGGCAAATCATTTTCAAACCCACCGCCGTCTTTCGCTACTCAGGTTAAACATGTAATATAAGTCACTTAGATAACTTAAAAATGTTATTGTTTGGCTTTTTTTAGTATTTTATTTGTTCCTGAGTAAATCGGTTTGGCTGAGATCAAAGTTATAGTTTTTACACAGCTGAATAAACGTCAAGCAGACAGCTGATTATCAGAAGTGTGAGATGCTGGAGAATATACTCCGGTGTCCTGTTATATTTTAGATAGCAAGGTGTTTATTAAACTTCACCGAAACAATCTGCAAATTTCATTAAAATGTAATAAACTATCATCTTTTCTTTATTTTTACATTAAACACTTAAAGCTGCAAGCTAATGATAGTTATATAAGAGCAGATGCTGCTGGTGCAAAAAGCTGTACGTTTTACATCCAATGGATGATGATGATTAGTCGACTAATCGCAAAAATAATCGGTGACTAGTCGACTATCAAAACTATCATTTGTGGCAGCCCTAGTTGTGGTAATATGTTCAGTATCTCCTGGTTTGTAAGAGAGTGTCTGACTACACCACCACTGCATGTGGAAACATTTCCTCTGGCCATCTGCCTCATAACAAACTGCAGTTTTTGATATCAGACCTGGACTATTTTTGGCCAGTGGAGCAAATGATATTTACGGGTTTCTTTTTTTCTCCATATGATACAGTGAGAACAATCTGCACTTAGCACCGGTCTATTACAAACCAGCTGGGTCTGCACCTGTGATTTTTAGTTATATTTATTCTTTAGGCAAGCTGTAAGTGGTAATGTACCTTATTGGGCTGCGGTTCTGTTTAAATCACGTGGGGGAAAAAAGCTATAAAGAAGTAAAGAACCAGGCAATTTTAATGATGTTTAGCTGACCGCATGTCTACATGTTGAGTCATTGGTGTATGTAAATGAAGTTAAGGGTGATTGTGTGCTGTCCTGCTGGGATGGACATGCTGGAAATAAGAAACAATGCCACCATGTCCATCTTCTCTCTTCCTGCACATACGATGTCCCACCTCATGCGTGCAGGTAGTGCTACATGAGCTCATTACAGCATTAAATGTTTCACTTTATTCCCCACCTTTGCGTTTATTGCACCCTCCCTTTATTGCAGCTGCCCACTTTGGCAACTTTTTATCCAAAAAGTAAGAAAATGACAATAAACACTGATTAACAAGTTCACCGAAATGTGTCATTTTCTTGATTATTCTGTTAAACTTAATCGCATTGTGGTGAACATCTTTTTTTACGAACTACCACGTCCAAGGTCGCCTCAATCTCTGCACTCACTCGTAGCCACATCTTCAATTTTAAGCTTTCTATCCAAAGTCAGCGTCGACCTTTTTGAGGCTGAGGACAAATGATTACATACCTTCACTTCCCCTTTGTTAATCCTTTGTTTCTACTCCACAGGGAGCGCCGTTGCGTTTTTACAGCTGCCACTTTTCTATGTTTGCATCTGCAGCTTTTGTGTGTTCGTGCATGTGCGTGTGTGTCCTCTCCTAATTGGGAATTTGTATTCATTAAAAGCCGTGAATGGACGCTAAGATGCAAGTCCACACCTGTTGTTTATGTCAGCAGCGTCTCTGTTGGAGGCGGGTCAAGATTAACAGTGGCCAACCATCCCCTCTCCTCTATCATCAATAATCACAATCACATCATGAATCTCCAATTATCTCCCAAGCTGCGGGCCCCGGGGCGAGATCCGAGTCTGTCTTCCAGTCTTGAAATAATGAGCAGATTTTTTTTTTAACGTATTAGCATGCTTCCCACCATAGATTTTCATCCTAATTATTTTTTTTCCATTGTATCTGATTAGGTTGGAGAAGAGAGATTAAGTTTTGATCAGGAGACGTGTGTTTGGGCGTGTGGCTTTTTGCATGCATGAGAGAGACAGAGGTGAGATGATCAGTTGTCTAGTTGGTAACAGGAATGCACAGATGACTAACAACAAATAGGGAGATGTACAGTAGCTTGTTAGCTTCACACGCCTACCAGGTAGCAATATGTTGGGAGTTTTATAATGAGGCTGCTTCTTTCATGTGGACCGAAGCTTTAATCCCCAACACATCAGCAGAATGACATATGGTAAACAGTGCATTGTTTGTCACCTTCTTTCTTTGATGCATTTCACTTATTCTCCTCACTTTCTTCTCAAATCAGCTTCTGCTTTCCTTACTTTTTGCTTACATATAATACTTTTCACTCCTTTTTTTTTCTGGATGTTTTACTGTCTCTCTTTTCCTTCCTTATATTTTGTTTTGTATCTTTACCCCTGACCATTTCCTCTTCCTTCCTGCCCTGTTTTTATCAACCTAAAAACTTCTTACCTTAACTTGTTCTTTCTTATTCTTTTGTTGGTTTTCAGATAAAATTGAGATTGTGATTGGCTTTGATTGCTGCTAGAGTGTTTGCTCAGAAGAACATTGTCTTAGAGCCTTGCTTGTTGCTCTTGTATTCAGCCTAAACATATGACTTGGTTTCTTTACAGAAGTTGTAGACAGCGCTGTTGCGATTGCTAAATGGTTAAATATTACCTATATATATCACAGGTTCAAAACAGAGTAAATGAAATGAGCCTGTGATTACTTGTTCTTTCTCCCTGTGATAACAATTTAACATTCTGTGCATGCCAGTAGTTATATGAGTATTAACACCTGCTGTCCACAGGTGCCATGTAGTCCTTGAAAGGCCACTTGAGATTTTATTATTGGCTTCCAAGCATATCCAGCTCTCCAGGTAATCTCCTGCTGGAGGTCTTTTAAAGTTTTTCTTTGGGCATTGGCTGCTTTTTTTTAATCATTTTCAGATTAGTATTATTTAAGCTACTTATTCAAGCATAAAAAAGACACCTAACACAAGTGATGAACCAATGTTGTGTCTACACATAACGGGCAGCTTGGCAACGAAACCCATTTTAAATTATATCTTTAGGCACTTTTTTACTAGCAGGCTGTTGCCAACACATCATTTTTTCCCGTAAATATTTTAACGAAACTGTTGGACGAAAGAAGTTGATGCCAAAAAATATCCGCAGCAGTGTCTGAAATATCCTAAAGGGGAAAAAAATCTAGCAAAGACCTGACACAGGACCTGAGAATGCATGTGACCCTTCAGTTTATCCATCTACTGTTTGCTGAAGCTTCATGAGAGTGGTCTCAGTGGAAGGGTAGCATACAAGAAGCCATTCCTAAGGAAGGGAAACACAAGTCATTGTCAGTGTGTACAGAGGAGGTCGGGTCAGGAGGAGAGAGGTTCAACAGTAAGTGTCGACACTGTAAAACAGTGAAAGTTCTGCTGTGGTTTGGAACTGTGTTTGGGGATTTTGTCAGATTTAATGGAACTATGAATGCAAAAATGTGCTCTTATATATTGATCCATCATGCAGTACCATCTGGAAAGCATCTAATTGGCAACAGCTTAATTTTTCAATATGACAACAATAGAAAAACACACATCAGTCATGGATTGGCCCAAAGTCATTTATGTAAAGTATACACTAAATCTGTCCTCACAGTACTTTTCCCCTATATCTCGAGAAATTTAACTTAAAAATAGTCATCATTTCATTTTTGTTGGCTTAAATAATTTGTTCACTTTTCATACCCTGTCACACGCAGACATTATGTCATCCTCTATGCTGTCGACTGTCTGTGCTCTCCCATTTTCTGTCTCCATTTCTTCTACAGATTTCTCTCTTCCATGTTATTCCTGTCATTCCACTGTTGTTTAACAGTTATCAGTCGGATATTGGATGATAAGGTGTAATCAGGGCCATCATCTCAACCTCAGTGGCTGTGTCATGCGGGTTGGCATTTACTGCATGACAGCAGCTTGACACCAGTTCACATCCCTCTTCATTAGTGACGCTGGAGCCATTTATATTTTGCGCCAATCAGCCTCGGTGTAATCAGTTGTGTTCAACACACCAATCTAGCCCCATGACAAGATAATTACCATGGGTTCCTCAGGGAGACAGGTAGTACGGAGGACCCGGGAACTCAAGTACAAGTTGTAGCAGCAGTCGCATCTTTAGAGAGCAGTGTCATTTCCATCAAGTTAATCAGGGATTTTTAGTGGCTGTTTTTAGGAATGCGTAGGTGGAAATGTTTTCAGTGGGGGGTCAGTGTAGAAAGTGCAGAGTGCTTGGCAATCTGCAAGAGTGTTCGTAATATGCATAAGAGTGCCCATAAATAATGAGACTAACATGTAGTTTACGGAGTAATTACTTTTATAGAAACTTGTAGCCCTCATTTCAGAGAAAAATATGGCCCCGCTATTTATTTCGGGTAACTTGGGACCTAATTTAATCTGACAGGGTTAAGGGGCCAGAGTAATGAAGCCCTAGTAAGTTTGGTTATAATTTAAGTATTTTAAAATATATACAACGTAACCATATTCCCAAAAAGCTTTTGACAGAGGCGCTCGGAAACGGGCAGTAATCCTGCAGAGACATTCAAATATTTTTGTTGTTGTGAATTTGCAGGTCAAAAATGTGCATTTAACCAAACTGTAACCTGTATCTCTAAAGTTTGCTTATTTTTTCCAGTTAGGCAAGTATGTCGCACACCTGTGTTAATAGCAGGTTTGGTGTTCCACCCCATGCAAAAGATGTGCCTCCTAGGAATCTAAGTAGCCCTATCCTTTGCTGAACAAGTTCTAAGTTCTAATTAACAAAAACTTTTATTTGGTCTAATATTGAAGCATGTTAGCCTAGCTCACTAACTTTAGCAACGCTGTGCTGTTTTGACACATAATAACAGGGAGGAAGATGGTGCAGGTGTGGTGGTGCAGGTGTGGTGGTAAATTGCCCAAACTCCTAGTAATGGTTGCGTCTGCACCATCAGCACATTCTGCTAACAGTGCTGACGCCTCCCAACTGACTAACTTGTAACAGGTACGGCATCAGTTGAGGATTTCCTATTGAGGTTTCAACCTATAATAGAGTGAGTTGTCTGTGATTAGAATCGGGTGGGTGATGGGGTTATACTTTTTCAGTATTAACATCTGCTGGTAGCAAAATTTGCAAAGAATCAGCATTTTCTGTTTGATTCATTTTTTAGGTACAGAGTTTGAGAAAATAAACATGCGCTATATTTCACATTTTTTTAAGGGTTTTTCGTATCAAGTTAAATATGTGTCCACATTTTGGCGTTGGTCATCATCAAACTCTTGCGTATTTGTTTATTAGAAAAAAATGAAGGAATGAAATTGTCTCGACTTTTTACCACTAGAACAATGTGACATCATTTATGTGCTCGAAACACTATGAAAAGCAAGTCGTATAAAAGGTCATTCTTCATACAGTGGGTGACATGGTATAAGGCGTTCAGAATATGACATTTTCCTGTAGCTGCTATAAGACTTATGAAAGTTTAATGAGCAGGAAAAACCTGCTAATGTGTGCTGGAGCTGCTATAACCCCGGAAAGAAAGTGAAGAGAAGCTCTGCGAGTGCCGCTTTCTCCGAGTCCTTCTCCAGAGCTCGGTCTGTCAGTGGTCATAAACATTCGTCTGACAGGTCACACAGCCAAAATAGATCTTCCCCAAACGTGTTACAATTATTTCTACTGCACTCCGTCTTGTTTCTCTGGCCTTTAAGCAACCCCTCCAGCTCACCGTTTCCATTTACCGGTTTCCCTCTGCGGCTGTGAAAGCTGCCCAGCAAGGCTCTCTTTCAGCGACTCTTCTGTCCTCCCTCCATATTTTTTTCCAAGTGGTCATAAACAAAAATCCCTGCGAGCGGTGGCTTTATCCCCGCGACAGGGCCGAGGGCATGGAATTCATCACTCGCTTTGACTGAGTTACACCTCAGCTCAGCTCAAGGTCAAAGCAATTACTGGACTTTCACTCCCTCTCTGACCTCCCCCCTCTCCCTTTTCTTTGCTCTCCTCTTCACAAAACTCTACTTTTCTTACTCCCCACCCTGACCTCACTTCCTTCGCTCTCATCGTGCTGCGTGGGCTTTCTCTCCATCGTCTGTTCTTACTTGTGCTTTGTTTTTCTTCCTTGCGCTTTTCTTTTTGCACCTTAGTGAACTTACTCCCCTCTACTTCCTCACTCATGTCTTTCTGCTTAACAAGTGTTCAAAATGTATTTTTTTCAGTCACATTGATGCTTTGATTGTACTCTGTAACACAAATTCAATTGCTTTTAAATCACACTTTGTAGTTCTGGTTCACATGACTTCACATGCTGATACCACAGTCGGGTCAGCAGCAGTGACCTTGTATCTGGAGTGTAAATCAGTCCCTGATTAGATATAACGGACAGATCGCAGCAGATTGGTTTGATTGTGGTAAAAGATTTCCAGCTACTTCATCCAAACAGACCCAGTGATAGCCTCAGAAGAAGTCTGCAGGTCTGATTATCTTAACATACAGCTTGTCATTATCATTACAGTTCAAAGTAAAAGATTTTTTCAGAGGTAACTTTTGACAGAGAACTAACCACTCAGACACAGATTTATGTGATAATAGCTTGGTAGCCTGCCAGCACTACTTTGACTGTCAGGGAGAGATTACTTTCTACGTAAAAGCAGTTGTATAATGTCTTTAGTGGCTCTAGAGGGAGCTGTGTGAAGTGTATATTGCCTCAAACGATGTCCCTTAGTAAACATTAGTTTAACTTCTACGTATAGATGCACCAACCAATCAGTGAGTGACTGCTGTCTGTCAGTTTCTGTGTAGCCTCAGGTGTATCTTATTGCCTGCTGATCAAATTAGCCATGCGTCTGTTGAGCAATATAACAAAGTCAAACCGGAACAACTTGCATCGTTCCACTTGCTAGAATGAGCTGTGCAAATATGCAAATCAGTACAAACTTGGCAGCTTGATTTGGGCAAAGAGATTTTTTTTGAAAAATGTAATTGTGTCTAGCTTTCTCATAATGCTAATGCAGCAGCCGGCTGTCCGACGTTTCCTTTGTTTTCGCAGCTTTGTGACTCTAAGTAACTCTCAGCTCTAAAGATTAAGCTTTTTTTGTTTGATTTCAGTAAAAGTAGTGAAATGTTCTGCCCGATCTGCATGGCATGAAGCACACTGAAGAAATCATTTTGTAGAAAGTTGGATATACAGATTTTATTTGTGGAAAGATGCCCTGCCCCTGTAACCTGTAGAATTTTTGGTAGGAAAAAATTGGAAAAAGGATAAAAATTATTTAAATGGTCAGTGTTTTATTCTGTACGTGGACTGATATTTACATTAACCCTTTTACACAAAGTGGTCACTACAGTGGACAGCTATTCAAAGGCTGTTTTCTTGTGTTTGTGTCAGTGTTGATGGTATACTTGCACATAAACCACTATATTGGACATTGATGTCTCACTCCATACCCTGCCACCCACTGGTCAGCCAGTTGTCCACCTAAGTGGACATGTAAAAAACTCTTTGAAAAGTACATGTTTAAAATTTTTCATGCCTAAAGATGAATAAAAATACTTTAAAAAATCCTGATTGCGGCTGTCACAATTCATGCATGAAAGGGTTAAAGAAAACGTATGAAAATGTTTGATGATGCTGAAAATCAGAGTTATTGTCATGATCAGATTTAGATAATTAGATCAGACTTGGGAGGAAACTGGAAAGAAAATTGTAGCTGGTGCATTTCTACTAGCAGACCTTAAAATCTGCCCTCACCGGCACAAACACGACTTACTGTGAAGACCAAACAGGTTTCCTTTTTTTCTCTGGTGTTTACAAAAACCCGATTCAGGCTCCAAAGAACGAATGGAACAAATGTGTTTAAAAACGCCGGCCTGTCTCAGCTGGCTTTGTCCGAAAAAATATGTTAACGTTAACCTTAGTAAGGTTCCCAGTCCTACGTCAGGGCTGTGGTGTAACTGGAAAATATTGCCCACCCTCCAGCCAATCGTAGCAAGGCAACGATGCATGAGAACAAATACTAAATCCTGAACGCTTAAGCAAAAACTAGGCGTTAAAAAAAAAAATAGCAGCATGTTATCTTCCTTCTTTTATATAAAAAGGTTTCTTTCAGGTCAGTCAGGGCTTTTTTTTCCTTTCAGTCTACCATAATACAGCACAAAATGAAACTGCCAGAGGCGCTTTCAAAATAATCACCTTAGCTGCCAGAAGCAAAGAACCAGTTCTCAGCTGAGCACATAATGACCTTTGCCTTCTTCCTAAATTACAGCTAAGGAAAGGTTCAAGATTGCAGTTTTGATCAATTATCTGTAGCCCACTATGCTAAAAGCAACATTTGTAAGCTTGGGAAAATGTCAGAACCTTTCTTTCCCCGAAATGCAGAAACAAAAGAGCCAATCAGTTGAGGTTTACTTGAAATGAGTGATTGCAACAATATGGCAAGAATTGGCAGTCACCACAGGGACCAAGAGGAACAGGGAAATGGACAGACAGTGTGCAGGAGAAGAGGAGAAGCCCCCTAATGGTACGAGACTCCCATTACACAAGACAAGGTACTAAATTACTCAGGTTAATAAGACGAAATTTTCTACCTCTTCTCGGCTACCCCTCCTCTTCTCTTCTCATCTCCAGTAGATCTTGATGATAATGATGTTTCAAATTTAAACCTGAGTGCCTAGTCTAAAAGCCTTTGAGGTGTCTTGGATGAGTGCTCGCAGCCTTGTATGGATAGAAGTCTTTAAAACGTCATTTCCAGATCCACTTCAAATGCAAATTCAAAAGGCTTCGTGCCAAAGCACCCCCATTTCTGCTACTGCAAGAACTCACTTTCAAACGTGCTTTCATGTCAGTCGACTTATTTTTATTGTAATGACAACATCTAATTTTGCATCTGAGCTTCAAAGTATTTTTCTCTTAATCTGTCATAACATGTTTTGATGTTTTCCTCTTTTTCCATGGATCCGGTGATGAAAAACAAATTCCTTTCTGATTCAGTAGTCATCCATTTTCCCAAACTACCTCACAGTTAATGGCACGGCAAACACATAAACAAACGGCACGATAGGTGTGTTAGCACTTTAAAGTGGGATGATCTGTGGGTGTGCTTTTGCTCGCATTTTGCTCATGTAAATATAAAAGCTCGTGCATATGCTTTACCACGGAGCTCTGTAAATCATGCACGGCGTAAAAAAACCTCGCTCTTCAGCTGTTATTAATTGTAGCTGTTTGGTTGTTTGCGACAGAGAGATTTTCCAAGACAAAACTCAACATTGATCCACACTGACTACTGTGACAATGTTTCCTCAGGTGAACGTGTCACATATTACACCTGACACGGGTTTGATGGATTACCAGGCCTCCGGGTTACAGGGAATGTGCACACCAACACACAAACAAACATAGACACACAAATAAAAACATTTTTGGTATTGAAACACTGAAACATCACAGTGTTGTGATGCCAATTTTTTTCTAAAATACCAAGCTACACCCGTAGGAAGCAACCACAGTTTAAATGTCACGAAAAGCTACAGTTTTAAATATTTTAAAAAAAAAAAATTGCCTTTTTTCCTGTGCCCTTAATGGTTTGGAGAGGGCAGGCCCATGTGAAATCACTTTGGCTGCAGTCAACAAAATCCTGGCTGCAATCCTACCTGCTCCTAAAACAATCAATTAGTCTGCCAAAGTGTGTGAAGTGACTCTACCTGCCAGCCTTTTTAGCCTCAGTAGATTGTAAAAAGACATCTTGGACAGTACAAAAGACTGACACAGCTAGAGTCTCATGCTGGTTTGTGGACGAGCATTTTGAAGCCTCTGTGCTGTAGCTTTTGCCACTTTTATGTAATTAAAAAAAAGTCAGAACAGATTAAAATTAACAAGCTACATCCATAAACTGCACCGGCTAACAAGATACCTTAATTTCATTCATAGAATCTGGAGCTTAAACTCATTTGTAGGACAGTACCTCATAGCAAACCATGTTAATTTTCAAGTATTTCTAATAAAAATGCTCCAGAGTGCTCCAAAGGCAGTACTGGTGAATAATGGAGACTGGACTTGATTGTCTGACCAGTAAGAACTTGGTCTGGAAAGCATAACAATTATTGTTTTTAAATATTTGCCTATTCTAGAAAAATTCAATTTTTAAAAAGTCCCTTGGGTTGACATCAGTACTTGAAGGATATAGTGATGGAGCACACAGGCCTCTAAAACTACACATTATGGATGCCGTGAAGACAGACATGGGAAGTCATGCTTTTCTGAGAGAGATAAAGGAGATGCTCACTGACTTAGGGCCCCTGTCAGGGTTCACCACTGCCCAACCAGAGGTGATTTGCACTGAGTGAATTCTAGATCTGGTCACACATCACTGCAACTAAAGTATACTTAAAACTGTCACAAATTTACAAATAAAAAAAATTGGTTTCTAAGTAGTTTGCATGGCAAATGGATAAATTATACAGAGCCATTTTACTTCACTCAGCTGTGCTTTCAACTCTTTACTCTTGCCTTCCAGTTTTGAAATAAGTTGCTATGTCAGCTCTTATAGGACGAATGCGACATACAGCCTGAACAGGTCGCCAGTCTATTACAGGGCTGACAGAACCCGGAGTATTCGGAGAGAACCCACACAAGGATTAGAAAGTAAGGGACAATCTTAGGTGACTTTGCTTTACCAGCAGCTGCTCAGCTAATGCACGATTCCACTGTTCCTGTTAGTAGAGGGTCTGCAAACAGAAAAAGGCTTAAAAGATATTTAGTTCCCAGGTGACTTCTCAAGTTGAGTACTTTCCTCCAAGTAGCACCCAGACATGTTTGGTCTAAAAGCAGCTAGCGTGTCTCTAATATGGTTCTCTGGGTCAACCTTGTGACTGTAAGTGGAAAGAAAATGGGGTTTTTCTGACAAAGGAGATTGCTTAACTAATTCAGTGCATTTGTTCTACTCTACTCTGTCAAACCATCTCTAGATTACATGTGACACTACATTCAGCACTAGGTTTTAATATTATTGGTAAGGCTTCCGACTGGGGGCCAGCCCGCATTAAGCATTGTTTTCACAGCTGGAACTGTGTTGCAGAGTTTACCGGAACAGCCCATTTATCAGCTCTTTCAGGGCCGTCTCTTTGATTACAATGTGGGACCCACTGATCTCATGAGGTGATGTTATAATTTGCAAAATGGTTATTAACTGTGGAGCTGTGAGATCGAAACAAGGAAACCAAAGTGGAGGGAACTGAGATAGTTGCTGTTTTGCTGTTTGTTGTGCCAACCCTATATGCTGATGTATCTGGAAGAGTTTTTGAGTCTGTTCTAGCTTCTGACAGGATGTTGGGTTTTCAAAAGATGATCTTTGTTCTGAGTTAACAGGAAGTTTTGTATTCATCTCAGAGAAGGCTATTCCTGAGATCCAAACATGCCCAAAGTAAGCTACTAGTGTTTTTAAATTAAAACAAGTAACAAGGATGGAACTAACAACTTTAACTGGATCAGAAAACTGATTCAGAGGCCTAGTCGTCAAATAATCTTGTGGTTGATAGTTCTGGTCCCATTCTACTATCCTTGCTAGGACCTTTTCCTCTCCAATGTGACAAATCTCTGTCCCCTGAGATTTTTTTCCAGGCTTCAGTAAACCAGCTAGTGCGCTGTGCCAAAGCTGTAATTTGCCTGGTCAACCACCCCCTTCCCCTTGCTCTTCTTCTTCAACCTTTCTTGTGGATACTCAGTGTTATCGGTTATTGCCTCAGATTTTAGATTTTGTGGCTTTAAAAACAGTGGGTGTGGTTTTTGCTGTCACAGCAGATCCAACGCCTATAAATCCTAAACCATGGGGAATTCTTTCTCTGTACTAACACCAGGATTTTAATTGGCAGCATCAAATAAAACAGTGTGTTTAACTGTGCTGACATTACAACATTTGCCAGTAGCATCATTACAATTAGAAACACAGTCGTAAAGTCTCACTTCTAATGTGGTTTCTATTGCTCCATTACTTTGATTTTGAACGCTGACATCCAATATGTGTGTTTTATGTGAAGTATTAAAATTTAACTCAAATTCCTATAATATGAGTTATGATGGGTTTTACATGTACACGGAAATGAACAAACTTTCCAGAAGCAAAATTAAAATGAGAAACATTTAAAGCACAAAACATTTCACTGTCACAGTCCATCAGTTGTCTTGGGGAAAAAAACACATTATATGATTGATTTGGAACTAGTGAGTCTTCAGGGGAAAGGAGATATTGGCTTTGTTTATTTGAAATCTGTTCTTGGTTTTGCTGTAGGGGAACACTGGTTGCTATATTGTATAGTACAATTACAGCACCTAGCTTGAGGGACAAGTAAATTACAATGTAATTGGACAGATGATGTGAAATGCCCCATGGCTTTATATCGATGTCGCAGATGGTTGATAAATAACCTCCCGAGCTGAGATACTGTGTGTGTATGCAAGATAATATCTGAGAAATGACTGAAGATATATCCTGTAAGATGATGAGAATTGCTGTTTCTAAAAGGTTAGATTGTTTCATCGTGCACTCACCTTTGCCTAAAACCAAAATGGGTTTCCTGAGTGCGGTTTTGTGCAGCATGTGCATGTGAGAAGAGGATGTGTGTTTGTGTGTGTGTGTGTTCCCACACTTTGACCTAAGCTGGGAATTTTATCCGACTGAGTTACAGTTCCACAGCCCCTATGCAATTGTAATTGCATTAGTGCAGTGTTGATTTTTTATTAGACACCTTTTCCCAGAGTCCCCAGGCTCATTTTCCTTTATTAGACCAAGTTTGGAAAGACAATACAGAGCCTCTTGTCACAGAGTCCCTGCAGACAAAACTTCATTCCAAACTGAGCTGAGTGATAAGTGGGCAGAACTGAGATCACTGAGGGGATTTGGGAAGGAATGCTGCAGGCTGCCTGTGTGTCTGCCTCTGTCCTGTGCACACGAGTATGTTTCAATCTAGCTGACAAACAAAATGTACTCGAAAATCTGTAAGTGTTACACTTATTATTATAATACTTGAATAATCTATCGGTTATCCCATCGATTAATCGAGTAATCGCATAAGAAATTCTTATTCTTAATAATTATTGTGTTATTAATTAGCAATAATAAATATTCAAAAGAGAAAAGACACAAAAATTACAGTGCTTTAAAGTTTAATAACTGCAAATAACTCAATCCTTTGATTGTTTTTACATGCTACATTCAAATAAATGTTTTTAAGAAAACATTTTCTTAAATACAAAAATATATAAATAATCTCAAGTACAATGAAACTCAAGTAAAGTACAGATACCTAAAATAAATTCTACTCAAGTACTGAAGTGTTTGTACTTCTGCAGCTCCCTTTTTAGTCGTGAATGTGGGTGAAATGCTCACGTTTACATCGTTTAATACATCGGTGCGGTACAGAGCCATGTGTTAAATGAAGCTTCGCAGCAAAGAATTTGTGTCCAGAATTGTTTATTATCGAATTCTTTGAATTGCTCAATGAAACGTTGCAGCTCTAGTTACAATGCAATGCTCCCCTCGTGCACGTTAATCCCCTCTGCTAATTCGTGTTTTGATCAAGTTAGAAAAGATGGATATTTAATACTACGCTTGACTGGATCCATTTTTGAGTGCTGGGCAGCTTAAATGTAGGAGCATCAAAGTTTACTTTACACCTTGGAAATGGATGTTTTAGTGATAACGTTTGATCGGATAATTAAAAGTGATGATGTTCACAGGGAATAACTCTAAAATCAGTTTGTGCAGGTTAAAATGAATGAGCTCTTATTAGGCAACTTATTTTTGTTTATGTATTTATTTTAAATAAACTGCTACAAGCTACTCTTTCTAGAGTACGCCCTCTTCCTCCATCAATGCGTTTCCCAATAATTGCCACTTACGTACTGAACTACTAACTGATTTGCTGAGATGAGGGTTGTCCCACCTGTCCCTAAAAAGTTATCAAACTATTAAAAGTAGGAAGGATGTTAACCAGTTGTGTTGTTATGCTGGGAATAAAACCTTTAGAACTGCTATTTTGTGACTTTTGACGTTATTTTTACCAGGCTTGACTGGTGATCCTGTAAAAGAAGTTGTGTCCCATTGGATAGTGTAACAGAATATATAATTCCCTCCCAGTTGAGAGACTGTCTTGCAGATAACTCGCTGGAGGTGTTTCAAAGATGGTTGATAAGTGACAGGACACATATCGCCAAGGATCATTGTTTTATGTTACTACGTTATCACTCAAACAATGTGTAATATCGCCATGGCAACTAGAGCCTATATATGGGGAGGGTGGCTATATCGGTCAATATTAGCCATTTGCCAATATCCTGGACTAATTCATGTGTCTAAAGAAAAAAATATATAAAAATTATATTGGATTTTTAAATCACCAAGTATCTTTATTGATTCCAGTCTTAAAAATCCTACTCAAAACACTTTGGTTATTGTGTTATTTAAGTCTAGGATCCTTCTGTATCTTTGTTTCTTCACCTTTGGTTATTTTTTTTTAGTTTAGTTGTTGTTTTTGTAGGATTGATTTGGCATTTTTAAATTACCAACTAATATCACTGGCTGGTTTTTTTTTCAGACCCAACTGGTTCAATCTGCATTATTATCCAAATATTTACATGACCTGATTTCAGCTGAACACCTGGTAGATGTACCAGTTGTATGTTGTCTGAACAATACAAAAATAAACATATATTGACAACAAAATGAGAGCAGATGCTGGGCTGAAAACAAGCAGACGACAAAAAGAAAAAGATGAACGGGTTGCACACCGACGGGGCTCCAGTTCTACCTTTTTATTGCACCACAAATATGAAAATTCAAGCACAGCTGCTCTCCACCAGTTTACTCAGCTGGTGTTGTCACTGTCAATGGACCCATAATCACAGTATCCAAAGAGGCAAATTTGTGTAGCCAAAACTCAGAAAGGAGTAACAAAGTGTAAAAAAAAAAAAAGTAATCCCCTAAAGGACATGGACTTTTGTTTCTGCCCCACGTGCCCCAGAATGTGGACTTTTGTAGCTTTTTGTTGTCTTGGAAATCAGTGCTGAAGGATTACTGTGTCTGTGAGAAAATTACACTAAATATCAATAAAATATAATCAAAATATGACCCCAAGTTCCTGCCCAACTGTCTGTGAGTTGATTGGTTATGTATTTTGGTTCAAGCATTGTTTTTAGCTGTAAAAGGCAGCTGATCATTACATATATACGTAGTGGAGCATTTTGCAATCCCACCTAGTTTTGGTGGAGCTTTGGACAGGTAGACAGGAACGTGACTCCAGATAATAGCTACGGTACCGCAACTGTTTTCTTGCAGAAAGCAGACACAACCCTAACCTGAGATTATTTTAAGATGCTTTACATACATGCTTTAACTTCAACCTAACCTTCTCAGAGACATTTCTTCAGCAAACACTACCCATCTTATTGACTCCTCCCCCTCCTTCCGAGCCCAGAAGACTTGTCTGACATACGTCTCATTTCTTCTCTCACATTAGAGAATGAGATTAAATTCCTGGTTGGATTCATTTCTTTCCTATACTTGTATTGTATAACATTTTCTCTTAATAAATTAAATTGTCTTTTTAAAAACTGCATTTTTTATTTACTTACTTTCTGAACAATGTGACAAATATGCCAAAAAACAGGACAAACACTTTTTCACTGCAATATTAAAATGACTTTTTGCTATCTGAGAGTAGTGTTTGTACCTGAAGTGAATGCACTGATCGTAGTCATTTCATAATCCAAAATAATTTAAAAAAAAAACAAAAAGGTTGCATTTGCATTTTGATACAACAGTACAGGAGTACAACAAAATTGCTTGCTGGTTAAATATGTATTGATTTATAAAATTAGGCTGAATTTAAGTCTTTGTTAAAGACTGAAAAAGTCTTATAAAAGTTTGTGTCTTCTTTTGATGCTGATGATTATATGTGGCTGTAAAATGTAATGTAAAAACGATGTATTGGCAGACCAATGCTTAAAATCAAAACTTGAAACTCCTTTCTGAGAAAAGGTTAAAAGGTCATAAACACACCCGACACTGGATGAGCAAAGATTGCGGCATCGCTCCCTGTGCATCAGCTTTTTAGTAAATGATCAAATCTTCACACTTGACTGGCATAACTGATTAAGACCTTACAGCCTTCATCAGCGTATAGGCTGAAGGTTGAAGTTCTGCTCTGTCAACAAGTCTCTGAACATTTATGAACCTCCTTGGCCATTAAGCTATTGTGATGCAAGCTGCAGAAACCATTCTGGACAATCGTGGGATGATTTTCTTAATTATTATACTGCAAAAACATTTCAACCCCTGGCTATTTCCTGTTTTATTTATTGAAGGGTGAACTGACTTTAAAAGCTTTTTTTGCCCTAATGGGAAACATTAGTTCTCGACGTCTGCCTTCATCATTCAGTTTTTAATTTGGTAAAAATAGGCAACACACCGGCTCGTCGGGTGCGCTTCCATCTCTGCTTTTATATTTATCCTTTTTGTCGGCATCACTCTAGATCTCCGTCGCTGTCTCTTGCTTTTACCCTGTCACCATTTTCCCCATCCGTCAGTCTGATTGTCCAGATATAGACGTTATATTTGCTGTCACAGCTCAGATGCCGCATGGACAGCAGTGAGTCACAGCACTATTTTCCTCAAGCTTTCGCCTCAGCTCCGTGTGCCCGAGAGTTTGCCAGCAGTGTCACTCACTAATCTTTGTAATTTTGCTGTAATATGTGTCCTGGGCCTCAGCTTTTTCTTCACTGCTGTGACACCTGCTGTTGTACAGTCTGACAGAACACGAATGACATCGAGTCTCTGACAGAGCAGCGCTCACCCAACAGTGGGTTCTCAGTTCAACACTTTGCACACATGAGTAAATGTGCATCTATGTGGAAGACATTAAAAAATGTTGTGATGTTGATTAGGCGAAAAGAAGAAATGTATTGTAATAAAACTATTATAGTTCTCTGCATGTATGTTTTTAGCCAACCTGTATGTCTGTGTGGACGTCTAATACTGTGTTACCCTGGCACTTCAGTACAGTAGCCCATTCAACTCTCATTTTAAGTGGTAAAATTAGCCACCCTAGCAGCTTAACAGAGCAAGACTCTAATTCATTTACAAAAGGCTGTGGCAGAGAAGATTCATTCACCTGCTAACTGTTTACTTCCCAAAGGCGTCTCTTCTACCTTTCTGTTGCCTGCATTACTAATGAAAAGACTGTAGGAGGGAGCTTTCATCAGCCAAAGTGTAACAATAGTTAGTTTCTGGATAGCTTTAATTTAATTTAACTTAAAGATAGATTAAGTTAGAGTCTAGACAAACCAGCAAGCGGTTTTGTCTTCAGCCCTGACACACAGAGAGAGAACCGACCTGTACTTTTACACCAGTGACATTTGTTCCAAACTATCGCCATGAACACTCTGAGGTCATCGTAGGTAATAAACCAAACTCTTATCCTGTCCTAACGCTATTTGTTTTTACCCGAACTCTACTTTTTTGGGGGGGAGAGAGGAAATAATAAAATAGTTTTTGATGGATTTCAGTTAGAGTTATTATTTTCTTTGTTCTGCAGTGCTAAGACTTGAAAGAAGAATTTAATAAAAACAAAAATGAAATATTCTGGTGGCCTAAGGTGAGAGTTAGGGTTATCACCAGTGATGACTGTCAACATGAGGTTGACAGTTTTGAGATGTCTGATGAATTATTGGTTCAAATGCATGAAATCCAGCTGAGACTGGATTCATCGATTTCCAGTATTGTAGTTGATATGTAAGACCTTTTATAACTCAATAGCCTGCGCTTTACTTTAGGATTAGTGGGGTTAGTAAAATAGGATACTAAACTTAAAATTGAATCTTTCTTAACTTTTCTCCCCATAAAGATAGGTTTTGACCTCCTCCCCTGTAGTCTTAATGGTGAGCTTTGACACCTCGGTATATATTAATAAAGACGTGGTTTGATGACCATTTAATGACCACCTCATTCCAAGAGAAGCCCTTGTAAGCTGTATAAGCAGAGGTCAACCTCACTAACACCCGGTTATTTTGTTCAGGAATCAGGCCAGAAATATGACTGAACCATTCAATTCAGAAAACAGAAACAAGGGTTACCCAAAGTAGGCGTCCAAGGCGGACAAGTTAAATATTAAAGAGAAAAACATTGATTTCTTACAGTGAACATCTCAACATATTTACTTAAGCATTTAACTAAACTTGAATACAGTGTGTTGGAGTACAGTTTCCACTGGGTCTGTAGTGCACACCAGTCAATCATCACCATAAAACCACCTTCCTTCTATTGCGGAGGTCCCTGTCATTTAGCCAAAGCAGCTACATGCTGACATGTTGAGATATGGGGGTGTTCCATCATAATTTGGCTGTTTAGTTCATCACCAGCCACCTTGCTCCTTGTTTCTCACTTATCCTAATTCCTGTTTGTTCCTGCTGCCTGCTTTTGAATTTTCTCCTTCCAAAAATTAGATGACAACTAAATTCCAGTCTCATATCTGTACATGACATAGGTATGTACCTAGAATCAGATGGCGATCAGCCTAGTTTAACTGTGCAGAGAATTGATTCATTGTGTCTCAAGTCCTCAATAAACTACTCCCTGAGATGCTGTTTTACAATAGCAAAATCCATCTTTTATGATCATGGCACGGTCAAGATCACCAAAAATTTAGGCTAGTGACAAATTTCAAATAAAACAAAGCAGTCTTTACTTTAACCTGCCCCCAAATAGCTTATGCTATTGTTTTTAAAAGGCTTCCCAAACCTGAGGAAATGTAATATAGAACAAAACAAGCATGGAGGGAGTAGTTATTATGCTAGGGAAGTGTGATGAAGGTAAGGTCAATTTAATCAAACTAAATGTATGTGTGCATCTCTTTTTAAGCTCTATCCTGTCTGTAGCCTCTCAGATTGTCATTTTCTTCCACCATTAAATTCAGTCTTCTCATTTCCTGCCTTGCTCTTTTTAAAATCTCTCTCCTTTCATCCTCCTTGTCTCACTTCACGAATGCTTGTCGTTTTTCTTCTTCCTCCTCCAGAATCTTTCCCTCCCGTTTTCTGTCCTTACCCAACAAGCGTCTCTAAATCCGCGTCCTTCTGTTCTCCTGTTTCTCTTCTCCTCGAAAACATTCGTGAAAATGTAATGTGCATTTAAACATTACTAAATCACAGTCATTTTGTGCCATTACGATAATTGCCATAAACAAACAAGACCATTACAGGAAGATTTGCATCTCCTATGAGCCTCCACAAAGCATTTTGCATTATGTGATATTGGCTGAGGTCTGCCATAAAATGTGCAGGAGTGATTCACAAGAACAGGGTGCTGTTTCTTTTAGCCTAAATTGAACCAAAACATTCAGAGTGTCTGGTAATGGCAGATGGTGAAAGAACGACAGAGAAAATTGCCTTCATCATGTTTATCCTGAGAATGTGTTTCTTGAAAGTATAAATTGTGTAATTACTGAGTTTCTCATGTTTAAACAAGAAAGATGAAACATAGACAAATGTTTAGTCATGTTTAGTTTATTCATATTAGGAACTAGTAGCCTATTATCTGTCATTTGAACAGGAAAAAAAGTACATAATGTACATAATCTTTCACCCACTTTCTCCTTGGTGTGAAAACCTATGTAAACAGCACCAGTGTTGAATACCTCAACCTTTCCACAGACGACTTTGTTGTCTCTTAAAGCCTGGACTGAATCATTACATTACATGTAATGTTGAAATTTTGACAACTTGTTGGGCATAAGAAGTCTGCAAAACTATATGAAAAGATGCTGAAACTGCTTTTCAAAATGAGCCACATGCATTTTTCTTTCCTTCTTTGCTGGCCAATTTTGACCCATTACCATCTGAGGCAGCTGAATTCTTTATGCGATTCACAAGATCACGAGAATCCCTCTTGCCAGGTCAGCGAGCCCTGTGTCATTTCCATTTAGTCCAAGCTGCTGATGCCTCAGAGATGCACACGAGGTGCAAAAGTGTGACCAGTCTCACTCCACGCACATCATGTTTGAACCAAAAACCCAATCTTTTGAAAAACTTAACCAACGACTTTTTGTATGCATGGATAAATAACTAGTAAAAAGTCTTATAAATGTCTGGCTTACCTTTAAAATAACCTTACATATGTATAAATGTTCTACACAGTATTTATTAACTTTTATAATAAAAGAGATATAATAATCTTCTACAAACTGATTGGTAACCAGTCAGCAACTCAAATAAACTGTCATTTTATCAGTAAGAATAAGTTTTAGTTGTTCTCTCCCTTCAAATCTTCTGTAAACGTTGGTCTGCTTGCAAACTGACACTAACTTTTGTCTATAACTTGTCCCTAATCATGCAAAACTAAATGGCCCTAAATGTTGGTAATTAAATGTGTTAATGTTTTTCCAGTTCTCTGTACTTGGCACCCGAACACACCATGTTTTTTTTGGCAATAGTGAGACGGCTTGGTCACCCTGAACTCATCAAATGTGGATCCTTGTAAAGTACTCCTGGCTTGTGGTGTGTAAACCCAAACACAGCTAAACAGAGCGAACACAAATTAAAGGGCAATACTCAAAGCACCCAAACGCTGTGGCTTTCTCTATTGCCACCCAGTCGGCTTCCAAATCCAGACTTTATCAGGCTGTTAAAAAAGAGTTATCTGTGTCCAGTTTTGCCATTGCCATCGTATCCAGACTCTAATGGAAGCCTTTTTGCATATCTCTGTGCTACCAGTTGATGGGGACACTGCGGTTTTGTTTTAGACTCTGTGATGAGGATTTGTTGGATTTTCCTAAACTATCCTCTGTCAGTGTGAGAGCAGTAGCTAAAGTTAAACTAAAATGACACTGAAAAGTGAAATGAGTCATTGCTCTGTGTCTCATTAAAGCAACAGGGAAAAAATGTATTCAGTGACACACCAAGCAGCTGTAGCATGGATCATTTCCTATCTTACATGACTTTGGAAGAAAGCGCCACATAAACGAGGAGAGCTTGTGTATTAATATGCTGATGGATGATAAAATCAAAGCATTCTGTTGTCTATTATACAATCAAGACACTTTTTTTTTTGTCATCATGACAAAATTGTTTTTCTCCTAAGCTTTTGTTTTTAATTGAACTTTGTGGAGCTGCTGTGGATTCGTGAAAGAAACACAAAAAGCAGATTTGCTTCAAGTGAAAATATGAAAAAAAAAACGCATATATTATTGCTGTCTCTGTGGATGACGCCCTTCCTGTGTGGTTATCCGTTCATGGCTCATGTGTCCTTCTATTTATGAGTCTGTCTCTTTTGAGTCCATCGTGGCAGCTTTTGGAGATGGCACTGCATTTCCGCTCCTCTGGCTCTTTGTAGTCATATAAATATCTGCGTGTGCATGTATTTGTGTGTGTGTGTGTGTGCGTGTGTGTGTGCGTGTGTGTGTGTGTGTGTGTGTGTGTGTGTGTGTGTGTGTGCGTGTGTGTGTGTGTGTGTGTGTGTGTGAGAGGAGGTTGGTGGGGTCTGAAGCCAAAGAAGTCACAGAGCCCCGGGCGACTCTCAAGAGAAGATGGACACTTGCTTCTACACCAGTTTTCCTCCATGTACATACACATGCAAACACCCGCACACCCAACAAACAAACAACCAAGACACACACACACACACACACACACACACACACACACACACACACACACACACACACACACACACACACACAACTGAATCAGTTTGGGATATGCCAAAACAAAAAAAAAATCCCTTTTTCTGGTTGACTGAAGGTTCTACAGTCGCCTTGAAAGCCTCCTCTCTTCCTCTCTTCCCTGGGGCAGTAAGGAGAAAACAAGAGTGTGTGTGTTACTGCGTGCGCGCGCGCGCGTGTGTGTGTGTCTGTGTGTGTTTGTCTTTTAAGGAGAAAGAGACAAAAGATGGAGGTGGAGAAAACACAATAAAGGCTCTTATTAAAGCAGAAAGGGCACATTTCGACTTTCCAATTCAGTTCTAATCAAGTGCTGCGCCACACTAAATTCATCATTTGTCTTCCTGCTTTTGGCTGAATAATTGGATGAGATGCATTATGATAGATAATGTGTTGCGCGGTCCATAAAGTGGCCATAATGCTACCGAGAGACTATAGAGAGTGGTGGGTGCTGCGCAGAGTATAAAGTGTGGCTCTGTGCTAGAATGACAGACAGCTATTATAAGACAGCATCGAGTCATTTTGTCCTGATAAGACACACTTTGTCCAGGCTCTTAAGCCTTTGAAAAGTGGAATACGCTTTGCTGTCCTTGGATGGGAGTACTCACCCTCAGTCATGTCAATTTGTCAATTTTGTCCTTTTCTCTTTCAATGTTTCTTTTTTTGTCCCTTTACAGTCATCCATTTAGTGACAAATGACGTCTTGTAAATGTCTCTCTATCTTTCGCTCTGCAGGGAGATGAAGTACTGACCGTCATTAAAACGAAGGCTCAGTGGCCTGCGTGGCAGCCTCTCAACCTGTAAGTATATCTACAGTGTCAGTTTTGCTCAAGGGTGAGGTGCATCTTGGAAAGATGTGGTTGGAAATATTGAAAATTTAAATTGAACCTGTGAAACATCAGCCATAAAATTAAATTCTTGATTAAAGTTTTTGTTTTACTTTATTATTACCTAATTATTTGTGTATTATTTATTATTTACCTTAACATTGTATTAGCTGACAAAATGATAAAAAAAAAAAGAACCCCAGTCAGAGACCTTGGGTATCCTGAACATAGTTATTGACTTTTAAACCTTTTTTGATCATCTGGGTTAATATGACGTTTGACTCTTCTTCTCTACAAAATAGACAGCTGGAGCGCTTCAGACACAATAGGCGATATAAAGAAGGTCAAACAATTTAAAAACAATAAGCAACACTGGTTGCAAATAAGAGAACAGTGTTGCAGAAAATTCTTAATCTTTTGAGTTTACAAGTGAACATATTTATTTTACTGTTTGTGTGAAAGCTGAACGTTCGAGTGGAAAAATCGAAACTTGAACATTGATTATAGGCTATTTGATTCATTCAATTCAAAACAGTGGAAATCAATTTAGTTCTTGACTCGATCAAAGTGAAATTAATTGTATTTATTGTTGTTTTTTTTTCCTTGCTGATAGATGGCCTACCTTTAGTTAATAGCAGTGTAGAATGAAAGCAGCAACTTTGGACCAAGCGAAAACAAAACAAGAGGACGCTGCTAATAAAGTTACACAATTACACAGTGAATTTGCATTTATTATTATATTTACAAAATACCGCACCACAGTTTTTGCCTTGGTCGTATCATTTTATTTTGTTGTATTTATCTGCGACACCTTAAAGGCCGGTCCGTGAAAATATTGTCTGACATTGAACCGATTGGGGACTGCTGCTCTAGAGGACTGAAAGTCTTTTTGCAGCCACAGGTATCGCCACCTGGTGGCCAGTAAAAGGCTGTCAGGTTTTAGCCACTTCCATGTTGGCTTCACCTTTGAACCAGAAGCTCCATCCATCCTTTATACCATCTGTTTGTGACTCATACAGTTTGCCCTGCTGCAAGGTTCCATTTGTGTTGATACTAATGTGTGGCTTACCAGGTAGCATGTGTATTCCTTCACCAGGAAATATATACTTATCTTACAACATGTCCCCAGGAAAGAAAGCAGTGAAAATGTGGTGCTTGGAGCTGATATTAAGCCAAAATTGGGACTGGGTTATGTGTTTACCGTTATTTATCATGTTGAGTTAGCCAAGTTTAAAGGGAGTCTCCATTAGGAGGCAAATCTCACTAGCCCATTAATCTCACTTCCTCGTACATTATACATGCAGTATTTGCTGGGGAACATTTAACCAGACATAATAGTGCCGTTTGCATGTTTTACCTGAATGTAAAATTTTGTCCCCATGTTTATGTATCTTTGGCTTGGCCAACTCGGGCCACTGTTGTTGGTAGGTGCACCGTTGTTTTGCAGGACAGTTTGCATCTCCTATAGTTGAAATGCCTGGTTTTGTAAATTTATAAAAATATGTTACTTTCTAGGCCCTAAATCAATCTGTCCAATTGAAAAGATTGTTCCTTCAAGCCAAAATTATTTTAAAGTGTCTGTTTTGTAAAGCATAAAATAATCTGTCTGGTTTGAAGCAACGCGGCAAAGAATTAGTTTTTATTATTGATTTACTTCTTTGTCTTCAAAAGACAAAGCGGAACGAGATTCATATTTCTGTCTTTGTTACTGATTACCAGGTGGCAATTTCAAGACATCGTGACCTCTCCGCAAATGACAAAAAAACGAAAGCTAATCTTCCTGATGAGCAGTATTAAATTCTTAATTTGCAGGATAAGTATCTAAACGTTGGCTTAAAGTTTCATTTCTGACACACTCAGTGAACTTTGTATTATAATTAAAATTCAGATACTATTGTAATGTAATGCATACATTTTAATAAACATACTCGTAATTGTTTTATGACGGTTTTCTTTATGCGCCTCTCAAAAGCCAGGCTCACTTGAATAGTTGCACACTCTGGCATCCTGTGCTCTCTTTGGAATTAGTTCAAGAGCAATTAGAAACTTATCACAATTGTAGCCCTCAGCACTGCATGAGCATGAACACACGCACACGCATACACACACTAATGTACTGTATCTTTCACTAAACATCTGTTTAATTACCCCTCCTAGCGTTGTCTGTCATTTGCGATATATTGTGCCACTATTATATTTACTAATGAGAACATTCGCACACATGCTTGCACAGCTATACCTCCACACACTCACTGGGCGTCTGAAGCATTGGCTCATTTTGTTGTATTTTGTTTGCAGACTTGTCAGGTGATTCTGAAATATTTGTGTTTGCACATATGTCTCTGCTAATTCATGATAATTAAGAAGATTTGTTTTGTCTTTTTAAAAGAAAGTTCAAATTGCTTACTTTATTGTATTCAGAGTAGCTTTAGTGCTTTCACTACCGTTTGGACTTGCAAAGCGAATATGTAATGATGAGCAATTTTCAGTCACTAATTGGACATTTTAGAGCCTCAATTATCGAGCAATTAGTAGTGCAGCATAGATCAGAGGTCATGACATCAAAACTGGCTGTTTTTCACTGAAACTGCAACAGCTGAATGTTGGATATAATGATGAGATTATTATGCTCTGCCATTACAGTAGTACTTAGGATATGCTTTGAATTATTTACCTTCTGTGATTTCTTTCTCCACCACCATTCCTAGGCGAGCAGCTCCCTCAGCAGAGTTTTCCGTAGACCGGACACGTCACCTGATGTCCTTCCTCACCATGCTCGGGCCCAGCCCAGACTGGAATGTGGGGCTGTCAGGAGAGGACCTCTGTACCAAGGAGTGTGGCTGGGTCCAGAGACTGGAGACAGACCTCATCCCGTGGGATGCAGGCACTGACAGTGGCGTCACATATGAGGTGGTGTATCCTGATTCTACAAGTGTGATCTTTGCTGTTGGTTAGCAAGATCACATAAAAGGTGCCAGGCTAAAGTTAATAACTGTTGATGCCAATGCAAACTCAAAGCTCTTTATACAACTTGCCTCATTCTCCCATTCATACAAGCACTTTTTCTATGTAAGTGTATCTCACATTTGCAAACATTCAACTTGGGAATAGTATGTTTCCCAGGGATATTTGATCGACCCGCCAACGTTACGATAAGCAAGTGATTTGCTCTACCTCCTGAGCGACATCCACCCCCGATTGAGGTGATTTCATCCCATGAAAATTTTCTGAGTATCTGGATCATTTTCGCTAAAATTGTGAAATAAGGCATTGGCCTTGGTTGAAAACACTCTCGGAGAACCTTTCTATTTATTTCAAACGTTTTTGCCACTAGAAGACACCTGTAAAGTGCGACAGGCAGAAGAGGCGTCGAAGATTTGTCACAGTTTAACAAAACTGCCACAGGAATCATTAAGGAATTATGGGACAATTAGCTTTAAGAAATATGCCTTTTTATGTAGCATCAAATGCTCAACATCAGCTCGTGCAGGAGGGCAAATGTGGCAGATCAATCTTTAACTTTTCTTTAATCAACATGGGGTCCAGCATGTAGGCTCCACTCTTAGCACGCTGCACCTCCAGCAGACAAGCTTGTGGCATAACTCTAGACATGGTGTAATACTCCATGATGTTCTGACCAGACCAAATATTTACATATATTTTAATACCAGATCAGATGGACTACACAGTATAATATCTTCAAGTGAATTCTAAGAGATAAAACTGTTTATTGCCTGTTATTAGAAGGTTTAGTGCTGTGTGGCTGTGCTGGCATTAAACAGAATTTATATCAAATTGCCTCATCACATCACAGCACTCTTGACTTTCACCTGTCTGTTACTCTGAGAGACTTCTTTAGTTTTCTTCATTTTTGGAATGAAAGGTGCTCATCCATATTCACCCACCGTTTGGAGACTAAAGGGATTTATTTATAGTTTACAAGCTCATGAATAAGCAAGGAGCTTACCCTGCAGAGTGGAGGTGGTAAATACCTTTCAAAAACCTCACTTACATAAAACCAGGTCCTCTTTCACCTCACGTCTGTTACTTTGTAAACATGGAAGTGTTTCTTCTTAGTCTTTTATCACATAGTCTCTACCTAAGCACTCTAACTGACACTGACACTCACATTCATATAATTCAAGGTTTTTTTCTGTATATGCACGTGTATTCGAAGTTATAAAATTAGGGACATTAATAAAAGTGTCGTCAATTTACTCACCATTTTCAAAAGGAAGTATACACAAAGTATACAGTTTCCTCATTAAAAACATGTAACTTTGAGCAGTAGTGAGCTATTTTTGTAACCATGTTCTTTTATTCTGTGTATGAGTCAGCCTTTGTATAAAATGTGGGCTATAACACAAGTAATATATGTAACTATGCATTGCCTAGACCCTGCTGTTTTTTGTTTTTTTTTGTCCTTAAATGGCACACATTCCAAGCCGATAATGTCTTCTTACTTGGGTAAAAACAATGTATTGTTGTAAAAGTTTTACTACGAGATAATGAATGCATCATCCTGTACATCAGACATTGAATTCCTGCCACCCACATGCAGACATATGGAGGAACGTAGTCTTCCAGACACTTTCTCATAAACTATACAAAAATGCTTTTGCAGTTTTTGTGTTTGCAGACATTAGTGAAGCTGTTTTTATTGTTTTTTGTTTCTTCCACAAATACAATTTTTTCAACCAAAATGTAAGAAGAAAATGTTTTTTTTTTTACATTTTGGTCTTAGTTAGATAATCCAGTGGACATGTAGGAGAAAGTAAGCAGGGAAATGACGTTAAGCAGATGGAAGAAAGCTATTCAGTTTAGCAAATGCGAGGATAATATGAATTCAACCAGTAACCAAGGCAACAGAGTCTTTTGTACATGGTCATTTAATAAGCCAACATTGCCAAGCTTGAACTTGATACATTATATTTAAAAGAAAAATCCCCTCTCGCTCCTGCAGGCGGTCTATCCTTTAAGCTCGGGTCCTCTGCCAGAGGCCTGGGAGCTTGAGGGTCCTGCGCAGTGTCTTTGCTGTTCCTACGACTGCGGTCTTCTGGACAGAGATCTCGGATGTTGTTCTTGAGATCTGGTAGAGCCACTTGCCTAGCTTGGGAGTCGCTCACCTAGCGCTCCGATTACCACTGGGACGACTGTTACCTTCACTGAATCGATGTCTCGTTCACTCCTGGCATACAGCTTGATGTCATCCATGTAGAGGAGGTGGCCTACGATTGCATCATTCCACAGTCAGTATCCGTAGCCAGTCTTGTTAATGATCTCATACGGGTTCAGGCCTATGCAGAACAGCAGTGGGGGCTGAGCATCTCCTTGGTAGATCCCGGACTTAATGCTGACTTGTGCTGCGGGCTTGAAGTTGGCCTCTAATGTTGTACGCCACATCCCCATTGAGTTCCTGATTAAGGCTCTTAGGGTCCTGTTGATCTTGTACAGTTCTAGGCATTCCAGGATCCAGGTGTGGGGCATTGAGTCATAGGCCTTCTTGTAATCAATCCAGGCAGTGCACAGATTGGTCAGTCAGTGTTTTGCTCCTCTGGTATTCTTGCCAATTCCTTTCTGTGCCCTGCTCATGTATTGTAGCCATGTGCCTGATCATTGTCCCGATTCGTGATTGAGGTGTGAGACAAACGACCAATGATTTTATTAAACACACGTGTGGGAAGAAATACACCATCACAATCCTCAGCATAAATCCCCACTAGAAAGCATACTTAAAATGTTTTATATGTCAGGGTATCACACCCCCTCTTGCATCAAGCAGAAACATAATATAAGTTACAGTAACCACAATTCTTTTGTTGACAACCTTTAGCCACTATGCTGCCTGACAGGAGCTGCCATGTGGTACTCTGGCAGGTTTTTGGCTGAACCATGTCAGGGCCTGGTGCTGTCCAACTCTTCCTGCCTTTCTTGGATGTCTGCCACTGTGATGGTTACTGGACCCTGTTCAAGGAGGTTGCTGTGGTCTGCCCCCTGACCCATGGTCCTGGCTCCCCCCTGCTGTAGCATTTGTGTTGTACCTCATCAATCTCCAGCTGTGAGAGCAGTTCCTTCTTCCTAATGTTGGAACACTGAGCTACTAGTTGTTTCGCCATCAATCTGGATCCTGGGTATCTAAGATTCCATAGGTCACTCATGCTATTCATGTAACCCCTTCCTCTCGGATTACTTGTGTAGTAAAATTCCAACAGCACCCTATTTTCATCTCTTACTCACCTATGCCATCTTGTTCCAGAAGCGCACTTCTCATCAGGGTGTCCTGATTCCTCAACACCTGACGCGGACCTTGTTAATCTGGGCGACATCCAAGCCAATATGGACCCGTACTGGATACAATATATGTATAACTATATCAAAGTGGAGATTTTTTATTTATGGCTCTAATTCCTATAACCTTTGAATTAAAAGTAAAGCTTAAATCATTTCCTGTTAATTTTAACATCTTCTGTGGTGGCAATAAACAACTCTAACATGTAGATGTGCACCTGCAAAGCTCTGCATAGCTCCAACACAGCGCCAAAGCGTCACCATGCTAGAGTTATGAAGAGAATCATTGACACTATTGCAGTGGAGATGAGAGTGTAACTTTGTACCTCCTCTAATGGCTTATTTAGTGGTGCTGAATATATTAAAATACATCAAAACAGGACGGTGTTAACTTGAGAGAACACAGAGAATAATTCATTATTGTCACATGTTTTTATCTCCTCACTGAACATGGCAACACATGCTATGACACACACATACCTGGAAACAAAGTATCTCCTATTAAGGGTCTGTTTGAATGGATATAAATGATGCATGGTGAGATCAAACAGAAATGAAGCTGTAGACCAGGTGGTTTATGGGAAAATCTGTGATTCGATAAGATCTTTCACGCCTTTTTTACTTCCCCACCTCTCCATTTTGGAACAGAATGGAAAATCAAAATCAAAAAGCTATTGTGTTGCTATTCATTTTTTTTTATTATTCTACTATGAATAAGCCACTTCTGTATTGTTTGCTTCACTCAAGAAGAATTCTGTTGTTCCCATTTTAAAAGCCTGTTTCACAGACATGCATTCACAATAGGCCGCTATTGGATTAGTATTCTTGTCCCACAAGTAATTGCCATGCCCTAAATATTTGCTGTTTAACTTTAATTACTCTAACCATTCCTCAGTGGAGGACTGGGACTCTCTTCTTTCAGGCATTTTGGATGCACAATATAGGAGAGCAGATGTTTTCCTCTAGGACACCATCTCTTCTTAGACCAAGTGCTTTGCTCAATCCTAATATGGGAGAGTGTGAATAGCTCTCTTTCAGTTCACGACCCGATCTTTAGCCATTGCATATTATTTGGACACGTCCGCTTTCCCCTGATTGTTAAAGAGCCGTCAGAGCTGATTCACCTTTAGATTCACGTTGAAACTCTGTAACATCTACCTAGGGAGATAAAAGTGAAAAGTAAGAGCCCTTTGATTTGGATTTCAGTATAGCAGGTCTGCCTTTAGTTGGGCGATAGCATCTGTCTAGTTTTGCTATGGTGGAATATTTTTGCCCAGAGAGATTACTAAAAGCATAAAAGAGGGATGCAGTAATCTATATAATGTTTAAACCAATAAAACATCTAAAACATAATAGAAATTAATATCATTAGGTTTGTCAGCGTGTACATGTATTTTATCTTCCACTAACAGTCATTTGAGTCACTTATAATATAAATGCGTTATTATTTTTTTATAGTTCATGTTAAACACCGTATAAGCTCATCGACACCCTTTCTTCTGCCTCTTTTAGTCACCAAACAAGCCCACCGTTCCTCAGGAGAAGATCCGACCTCTGACCAGTTTGGACCACCTCCAGAGCCCGTTCTATGACCCAGAGGGCGGAGCAATCACCCCTGTGGCCAGGGTAGTGGTGGAACGCATTGCTAGAAAGGTAAAAATTTCATCTGTGTGAATGTGTTTAGGGCTTCAAATAAACACAACTATACATTGCAGCTTTTTACTGTGGTGAGACCTTTAAGGGACCGATTCTTACACTGATGTTTAATATAAAAATTTGGCAGAAACAGATGCCAATAGCGATTTTGACTTTGGCTCTTATCAATTTTACGTGTACTATTTTATGTGTACTTTCATGCCTAACTTATTTCATGTTGAAATAAGGGAAGTTTGAATCCGAACCACAAATAAAGGCACACAGTTTAATTCATAGGAAATTATGTGAAATTCTACTGTGGTTGATGCCTTTGCTGTAGATGGTTAAACTTTAAAGTTAACATAAAAAAAGTTTTTAATCTGACTAATAAAAATGCCAGTCACACACACACACAGCCATCAGTGAGCTTTTTATGTTAATTGTGGGATTTGTTAGAATCTGAGTTTGTGTTGTAATAATGGTTAGCAAAGCCAGTGAAGGTCAGCAGATGACAAACCTGCTTGCAAATTAGCTCACCAGCACAGGTACTAGTCTCACCTCATGTGACCCATGCAGTTTTTCCACTGCTTTTTGAAGTATCATAAAGCATCTTTGCATTCCCATGCAAAGATACTTCACTGCAGTGAAGATACTGAAGTATCTTTGCATGACAATTAAAATTATCCCTAATTACAGGGACCTTTGCTGGACCTTGTTTTAGCTCCTTTTCCCTCCCTTTAGGCCAACCTTTTTCCTGATTGGCTGGCCCTCATAAACAAAAGATTTCAGGAGTAGGTGGGCGGCTGTGAGTGTGAGATCTCACTGAGATCATAGAGAGCCAAGTGTAGAAAAACTTTTTGAAATGAAGTACTTTGAAGTAATTTATTATTTAAAATTCATATAGTACGTATATACACAGCAGAAAAAAAGGTAAATGAATAAGCGGTCTGCCTTAAATTAGTGTTATTCATCCTATGTTAAACTACTATTTTTAACTTCAGAAATAAAGTCTCAAAGTCACGCTTTGTCAACATGCTTTTGATAGTGTTTAAGTGTGTGGTCACATCTTTCCTCGTGTGCACAGGGGGAGCAGTGTAATGTGGTCCCCGACACCATAGATGACATAGTAGCAGATATCGGACAAGAGGAGAAGGAGACAGGTAAACACACACTCACATACATTCTTTCCTAATTAAAGTTGTTCAGGGAAAGACCCCAAACAAGACATAATAGATTACCTGAGAGCCTCAGTGTTTAACTAATTATTCAAACCCCATGATTATAAGATATTGCATTCCTGTGCTTTGAACTTGCCTCTTTGTTCGCAAAACTTTTACTTTAACTATTAAACCTTGTTCTTGGCAAAATGAGCAGCCACAATAGGGATTCAGTGTCTTCAGATTATCAAGGACGCACGCACAGCTCATTACAGACACAACTGGTATCATCTGAGACTCAGATGGAAGGTCACACAGTCATAACACACATCTGCCAGGGCTTTGTCTCCACCCTGCTGTGTGCAGGTGGGCGCCCCACAGCTCCAGACCCCCACAGTTGCGTCTGGAGCAAGCCCTGCCCTTATCAAACATACCTGATATTCTGTGATGCAGCAGAGATGTTTTCAGTCTGGACACTGATGGCTGAGGCTCTGCACATGAAAGCTGTTAGTGAGAGTTAACTGTTTGGCATAAAGTCATAAGACGTTCATTATGACGGTTATGACAGTAGTTCTATTTTTATTTAACCATTAAACTTTATAGAAAAGACAGTTATGTGAAAAAGTTTTCACAGTTGCGTCTTCTACAAATTGTTAAGAAGGAGAATTAAGATGATAAGTAGAAGCAAGGTGTTGCTATTTAAATCAACCTGATCACGGGGTTTGCCTTGCTCTGTAAAAGCACAGGTTTTTGTTTTAATTCAGACTCTACAGGACTCAGTCTGGATGTTAAATCTTCAAATCAAATTCAAATTCAAATTTTATTTGTCACATACACAGTCATACACAGTACGATATGTAGTGAAATGCTTGGACTTAAAGTAATCTTAAAGTTCATGATAGTAGGAAAAAGAAACATCAGCATCTGGACAAACCACAAGCCTTTTGTAACAATGTCCTTTGGACAGATGAGACCAAAATAGAGATATTTGGCCAGAATGCACAGCACCACGTTTGGAGCAACCCAAACACAGCATTTCAGCAGAAATGTCTAGTATCAACTGTCAGCACGGTGGTGGAGGGGTGATGATTTGAGCTTCTTTTGTAACCACACGACCTGGGCAGTTTGTAGTTATTGAACATAAATTCCTCTGGACGCCAAAGTATTCCAGAGTCAAATATGAGGCCATCTGTCCAACAGCTTGTTCCAAACAGGACAATGATCCCAGACACAGCAGCAAATTTACAACACAATAGCTGACAAAGAATTCAATTACCCAATCGAAGTCCAGACCTAAATTGAAGTGCTGTGATGGTACACAGATGCCTGTGGTACCTGTCATGTTTGGGTCAAATCTAATAGATTTACAAAGTAAAACACTCATAAATATTGTGTTTTACGTCTGATTGCCTCAAGGCCTTATGACATCCTCCACACTTTGCACTTGAACATTTAAAAAAGTGATGATCACCCCTTTTGTTGAATTTTGAGTGTTTTAATCAACCTTGTTGCATCTGTGGTGTTCATAGGAAATGAATGGGAACTGAACGACCAAATGAAAGACCCACTGAACTGAATTTGGTGGTGAAAAATGTTTGTTATGCTAATTTAAGAGCTATTAAAAAAAAACTGGTCAATTTTCACCGGACCACTGAGAGGTTGTCCCCAGTCCACCTCTGCAAACATCAATGGACTGACTCAACTTTGTAAAGAAGAGTGGGCCAAAATTTCTCCTCAACGATGTGAGAGACTGATAAAGTCGTATAAAAAATGACTTCCACTTTCAAATTTGAGATGCCCGTCAATCAAAGTGAGGTCTAGATGAATGTAAGTGGATGCACGGAGGGTGTTTCTTCTTTTCCACCCAGTGTACAGTTATTAAGGAGGAAATTACAGAAAGGAGGCTGTAAATATGTTTTCAGTGCTGTTTTAAATGGCAGTCTGTAAGGACTGACACATGTTTGTAGACACTGAAGCAGTTTTTCAGATCCAGAGGTTACTGCCTGCTGTAACCTGTTTTTTAAATCCTGTTTTTTAATGGTTTAACGGTTTTTAGCCCATATATGGGTTGTCGCATGACATTGTTTATGCTGCGCGTAGATGTTTTAGCCTATTTCTACTAGAAGTGGCTTTGAGAAGAGGGAAGGTTTTTGCCCACACAGCAGAATTCTTAACAAGGATCTCCTGCCACCTAATGAATGTTTTCCTCAGTCAGTCATGAGCCATTTGCTTCTTTCCCCTCCTCTGTTCCGCAACCTGTCCTCGCTTTCTCCCTTATCTCTGCATGAGATGACACTACAGAGATGAGTATCTATTTGGGCTGATCCCCCAGGTCCACCTGAAGCTTTGACGCTTTCGCTTACACATCAGCTCAACGCTTCTCTTACCTTCCGCTTAGTGTTGGCAGTTCCTTTCTTCCCTCATTCTCCTGTCATTACACTTTATCCCAGAGAATTGGACCCACTCACGTTTGTCTCTGTGGCCTGGCAGTATATTCTCTCTCGCCTCTCGTCTCATTTTCTCTGCCTTTCTGAAGCCCTGAGGGAGCATTATTAATTGAAGCCAGTACCCCTGCTACTTCTTATAGCTCTGCTATCACTGATAATTGGACAGGACATTCACAAATCACACTCCTCTCCAGCTTCTCCCTTCAGCTCCTTTCTCTCCCCCTCAGATGTCACTTTGTGGCCTCTTGTGGTCGACTACCTGTGGTAATCACCTTTGGATGCAGTTTTTATACAATCAATGTCAGTGCAGTCCCTCATCCCTCACCCCTCCCACTGCATGTGACAAATGACTTCAGCAACTTTGCTGGAGTGAAAAGGAAAATTAAGTTTTGCAAAAGAAAATTTATTTGCTGAAAAAAATGAAATTATTCTTCTCCCAGTCATCCCGATCTTTCTCTCGTAGATGACACACCTGAGACGTGCATCTACTCAGGATGGTCTCCCTGGTCAGCTTGTAGCAGCTCTACATGTGAAAAAGGTCGCCGGATGAGACAAAGGATGCTGAAGGCCCAGCTGGATCTCAGCGTGCCGTGTCCCCACACTCAAGATTTCCAGCCCTGCATGGGCCCAGGATGCAGCAGAGAGGGTACACACACACACACAGACACACACAGGTATTATTTGACAGATAACTCATGCAAATACACTCTGCAGTTTTTAAATGGCAGTTTCATTTATTAAGGGAAGAACATTATTCAAGCCTACCTGGCTCTGTGTGATAAAAGTAATTTGTTAACTCATGAATTAAATGTGACTAACCACTTTTTTTCTTACTTTCACTAGCTGCACCTAAGACTGATTACTGTCACTTGAACCGAATCTAACAAAGTAAAGTAGGTTAAAAAGAATCCCTAAAAGCAACACATAATACAACAATCGAAAGAAACAGCTGAGAATATTTAAGTTTGAGATGTAGTGCTCAAGTTTTCCTGTGGTTTCTCTGAGCACCGCTCCGACCTTGGAGTGAATTTGCAAGGACATGAATACCTGGGAAGATTGTAGCATTGCATCAACACACCCTTAAATTCTTCACACCAGCAAACTGCAAAAGCTTTAGCTTTTATAGAGATCATCACACTTACTGATGATCAGTTAATCAGGCGCATTTGATTAGCAGCACCTGACTGCTACTTAATACTGCAACGAAAACAGAGTGTTTAGGTTTGCTTAGATTTTCACAGCACTTCGCGGAGTTCTGTTTTTTTTCACATGGCTGCATATATTGGGGGGAAATATTTATTTAAACTCCTGTTTTAATTTGTAAGTTTGCTGACTTACAAAGAAGTGAACAGTCTCAAATTTTTATGGTAGTTTCATTCTATGGCCCAGAATGGATTGCATAAAAGTTTTAAATTGATTTGCATGTCATTAAGTGAAATAAGATCCCCAAGCAAAGCATAACTAGTAAATAGGGATGGCTATCGTTTAGGTTTTATCTGATACCAGTACCAAACCGGTACTTTTGAAACAGTGCCGGTGCTTAAACGGTGCTCGAACCGGTGCTTAAAGAATGGAGAACACAAACTTTGTTCTAAAACCTCTTATGTTTAGCTGTTTTTTTGTAAAAAGATAACAATGTTAGCCTTTTCTGCGGCTAGAGGGCACATATTGTATCACTCTTGGCTTGAAGCAGTGCTTAATCAATGGAAAAAACACAAACTTTGTCCAAAAACCTCTCATGTTTAGCTGTTTTCCACTTTTTCTTTGGTCATTTTAGCCTTTTTGGCCAGGGTGAAGGGAGTATCTGCCATCAAACAAGAAGACAGCCGCATGTAACTACGACGGTGTTTGCTAGTTCACCTTACATACATTAATGTAATAACGTGGTTAGCCTACTCAACGCAAACTACACACGAACAACATTAAGCTACTCACGCAGAGAAGAACGGCTGCTGCCATCATCATCATTTCTGCTACACTGGCAGGGCTAGGGGCCAGGACTCTACTCTTTGGGTTCTTGGGGGATGTTGCTAACTCCGGGTCCGATAACAGGCACCACACCCGCAGTAGGTACGGTGCATTTCTCGGCTTTAAAAAAACCCGCTATGTGTTGCCAGGTGTTTCATCAGTTACCTCCTTTGACAGTATCACAGTATCAGCTTAAAGCACTTGTTGCAGGCTGCTGAGTTTGCATCTTTTGCTGTGAAGTACAGCCAGACTTTTGACCACTTCGCCTTGGGCATTTTTAATCTGTAGCTCTGCTCTAAAAGAACGTACGTACCTGGGCCCGCCTACTATACATGGAAACATAAAATGATTGGCTAGAATCTGGAGTGTATCACATCTCAGGGAAAAAAAGCACCGAAATAAAGCACTGAAATGTGCGCTGCTTTTCGGTCTGGTTACTACAGTTTATGTCAGAACCGGTGCCATAATGGCACCGGATACCGGTACCCATCCCTACTAGCAAATGGTGGCAAGAAACCAGGAGGGGTTCTGGCGCACTCCTCTTTATAGAAGGTCTCTAAATCTTTTATGTTGCTTCAGCTCTCTCTACAGATTGTCCATAGGATTGAGGCCTGGAACCTGGCTAGGACATTCCATCACCTTAATGTGCTGCTTCTTTAACCACTCTTTTGTTGCCTTAGCGATATGTTTTGGTTAAATGTCATGCTGGAAAACCCATCTTCAGGGTTCAGGCTGAGGGAAGGAGGTTCTCATTCAGAATTTAGCAGCACATAGCGCCATCCGTTGGCCCCTCAATGTGGTAAACTTGTCCAAAGCATAATGTTTCCACCTCTGTGCTTGACTGTGGGGATGGTGTTCTTGGGATCATGTTCCTTCTTTATTTGAGGGTGATTGATAGTCATTTCCAGTTTCTCCCATTTCCGAATAATCACATCAACAGTTGTCACCTTCTCCGAAAGCTTCTTGCTGATGGTCTTGTCGCCCAGCCCGGCCTCTACAATCTTGTCCCTGACATCTTTTTTTGACAGCTCTTTGGTCTTGCCCATGATAGTGGAGAGGCTGGAATGGAAGAAACCTTCTGTGGACAGGTGTGCTTTATACACACGCAGTGGATTGAGACTCTAAATTGGAGCCTGGATCTTGGCTGTGTTGTAGGGGATCAAACACACATTTCACAATATGACATGCAAATCAATTTATAACTTTTATATGTTTGTTCTTGATTTTTGGTTGATATTCTGTCTCTCTCCATTCAAATGAAATATTAAAATTTGGAGACTATTTATTTCTTTGTAAGTGGGATCAAATAATTATTTTCCCCTCCGTATATATTCTGGTAGAGGTCGAACGTGAAGTTCTTCTAGACCCCAACAGTAGATTGCAGTGAGTGTACTGGGCAGGAGTTCATTTAAGTTTTGTCTGCATTAATAATGGAGGCTTTAGAAGAGATTAAGATTTCTCAGCCAGATTTATTTCAGTAAATATCGGGTGACTGTAGCTCAGGAGCAGGTCAAATACTGATTGGAAGCTTGGTGGTTCGATCCCTGGCTCCTCCAGTCTGCATGTCAAGTATCCTTGGGCAACCCCAAGTTGCTCTCTGATGCATCCATCGGAGTGTGAATGTGTGCGAATGTTGTTAGAAAAGCACTCAATTTAGAGACAGTACTTTTGTGATTGGGTGAATGTGGCATGTTGTATACAGCACTTTGTGCACTCCGGGAGAGTAAAAAAGCGCTATATAAGAATCAGTCCATTTAAATAATATTTATACAGTTGTGTAGAAGGACCTCTAATAACCCTGACAAAATGCAAATGCACATCATTTTTCATCTTCCTTATTAAATTTAAAGTAACTGCTTTTGAATTCCTTCTGAGGACGGCCAAAAGAGAAGATTTTTACCTACTAAAGAGCCCTGAAAACAAAATTCTACAAATAACATTATAAAAATGATCTAAAATACAAATTCAGAAGTAAAAAAAAGATGTCCTTCACAGTGTGGAAAATAGACATTTATTTCATTTATTTGTTTTCTCCTACTGTAAAAGTTAAGAGCAACTCTTGAGTGGCACTAATTTAGATTTCTTTAATGTCTTTAAATTGTGACACCATTACTTTTAATTAAATACCTTCTTATACAGTAAATTAGGCATTTTAATTAAACATCGTCCATCTGTTTTTGACACGTCTGCCCACATGCTGTGGCAGCAGAATAATTACATTTCTATATTCTCTCCAAACACATGCAGCACACGTCAAAACAAGCTTAAATTGTTCTGTTAAAGCTAATAAGAACAACTGGAGGACTGTTTAAGTATCTGTGCAACACAACTAAATGAACTCCCTCTTAAAAATGTGCTTTTAGAGTTTTGGACTTCTGGCTTCCAGTATGATCTTGTTATTGGTCCTTTAAGCCAGTACAACAGAAACAAAAGATTTAAAAAATGAAAAAACATTTCTGTTATATAATGTCTGTTTATTTTTGTGTTTATTGTTATATTCTCGACCCTTGTTTCATTTCAAGAAGGTACGTTATTATGACTAGTAAGTTTGCCACAAGCCAAATCAGCATTGTTTGTGTCCTCCTGCTGCCCCCTAGTGTAAAATAAATTAAAAGTTGCTGTTAATTCCTTGAGTGACATAAATCTCAGTTTCAATCTGATCTTCAACTAAATGTACTACTGCAGTGAACACATTCACAAATCCTTTAACCATCTTTTAACCAAGTTATCAACATAAATTACGATCTGTAATAATAAATAAATATAAATTTGTCAGGTGTTAAGATCCCCAGCATGTAAAATGGCACTAATAATGCTGATAGTGTATTTATAAAGCCAAATGGTATTTAGTTTGCAACTTTCTTGGGTCCAAAAGTTTGAATAGAGATTTCAGGTTAACCACAATTTTGAAATTTCAATCAGTTGTTAAAATTATTAAAATGTATTAAAGATACTAAATATATATAAATAAATAAATAAATAATCAAAGCAGCCAACACTCACTTGTCTTCTGCACCCAGAGGAAAGCTGGGGAGTGCTGAACTGTTTTTTACCTCACTCTGCTCCACATCATAAAACCTTAGCAAAACCAGTATGTTGGCATGGCTACACATCAGTGCCCCCTTAAAATGGTAATGCCAGATAGATAAGTTGGTCTCTAGTGGCTGGTTCGGAAAAATAAATCTCATGTCCGATGGAATAGAAATTGTAATGTAAGTGACTGAATGTATAACTAACATGACAACAACCATTTTTAAAAATGCTTCAACAAACTAATGAGTCTCTTCTCTTCACAATTTCAAATTCAGTCTGTTAAAAAAGCTCATCACACTATTCAAAGTTTAGCTTTAGCAGGAAGTTTTTGTATTCTGTAAAGGTGTCCTGACCTAAAAAACACAAGTGAAATGCATTTGTGTTCCCCTGAAGAGAGGGCAGAGACCTCACTACAGGAAACCTGGACACTACACCACCTGGGCTCATTGCTTTTTCTCTTTGCCATTAAGCCGAGTCATCATTTCACAGCTACAACATTGACTACTCTGGCTCTCAGTCTCATCACGGGAATGTTCAGCTTGTTTCAAGTGGACCTAAACCTAAACTTAATAGCGACGAAGTTAAAAATACAATAATACACAAACAATAATTACAGAAATTAACAGAGCAACGACACGTGGAATGTCACAGTCACAAATTGTACTAAATGAATCAAAACACAATTTTGTAATATTACATTAAAAAAAGTTTGCATTTCCTGTGTCCTAATCCTTTTAGAGTTTGAGACATTAAAATCGGATCAACAAGAGGGGCAATCGGTGAACCCTCGAAATAAGCAGATTAAAGCTTCGCTATTTATCTTATTCCAAAAACAAAACGCACTCAGTGACTCTGGGTGGTTCATTGTGGCTTAAACCAATTGAATTTTGTTCCCTTGGTTATATTTCACAGCCCGGTGAAATTATTTTCTACCTAAATTCCATTGTGACAGTTTAGGTTATTGTTATGAGGGATTACTGTGCGCTTATGGAAGGAAACAGGTGGCACCTTTGTCATTAAAAAGTAAATCTCCAGCTAGCTACTATGAAAGCTCCATTTGAGAAAAAGGCCACGCATATCTGAAGATATGTTTATATAGTTTCATCAAGGGAATATGTGACAAAATACAGGAAATCCCTAATCACACAGAGTAAACACAGGTAATTGGATACCCTAATTACTTCACTCAAACATAAAAGATTATGTGGATCAGGTCTTGGTGCCGGATGGCCTGCTGCATCCAGGACACTTAAATCAGGATTTGATTGTGTTTATCTCTAAAAGAAATCAAAGCACCGTGCTTTCAATCTTATGTTAAAGCTAATAAGAGCAAGTGGAGGATTGTGTATGTGCGGGAAGCCAATTATCAGTCTGACACAAAGTGAGGGCCCACACACACAAACATATTTACTAAGCTGGCAGTTCACGCTAATCTAGGTTATCAAATTACTTTCAACTTTTTCCACATTTCTTTCCTCCTACTCTCAGTTTCTCTTTCTTCTTGCCAAATGAGAAACTTTTTCGTCTGATTTCAGTCAGAGTTGACCTTTGCTTTAAAAAAAAATGACAGCAAGCACACAAACGAGCAGAAAACTTCGGAAGTTTGCTTTTACCCGTTTTTCGGTGAAGTTGTCAGTTTGGAACAAATACTGAGAGGCAGTAAAGTCAGCGCCTGTCTGCTCCCCACCCACCTCCTCGCTCTTCTTCTTTTGCTCCCAGGATGTCTACAAGGCCTCAAACTAGTGAAGCTCCAGCTGTTCAAGGCTCAACAAGCCTCTAACACACACATGCACACACTTCCACCCCTCACTACTCCTCTTATTGATTACCAGCCAGCAACATGGATAGCTTTTTGTTCCTGAGCGCCTCTCCTTTGTTTTCATTTAGCGCTCCGTTAGTGTGCAGTGGGAGATGGATAATTGCAGGGTTCATGCTGGGGCTGGATAGAGGCCGCCTCCAAGGGTGATTAATATTCCTGGGAAATATTTTGGCTCTCTAGAGGCCTCATCCAAGCTTCAAATACCTGTATCTTTTATTAATGATTCACTTAGCTCTGCTTATTAGGCCACCTCTGATAAGTAACACTATTCTCAGTTTGGTAGGAGGCTTATACATTTCCAAAAAGAAGAAAAAAAGAAAAACCCATGCTAAGTTGCTTGAAGTTCATTCGTTCCTTCTTTTAAAAAAATTCTTACAAAACGATCTCTTTGTATCCGACTCCCTTTTGTCACTTTTGATTCACTGTCTTAGTCGCTATTCTCAGAAGAGGTGTTGGAACAAGATGGCTCATACAGCGTCTCTGTGTAAGTGAAGAACAGGGAGATCCCGAAGCACCATTCTGGCTAATAGTGATAAAATATACCAGAGTGGAACCTTGTTAAGTTCGAGAAGCTGCAGTTCACTTTTCAGCTGATACACAGCGAGGTCATACATATTGACTTCCACTCCCTGAAGGCCCCTGCTGTGAATAAGACTGTCCCTCAGGCAACTCGCCTTATTAAAAGAGAGTTAAGGCAGTGTCCGAGGAAGGGCTTTTTTAAAAGTGGCACGTTCAACTCTGAGATGACTGAACAGTCTGAAACCTAAGCAGCTGTGGGGGGATTCTGGTTTGGTGTGTAGAGAGAGAATCCTGTAACTCAAGTGCTCCTGTATGGAGTCTTTTTGATGAGGACCTCTTGACTGAGATAGTGAAGCTGAAATAGCTCACTTGGGAGAGTGCTAGACTGAAGATCTGAAGTTCCCATTCCAATACTGGGTTTTAGCAGCAGAAAGGCTGCTTCTGCAGAAGGCACAGGTGGGACAATAAAACACGTTTCCTGCTGAAATTACTTTTCTTTGCATGGAAATGTTGGGAATTTTTGAGTCTTTTTTCCGCAATGGTTTAAATCTTCTAGGATAAAATGTAAAACATCTAAAGAAGCTGACATTTCAAAAGCATCTTCTGAAAAAATGAAATGGAGTGATTTGCTTAAAATTTAGGAGCTAAAAACAGCACTTCCATATAAATAAGGTAAGTATATTAAAAGTTAGACTTATTAAAAAATAGTAATATGCAGCATATAAAAGCTGTGTCTGTAATATTCTGTAAAATCAACAATTTTGTTTTTAAGACTTATTCATTTGTGCTCTGAATCTGGAAGGTTCTGAAGTTATAGAATAGAATAGAATAGAATAGAATTCAACTTTATTGTCATTGCACATGTCACAAGTACAGGCAACGAAGTTTGCATCCATCCAGAAAGTTCTTTAGCCATAATATAGATATATTACAGAAATAGGTCTGTTATAGGTATGAGGGTACAAAATATGGGTCTATTATGGGTATGCTACAATGTACACGGTATGAAGGTAGGTTATGAATATACTATAAGTATAAGTATGTGCAGGCTGCAGTGAGTGTACAAGCTATGAACAGGATATAATTATGAAAACTATACAGAAATATGAACTATGCAAGTTATAAACAGTTTTAAACAGTTGTAGAATTATAATTATCGTATTGCACAGAATGATTGTCCATACAGCATTTTCTATAGTGGAGTTAAGGTAAGTGAAGTATGTGGATAATGTCTACAGAGGCTATATAAAGTGCTTGTGAGTGGTGGTTCAGTCCATGTTATTATTGTGTGTATGTTGTCCATTTGTTTGTTTTTATCCATTGTGTTTGTGTTCAGTTATATGTGCATGTCACTAAGATTCATGTCTTATTGATGATCCCGCTCATCCTATTGGCTCACTAAAGCGTATACATGCAGGGTGTTCCTTATTCAGACTAATCTCAATAGTCCGCTCAGTGCGGCATGACGTCAGGCACCCTCCATTGATTCTAAACGTAGAAGAGGATGGTCAACCCACCAGGTACTGTCTGATAAATCTGCAAAAAAGGGTATGAGGATATTGTCCAGTAATCCTAAGGCCACTGTAGAGTCAGCATTGGTTGGTAACCTTCAAAAGAGCCACTTTAGGGCAATTTTCTGCCACTGAAAATCTATAGGGAGCTGCAAGAATCCATATATACTAGTCTGAACATAAAAGGTGTAAATTAAAATCTTTTGCCACATGTGACTGCTCTGCAGTGGGTTACTTACTGTATGATTATTTGGTGTCTGGTGTTATTATTATTATTATCATTATTATTATTATTATATTACACAGCATTACATCAATGTCATGTTTGTGGTACATTTGATAAGTAAAGAGCTGAATTTCAACACTGGCTTTGAATTCACTTTCATAAATCCAATAAAAACAAAAACTGAATCTGATAGCATGTTTGGGCTTTTGAAACAGAGTAAAACTATTCAGGCCACTTTTAGTTCTACCTGTGTTTTTATGTTTTTATTTTATTTGATAATGAATAAATACCCAATTAATAGCTTTGGAAGGTCCCTTAAGAAGCCCGGAGAGCTATTCCTGAACTTACAAGGAAATTACACAAAAGCTTGTCTAAGAGAATTCAGGCTGTGACAAAGAATAAAGGCACTCATATCACATACTGACTAAACTTATTAGAATTATAAAAACTCTGGTTTTGCCTTATATACAGTATTTCCATGTATGTTTGTAAGTTTTCAATCAATAGGTTTTTCCATTTTCCCAGAGGTGGGTTAGGTGAGCTGCTTATTATTGTTTTAGTGTTAATATACAGATAATTTAGCTTTTAGGCTCTGTTGATCTCATTCCAGTAACCAGCTGTGCTTTGCAGCAGCTGATATCAGCTACCTCACTGTCATACAGACACAGGGCAGCATGGTGGCTTTTTGTTTTCATGGCTGCCACTTGTAAGTCAGCAGATTTAAATAAGGACTCTCTTTAAAATTGAAAAAACTGATTTCCAAGAATCTGACCTTTAACCTCTCCATGTCTCTTTTGAAACAAGGAATGTTCACAAGGAAAAGTATTTTGGCGACAGTGTATGTTTTATGACGTCTTGTGGAAACAGACTTCCAGAGTGTTACTTTTATACTGCATACACTGCGCACAAATTACAACACTGAATTTTGCTCAAGTACAAATGCTGGTGTTTACTCAGTAAGAGTCTGTCGTCTGCTTTCTCTTCCTGGTGGACAGAGCCCTCGACGTGCATGATGTCAGAGTGGATCAGCTGGTCGGCCTGCAGCGTGTCCTGCGGGATGGGGATGAGGTCTCGAGAGCGATATGTCAAACAGTATCCCGAGGACGGCTCGCTCTGCCAGCTCAACACTGAGGAGACAGAGAAGTGTGTTGTCAACGATGAATGCTGTGAGTCTATTTTTTTCTCCCGTATGAACAGATTGACCCAACCAACCAAATTAACAATGCCTTTAATTTGAGCCAGCTGCTACATTTCTTTTTCGCATAGAGTTTAATGTAGCCTGTCGTCTTTAAATTAGAGCATCTAATTTCACCGTGTTTAATATGCAAAATAGTCCAACCAAAAAAAGAAAAAACGTTGTCAAAGAAGCATAAAAGAACAAAGTGAAAAAATAATGACATAAATGAAATAAATAATGCACATTTAATTGGTGAATAAGGTGTATTTCACGGCCGTAATATAGTTTAGAACACATGTATTTATGCTCCTAATAAAACCATGAAAGAAGCAACAAAGTTACTTCAGCAATTTTATCTGGATGTTAGCATTAACATGCACTGGTACCAGAAAATGTGTGTAGCTGATAAGGAAGTTGTTCCTATAGAGCCGATATAAGGTTGCCAGATCGTATCTGTTGGGCAGGATATATGTGATTTTTCTCTGAGGGCATTCAGGCAGCCATTTCTGATATCCATTTTGAAACAGAGTGGGGGGGACTGGACTTCTCTTAATGCAGTGCACTTTCTGCAAACATCCATCTGTCCATCTATCCATCCATTATCTACTGCAAATCCAGGACTAGGTCATGGGGCAGCGTTCTAAGCAGAGATGCCAGACTCCCTCTCCTCACCAACACCTCCAGATCACCTGGGGGATGTCAGTGGTTGCATTACACCTACTTTACACACCAAGAAATGTTCTCCAACTCTCACTTTGGGTTACAAATGTAATAACATAAGTAAAGTCACTTACATTTTTACATAAAAACAGGTTTTGGAAGTAGTAAAAAGTAAAAATGATGTGTTTTGTAGTCTAGGAGGAGTCTGACTGGCTCAGATCTCTGAGATTAACAGACAGAGGAAGCTTTTTATAATTCCCCCTGTAGTGTGGCTGAAGAGTGTGTAACTTGATAAACAGTAATAGCAACAGAGGTTATGAGCTAACTGACCCACATGGATGCCTTTTGTGCCTGAGTCTTGTTACACTGTCCATGCCAGTGGCTTCATTGCCGTAGTGTCTGTTGCTTCTTTGTAGTTTGATAGGAGTCGATATTGCACTATTTGTGATCATCTTTGTTTGTAAGGTTTTTATTGAATTCATGAGAGACACGCTGAGCAGATATGGCTATTCAAGGTCGTCAGACTTCTAGCTTTGTTCCTGGTATTCACTAAGTGAATGATGGTGAAGGTTATCTGTCTTGTATAAAACATGTGCTCTGTATTTGTAAATTTGGAGAGTAGCCTGTTTTATCTCTTGAGTACATTTGCATATTAAAGGAGCAAGGAGTTTTTCTTATTAATGGTCAGAATTAAGTGGAAACTGAAGGAGAGGCAGATCTATAAGCTCTTTATAAAAATACAGAGTAGAAACCATCGTATTTACATCACAGTGGTGGCTTTTTTTTAAGGTTTTTTTAAAGGCAAAAGGAGTGTTTTTTCTCCTACTTGTCCTCTATTATTGATCGGTCGGTCAAATTTGCACAGTAGTTATTCCACTGTGCTTAAAATACTAACATATATTAACTGAAAGTGAACTAACGATACATTTTTGCCGTAAATGTTCAATTTTGAGCTGAAACTGATGGATGGAGATGGTTTTTGTATTCTGTCCTTCCAACAGCACCCAGCAGCTGCGTGGTGACTGAGTGGGTGGAGTGGGATCCCTGCAGCGTCACCTGCGGGATAGGCATGAGAAGAAGGGAGCGTATGGTAAAGATGCCCCCTATAGATGGATCCATGTGTAAGACCGAGGTAGCTGAAGTGGAGAAATGCATGATGCCAGAATGCCGTGAGTCAACAGTTGCTGTTTTGTCATATGTTGTTTTTTTGCATGAGCATTTGTTGGTATATTAGCACTTCATTTGCATTTTATTTTAGCTGACTGTAATGAATGAGCAAATACTATAATTACGTGTGTGTATCACTTAAACCAGATACCATCCCCTGCATGCTGTCGCCTTGGTCGGAGTGGAGTGACTGTAGTGTCACATGTGGACGGGGGATCCGAACACGGCAGAGGATGCTGAAGTCTGATCCTGCAGAGTGCACTGAAGAGCTGGAGCAGACAGAGAAGTGCATGCTTCCTGAGTGTCGTAAGTGCTCTTTTGTTGTTGTTGTTGTTGTTCTTAGGTAGATACCGGGTACAGCTCACACTCTCACATCTAAAACCAGCCAAACACAAAAGAGCGCTGAAGATTAAACGATCCCTGTTTGCATTAACTGAACAGGATTACATGAGAAAAGTGGAGACTAAATATTTGAAAGTAATACAGAAAGCCAGAGTATATTAACATAGTAACTAGTTACCTATTAATGCTAATATCTGATCACATCAGCTCAATGCATTTGGAAATTTGGAGGTGGCCAAGATAACCTGCTGAAATTCAAACTGACCATTAAAACGGTGACTAACATTGCTTTAAGCTGATAGGAAGGCAACAGTAATTCAAAATAGCCACTTGTTACAACCATGGGATGCAGAAGAGCATCTCTAAACTCGCAGCACATTGAACTTTAAAGCAAATAGGCTATAAAAGACCACATCGAATGCCACTCCTGTCAGCTAATATTAACAAACTGAGGCTATTTTGCACAGACTCACCAAAAGTGGACAATAGAAGACTGGATGTTCTGATGAGCTCACCGAATCTATGCCAGAAGGAGTTAAGGCAAAAGAGATCCCAATATGATAAACTGTGAACTGATTCCTGATTTTTTTTTGTGTTTTCATTTCAACTACAACTTCAGCTGATATGTAATAATGGTGTCCTTTCTACAAAGATCCCTAAGAATGCAGGAAATAAGAGTCTCATCCTCCATATTTCCTCAGATAGGACCCTGGACTTCATCTGTGCCCCTCCTAATGCTCAAACAAAACCTACCCCCTGAGGTATCAACCTCAAAAGTCACATTTTGGTCAGGCTTTAATGATATTACTAAGAAAGGTGTTAAAAAGTGTTTTTTTCTTTCCTTTTCTTGTTTGACTATAGAAGGGGCTAGTTAATCAGGGTGTCAGTGATTTCCTCCAGGACTAAAACAGTGGCGCTGCCACACTTACTAGACATAAATCACACACAGCACAGAGTCATTCCCATCTTCATAGCCAAAGAGTAAGATTTATTGTCCTTGCCCACAGTGTATTTCAGTAATTATTTAACATGCCCCCATCACTTTTTCTCAGACTTGGGGACTATGTGGAGTCATATGTCATTGCTTAAGAGCTGAAACTTGCAGAGCAGGGGGACTGGCAGAGAATTGACAATAGTAATCACTTGCCTTTGAGCACAGCAAAAAATTTTTGTATGATAAATTAGTCACGTACAGGGTTAGAAATTAACCATAAACCGTTTCGTTGTGTTGAAGATGTAGCAACTTTGCATGAAATGAATTCAGCCCATTCACCTAAATTGACCACATGCCACATGTGACTAGTAGCACTATAGTGTGACAAAAACATGACTGAACACCATATTGGATTGGTCATTTCCAATCACGATATAGCATGCACTGTTGGCTTTTAGAAATCTTTTATCTGCATTAACTTTATAATTTTGGTATAAAAGTGAGCAGCTGCCATGCTCATTGGGAGTTGATCTGTATAATGTGAATACACTAGTTGCATGTACATCCAGAGAGACACAAAAGTTAAGTCTTAGGCTACGTTCACACTGCAGGTCTTAATGCTCAATTCCGATTTTTTGATCAAATCCGATTTTTTTGTCTGCTTGTTCACACTACAAATAAAATGCGACAGCAAATGTGCTCTAGTGTGAACGCTCAAAGCGGCCCGCATGCGCAAAAGAAGACGTCACACACAACGCGCTCTGTTTAGACCCAGAGCAAACAGTATTGTTTGACTGATGGCCCTTAATATAAAGACTTCGGACTTTACGTTTCCCAATTTTTGCTTTAAGTTATTTTGTTATTTACATAATAATGTAAATAACCTAATAATTATCCTTATTGCTGTTTTAGAGAGGAGCGGTGCTTCAAAGGATAGTTGCAGATTTCTGTCAGAATCTGCAGATTATACAGTACAAATAAAATGTTCACGTTTCTCCAACGTTGTCTTCCCAACAGTTTCACTGACATCTACACGGGATGGCCAGGAAGCGTTCGCGATGTCTTCTCGGGCGCTGATAATTGGCGTCTGTCTTGTGTCGGTGACGTAAAAGACTGATTTAATGCAACATGACCGTTCAAACAGCAGTCGCTTTCTAAAACATCGGATATGTATCGGATTCAGTACCACATACGAAAGTGACCCAGATCGGATTTGAAAATATCGGATTTGCGCCGTTCACACTGTCATACCATGATCGGATATGGGTCGCATAGGGTCAAAAAATCGGATTTGATGCGCTTTCGCCTGCAGTGTGAACGTAGCCTTAGTTAGCATGGTGTGCAACACTCTCTTTGTTCCAGACTCTTTGTTCTGGGCTGTAACTGTAAATGTTCATCAGCACTCACGGTGTCATGCTGGTGACAGCACTGAATCAGGATCCAAGCAAAAACCAAGAAAGAAATGGATACAGAAATAGAAAAATGGTATAATAATATTTAAGGGCTATGTAACAATGAACCAGCAAAGTCAAGACAAAAGCACACTAAGTAAACGCCAGAGAGAAGATAATAAAGTCAAGTGAGCTCACCAATCCTGGAGTAGCTCTTTTTAAATTTTGTGCCTTTTATTCCTGTCTTTCCCTCCATGTTTACCTTTTCCCCTTCTCTTCCTTTTTTCTTTCCATCTATCTAGCTGTCGACTGCATGGTCTCAGAGTGGACAGAGTGGTCAGAGTGCAACAAGACCTGTGGTAAAGGACACACCATTCGGACCCGTATGATCAAAGTGGAGCCACAGTTTGGAGGCAGCTATTGTCCTGAGACCATCCAGAGGAAGAAGTGCAAGCTCCGGAAGTGTCGGCGAAAACCGATTAAGGAGGAAGAGGTGCCAGGTTGGTCGTGGTAGTCTGTTGAAACTGCTTCATGTAGCATTTAGACATTTTAACGAGCCGATGTTTTAGATGGTTAGTTGTTTTATTCCAGCAAAGCAATTTAAGTCAGGACTGAGATACTAGACAAACCCTGATATGTCCATCTGCAGCTGTTTGTTTTTGGTGGCATGGCTCCATGTGGGACCTAGCTAGTTAGACGTGAGTAACCGTATCAACAGATCCATGAGGTTACATTGGCTCGCGATGACATCGCCTGAGTTTGATTTTGTGACCTGTTTAAACTAAAGTTGTTTCCTGATAGAAATATAGAATGTGGAAATATACCACATTAACAAATGTGACGCACAGACATTAAGTCTTTAGTATCCATGTCCACAACAGAAGATAGTCGATGCAAAGGGTCGAGCAAGAGTGCAGACAAGCATGAGAATACACAGAGCAGAGATGTTCAGTGAAGCTACTTTCAGCTTCTCCCTTATTCACAAGAGACTGTTAAAGTAGATAGCTCCACATGTTTTGATTTGGCCGATCATTCTTTTTGCTCTTAAAAAACACGAGATGCCCTTCCTGACGCAAGGGATTTGTCTCTCCTTCCGAGATCGAAGCCTCTGTGTAAGAGAAATAATGAACAAATGTTTAAGTTCAAGCAATTTTGGGATATTTTGCTTTTCCTTGTAATTTTTTCTATTAACTAAGAGTCTGTTTTATTCCATCAGGTTGCAGGATGCAGCCGTGGTCTAGCTGGACAGAGTGCACCAAACCGTGCGGGGGAGGGATCCAGGAGCGTTTCAGGGTGGCAAAGAAAAGAACAAAGTCCAAAGGCTGTAAGGACAGGAAGGAGATCCGTGCCTGTAACGCTCGGGAATGCTAGGGGGCACTGCTAAGCTACAGAGAGGCAGGGAGGTGTGCAGTGGATTAAACATGAAAATCAGAATTCATTAAAAACAGTGGTGACAGAGATTGATTTTTTTTTTTTATGTAGCTGGGAGGAGACGTACAGGATTATTATGGGTTATTATTGGAAAAATCGGAGGATTTAAGTAAGGATTTAAGAAAGGGAAGGAATAAGAAGAATAAGACATAATGACATGCTGTTTTAGTGACGATTTTGTGGACATTTAGTTAACTGGGTTGATTTATTTTCCTTTTAGAGCATAGTGGAAGTATTAGAGAGAAAGCCTGTGTCCTGCAAAAAAAAAAGAAGAAGAAAGAAACCTGACGCTAAAGTAACCTAATACATATTTTGCAACAAACTTTAACTTTTTAGTTGGGTTTTGTTTACTCCTAGTAGGAAAGTATTTTCTGTGTATTTTCACCAATATCTCCCTGTCCTCTGCAGCACCTACAAAACATTGATTTAGCTACTAAAAAATCAGGAGCTGAGCATTTTAATGAAAGCTGGATACTTTTAATGTACGGTTTATGTAAAGGCTCTACTGGGGAGAATTCAAAATTAGCATTAGCTAAGTGGATTACACGCTCTGTATTGGAAATATGTTAACCTGCTTTGTCCCCATTAAGATGCCTCCTATAACACTACCAGACAACTTTAATCTGACCATTAAATGCCATTAATACTGTGATACTACTTTACTTTGATTTAGTGTTTCATCCAGTGCTACTGTAATATTAAGATTTCTTGCACAGGAAAAATATTAGTTCAGTGAGAGCTATTATACTCAAAAGAATATTATGTACATCTGTACTATAAGGTCAGACACATGGTAACAGGAGGAGCAGGGTGGAGAGCAGTTGCAAAGCAGCTTGTAGTGACAGTGGAGAAGCTGGATGGATGAATGTGTAGAAGGGAATCAGCCGGGATTGTGACCGAGTGTGAAGTTGTGATCTGTCTGGAGTAATGCCATGTTTAATTATTACTCTTAGTTTGTGTGGTAAAAGGATGCAACTTCTACCTGGTTGGCTGAGGGAAAATGAAAACTACATAAAAGACAATGAGAAAACGCACTGAGTGGCTCTGTTCAAAAAGCACAAAATCCATCTTCTAGTGTGTCTAGTTCACTGACACATTACTCATTATGTAAAATGTTTAGTGCACACCATTTTCCACTGGGCTCTGTGAAGGGCTATTTTTTGGACATGTGCAGTCACTGTAAGGGTGACAGTGAAACAGCGATTGCATTGCAGAGCCAGGATAAGTCTTCCCCTTGCTTTCAGACTTCAGGCTAAACAAACTAAGTTGGTTCTCACAAACATCAGAGGATAAGTTTATACATCCAACTCAATTGGATCAGTGTAAAAGAAGCCTGTTTCTCAAAATGTTAATGTGCTACTCCAGTGTTATTGTTGTATGAAATAAACTTAACGTCAGATAATGGAAACAGAAACATTTTTAGGATGTATTACCCACTGCTTTAAAAATGAGCTTCGGTTCTAGTGAGAAAAAAATCCCACGGATTGAATAATTGACTGCAAACTAACTGTGAAAATCTTCTTCTTCTTTTTTTTGCAAGACATAGATGGTAACACAGAAGTCTCTAAAAATCTGAGGATATACGTACATTCACTATCTAACCAACGCATATAAATGACACTGCTATGTAATTACTAAAAACCACTTTCCTTATGAACAGACCATTTCAGTGGAGATGTTTTATACTGTTAAAATGAGTCTTTATATACTGTACTGCTGTTTATCTGTCATTTCAGCTGATGTAGCATCAAGCCTGCGATAGCTCTCATTCTGTCAGAAGAGTTTATTTTAGCATGTTCAGAGGTGATTATGTTTTATTTGGACATCACGCTTTATCAGCTGTAGTTGCGGTCGTAAAACACTAGCGAAATGACTGTATCTGCTTTGTTCAGACGGAGCCTTAGAAGTGTCTTAGACATCTTACACATCTGCTGGCTGTAAAAGGCATATGTACTGTAGAGGATATAGAAGTTTCTACAGTATTCAAACCTGTAGGATAGATCAATGTACAGCAGACTGTTACTGGGACCTTGGTTACAACACATTTTTCCCATGTATTGTTTTTACTGCGCTTTGTGAAGATAAAATCGATCTGTAAAATCTTTTGGGGATTTTTTTTTTTTTTTTTTTGCATTACTTAGCAGATTTTGTTGCATTTTTTTTATAAGAATGTCAACACAAAGGTGTGTTTTCTGTAGATGTTTTCTCTGAAGTCACTTTCTTTTATTTACAGGGCTCTTTCTTTTGTTTCTTTATGTCTGTACCATGTGACTCTTTTGTAAGAAACCACCTTTACAATAAAAAAAATGGTAAATGTGAGAGTCATGGTGTCATTGCACTAATGAAGCTCTTCCTTCAGCATGTTGTGTAAGAACCAACAATGACAGCAAGGTGACAAGTGAAGAAGCAATATTGTCCTTCAAATAAAAAAAGAAACACATACAACTTTATAATAACCACCGCTAATAAATAGTTCCTTGATAACTAATATTAGGTCTTGTATAAAGTGTTAAGTGATGACTACAATACTACAAAATTGATCTGACTTAGTCAGACTATATTTGCTGTATTTAAATGCCTTAAGGATGAGAACAAACTTGCTGATCAGTAGTGAAACATTGCAAAACACCAATTTATTATTCTTTTAATTCATGATAAGAAAATGACATTTTAACAATACTACTGGTAAGTGGATATTAGTTATCATACCGCTGTTTAATGTTAAATAATGTTAAAAGTTATATAAATAAATAGCAATAATAACAGTAGTTATTGCATCCATGAGGCATAACATTATGACCATCTGCCTAATATTGTGCTAATTCCTCTTTTGCTGCCAAAACATTTCCAGCCTGTGGAGCCCTGGACTTCTTTAGACCCCTGAAGGTGTGCTGTGGTATCTGGCACCAAGATATTTCCAACAAAGTTGTGTTAATTGCAAGCTGGGGCCATTATGAATCTGACTTGTTTTTTCCAGCACATCCCACAGATGCTCAATTGGACTGACTGGCCTGGAGAATATGTTGTCAACACCTCAAACTTGTAGTTCTCCTCTTCCTGATACACTTTTGCTTTGTGGCAAGGTGCATTATAATGCTGAAAGAGGCCACAGCCATCAACGAATACCTTCTCCATGAAAGGATGTACATGGTGCGCAAAAATCCTTTGATTATACGTGGTGGTATGTGCCAAAGTAACATCCACATGGATGGCAGGACCCAGTGTTTCCCAGCAAAACACTGCCCGGAGTCCTGGTGCCTGGTCATCACAGTTTGGTCCTTGTCAAACTTGCTTAAATCACTGAATTGTGTCCATTTTTCCCACTTTTCACTTGCTCCCTAACATATCCGCCGGACTAACAGGTCTGACTACCAGATGAACAGATGACCAGTGTTACTCACTTCACCTTTCAGTGATCATAATGTAATCTGGAGTCAGATGCGAGGTCCATCAGCCATGGCTGAAACTGTGTGATGCGAAAGGACAACGATCCTAAGCACAGCAGCAACTCTGGACTTGTGCTGTGGTGGGACCTCAAGATAAAGGTGCATAAATGGATCCTCACAAACCTCAATGTACTGACGCAATGTTGTAAAGAAGACTGGGCCTGAATTCCTCCACAACAATGTGAGCGTTTGATAGTCGTACAGAAAACAATTAAGTTATTGCTACTAAAAATGGTTCTAAAAGGTTGAAAATCATTGCTTTCACACACTGCATCTACATTTTTGGCTCAGTTTTTGTTCAGTAAATAACACGACTGTGTAATATGTCATGTTGTTGCTCAAAAACGTTGTATTTGCCTAATTTTAGCACCGTTTTAAGACGAGATGATTTGTTTTCGGGGTGTACTTGCTTTTTCATATGACTGTATGCATGGATTGAAAAATATGACCCAAAGAGGAGTCCAGGTTCAGTGAGAATATGTATCTTCATCTATTTATTATTTATTCTTACCATAAATAATAGTCTTTTTCATAGTAATCAAGATTTCTGGTTCTTTCCTCACCCCAAAGTTTGTAATTAGTACAGGAATGAGTGCTGAGTAGCTCATAGTTCTAATATAATTACATTTATGGGTGGTAGTTTTGTGGTATTTAGTTCTTGTGTCTGATGTACTTGCAATTTAATTCCACTAGATGGAGATACAGGCATGAGGACGGCAGTTCTTCTGTAGGAGTGGACTAAAAATGTAGTCCGACTTATTCAGTGTCTGTTAACATTGTTGGCTTATATTCAGATTAACAGCTTCATAATGGCTATAACCCTACTCTGCATCTGCTGTCTATCATCTACTGAAATGCTTATACCTGACATTAAAAACATGGCCAAAATAAAAGCTGAGGTAGAGCAGTCTGCGTCATTTGTTTTTAAGTTCCAACACATGAAATTATACATTTCCCATAATGGCTCCTTTTGCTGCACCTGCATTGAAAACCAGTTTCTATAAAACGCCACACTTTCACAATGATAACAGGCAAACCTGACATGTCCTACAATGACATTACTATGACTTCAGCAGAGTTGGTTTTCTCTGTCTAATAAGAAGACCACAGTCATACAATCCGTTATTTCTAATATTCCAGAAAAATGTGTAAAAATTATTATTATTATTATTATTATTATTAATTAAGATAAAAGGCACAAAAACTACATATTTAAACTGACTTAACTTAAAAATATAATAACCTCATAAAACCTGAAGCCTCATAACTTGCAACTCTGAACTTTGACTGCTTGTTTAACAAACCTGTGCAATCCAATGAGACTTTAAGTGTCATCAAGTCAGCCCACATATCATATTCTTATGAATAAGAGATGCTAGAGAAAGTACAATATAGCTTTTTATGCACCAAAGATCAATATTGAATGATGTTTTGAAGCTGCTGGGTTTCAGCTCAAACAGTGAGAGCAACAATTAGACATGCTTTCAGCTCCGAACAGAGCACAAGCACTTTATGACAGTTCCCATGACAATGACTGCAGTCACTTTCCTTTAAAACCTTGGACCCTGAAAAGTTCATCTGAGGATAGGCGTCCTGATGCAGTGATAACATTGCTGCAATATTTAATAATTTAACTCCCAAAACTCATGTTGTTATTTTGAATTCTTAGCAACAAGCAGAGGGGCATTGGCTGGGCAAGGGTAAATATATGAAATGATGCCTCCTGTACAATTCTTGAGAAAATCTGGTGTCCTGCACATAGGTGCAATATATATTCTAAATCAAAAAGGCTTACACTAGATACTGTCTGCCAGCACTATCACTTATTTGTTCACTCAGGCTTGTGTGTTTGCCTTTTTCCTTCATTAGACATAGAGGCTCTAATGAAGCCTCATAATAAATACATACATTCACCAGCCACTTAGATACACAGGTTCACTGCAATTTCCTGCAAATATCTAATCAGCTAATCAAATGGTAGAAACTCATTCCATTTAATCATGTAGACATGATCAAGACAGTCTGCTGAAGTTCAAACCGAACATCAGAATGGGGAAGAAAGGTGATTTAATTAACTTTCGTGCCAGAAGGCTTGTTCTGGGTATTTCAAAAACTGCTGATCTACTAGGATTTTCCCACACCAGCATCTCTGGAGTTTAGAGAGAAGGATCGGAAAAGGGAAAAGATCCGGTGATGTCAGAGGTTAGAATGCAATGCCAGACTGCTTCAAGCTGGTAGGAAAGCAATAATAACTCAAATTTGTTAGAATAAAGGAATGCGAATAAGCATCTCTAAATACACAACATGTCAAATATTGAAGCAGACGAGCAAAAAAAGCACAAGCAAACACTGTGTGTCTCACAAGAGTCTTTCTACCTTGCCCATTAACTGTATGGGCAACACTCCAGCTTCTTGGTAGAAGTAATGTCAAAACTATGGCAGTTCTGTTCTTCTGTCTCCAATACAGCTGTTTTGCTCTCCTCTGTAATGACTAATCTGTGGATGCCGTGATAGACTTGATTTCTGCTGCAACATTTGGAAAGTAGAGATCGAAGCTGTTGTATGCATGAAACATGAAAACATACAGTACTGTGCAAAGGTTTTAGGCAGGTGGAAAGCGAATATTTTCAAAATGGAAGCGTTAATCATTCATTTTCATTATTAGCAAAATGCAGTGAATGAACAAAAGAGAAATCTAAACCGAATCAATATTTGGTGTGACCACCCTTTGCCTTCAAAACAGCATCAATTCTTCTACTTGCACACAGTTTTTGAAGGAACTCGGCTGGTAGGTTGTTCCAAACGTCTTGGAGAACTAAACACAGATCTTTTGTGGATGTAGGCTTCCTCACATTCTTCTGTCTTTTCATGTAATCCCAGACACACTCGATGATGTTGGCATCAGGGCTCTGTGGAGGTCATACCATCACTTCCAGTACTTTTTTACGCTGAAGATAGTTCTTAGTGACTTTGGCTGTATGTTTGGACTCGTTGTCCTGCTGCAGATTACATTTGGGGCCAATAAACAATCAGTTATATTTCTGAAAGCATTCTTTGTTTACAGCATTTTTTCACACCTGCCTAAAACTTTTGCACAGTGCTGTAGCTCCATCCTGTCCTGTGTCAGGTAGAAAGGTAAACATGCAGTAGATTCATCTACCTTGATAAAAGCTCAAGGTAGATGAATCTAAATAACTTGGGTCAACAATTCAAAGCAATGGCGAGGTGAAAAAGGAGAGTGCGGGAAGGGTGGAGTGGGTGGAGACGAGTGTCAGGGTGGATTTGTTACAAAAGGATACCAGCAAGAGTGAAAGGGAAGGTTTACGAGATGGTAGTAAGACCTGCTATGATGCATTGTTTGAGGAACAGTAGCAGTGACAGAAAGACAAGAGGCAGAGCTGGATCCTGTTATTTACCCTGCTGGATTTACTCTCCATAAATGCTTTCTGCCTTCTGAGGCTGACCTTTTCTCAAAACCAACGTTGAGTTAATTTCAGCTATCTACCTGTTTGTTTTTGAGTTGAGATTTTTAAGTTCACCTTTCCAGCTAGAAAATCTTCAAATAGTTTTAATGGTTCAGGGAACATGCTCAATGGATTTCTTGCTGTGAGCAGAACTATAGTGTTGGAGACCCTTCAAAAGCAGCTGTGGAGCATTCAAAAGAGACGTTGGGATGTCAGCATCTCTCAAGGGAAGGGGGCGTGAGAGGGAACACAGTGTTAGAGCAATCCGATTAAATATTTGTATAAACGTGTGATGGTTAATTCTTGAAGGCAGATTTAAAGGGACAGAGTCTTATTTGTATCTGTGTCTGATACTTCTTAAGAGTTTTGCTAACTTGCAGAGTTAAGAAGTCAACTGTTGTTCTACTGTTTGGGTGTCACGTGCACATTATTTCAGGCCACATTACATTCCTTATTGGAAGCAATATTCCTTCTGCACCTCCATCCTTTGGAAGCAGGACACTTCTAATCACTGACCCTGCAATTAAGGGGCAAACTAGCAATAAACTACAATATTTTTAATGAAATAAAAGATGCATACATTTGATTTTTTTCATGGACTTCACATTCATCCTTTATAAAAGTACCTATATTCACAGCAACATCACATACTGTAGAACATTTTCACTAAAATACCCACACCATTTTGCACTTTTGCTTCCATCTCTTTGCCACTCTCGTCCCACTTTTGCTCCATATCTGCTGTGCCCATCACCGTAGTGCCACTCGGACATGCAGCAGGTAATATGTGAATAAATCGAACCGAGCTTGCTTTGTGTCCTGTGTCATTGTGGCTTCTGTGTGGTTCACTGTTTTCACTGAGAGGACAAGCAGAAACTGATGTGGTTTCCATAAGAAAGAAAAAAACTGGGACACAGCAGCATCAACAGTAAGATGACACAGCAAAGAAGAAAATAGAACACAAACTAGAATATAAACATCTGAGGTTATGAAAACTGAAGCTGCTTATTCAACACTCAAATTTTAAGCATCTATTCAAGATTTCAGGTCAAGCTGCTCAACATTCTAACAGTAAGATATAAAGTGACTGCACTTTCATGACTTGGTGTTCCAGTAATAGATACATTGTTTCCATATGCCACGTGGGTAATGCTTTATTTAAGAGACTGCACAGCAGTTTTGAGTACAAAAAACTTTCTGCAATCATTTAAACTCAATAAAAGTAGGCACTGTTTTGCAAAGTCCAGAATTTCAGAGGCACAGGCCTTTCACAGTCCTGGGGAAAATAAGTACATCCCATGATTTAGTAGCTTGTAGAGCCAACATTAGCAGTAAAAACATGACTAAATTAATTTCTGCATGACTTTATCAGTTCACATCATTGTGGGGGATTTGTGTGGCGGAAAGCTCTTTCCTTTTTCAGCCATTCTGTTGACTCAGATTATTGTTCGACCTTTATCTGTCACTGAGATGGCCTTACATTTGACTCTAGGATATTTGGTAAACAGAGAAGTTTGTGGTCGGCTCAATGACCACAAGGTGCATAGGTCCTGTGTTCGCAAAACAAACCCAGATAATCACCCCTCCACCACCATGCTTGTCAGATGGTATGCAGCATCCAAACATCTCCACCTTGGTCTCATCTTCCAAAGGATATTGTTCCAGAAGTCTTGTCATTTCTATGGAAGCAACCTTTCAAACCTAACATGTGCTACCATGTTAATGTCATGTGCATTTGAATATCAGTCCCTGGCTACTACTTACCTTCTTGATTCCTATGGAGGAAATATGTGCTAAGTTGAAAACATTCTTTTTACATTATTGTATCTAAAGATATAAAATTTAAAAAACCTGGAAAGAAACAGGACAATCAAGCAGAATCCCAAATTAAGCTATAGGGCAGGTGCTTAGGATGATGATATTCACCACCTAGGTTTGGAATGCTAGACTGTTGACATTTCCTGATTAAAATGAGTAAAATCTTTATCATGAGTTTACCTGTTATGTAAGCAGTGGACTTGTTCAACCCACTCACAGTCAGTGAAAGATTGTAAAATACCAAGATAGTGACCACAATTTATTTTTATAGGAAAACGTGTGTGCTAAATTTAATAACAAAAAAATTTTGTCACATTTTCATTTCATTGAATTACATAATTGTAAACCTCATGGTAGTGCTAGAGGAAATGACAGAGCAGGGGACCCTCCTGGGACCAAGGATGCAACTGCATCCCACTTCACTGAATAAAATGCACTTGCTGGTGATGCCTGATATGAACTCCCAGCAATCCATCCAATTAAGACAAATAAACAAGCAAAAACCCAAAACAAACAAACAAAATCCCAACGATAATCCACTTATTTTTGTGATGCCAGATGCTCAGGCTTATGATCAGTTAGTAAGAACACTACAGAGGGCAAGTCATAATCATGATCTCCAAAGAAAGAACATACATAAAAATACTGTATGCGGTTCCCTGAACCTCAGAAAGCATTTCTTGAAACCCCTGTTTTATTCAGGGTCATCAATCTGCCTGTCCCTCTGGGCTCTGCTTTATCCAGTTTACTAGCGGACAACTGAAAGACACCAGGAGCTCAAAGTCTAGAGATCTGACTTGCCAGCAGATGTGAAATATGCATGATCTCATCTACAGAAGTCAATCGAGTCTCTCTGCTTTTCATTTCATGTTCTAAAAATAACATACATGCTTCTTTGCACCTTTGATGTGCTTGAAAATTCATTCGAAAAGATTTATGTGATGCCTATTGCTGAATAGAAATGGATGAATGAATATGTTATTGGCATGGACTGAAAATGACGCTAGAAAGGGACAAAACTGAAATGTTTTGCATGCAAATATTCAGGAAGAGGATTTAACTGGATACAACTGTGTTGTGAACTAAGACGAGGAGAAGTGGACTGCAAATAAGACATGACACAGCTGGAGATCAGATAGGGTAGGTAAACAGACAGACTGAAAACAAACGAAAGGCGCACATGACTCGGAGCAAATACGACACAGATGCAACCAATGAGGGCAAGGAGGGACAAGTGTAGGAAACAGACACAGACAGGAAGTAAAAGCAGCCATGAAGAGCACATGTGAACAAGGAAACGCAGGTGTTACCTGGAAAGAGCACATCTAAAGACACAACACCGAGTGGTAGTAACCCAACTTTCCTGTCTATGAGTCATTCAAGTCACCCGTGAAATTTTAAGAAAAGGCTGATTTTAAAAAAAATTGTGTTTTAAGATTTGGGTTTGGTTAAACTGTATTCTCACAGCTCTGAGGTTCCTCCGATTTGGACCCACAAACTGGTGAACAAGTTCAATGGGAGATGTGGCAAATGTGTCAGTTTGCTTTTTCTCTTGGTTTTATATTAGATTGTCATCCAAAATGTGAGAAACATATTAAAAACATGAGTAAGTTTGGAACTTTTATGCACTCTGTGATTTTCTTCTGATTTAAATTAATGTGTAACCTACAGTATTGGCCACAAGCAGCATCTCAGGATTAACTGGGGCAAAAGAAATTCTGTCTTTTACCCCAAGAAGCTAGTAATTTATTGCTGACATTGTACCCTGAAATGCACATCTTTCATTGTAGCCAGGTTCATGTTTTAACAACACTTTCTGTTACTCCGCACTTAGAGGGCATCAGCTCAGGTTTCTGCATGTGTTTCCACCCAGAGATCACAAACAAGTTAGTAACTCAATGTTCAGTGACAGGAAGAATATAATAGATCTCCATAGTGGTGCCATTAGCATGCCTGAGCAATTACAGTATGTGTGCGTCTGTGCACATGTGTGTAGCACAGCTGATGCTTGTTTAAATCCCATCGGTGATGATGTGGTTGCAGACAAGTGACCTCATTTGCTGCTCTTTCAACTAAGTGCTTCTTACTGGTGGGATGATCCCGGAACTGCCTCCCAACCCCCTTTACCTCTCTTCTTCCGCCCTTGTTCTTCCACAGATCAAACACATGCATGCAGTCTCTATTTAATGAGAAGGTAAAAATGGAGCAACATTTACCCCATCCTCTGGAAATGAGTTCTCGGTCAGAATAGGCAGCATTCGTTCACTCAGTCGCTCCCTAACAGCGCCTTAAAAAAAGGACAGTTATGTTCTGCTTTTGCCTGTTTACAGTTATAAGCCTTATTCAAGCAACCAGGATGACCATAGGATTGAGGATCAACTAAGAATGGCTACATGCCATGCACAAACCCAAACTTGCAGAAATACACAAAATAATATCATGAAATCCAGTATTTATTCTTAGCCCATGTTTTATGTGCAGTGAATGATTATAAAGTTGATTATAAAATCCTCTTAGGCGATTAAAGGTTGATTTTGCAAGTTCATCTGATTTTGGTTTGCTTCAGCCCGCCTGTAAATGTTTGGCTGAATGAATTAAATGAGCCTTTCAGGTTGAATGTGGTATCCTTAGTGATCTGTTAAAATGGGAATGGGGAGATAAACGGCACAAAGCAACAGAGTGTGGGAGTGTATTCAAATTAAGCCATAGCTCGACACCTACATGTCTGCATGAGCAGAATGAACAACTCTGACAGCATTTGTGATGAGTACCTCCAAATTTCTGAAGATGTCACAATTTAAAGCAAATTTGTAGTTTAGGTTAAAAATGTTTAAATATCACTGTAAAAGATCAGATCAGCCGGGTTGAAGAGCAGAGATCTCCCTAAGCAAAGAGCAAAAAGAGGGTGTTTGTGTTTTTATAGACATTATTGAATCTTACCTGATCTGTTAAAGCCAGTATTCATTGGAGACATGGTCTAAACAGCAGCAATGTTAACATTGGTGGCTTTTGAGGTTTTCCTCAAGCAACGTTTGAATTAAATGTTAACAGCTTACAAAAGAAGGAAATGGTGATTGTGAGCACTTGGAATGTTTAGCCTTTGTAGCATACTTGACAACCCTGAGACCTCAGAATTAGGGTGACATTAAAAAAAAGGGGGGGGGGGGGGGGGGGGGATACAGCTGTGTGGAAACCCTTCCGAGGGATTAATAAAGTTTTATTTAATCTAATCTAATCTAATAACTTTAATCTCAGCCAAACCGATTTACTCACGAACAAATAAAACACTGAAAAACGCCAAATAATAACATTTTTACGTTATCTAAGTGACTTATATATCATGTTTAACCTGAGTAGCGAAAGACCGCGGGGGGTTGAAAACGATGTGCCCGGAGTTTGCTGTTCTCGTCAGCTCAGATATTTGAAGTTTACACAGCTACATTCTCGCCTGAAAATATGTTAAAAGTTTATTTTGCAACCAAGAAAGAGTAACAAGTGTAATATTAAAACTAAGTAGCTGCAGTAGTAGTAGCCATGGCTGGAAACTGGAATTGGCTGGGTCAATCTGCGATATGATTTTTCAATTTTGTTGTCCGGGTGAAAAATCGGGAGAAATTCGGGAGAATGGTGGCTCAGGGAGATTTTCGGGAGGGGCACTGAAATTCGGGATACTACGGGAAAAACCAGGAGTGTTGGCATGTATGCTCTGTAGTGACGCTATACAATCAGCTTTTTTGGGTAGATATACAAATGTCTTTATATTTATGCAGCCAATAGTTCTTTTATATTATAGTGTATATATAAGTTTGAGGATGACCACAAGTTGTGATGTTGTATCCTGTGAGTATGTTCCGTTGACTGTGTAGTAGCAATCCATCTATACACCCATTAATACAGGTACCTTAATAGCTACAGGTACCTTGTTGTTCATCTGAACAATAAACTGGACTGGACTCATAATTCAGATGCTCTCTACAGCACCCTGCTGGGGTGGCAGAATCTCTGCTGGGGAGCACCCACGACGTGGGACGGAGAGACTCTGCAGGTCTTTCCTCCCAACTGTTGTCAAACTCTACAACATGGTCTCTACAGATAACCACACATGTGCAGACAAACACACACACACACATCCCATACACAAATGTAACTGTCTACCTGATGTGCAATATTACCAAGTGCATACCATTTTTTCCTACTATAACAGAGCATTTTTATTCTGTTTTGTATAGTACTTTATTCTATTGTATAAAGTATTTTATTCTTGTTCTATAGTATGTTATTCTATTTTATCTTATCTTATTCTATTTCTTAACTTTTACTGCTCTTAAACTTGTACTTTCTTGTACTTCTTATCTTATCTTATCTTATCTTATCTTATCTTATTATACAATCCCACCAAAATCTGTGAATGTGCGGCTAAAGGGTCCCCATGCTAGCTTGGTCAAAAGCACATAGCAGCCATCTGATGCCAGAAGTGAGGAAATTATTTAAAAGCTGCACAGGAAATACATGTGGTATCATAGTATTCAGAAAAATAAATTGTTCTGAAATGACTGCAGCTGTCTTCAAACCAAAATTGCACTTCAGCCTGGGCCATACACCCCCAGGACTATCTCCTGCTTTGCTTCTTCTATGGCATTGCCATTACAGCTCTGCTAGCATCTTACTTTGAAAGGGTTTTTGTTTGCATTTGTACAAATGGATAATACATTCATTGTGATATATCCTTTAAATCTGTCAACTGTACTCATTGAGGAAAATCAAAAGTTAGTTTGGGCTGAAACCTATCGCAGCAGTCACAGGGCTAACAGAGAGACAGACAAACATTCACACCTACGGGCAATTTAGAATCACCAGCTAATCCCACTGAGTCTTTGGACCCCCCAAACTGGGACCAGTCCCAGCTTGGAATCTGAACTTATTAGACTTATTATTATTAGACTGATTAGACTTTAATTTTCCCTTTTTTCATAAAGTTAATAGTGGATCAGGGTTATCTAATCGTAGTTATGCTACTATAGGCTGCACAAGCTGCTCAGGGACATCCCATAAAGGAATTAAGCTCGTCTCCACTCTCTCTGTCTTTAACGCCAGTATTGCAATTTGTCCTTTAGTTATGCCGTGTTTGTTGTTTTCTCATCTGTTCTCTACTGTGAGAGAGCCTGAGGCTGGCTCTGCCAGAGGTCTCCTCCTGCTAAAATTGAATTCTCCTTTCTTATTGAAGTTCTCACTCTAATGTTGTAAATCTTTACCTTAAAATATAACGTGCCTTGAGGTGACTATTTTTCTGGCTGGTGCTATGAAGATAAAACTGAATTGCGTGTAAGTACTAGTTATGTTTCATTATTTTCCTCTCACAACTCATGTAATACTGTTGTGTAAGATATAAAATGTTGGTTTTTGTTTTCTTTTTTTCCCTCTCCAAGGTGTTTTATCTGTGCTCAAAACAAAATAACGTTCAATCACAGCACTACAAGCACAACACTTCAGTATTTCAGTAAAAAAAAGTTGGTGTTCGATTTATCTTTATAAGATAAATTCATTCATTCGAGCATGATTGTATTGAATGTTAGTGGAATTAGCATTTGTATACAGTAAAACTACAAAATCACAAAGGCCAAGGGCTAAAGTCATGATGATGAAAGGCATATTACAGTAAAATGTAACTGTGCAGTCAAGGTTAGTCGATATTGATGGTAAAATCTTCACAGGCTGTTTTTTGAAAGAGGCAAGACCACGTGTCAAGGAAACAGTGCTACGCTTTTCAACAGAGGAGCTTCACCAGATGTACTCTGGCAAAGGTGATTTTCAAAGGCTAATAGCAATACATGCATACTGTATATACATATAGATTAAAAAGATGCACTTTAGTGTTGAATTCACCTTTTAGACCTGGAAATTAAATCCGTGTTTTATATACACTGTTTGTGAATTAGCTTTAGCATTGCAGTCGACATGTGCATGTGCTGGGGGAGCCGATTAGAGGAAGACAACTTTGTGTGCAGCTACCATCAGCTATTTGGGCAGCATGTTCACTCGCCTCATACTTGATGGTATAGGCTCAGTATTACAGCATTTTGTTGGTGGAACTGATGTCCACCAAAAAAAGAAAAAAAAGACAAACATGATCACAAATTACTGCAGATCTTGATATTTATCTTCTGTTTGCATAAATGAGCAACTATTTGCTGTATAGACTTCATATGTCAGTGTTGTGCTCACAGGTTGTGTCTGCTGCCCCCAAGAAAAAAAAGAAAAGAATTTGTACCAGTTTATGCTGTGCGAGGTGTGGTGGAAGATTGATGACCTAAATATAGGATGCAGTAGATGACAATTATTAATTCCGGTTCTTTTGGATTCTTCAGGGCCAAGAAAACACGGCTCAAAGTGGTCTTTTACTTTAAAAATGATCTTTATTTTACATATCTGGGATATGGAGACCTGTACACAAAACACACAACCCCAGGTCTGAAGCACAAACGGAAGCCTAGTTATTTATATGTAAAGCTAAGTGTTGATTTATTAAGAAAAGAACAAGTACAGGTGGTAGAGAAACAGGTAACAACAAATCTATAAAGTATGGGAAGCACGGGGAAAACCAATGGATACAGCAATGCTAGTGGGACGACTTGATAATGGGCGAGGGGAAACAAAGACAATAAACACACAAGGATATGGGAAACAGTACGGGAAGACAGCTGAACCTAATCACGCAAAAAATCAAAAATGAACACAGGACACACTGGATGCAGCTTACCAAAATAAAACAGGAAATAACCAAACGTGGGGACCATCACTGGTGGAAACTTTACACAAAGGTAGGAAACCCTAAATATAATATTTTAAAAAAACAAGGACCAAGGAGAGAACTAATACACATGGGAAAAAAGACACATCAATATTTACCCAAAGAAATACCAAGAATCACAAAGTCCAAAAGCCCCTCAAAGTCCCGGCCTGGGTAATAAAACCCAGAACCAATAACAATTTGCTTGTTTGTAATTTAAAAAAAGAAAACAAAAAAAACAATGAAAGCAGCAACGGTAACGGTGGCTGTCTGAATGTATTCCCTGTTTTCTGAAGCGACAGAGTAAGAAAGAAAATTCAGTGTGACTGCAGACAGCATGCCAGTGCTGCCCAACCTATGGTGAGACATGTTTTCATAAGACTCATCTTGCACTTATGCACCCATCGCAGCCATCACAACAACAGGAGCGATCACCAGAGTACAAAATATCCACAGAGCAACACATACCTCTCAGAAAGTGCTTTGCAGCCGCTTTCTACAAATTGCCTTCAAGAACCCAACAGGGATAAATTAAGCAGACAAATTGGCACCATATGCAGCCTGAAGGTGCCGTGCTATTGGATCATTTCTAGTGCCTGTTGATAAGTTGAATTACATCCAAGAAGCACTTTATCTTCCCTAATGCACCTTTATTTTGAAATGGGCCCCAGATTTGATAGTAATGAATGATCTGCGTCTTGAAATTGTAAATCCAAATGGTTGATGATGTTGCCATGATCAGCATAAATGCTGTGTCAGCATTCTGTCTTTGTGGTTTCATCTCTCTCACAGTTGAGAATCTTTTTGGCTCCCCTGGTGCCGTTGTACGCTCCAAAATGGAAGTGTCATCCCATTGAACGTGTAACACAGGAAGCCTCAAACAGAATACATCACTCCACACCGTTGCTGCTTTATTGTCTCGCTGTTGAATCAGCCATCTCTTGTCTTTCTGCTGTGTTTCTGTTTGGTCTTCATTGTCAAACTCTCAGCAGCAAGACAACCAGGGAAATCTGGTTGATTGGCTTAATAACTCATTTTGTTGAAACATTTTCTTCTCATTTTGCTTCAGCAACTTGGCGAAGAGTGTCTCTTCACCACATCTTTTTCAACAGTGAAAAAAATAACCTTTATGTTTTTGAACGTAAACATACGTAACACACAGTTTTAGACTATAAAAGAAATCGGCAACAAAAAACAGTTAAAAAACTTAGCGCATTTTATGATAAATATGCTAAGAAAATGTGAGTGGTCTAAATTAGTAGACATTCGTACACAATATTGAGATTTTGTGCGACTCAGATACATTTTTGTCACATTCTTGTGCCCCGAACACCACACACTTACAGGAACACAGATTTAATTAACATTTTAATATCCCTGAACACAAACATTGACCAGGAGTCATTGATCACGGCACTGCTAATTTAAGGAACTGAGGTTAAACATTAGATACTTGCATTGCACACTTATTCTGCCCTCAGAAAAATTAAGCACATAATAGCAATAATTAATATGCACACATCGACACAAAGGCAGATAGAACAGATAACTCAATGTAAGCAAAAGTCCTTCTATAAACTACTGTACATGATTAATTAAGGCAAACTATTTAAAATTGAGTAGGGACGTGTTTGCTTTTGCAGTGGGTTCTGCAGGAAACCCTTTCTCTGTCTCAGTGCAATCTGTGTCTTCATCTTCTTCTTCTTCTTCTTTGTAATTATTACACATTACTCGTTACTTTTCTCAAATGTAATGCAATACTTACTTGCCAGAGAAAGTGATTCATAATTTGTGCCAATGAATGTTTGGGGTTTTTGTACGTCATAACAGAGTTTAGTAAATTGTTTAGCCATCACACTGCAGGAGGATTGATGTAAGTGTCTCCACAGTCAGAGAGTTGGTAAAAAATGTCAATTACTACAGTAATTATTTAGAATTCATAATTATCCCTGACACACAGAGATAAGATCGATCAGGTCCCACAGCAAATGACATCCTTTACTGCACGGCTATCTCATGAAAAGTCTTAGTTACAGTCAAATTATTTGAAACATAAAGTGGCTTCAGGTGACGTAATCATAAATAGATATCAACTATTGCGTGTTATTTCTTTTTTAATTATGCAGGGGCTTTTGTAACACCGGCAGATTAAGTTATAAAAAAAAGGAGGGGGAAATCAAATCACGCCAGTAATGATCTGAGCGTGAGAAGCATCACAATAAACTTGACTGGCACACTAATGAGATGTACGTCTGTTTGGGTTTCTCTCGACTCCAGCTACAGCTCTAAATTGATTTGAAACTTTTGAGAGCCTCACCAGAAAAGGAGCAACTTTAGCCGTGTTTTTCCCCAAATGCTTAAAATAAACTACCTTCAGGCTGATCTAAGGAGAGACTCCCTGTGTTGTTATGTGAATTTTCTTCTGTGAAGAACAAAATTGAATTTTACCATTGGACACAGCCATGGTTTCTTGTAAACAACATATAAAAATAGTTCCAACGGGGGGTAATTTTACACACTTTGTGGACAATTTTTTCTTTCATATTTTTTTTAGAAATAGTTGCAAAAGAATGAAACGATAGAGTCTGAGAAAGAAGACTTACAGGATGCAGCTCCCCCAGTTTAGATGATATTAAAGTGTCCTTTAAATGCTGACTGCTTTGGCTATAACAGGCTTATACTTGAACCTCCAGGAAGCCACTTTCAAGTGCCCATGTTATAAAATTCTGTGGTAAAGTTTTGATTTAGGCTTCAATAAAATTAAATACAGCTTTGTGGTATTGTAGGAAGACACTGACAACTTCCTCCTCCCTCAAAAACTCATCTTGGGTTAATGTGGAAAACTGTTTCCATTTTGGAGAATGTCGCTGCCACCAAGAGAATCTTAACCGTAGCTGCCAGATTGTGCTGCAGTTGCTGGGATAACTGGAAATGAAACACCTGCACATGAATCCAGGAGTGGCAGAGGAGACCAATGAAAGTTTGAGTTTATGAGGGACTATAATCACGACGCAGGGTTTAGGGATCATTATATTTTCATGATAGACAGGCATAAAGCTGCTGTGGCAAATATTGCCACTTTAACAAATGCACAAGACGAATAATTTGTTCATAAATTACAATAGCCTGAAATAACTTTTTCATACTGACGGTAACTGCTGGCGGTAGCACCTTGCAATAACTCCAGCAAATGTAGGTGGAACCTGGACGTCATCTCCCCAGTCAAAACTGCTCATCTTACAACAGACAAAACTGAACCTTGGGCAGATGGATAACAACATTATTTCCACACACAACTGAGGCAGCATCAAACCGCTTACTGAGTGAGATATACAGATCAGATTATTGCAATAGGGGTTTAAACGGGGCAGCACGGTGGCATGGTGGTTGGCACGGTGGTTAGCACTGTTGCCGCACAGCAAGAAGGTCCTGAGTTCAATTCCAACATCAGGCCGGGGTCTTTCTGTGTGGAGTTTGCATGTTCTCCCCGTGTTTGCGTGGGTTCCCTCTGGGTACTCCGGCTTCCTCCCACCATCCAAAGACATGCAGCTTGTGGGGATAGGTTAATTGGAAAATCCAAATTGCCATTAGGTGTGAATGTGCGAGTGAATGTGAGCGCGAATGGTTGTCTGTCCCTGTGTGTTGGCCCTGCGACAGACTTGCGACCTGTCCAGGGTGTACCCCGCCTCTCGCCCTATGACAGCTGGGATAGGCTCCAGCGCCCCCCGCGACCCTGAAAAGGATAAGCGAATGGATGGATGGATTTAAAGGCATTTATATTTTTTTAAAGAACAACTAATCACTGTGAACAGATGTCGGCACAACGTGTCCTACACGCATAGAATAGTTTTACCAGAGCTTGTTTTGAAAAATAAATTAATTCACTAACCTAAATGAAACAGCATAGTGATTAAAAGCATTGTGAGCTAAAAAAAAAAAAAAAAAAGAAAGAAAAAAAAAGCGATTAGCTGATGAAAATTGGAATATTTGACTTTGTAAGATTAAAAACATGGCTCCAGTGCTCATGGGGCCTGTTTAATCATTGTTTGGTCTAGCAAATCTGAAATTATATGGAAATGTTCACTTTGCAGTTTGTCTTTAAAAAAAATTAAATCGGAGCCTTGATATGCTATCGTTTAATGTGTCCAAATTATTGCTAATTGGAAAAATGTTCAGAGGAGGAACACCTGACCCAGACATGTTGATATTTTAAATGTTGACTTTTGAGTGAGCGCGAGGTCCTAGCGCAGCAAATGCATCACTGAGGGTGTGTGTAAGAGAAAGTGTGTCTGTCACAAGGTTTTCATAGGTCTTTCAATCACAGCACTCTGTTGGGAGAGCTCACAACACAGGTGTTAGCAGAAGCCTGAGGGGGATACACGTCTCTATATCTGTCTCATTCATTCTCTCTCTGAAGCATCTTCTCGCTGCATCTCACACTACCCATAAATCAATCCATGCTATATATAGAAATATTTATTAATAACATCTGAATGGACAATGTACACACTCTGCCTTAGGTTCATAATACATCTTGTGTTTACAATATGATTAGTATCTCACAAAAAAAAGATATTTATTAAAAATGACTCATGAAAAAAATGATGCATGCATGGTACCTACAAACACAGAGGAAACTGTTATTCGTGACAGTGTCCAATACCGAGCCATAAACAATACTGGTATTAATCTGAAATTAAACAGATTTCAGTTAGAAAACAAACAAACACTGGCTTATTAAATTACTATCACAGAGTATGGTTCCAGTTAAAGAAAAGCAACATTGAGTGTCATAACAGTGGGACAGGGCAGCTTCACTGTGGAATCATTCAATTAACTTAAATGGGACCTGTAATGCTCATTTCCAGCTTTGTTTTATTTTATCAGACTTTACTAAAGTAGCTTTGCATGAATCAAAGTTTTAAAACCATCTCAATTCATGCATTATCTGAAACAAACCTTTTTAGCTCCTCCCTTTCAGCCAGATTTCTTCTGATTGGCTTGAACTGTCAGAGCTGTGTGCTAAAATGACCACATTATGGAGATCCCCTCTGTCTGACATCATACAGATCTAAGAACAGATACATCTTTTGGCACACAGGGATTACTATTTTAAATGTTGGCCATCTTTATTATAAACACCTCCTATTGTATATTCTGTATATAACAGAAAACAAACAAAAAAAAATTATAGGACCCCTTTAATTGCAAAAGCTCCTCATTTCTCGCAAATTATTAAGAGTTACCACCTTTATGGTCTTCGAAGCACCTCTCTAAATTGGAACACTGAATGGCAAAATGGCAAAGCACATTAAAAAGGCACAAAGGAGTCCCAAAGGGGTTGCACAATAACATCTGCAGTCATTGTGTAGTCCCTAAGGATAACTGATTTGTTACAACATGGGTTATATTTTTTGTAGCATCTGGGAACATGGTGACATCACTACAGGGGACAGAAAAACATGAGCAGTCACATAATCAGACAAACTACAACAAGCCAGCTGTTTATTCAGAGTATTTAGATCGCCTAAATTCAGCATGTTGAAGCAAACTGAGCTCATGTTGGCAGTAATGCCTCCTGTAAAAGACCCTTTCCATTCACCTTGCAGGACACCGGCCCTCGAGGCCTGGAGTTGGGGACCCCTGCCTTAGCTACTGAAAATAACAACTGAAGTTTACAACCCCCTTTTGCTCTGCGGAACTTCTTTAGATCTTACAGTCCACAGATTCCTGTTTATGTTTTGTTTTCATGGCTCATCAGTCTTGTTTCCAGCAGAAGCGCACAGCTGTTTCCAGTGCAACAGCTTTAAAAACAGTCAAAACCTTCAGTCAGCATTTATCTGCAAAAGTGTAAAACATTTTCCAAAAGTAACCATGACAGACGAGACACCAAGTAGAGTACAGTGTCAACCATAAGTCATACAGTTTAATGTAAAACTTTTATTTCATGTTATTAATGTTTGTGCTGAAATTGTAATTGTAAATTCTTGTAAAGCCAAATAACATTAGTAAGTAATGATGACACTTATGTCTGGTTATCAGGATGATGTCTAAAAACAATCATAATTCATTTGCCTTAGATGAGATGAGTGGACTGCTCTTTTTCCCACCGATGACAACTTATGTTTCCTTTATTATGACCACACCCTGTTAAAAAAAGGATGCCAATTTAACATGCACTAAAAATGTTCATTCTGACATTTTGCAAATTCTTGGATCAAATCAAATCCTCTTCAATTTTACTTCTTAACAGGAAATCGTCTTCGCCCAGTGAAGTAAAACTAAGGTTTGCATTTGAATCTCCTCTGTTCGTGTCTGCTCCGGCTGCCACTGATAAAGGCAACACAAGATATAACCAAACGCATGATGAGAATGAATCTTCAACACAACAAATAAAACTTTTAAAAGAGCTGAAATGTGTTGATCTGAACAGTGATGCTTTCTAATTCTGCAACTCGCCTTTCTAAATCCTACTATTGAGCAAATATGTTGCCTACGATAGCTGATCACTTGCACAAATCAACAGTCACAGCTGTGCATATTCACCTAAAAATATAATATTTTGGTCCACAAACTGCAATTTTCCTATAAACAAAAAAGAGGCATAAGCTTAATCTGTTAGATAATCTGTTAATACTGTCAGTAACAGCTCAATAAGTACTGTACTAGTTTAGTTGGAATGTAGTTAAGTGTTTATTTGGTTGTGAAGACACAAGAGGAAGTGGGAATCAGACTTTGCTCCAGCCTTATCACACTAACACCTAGTTCAATCTAATGACACACAGTTTGAGTATTGGCTTATAGCTGATGTTAGCCCACTGCTGCAGCCACTTCTTAGCCACACTTTGTACTGTATGTTTTAACATCAAGTAGGACTGTCTGTTGGCCCGTTGTTCTACCACCCTGAGGCTCTATATCTGTGTGTGTCTGTGTGTGTTGGTGTGAGTATACTGGTGTGTGTGTGTGTGTGTGTGTGTGTGTGTGTGTGTGTGTGTGTGTGTGTGTGTGTGTGGTTATGGTGATGGTGGTGTCTTCAGGGAATTGGTGGATCCTCCTTGGCTTCCACTCACCGTCGCTCCTTGTCCGACCCACTGAACCACAACAGAGAAAGAGAGTTTTAGTTAAAGACCAAAGGGAACGAAAGTCTAGAAACTTCCAAAGACTGGATTGACATACTCAGTAAATATGCACTGTAAGCCAGGATGGTTTGCATCCAGGTTTGCTATGACTGTTGGGTTAATTGGCAGACCTTAATGTGCTTTGAAAGTTGTGGCAGTTTTTCTAAATAAGAAGATTTTTCAGATTTGTCCAAGTGGAAGCCTCTGCAGCTGAGAAATCATGAACTACATGTGGAAATGCCCTTCAAAATTAAATGGGGGTGGCTCACCTGACACATATCTATATAATGAGTCATGTCAGTTAGTCAACTAGCCTCAGATTTAACAGGTTGCTCTCAGTCCCATTTGTTAAATCCCTTGTCTGCTGCATGAGACAGGGCTGTCACTCCCAACACGTTGAATATAAAACCATATGGTAATGAGTGCAAAGTGATGTTTTTCAATCCAAACCACAATATCTTTGTTATGGTAATCCAGAATTTTTAGTGCCTAATCCATTCCAGGAGGTAAAAGCAAAACCAAGTGCAAAACACAAAGGTGCAGGTCATAATTTTCCGACTAACAGGCATGTTCCAACAATCACATTTACATTACATGTTTCTGTAAAAGGGATTTTACCATACAATATAAAATGTGTTGTGATTTGGTGCTATATTGAACTGAAGTGCAAACTGCATCCAAGACATAAACTCCACTGCTGCTAACACAAAATCGGTTCTTTCCAAACATCTGCACAGACAGCATGATGACCCCAGCAGCCAGAGTCAGATCTTCAACATGTTTTTTTCTTTTTTAAACTTTTTACCCCATTAAAGCCATTAAAAGGCCGATGGGGTATTGTTGTCACCCTGCTGGGTGGGCAGGCAGACAGGGGGAGTTTCTAAAAATCTTGTGAAATACTCACTGTGTCATGTTTGGTTATGTGGAGCAGTTTAAAGCTTCACAGATGAAGACGAATTAGGTGCCAGTCATCTTTTGTTTTGTAAATTCTCTTTTAAATACTGCTATGACAAGTGCAAAATGTGAAAAATGCATAAACCACAAATTTGTTCCTCACAGAAATCCCATGGAAATCATGCTATATAATTAATTGGTTGGACTCTGTCAAAGTGAGCCTTTTTATCTGAGAGCTGGTGTTATGATTTTGATCTGGTCCTCTTTGATGTGAAATGAACCTGCCCGGGAGCAGAATGAAAGTGCACACTACCATGGAGAAATGTTTTAACCTGAGCCAGCCCCGTGAGACTGAAAATCCAGAGATATAAACTCCAAAGCTGGCTTGGGAACACACTTACCTCACTTCATGAGAGCAGCCCCTTCAGTGTGCATGTCTGTTATCTAGTTACTCATTCATGTGACAAAGTGGAAGCAACCGAGCTTTCAACTTTCTGCATTTACTTTACTTTCTACTCAGTAACGTCTGAACTGTGTGTGTGTGTGTGTGTGTGTGTGTGTGTGTGTGTGTGTGTGTGTGTGTGTGTGTGTGTGTGTGTGTGTGTGTGTGTGTGAGAGAGTTTACAGTCTGGGCCGAAGAGCTCAAGCTGCTGAATTATTAATGCTCTCAGTGGTCAGCGGGTCAGTCCGACACTTTCAAAAAGCCGTAAACTAAAGTGGACAGGAAACCAGCAAGTGTTTGTGTGTGTCAGAAAAACACACACACACATGCACATGTCTGTGTGTGTGAAAGCCACGTGTGTGTGCATGTGTGTGAGTGTGAAAGCCAACTTGTCAGATATGTTTAGTTTTATTTGTTGAAACATAAATTTTGTGCGAATGTGTGAATACTCATTGCTTACATATTATGCATAGGCTTCAGCTACATATGTGTGTATAACTGTGTGCAAGGATGTGAAATATCCCCCGAGCCAGTTTCCCTTAGGTCTTCTGTGCGGATCTCTACACAAATAAGCCATTAGATGAGATCTCAGACTCTGCTGCTCTAGTCCAGAGCTGCTGCTAATGGCCTTAGACAAGAAATGCTACTGGTGAGTGTTTGACACAGCCCATTGTTTGTGTGGATGGGTGTGTTAGTGCTACACAAATGGCCTCAGAGACAGTGAAAGAGCTCCTCTGGCCTCAACACTGTTGGAAATATCAGGGTCACTGACCTCTCACCAATACTGAAAGTACACAGTGTGACAGCTAGTGCTTCATTTACTTTATTTTAGGATGGCTTCCTTTATGGCTTTATGTGGTTCTTAGTACAACACTTAGCTGTTAACTTGGAGAAGTGGGGACTGACACTGTGGTGTAAAACGGGACTTAACAACCTGCATGTTATTTTCAAAAAGCAGTTGAATTTTGTTTAATTTTACAATATACACACTCAAACTTAGAGGCAGCAAACCATTCACAGGCAGATTATGAGATAGAAAAACTAAAATTAAAGCATCAGAGCTTCAAAAATGATTGACAAGAAAAACAAAATGCAATGAATTACTACTAATCTGAAGCCTACGTTTAATTGACAATAACACAAAGACAAAGTGTTGATACATAAAAAATTTTTGATCTTAAAAAAATCACTGCTGAGCCTTTCAGGAGTAACAGAAAAGAATAAATCGAAAAGAATTTAGAGATTTATTCTAAGAATCCCAAGAAATCGGTGTACATAGCAGATAAGACTAAAAACAATGTTTTTTAAAGGCACATGAATTGGTACTTTTCAAAGTTCAAAACTCACCTCCATAAAATACACAGTGTTAAACTAAAGCATAAGACTACCACACAATATAAGGAGCCCAGCTGTCCTAAATCAAAAGTATTTCTACTTACCAAAATAGATTCTTATGTTTATGTTTTTTATGACAATTTGTTTGCATTGTATATAATTGCATTGTGTTTAGCCTCTTTCACTTTGACAGGCAGCTTAACAAATGAAATCATGTTTTAAAAACTGCATTGTGTATTTGCGTTGGTCATCTTTGTCTAAAATTAAAATTTGTTTGATGATCTTGAATTATAAATGAGAAAAAGAAAATAATAGGAATTCATTAAGGGGCAAGCACTAAATTGATGTGCATTTTGTTCTTTTATGCTAATAAATAATTTATGTAAAAATTCAAAATGTATACATACCAATAGTTTTAAAGTCATTGAAATGTGTAAAGTAAGCAACCAGTTAATAAACATAATATTAGTGAATAGGATATTTTATCATCCAGAGGCCCTTTCTAGGGAAATATTAAGTTATAATAAACATCTTTGCTTCATTTAAAATTTATATGTATGCTCCTGGCATCAAACCCCAAAATGATTAAAGGTATCATATAAAAGTCTGTTTAAATTGACAATATCGTTGGAAAAGTCAGATGGTACCGCTGCAGGAGCTATGACGTAACAAATGAATGTTATTAAAAACTCTAGAATCACACATTAATTCTTTGAAATAGTTATTATTGGTTACCATGTAAATTTCCAGGCTTCTGATTTCATAGTGACCATTCTACTTCCTGTGTTAAAAAATCTACAGATAGCTAAATCCAGTGTCAGTAGCTAGCAAGTTAGCCTTTAGCTAGCTGCTAATCACTATAAGGTGCTAAAGTTATCTCATTTCAGTCAAAGTCCTTCTTTAAATTGTGCAAATAAGTGACAGGGCACATGAAGCTGGCAGTTGCTAATGCACGCCATGGCTGATGCCAGTCATTACATTTGCCTGGACAGCTTTCCATTTTGAGGTGTTTTTATCTTGTGACCCCCTTTAGCTGAGTACCAAAATGTTTGGCTTTGACAACTCATCATGAATTTACATGAATCAGTCCAGCATCTGTTTTAGCTTGCTCTGTTTTTTTTAATGAGTGTGGGCTGGGAATTCAGAAATAGAAGCATCTCACCGAATGTAGCCACCTCTCTGTATGTCTCCCTCCCTTTCTCTGATAGCTAGGCGCCTCTGCTGTGGCAATCACAACAAAACAAGTCAAGCATACACAGGGGTTGTGCAGTACTTGTTTTATTTCTTTTTCATTCACTATATCGTCAAATGAACTATACAAAACATAAATTTAACACGGAATGTGAAGCTTATTTAAAATAAGTTTTCTTTTTATCGGAATAGTGCGCTATTCTGACAGAACTGTTTTTAGGTAAGAGAAGCATTTAAAAGCAGTTGTTTGGGACTGCCTCAGACTACTGTAACTCAATGGATCTCTGTATATATGGTTACTTGAGCATTACACAAGTATATCTGGCTTAAGCATTGCCTCAGAGTGACTATAAAGGGATGGAGGGGCAGAACATCCAAATCAGCCACTTGAGGCTGGCTGCTAAAACTTTGTAGCAAACATAAACATCTTTAGAGCCTGGTGTCTGCCAGACATAATCTATGGTTACAAAACCTGTGGTTACAAAAAGACTTCTAGTTTTATAAGTGTGTAGGAAATTTCCCTTGGCTATTTTACTTTGTGACATCAATTTAGCTAGTTTCATAGATGGTATAAAAGACATTGCCACAATAATATATTAGGATATAATCCCAATATGTGTACAGTTTCAGTCAGATCTACATCAGGAAGGCAATGACGAAAATGCTGTACTATATGGTTTTTAATGGGCATTCACAAACCAATGGGTTTCATATAATTTCATAAAATATATGTCTATATTTTATATGCAATTCATAGTGCCAAGGCAGGCTGTGTCCTAAGCATAAACATATCGAGCACAATGTCTTTTTGTTGCCTTCTGAATGAAAATTTTCTGCAAATTATGTCACTTCATGTCCTTTGTACTAAAAATGCTAGCACTTGACTGTCTGTGTGATATGTTCACAAAGTTTATGGATCTTGCTAACAAAGCTAGCAAATACTAGCTGATAGCTTAGCTCTCCAACCCCCTCCATTGCTACTGCTTGCCAGATAGAGTGTACAAACCATCTTTTATGGACAGTATATTATGGCGAGTCAGAGATGAGCAGTCAAGCCATATTTGAAATCAAAGCTAATAGAGACATTAGTAGTGAATGGCCACTTAGAAGCCTTAATATTGATATGCTAAATTGATTGTTTTCTATGGCAAAAGCTTGCTTGTCAGGAAACCAATGCCAGTTAGTTGATCCACAGCTTTCCTGCTCAAATGGCATTTGTTTGATGTCAATTCATCCAGAAGCTAAATATTAAATTCTGGACCAGAGTATGAATCCCTTTGACTGGTGATTCCCTCACTTTTAATCCATAAATACATAAAACTCTCTTCAGTAAAATATCTGAATGCATATCAGATATAGACTATCCATTTCTTTGGTTCAGAAATGATTGGTACCCAGAGGATAGATCTTAATGATTGTGGTGACTACTTAACTTTTATACCTTGCATCAGAAGTATGGGGGAAATCTTTATATGTGTGTTTCTCATTATACAGTATAAACCTTCTTCTGGCTGCTTTCTTTAGTGGTTGCCATAGCAGATCATATGCCTCCATCTCACACTATCCTTAGCCTTCTTATTTTTATGTCCACAATTGTCACATCCATGAATCTTCTCTGTGGTTTACCTCTTTCCTCATGCCTGGTAGGTCCATCTTCAACAGCGCTTGAGCAATATATCTGCTATCCCTCCTCTGCACTTGCCCAAACCATCTCGGGCTGACTTCCATCATACAAATCTTCCCTTTCAATCTGGATCTTATCCTTTTCTCACAAATCTGTTGGAGTTGGTGGAGATAACACTCATCTTCACCAACTCCAACCTGCCTGCATTCTTTACTTCATCTCTCTTGCACATTATCTGTTTTATTGAATGGCTGACCCCAGGTATTTTAACTACGCTACCTTCACAATCTCTCCTCAGTTTATCTTCACTTTTTTGTTCAAAAAAAAAAAACAACTGTCACTCCTACCGCACACCTCACCACTGTTCTGCTGTCCTCATACATTTCCTGCACCACCCTCACATACAGTACTTCTATGCAACTCCCAACTTCTTAAAGCAGTATCACATTTCCTCTCTTGGCATCTTATCATATGCTTTCTGTAGATCCACAAAAACAGTGCAACAGCTGACCTTCTCTATACTTTTGCCTCAACACCATACCCCATACCCATGGTGTGCTCTTAAAACAGCACATTTCATCTCCACTTTTTAGGGAACCTCTCACTCCACATGATTGAAACATCAATCTGGTTCAAACAGTCCAGTGCCTTCTCTCCTATACATAGCTGTCATTGTATATCTAAACTATTGTAGATTGAGCCACACTGAGTCTTGATATTTTCTTTTAACAGTTAAATGTCTCTACATTATAACCATTTATGATAAAGAATTCGATTGATGGCCATAAAATTTGATGGACATCTTTCTACTCCCCTCAGGACCAACTGAAAAATGACTTATGGTTGTTCAACCTTTCATCCACCGCCTCATTAGGGACTTTGTGGTTTCTAAGTTATGTCTAGTGCTATGTTATTAAGAGATGTCATTACAATTAAGAAAATATTCCAGTATCTTCATGAAAAATAATTATATTTTTGCTTTATTTTACAAGACTTTTATCAAGTGTATCTTCAATTTAAAACACCTAGTACACAAAGCAGGCCATACCTCTATGAGCGGGTGCCAGTGTGCGATTGGCTTCCGTGGGTACGTCAGCATCTCATTCCAGTGGTCTCGCCCAAGACTCTCGGCCTCACTGCCTACCCTGCATACCCCGATCACTTCATTATGCCCAACCCTGCAGGACAGAAAAAACAGCACCCACAGAGACTCTAAAATGTTCTAAAATGTGCTGGCATGTCACATGAGAGTGCTAAATGTACAGAGGTAACTCACCGATCATAGTCCATGACAGCTATTAGCAGGCTGATCTGGTCAATGCTCTCAGGAGGAACATCAAACACAATGGCCTCATTGTACACTGGATTCAGAGTGTTACGCTTAGTCGATGTCTTTCTCTTCTTTAGCCTTCGACCATCACACATCAGAGATACTTTCACATATGGATCTGAGAAGAGAAAAGGTGTTAAGACTGAAGAAATAATTAAACAGATATACACACACTAATGCATGCATACCTCATCTTCCTACACCACCTCTTATTGGACACACTGTACTGTTGATCGGCACCCACCTGAGGCTCCAGTGATGTCCATGGCTTTGAGGTTTCTGGCTTTGATAATTGTGATGGTAAGCCTGCCAGCCGTTGGGAGATAGCACAGTGAGAACATCAGCTCTCCAAGGTCCACATTGTCCTACAAACAAATATATTGTGTTCCTATATTAGCACTGCACATCATCAACTTTAATTAACTTTTTAGATTCAACACTACAGTCACAGATGGAACACACAGGGATCTGTATATTGGCAGTTAAGAGGTTTGGTGATAAAATTATACTATATGGGTAACGAAAAGCACAACTGCTGTTAGAACAAACATGAAGGAATAGGAACCAAACAAAAACTAAGAGACATCTATTTCAGGAAACCGATCATGGATAAAAGCAGCTTTGGTTTATAATGAGCAGCACAGTTAAAGCGGATCCAACATGTAACACCAGAGGAACTTCACATATGGATCGTGGCTGAAACGCGGAAGCCTTTCAGAATCATGTCCGGATGATTCATCATTAATCACTAATCACCACGGCATTACTGTATCCCAGTATCAGTCTGTGCTAAAATGTGTGGAATCTACAATCAAGTTTGAGCTACTACTAAGATTATAAAAACGTCACTGCTTCTGCTTCTTATTCACATTCATGCATATGCCAGACTCTTTTCCCAATTAACACATCTGAAAATAACGTGTGATGGTGTGATAGTGAGCAGTGCGTTTACGAGGTACAAGCACTGACAAGATTTATCACAGGGAAACTCTGATTTCTATTTTTATGCCTCCTCTCACATATCTGGCTGGTAGTTAGCTTCATGTTAGGAAACCTTAGAAATTAAGTGATATATTTACGAAAAGGTTTTTTTTTTTTTTGCAGTTTTTAAAATAAGAACTAAAAATACAAGTTTCAATGGATAGGGTAGCAAAGCAGGTTAAGAGTGATTAATACAGAGGATGCTAGCGATAATGTGTTTAAGATTCGCCAGGAGAAACCAGTCTGCTAGAAAGACTTGTTAAAGATGTAGCAGAGACAGTGGAACACCATTGTTTCACTTGGAAATTAATAAGTGCTCCATCGCATACTGTACAAGATGATTTGGAGTCTGATTATGAGAGCAGCAGAAATGCCCATTAAGAAGCTACTGCTCAGAGTCTTCAGCTGAAAATCACTGAAAATCAAATTGAACAAAATGAGTTAATTCATCATAGATGACAGCATATGCATGCCTGCAAGCACACTGACACACACGCGCGCACATGCGTCGTCCAGGACCTGTGACATTCTAAGTGGGCGATGAGTTGATTCATCACACGTGTTGCTGAGGCGAAATCTACCTCCAACACCGCATTATTGGTGTAGCTGCGAGCCTCGGGCATTAATGATATGCAGCTTATGCAGCCTTCGAGGTTTAACACACAAGTTGGGGCACAAGCACAGGAATGCACACTCTGACACTCACATAAAGGTAAGCGTGTGCGGGGAAGGTAGATCAACTAGCCCTTCAGCTCACTACAGGATAATGTGATTTCCTTCTCCTATTTCACACATACACACACACATACACACATACTAAAGTTTTCAGACTATAGGATGTCGGTCACTACTCTTATGAGCACTCAAATCAAGCCTGCGGTCAAGATTATGGTCACTTGCGCTCGGCCAATGAAATTAGAGTGGTGCTTTAAAGCGCTCCAATAAAGCAGAGAGAGCATATGGACGGTCCATCTTCTCCAATTATAACACTAACACCTGCTCTCCCTCAGGAGCAGCCAGGCTTTATCTATGAGCCTCTCTCTAGCTGTGTCTTTCATAATCACGCAGTCTAACTTGATCACTCTCCTCTCGTTCATCATTCTGCTTCGTCCTTCCACTTGTAGCCTGTCTTTAAAGTGTCATGTTTAACATTCTGATATGATGAAATAAACCACTGTGTTTGATATTTCTTAGACATCCGGACATAAAAAACCATATGAAGCACTTTCTTTATGTGCTGCACCAAAAAGTAACTTTTTCTACTGGTAATGAGAAGCAAAGAACCATCCATCCATTCGCTTCTGCTTCTCAGGGTTGCTGGAGCCTATCCCAGATGTCTTAGGGCGAGAGGCAGGGTACACCCTGGACAGGTCGCCAGTCTGTCGCAGGGCCAACACATAGACAAAGACAACCATTCACGCTCACATTCATACCTATGGGCAGATTAGTGTTTCCAATTAACCTATCCTCATTAACTGCATGTATTTGGACTGTGGGAGGAAGCCAGAGTACCCGGGGTGAACCCACACAAACATGGAAATTAAACTCAGGACCTTCTTGCTGTGAGGCAATAGTACATGCTAACATGTCACCGTGAAAGAACCACGTCTTAAATATATATTTTATGACACATGGTACATAGACTGGTTCTTATATAGCTTGTTTTTATACTCTATCTTGAGCACTTTACACAACTTGCACATTGACACAGTACTTTTTTTCCACTGTTTCTGGGTGCTTCCTAACCAACATCCACACTCCGATGGATGCGTTGGAGAGCTACATGGGGTTAGCATCTTGCAGCGTCTTGTACTTGGCATGCAGACTAGAGCAGACTGGGACCGAACCACCAACCATCCAGTTAGTAGGTGACCTGCTCTACCACCTGAGCTACAGCCACCAAAACAACACATAGTGGAATGTTAAACAACTTTAAACAATCATTTTGTGCTGTGACAATAAGAGTCCCTGTCAGTTGCTGTTGTTGTGGTAGTAGACCGTACTGTTTGGCTGCCTGATACTGCAGAGCATCACAGAAGTACTGAACAATTGCACTCCAAGGCAATAGAGTTAGTCATTCCATTAGACAAGAAATGTATTCCTCTTTTACTTTATTAAGCAGATTTGCTGTTAAATTATTCATCTAAAATAAAGTGGGTGCCCAGAAATGCTATGCTAATATTTAGGACCTGTAAAGTTCTCATTGCTCAGACATATATGTATTTAAATAATTTTACAAACGTGAACTGACTTGACAAAGATTATGTTTTTACTCAACTTTATACGGCCTACCCATTTCACATGCTTTATTGACATAATTGTATTTTGTACTTCTATAAACTGAATCTGACTGCAAGCAGCTGCAATCTGTACTCAGAAATTTCCATTCCATTTGTAGATTGAGAGTAATTTTTTCTTCCACTTAGATGCACTTAGACTGTGAAATACTCCATTCTTCTTTTTTTTTTTAACAATCACTGTATCCATGGCAAACTGATTACAGTTGTACTGGCTCATTAGATCTCCACAGCTTTAAACAAAGCTTTCATTCATGCTTCTTCTACTTTATATTTTACTGACTATATATATATATATATATATATATATATATATATATATATATATAGAGAGAGAGAGAGAGAGAGAGAGAGAGAGAGAGAGAGAGAGATACATATGTCAATGAATCATTGCGTTAAGGTTATTGTGCTCTGTAATGGGAGGTTTTCGGTTTCCCCAATTCTCTTTCTTCTCTCCCTTTATCTCCTTACTCAATTACTACTCTCAGGCGTAGTAATGGGTCAGGTTCTTTGGATGGCCTGCCCTGTGAGTAGTGGGGTGCTGGGCTCTTTAGCGGTCAAACTCAAGCTATGCCATATTTAAGGACCAGGTGGTGCTCATATTTCTTGCCAGATCATTATTGCCTATGGTGGTGATCGGGCCCTCTGCTGTAAATCAAGTTTTCCTTGTGTGTGTTCGGTCTGAGACCATGCTCTTTTGTCTCCTTCCCAGTGATACTTTGAAGAACAACAGCTGAAGACAGAGTCCTCCATCTTCCCCAGCCTGAAAGATCTCTAGTTTCTCTCTGCCACACTTACCTGCTTAACTCCAGCCAGTCACCTTCTGTTTGGAGGAAGATTTGGTTTGCTCACTTGCCTGCCTGCTCTCTTCTGCTTATTCATTTCTTTCTCTTTCCCTCTGGACTCCATTGGCTGCCTGTATACTCGCCTGCAGTCAGCTGCTAAAGATAACCAAGTACTTCATACTCATGTGGATCTCAGCTAACTCCTGTTTCCCTCTCCGACAGGAAACTTTGACCCATTCCTATAGAGCAGCACTTACCCAATTCGGTTACTTTGATTAATTATTTGGTATTGTTGCTGTAATAATGATCTGTAAACTGACGTAAGAGTCCTCCTTTTGAGTCTTTTTTCCAATTCATTATGACAGAACGATTTGGCCATGCGTGCAGCTGTGTCCCATGTCATGTTGTTGGTTGGCCAACACGAGCAGATTCAGAGCTTGTCAGCTGAGTGGCTACAAGTAGTCCACCAATGGCTCAAATGAACAGAAAGAAATGGCGAAATAAATGAAATGAACAGTGCAATTCAAATCATGAGCTGACACAGCCTTGCTCCACTGAACCCACAGGCACGCCTCAGATGGTTGAAGCTGAACCCCTGCCCTCCATCTGTTCCATCTCCTGAGCCCTTTGGAAGTCATTTGGGTTGTTGTGGATGGTTTCTGTTGCAATGGTTACTGTTGTTTAGCTAAACATCTTGCTCCTTTACAAATGATCCCTCTTAAATGCACCACTTAATGGGTTTGCTTATAGAGGTAGGGCTCTCCAGTGGGCAGAATCTTACCCAAACATTAACCCTGTTGAGTCCTTCATTTATGAATGATTTGTGGAGGATTCAGGATGGTTTTTGACCATCCTTTTCATGAGGAAGAGGAAGCAAGGAGGGTTTAAAATTTATGTCAAGTAAGTAAAAGTGTGCAGCAATTTCTGTTGAGTTTTGGATGCTGAAACGAGAGTATATGTTCTATCATGTCTGAGCTATCTTCTCAAGGTGACCCTGCCAGTTTGGATCATTTAATCTCATTAACCATAAAAGTTAACTATCACCAGCAGAAGCAGGTTCTGGAGAGAAACCTTAAATTCCAGTTATCCGCGGTTCCTACCACCTGATCCTCTCTAACTTCCACTTCCGGTGTCAGTGGACAGGATCATTCTGAGGAGTCAGTGCAGCTCAGCCGTGCTTAAACTAACTTTGCAAGAATTGCAGAAAAGGATCAAGGCTAAAGTCTGCATCTACTGTGGCCAACCCGGCCATTTCATTAGCCCCAGGAGGCCAAAAGAAAATGCCTCCCAGGAGAAGTGGGGATGTTGGTGGAAAGCACCCAATTTCAAACTGTTTCTAAAATGTTGTTGCCAGCATCCTTCTGTTTTATTCAGGATTCTGTGACTTTCCAAGCTGTAACTGACTCTGGAGCTAAACAAAGCTTGTTAGACAGTCAATTTATTCAGAAACTTGGAATACCACAAAGCTATTAACCACTTTTCTCTGGTCAATTGCTATCCCTGCCAGTTCCTAGTCACTCTCTGTCACACATAGCTCTGGATCTTTTTACTGGTCTGCCCTCCTCTGAAGGCAACTATATAATGCTCACCCTTATCAATAGATTTTCTAAAGCTGCTCCTTTTATAGCATTACCCAAGCCCCGTTTGACCACAGAGACTGCTCAACTACTTGTCCAGCACGTGTTCTCCCATTTCTGTTGATACAGTATCAGATAGAGGCCTTCAATTAATCTCCTAAGTAGGGAAGACTTGTTGTGGGGCATTTAGACCTAGTGTTATTAGCTTGTCTTCAGGGTTCCATCTCCAATCAAGCAGCCAAACTAAGAGACCAAATCAGGAGTTAGAAGCTGGATTATGTTGTCTTGTTTCTTCAAATCCTACCTCCTGTATTAACTATCTAACTTGGATTAAATATGCTTTTAACACTTCCACCTCTGCAGTTACTGGAAGCTCTCCTATCAAGACCTCTTTAGGGTAACAACCACCTTTGTTTCCTGCCCAAAACTCATGGTCCCTTTGAGCCAAGAAATTGTTTTCCTTTTAGAGATGTGGGCTGGGTTACCTTCGCTTCAGTGATCACACCTGTTGCCCGTTCCTGTTCCTGCAGAGGAGTACCCGAGTCTGTTATTCCAACCTTTCATTAGATGTTAGATGTTTCTTGTTTCTGGAATAAATATCTGTAAACTGCCACAATCTGATTGTGACAAATTCTCTGTGTACTATATGCACTGCAGTGTTATTTATGATTACAATCAAATTTTCAAGATTTTTCTTTTCTTTTTCATCTTTTCAGTTTGAATAGTAAAAGAAATGAAAACTACAAGGACCAAAAAGTAAGCATCAGAGCATTTGACTCCCTTAAACACTGGAAATCCTGTTACATGAGAGCCAGTCAGAAGTACAATATATCTGCCTGGATGAACATGGTGGAAATAAATAAATCACTGACTAGGCTGAACTTCAGCTGCATAAATAAATACACCCTGGCAGAATCAGGTTAGGCAAAAGGATCCTTCATAACTTCCAGTCGAGTAAGACTAGTGTAAGACTTTAATCTGTAAAGAAGCAAACTAAATCCATTGCAACTTATAAAGGAAAAGTTGCTCTGTCACATGGGTTCCAGCAGAGATGCATCCATAGATCTGAACATTTCTTCCTCTGGCACACTGTGCATAAAATGTATGCTTACTCTAGTCAATCTAAGATTAACAGACTGATTTGCCCATTCCTAACTTTTTTGCTCTCTCTGAAAGGTTTTGCTTCTTCAGCCTAATGACTTGTGAGTCAATTGTCCAATTACCTCTGAGATGTTAGTACTAGAAAGTCCATATTACCTTTTATAGCCACTATGTTACAACTTTGGCGATTTAGCTTTTTACCCTCTTTAACAGGATATTTTAGAGGGAAAAACGTCTGCTGAGAATGGAGGACTTGGAATGCCAATATCCTATCTGCTCCTCTGAGGAAAGACTGCTATTTTATATATTTTTATATATATATATATATATATATATATATATATATATATATATATATATATATATATATATATATATACACACACACACATACACTCTCAGCGTTTTTAGCAAGTACACGTTTTGAGTGCATGCATGAACATGAAGTAGAATTTACCAGTAGTTGTTTGCTTTGTATAACAAGCTACTGAACAGTTTGGGGGGCATTTCATACTCTTATTGTCTCAATATAAATACATTGTACATGTACGTATAAAGCATATACCTTTACAGCAAGACTTAAGAAATGTAGAAATCTTATAATGAATCAGGAAAAATGCCATTATTATGGATAAAGGACCTTGTCGGGAAATGGAAAGCTCCTTTACTGAATTAACAACACACACACACACACTCACACTTTGAATGTACATGCTGATCCCATTCATCATTGTCCTAATTACAGGCCAAGCAGATTGCAGTCAATAGTATTGACTGGCCCTGCAGATGCTGCAGGTTACAGTGGCTCTGAGCTCTTTATTGTCCTTGCTGTCCCCAAAAATCTTTCGCTAAGAAGAAAGAGGACAGAGACGTCTATGTGGCAAAAAGTCATCTGCTGGAAAGCAAATAATTCAAGGAAGCTGCATAGCTCAAGGGAGAAAATACAGATAACATATAGAAAGGGCTTGTCAAGGTTTTGAGTCCCCAACCCAGAATTTTGAGTTTTCTTGGGCTTTAAATTTTTTTTACTTTTTGGTTTTGTTCTTAGTTATTTATTGTTTATATCAGATTTTCTTCTTCTTTCGGAACTCGAGTCTTAGCTCTTTGTTCCAGTTTATGTTTCCATTAGTATAGTTTAGCTGGACAACATGAATTTTCAAAATCTTATGTAACTAACAAAATTACATTTAAATGCAAAGGTAATAGTGGGGTGGCTGTAGCTCAGGAGGTAGAGCAGGTCACCTACTGACCAGTTCAATCCCTGGTTAGGAAGCACTCAAAGTTTAGAAGAAAGTGAATGTGGCATGTTGTATAGAGCGCTTTGAGTACTTTGACAGAGTAGAAAAGCGCTATATAAAAATAATGTAAGGTAAAGACCCAACAATAATATAGAGAAAACCAACAATCATAAGAGCACGTGGCAACAGTGGGAAGAAAAAACTTCCTTTTAACAGGAAGAAACCTACGGCAGAACTAGGCTCAGGGAGGGGCGGCCATCTGAGTTCAGGGTGAGGGTGGGAGCCAGAGATAAATAATAACTTGTGATTAAATGCAGAGTGGTCTGTAAACACATAGAAAGTGAAAAGAGATGAGTAAAGACAAAACTCCCAAAATAACTGAAGCAGTTCAGTCAGTAAGCTTTTAGTTTTAGGAAAATATTATGCAGAACTTCCTTTTCACCCATTTGGTAATCCACTGATGAAAACGAAAAGTATGCGTCTTGATATATAATCTGGCCATTTTAACCTTTTCCTAATTCATCATCGCTAAAATCCCCGTATGTATAATATATATTTTTTAATATGACTGAAGTCCTTTGCAGTGCTACTGAAAAATAGAAGACAAAGTGAAGCTGCATTCCTTCCTGTGCCAGCAAAGCATTCCAGAGTAGGATTTCAAAAGCTGCTCCAGTAATTAATCACATTAACAGCAACAACAACAACATAACAAGTGTTATAACTCTGACACAAATTCACAAAACATCTTTCTATTACTTGCTTGGGGCTATAAAAACTCTAGAAATATGTTAATTTTAATTAAAAATCAACATGCTAGAGTAACAGGTTCAAGCTCTTGAGAATTTGCTTTTATGCCTAACGTTATATATATAACCATAACTTATAGACATCATGGCTCTGATGTCTATAAGCATGCAACTCAGAAACATGTATGCATTAGAGTCCAGTGCATATGGCCTGCAATGGCTAGGGGTTCATTCACTGCCAAGAGCCATGATTAATGCACAGACACTGTGAGAAGACCAACACGGGGTCCCAATCTGTAACCTCAAGGGAGGTAACCTAGTTCTGCTGGGGATAGTGAAAGAGGTAATAGAAACTTTATATTTTTCTTTAGACCTCCCTCATAGACCTATAATCCTGAGACGTTCACATGGCTGTGCAGACACAAATCTGAGTAATCAAACTGATTCTCTGTAAAAATAAGAGAGAACAATCATTATCTATGTATTTTGTGCATGCATATAAAAACATGGGATTGTTTTAACAGATTTCTGGGATTTGACTGCTTTCTGGAAACAGAGAAGCACAGTTACACGTGTAACCTCGTTTATGGACGCCTAATCTGAAGGCTAGAGAGACTCAAGTTGCAGTTTGGATTAACGTTACTTGCTGTACAAGCCGTCAACATCATATTTTTTAATTTTTTACAAAATTGACATGAATGCAGCAAAATAAAAATAAAAGACCTGCCGAGCAACTTTACAAAAATCCTTTTTAATCCTGTGAAATTTAACCAGCTAAAAGTCAGATTGGGTCATATTAAGATATATGGAGAAAATACTCTGAAAACATTTACAAAATGTTCAGCATGCAACTCAGCATGATCTCGCTCTCTTCCTGTTCTTGTGACATTAAAAAAATAGAAAATGCGGTTTCCACTGTAAATTGATAGAATAGTGTATAACTATTATTTCCTAGTGATAAGCAAGAGTGGGATAGTTTTACCCTCTCTGTTCACCCACTTGTATATCACTGTGTGACAGTGGCTCTCAGAGAGTTGAGTCAGTGGACACAATATAAACTATGTGATGGAGGCCTTTGTGTTTAAATGTATCCATTTACCAGTTGATTTCATTCATTTTCTAGAGGCTGACATGTCCGTTGTTTTACGTGCGTTGAGTGTGATCTTTTTCATAGTACCAGGGCTCTTTCTGGTCTATTCTTGACTTGATGTGACACAGGTTAAAAATATACTTCAGTGATAACCAAACTCAACCTAATAACGACCACATACAGCTTCACCAATCCAAACTATCCATCTGCCAAAGTTGGTGTTCTTGTTCAAAAAACCCATTCACCAATTCAAAAAATAGAAAGCGACTTCTAATTCAGCCTTGCAGCTTGAACTACAGGTGATTCAGTCAAATAGAACCTGTATTAATGGCACTGTTTCATTATAACTAAAGTTCACGTATGATTGAGTTTGACATCTTGAACTATACTGTATATCCTCTTGCTTAAAACGAAAATAAAGGTAAAGGTAAACTATGCAGAGTTGGAGATGTCTGTCAGTGTCCATTTTTATCTATGGTGTTAAGGTAGATGGTTAAAAAGGCATTATATCTAGAAAGTGGACGCCTTATGACTTGGACATACAAGACAGGACAGCTATACATCACATATTGAAAGTCTCAGAGGAGGGCCTGACCCAATTAGACTGACCTTATTTAGTTGGCAATGCTGTTGAGTCTGCGCAGTGTGGAAACAATATTTGTGAACCAACGAGATTAGTATGTGTGTGTTTATGAGGTGGGAGTGTTGTCCCACTGCGTCTTCACATCACTGTAGTTAACGAGGCACAAACAGGTCAGAACTGGTTTAACGCTGGCCCAGCTAACGATCATTTTCTCTCTTTGAACTTAATTAGTTGATGAGGAGCAGCTGCGTTGGCCTTGTAAGTTTCAAAGCCTCAAAATTAGGCTGAGTGGTGGTCACAATCCTGACACTTTGGCACACATGTTCATATGCACTGTATTTGTCAGATGCTTTTCTAAAGACGTGCAAACGTATGGGCCTCTTTTATAAACAGAATCACAGATAAAAGCAGGAACACAAGTCTAATACACACTACCATCTTCAGCTATGTAAACACTCTTAATTAATCATTTGCATGTAAAAATGCTGCTTGCAACAGTTATTAGACAAGGGAACAGAAACAACAAAGAAAAATCACAATTGCACTGAATGCTCAATTGATACAGGAGTTGCATAATAGGACAAAAGGACATGTTCTGTTTGGTGGACACTTTGGTTCTGGAATGGGAATCAGGGCAAAATCTACTAAACTGAAAAATGTAACTCACACTATCATGTCTTTGGTTTCAGAGCAAAGGGCTGCGGCAAGAGGTAAGGGAAAAAGTAAATGGTTTGACTACAAATGCATCAGCAAGGTACCTCAACAACTAATATCAAGGCACTTCATTACAGAAATGTTACAGTAAACAGTTTACGAATAGTTAATAAGGGGGGTTTAAAGCATTTCTGCACAAGCATCACTTTTCACACCCAGAAGCTACAGCCATCGTTTACCTGCCTGAGTGCATGTATTCAACTTGGCGCACAACAACCTCTACACTTGTATGGTAACAGTGAGGCGTTGCTAACTGAGCTAAATGCAAACATCATCATGCAAGCAAGCTTACACTAATTATGTTTTGCAGGTGTATAGCATCACCGCCATGTTGGTTGCGTGTTTTATTGTGCTAAACACAAACTATTTCTGTACGACTAATGGATATGTCATTACTTTTGCAGTACAAAGACAAAGCACAGAAAACATCGACTGCATCCATAATCAAGAGCCTTGGCCTATTTTTTATTCTGTAAATTGTTTACAGGCTCAAAACTAAATTAATTATTCCACCCTTGTCCTTGACTCACTTGTCTACCTGACTTCAGCATCTCTTTGTTCAAATGGCCTAATTACAGCAGCGTGAATAAGATGAATATGAACATAAAGTCTGATACCAGCTTTAAATGAAACACGGAATTTCTCATTTGGAGTTTTTACTCTGCTAAATCTATTTGCATATCTCACCAGCCTAAAAATCAGATTATACACTAGTTTGTTTTGAGTATGTTTTGAGGAATAAATGCTATGATTTCTGTTCAATGATTAGTGTAAGGCTTAACTTCTAAACTTCCGTACACAATGAAGCAATGCTTCACTTACAAATGACTAAATATGCAGAACGGTCTTTTAATCCTAGTCCGCCCATTACGATTCCATAAACAGATTACATTTGCTCATAATCAGTGTGATCTGACACTATTTGCCCATAAACAACAACAAAAATGTCTATCCCATACTGTAACTCTTGTTCAACAAGGAGGGAAGATATAACAAATTCCCTGATAGGAGGATCTAACTTCCTAACTGAGTTACTCTGTGTACCAATCCTGTAGATTTATTCCAGTGAATAATGTAATATAGACAGTGTCACTGTATCTCTGTCAAACCAACCCTAATCTTATGTGTAGATCTGGGTCACTACCCCCAAGTGTTCCCTACTGGTTTCATTAAACATTAACTGTGTCTAAGTATATTTTTATGTCTATGCCTCTTGAAACCACAGATGAGTTCCACTTGGAGGGGAAATGAGATACAAGTCCGCTGACTTATCTCCTTTCCTCTGCTGTTATAACAGGGTTTTACAGGAGTTCTTGCTCTTTTTGATTGTTTGAGCAGATTTGTTACAGACTGAAAAAAGGACAAGGGATTTTGGGAGCTACAGATAGTGTCGGTCTCGCCATCAAGTCTCATGGTACTGACAATAAATAATAAAACGTTTAGTAAATGTAATAAATGTGGCCTTAATATGACAAAGAGAAGAGAGAGTAAAATGGACAGTCAAAGAATGTAAAGAAGCTAGTTCTCACCGAGGTTACATATTGTATGTTCCGGCACAGTTTTGTCTCCCGGGGAAAGTCGGAAAGATCCAAGAAGTTGTCCACCACCACTTGGCCAATCAAATCATGGCGAGAGAACCTGTCAAAGTCGTAAATACTGAAGTGTAGCTTACGATTCGACAGATCTGCGTACGCCACAGGAAAGAGGAACACTTCATCAAAAACCGGGTTGAGTGTCTTCCGGTGCACCTTGGTCTGGTGCTTGGTTTTGCGGTCGGGCAGCAGGTAGATTTTGACGTAAGGATCAGAGGTCCCTGAGAAATCCTTGGCAGGAAGGTCCTGGGCCTTGTGGATCTTCACGATCAGCTGCTCCAGGTCAAAGTCAAACTTAAGGATAAAGTGAAGGCGCCCACAGTTAGAGGTTCTATGGCCATCTTCTGCATCTATCGAGCGCTGCTTGTAAAGTTCTGGTTTGATCCGACCCAAACCAGACAAAGACTCCTGGCGCTGGAACTGAGCAGGGTTGAAGTCGGGATTGGATAAGTTCATTTGACGACGGAAGGAGTTGTGCCTGTAACAAAGTGGTGTAATTGGAAGGTATATAAGGCAATTCAAATTATTCAGCAAATATATTCTTAAATATTTGCATCTACTGTGTTCTCTAGCAGCTGAGGCCTGTACTACAAAGTAGGATTTTGGGTTTAACAGGCTAACTTAAGGTCTAACCCTGCGTTTTCAGTGTTACAAGATTGGTACAAATTTTCCTTGATAACTTATACTGCACATGTAAAATGTTCTGGAGGGAGTTATTTTTGAGAAATGAGAGCAAAATATAAAAAACTAAATATTGTCACCGTTCCTTAAAGAGTCCAAAGATATAGTTTCACTGACAGTAATACAGTGGGGCAAAAAAGTATTTAGTCAGCCACCGATTGTGCAAGTTCCCCCACTTAAAATGATGACAGAGGTCAGTCATTTGCACCAGAGGTACACTTCAACTGTGAGAGACAGAATGTGAAAAAAAAATCCATGAATGCACATGGTAGGATTTGTAAAGAATTTATTCGTAAATTAGGGTGGAAAATAAGTATTTGGTCACCTCAAACAAGGAAAATCTCTGGCTCTCACAGACCTGTAACGTCTTCTGTACGAAGCTTTTCTGTCCCCCACTCGTTACCTGTATGAATGGCACCTGTTTGAACTCATCATCTGTATAAAAGACACCTGTCCACAGCCTCAAACAGTCAGACTCCAAACTCCGCCATGGCCAAGACCAAAGAGCTTTCGAAGGACACCAGGAAAAGTATTGTAGACCTGCACCAGACTGGGAAGAGTGAATCTACAATAGGCAAGCAGCTTGGTGTGAAAAAATCAACTGTGGGAGCAATCATCAGAAAATGGAAGACATACAAGACCACTGATAATCTCCCACGATCTGGGGCTCCACGCAAGATCCCATCCCGTGGGGTCAAAATGATCATGAGAACGGTGAGCAAAGATCCCAGAACCACACGGGGGGACCTGGTGAATGACCTGCAGAGAGCTGGGACCAAAGTAACAAAGGTCACCATCAGTAACACACTACAACGGCAGGGAATCAAATCCCGCAGTGCCAGACGTTCCGCTGCTGAAGCCAGTGCATGTCCAGGCCCGTCTGAAGTTTGCCAGAGAGCACATGGATGATACAGCAGAGGATTGGGAGAATGTCATGTGGTCAGATGAAACCAAAGTAGAACTTTTTGGTATAAACTCAACTCGTCGTGTTTGGAGGAAGAAGAATACTGAGTTGCATCCCAAGAACACCATACCTACTGTGAAGCATGGGGGTGGAAACATCATGCTATGGGGCTGTTTTTCTGCCAAGGGGACAGGACGACTGATCCGTGTTAAGGACAGAATGAATGGGGCCATGTATCGTGAGATTTTGAGCCAAAACCTCCTTCCATCAGTGAGAACTTTGAAGATGAAACGAGGCTGGGTCTTCGAACATGACAATGATCCAAAACACACCGCCCGGGCAACAAAGGAGTGGCTCCGTAAGAAGCATTTGAAAGTCCTGGAGTGGCCTAGCCAGTCTCCAGACCTCAACCCCATAGAAAATCTGTGGCGGGAGTTGAAAGTCCGTGTTGCTCGGCGACAGCCCCAAAACATCACTGCTCTCGAGAAGATCTGCATGGAGGAATGGGCCAAAATACCAGCTACTGTGTGTGCAAACCTGGTAAAGACCTATAGTAGACGTTTGACCTCTGTTATTGCCAACAAAGGTTATGTTACAAAGTATTGAGTTGTATTTTTGTTATTGACCAAATACTTATTTTCCACCCTGATTTACGAATAAATTCTTTACAAATCCTACCATGTGGATTCATGGATTTTTTTTTTCCACATTCTGTCTCTCACAGTTGAAGTGTACCTCTGGTGCAAATTACTGACCTCTGTCATCATTTTAGGTGGGGGAACTTGCACAATCGGTGGCTGACTAAATACTTTTTTGCCCCACTGTAGGTCTTGTAGTTCTGACAAACTATATACAGTCTGTTGTTCCCGGATACGCATCAATAAATATTAAGAGCACCTTTATTTCTATGCTAAGGATGTCGTAGTGTAATCACAGCTGATGTGAAGCTTCACCTGGCATTAGTTGAATGAATGATGTCACATTGGAAGTTAACATTTGGTGTGAAAGAACCAACAGGGTAAGTGAAAAAGTTAAGAAAGTTAAGAAAAAGATATCCTGGATATCCCGAACTTGCTTTGTAGCACACATCCCTGATGTATACTGTCACTTTCCTAATTAAGAATCTCTGAACTCTGTCTGTCATCTGTATTTAACCTGTCAGCAACACTAAATACTGGACAACAGTTTTAAGAACTACTTACCGTACAGAAGAGGTAGGTTCAGTAATCTGTCTCTGAACCCTGTCCCTGGCCAGAGTGTGAGCATGGTTTTTCTCCACCTTAGTTTGCGTCTCCAGTGGGATGTCAGGTGATGTGTGGCTTATCTTCAAGGCCGACTCCGGGACAGGCACACCCGAAGGGGGCCCCGAAGGCTCCTTCACACAGCCATCTTCACTGTATTCCCTTTCCTCCCCGTCCACCTGCACAGCACATATAAATGTGTCTGCATTACTGCATGCTATTAAAAAAATATAATGTGGGAATGCTTAGTTAGACTGTTAAATTAATTTCTTGGCTGTATTTTTAAACAGAAGTGCCTTAAACCTGAAATGCTTCCAGCTCTTTAAATACTTGAGTCATTATCCTTTTTCTTATTTTAAGATAAAAAATTTTTTTTAAAAGACATGTACTTTTTTGAAACATGATGTGTTTCTGTTGTAGACTTATTCCTGTAGCGCGACTGCCACTAATCACGGTTAAAATGTTATAATATGAAGCTCTAAAGACTGCCCTTCTTGGAAAATAAGTAAAAAAAAATAAGTGCATGGCAACAATCAAATAAAGAGATTGATATCTGCAAGGTTGTTAGCTTAGCATTAGAACTAGATGAAATAAAAAATAGTTCAAGGACAGTCCAGTAAGTCTTTCCTAAGTTTCTGGGATCTTATCATCGCTGTAAAGTTGGCAGACAACCACCAAAAAAGAAGCAAATCTTTTGACTGTAGCTTTGATTGATTAAGCAAACGATTGTTTTAGCTTCCCTTTGCGCTAACATAGCTCAGACGACAAACACTCAGGATGAAATTTGTACACAATTTGAAAGTAGTGGTGGCAGTGTACTCGCACCAGTACAATGCCAAGTAGAAAACCCCAGTCAAATAGAAAATACACATTATAAAAAAGGCTTCCTGTTTGTGTGTATAATTATACATAGTTCAAATAGCACTACTGCTTGAAACAGATGCAAAACTATGTTACTAAGTTCTCTCTTTAAGGCCATCTAATAGAGAACAGGACATTTTTGGATCACTCTGGGTGATTAGATCTTTAGTCATGTAAAAGTTGAGTAGAGCTGGAATTATTTTAAGTGAAAAAACTCTACAGACCAAGAAGAATGATAAGGTTACACTGCCCAGTCCCAACAGCTTCAACAAGCCCAACAAAACATTCAAAAGAGTAGACTCTCAGAGACACTGCTTCTTGTACCTGTGCATGACACATGTGCTTCTTTGTTAGCACCAATGTTAACAGGTTAGTCTCATGTGAGTTGTTTGTTTTGTAGAGATTGGATGTGACACATTTGTCAGCAAAAGTAGACCACAAACCACTTTTCATAGTCATATCTATATCATGGCAATAGCATTACATAATTTATGCTTTTCATTACATTTTTAATATCTAGAATATATAAGAACCGTTTTATACATTACCTTGGGTATCTGCATTCTCACGCAAAAATTCCAACATAGTATAGTTAGTTATATAGTTATAGAGAAAGTTGGATGGGTTTATAAAGGGTTTTCAATTTTTCCAGCTTATCTGTCTATTGCCAATGTGCAAAAAGTACAGCAGTTGCACTGATCCCAGAACCTGGGTATTTCCATTCCATGCCACATGTGAGCTGGTGTCACACAGTGGAAATTTGTGTATATCTTGTATGTGGGTTTTATTCTGATTTTTAGTGTTTATTTATGAGTGTCGTTTTATTTGCATGGTTTTATTCTGTTTCTATTGCTTTTAGTGTTTTATGTGACATGGTTTTTATCCACTGTGGACTGGCTGCACATGGGCATATGTGAGTAACGCTTTCCCCACTGTCATATGCTGGGTGCAGCTGTGCTGGGAAAGGGTTGCCATGGCTATAAGCCAGGGTCTCTTCCGGGACGAGTTTTCTGGCCCCTATTTGTGTATTTGCAGGGTGCTGACGCGAGGGGATCCATGGTGGCATCGCGTGGAGGATTCCGGTGCGAAATGGAAGCTGGGCTGGGATGTGGTGGGCCCAGTGAGTGGACAAGAGGGGGATAGGAGGCTCCTCCTCGTCGGCCTAAGACAGGGCTGGCATGGACCCAACTCATGCAAAGGAATCTCTGGCCTGCTGGTGGACCCATAATGCATCCAGGGTTGTGGGACATTACATCAGGGGATTTTAGTAAATGTAGAAAATTGTATTTTTACTAGTTTTAGCATTGGGTTTGTTTATTCCGGGGGGAGATTTAGCTGTCAATAATATTTTTATCATGTATGTTTTTAAGGGTGGTTTTTATTGGTGTTTTCTGGACTAGTAATAAACTGTTTCTGATCAGACCTGCTTCATCTCTGTGCCCTTGGTATCTGACTCGCTTGCTCCCCCTTGTATTTTAAAGAATCTTTCTTTTTAGCACGACATTCTGGCGCGACCGCTTTAGTGTCCCCGTTTGTTACACTGGCACAACTGTGACTATAATTGTCAAAGGTAAACTCAATATAGAAAGACAAGGCTGGCAGTAGCAGAGCTGCAGAAGCGACACTGATGGTATAGATGACACCTGCTTGCAATCAGCAGCATTTCAGTTCAGGTTGTCATCGTGTACCAATTAGCTGAGCAGCTCTTTGGGCTTGAGAGAAATATTGCAGTATGAGGTTGTAGGATGACCTTTAAAATGGATTTTAATTCTAATTTGGCAGTGGCTATCTAACAACATCATTACAGTTTGACAACACAAGTACAATATCAAGTCCTGTTAGTATTAAACTGTGTAGTATAAGAGTTTTATATAAATCATATTCTATAAAGGCCGTATTATTTTAGGAGTAATCTTGCAGTGCAAGTAGACTGATTACATACAAAAAAGCGGCATTAAGACAAAGTGAAATACAATTTTCACTGGAGATTTTTGGAGTATCTGGTTGTCCAAGATGCACACCATATCACTGTAACAACCGGGTTGGATTTTGGCCGAATATGACGTTGGTTGCATGTGATATCCTCTTGTGACCCCTGGTTTCCTATCTGCATCTGTACTGTGAAATTCAATACTGGCAAATTCAAAGAAAAGTATTCTTTAAAAAAAATGATTTTTACTGCTCCTTTCTGTTTACATGATATTCCCATTAAAACTAAATGTTGCTCATACAAGTAATTAACCCTGCTCTTCCTCCTTACCTCTGTGAGGACAGGTTGTTGGTCTCCTCCCAAGAAGTGTGCCCCCTTGAGGACATCTGGGAGGAAACGACCACTTAGTGGCACCCAGCACAGCTTCCATGAGACAAAGAGGGAGACGCTGAAGAGAGCCAGACCACAGGTGGTCACCAGCAGAGACAACAGGCTCACCGATACATCTAGAGATGGAAGAGAAAAAGGAGGCGGAGATGCTCAGCGAACGGTGAACGCAGCTTTGCCTGTGAAAAATGCTGGCACAGATAAACCAAGCTCCCTACGGAGGACAGACTGTGTTTATTAAGAATGCAAAGTTAAAAAAGAAAATATAACATTTTCTCATAGTAGGCTAAAGTTTAAGAAAAAAATATGTTTAATGAACTATCCAAAAATCCCAGCAATTAGACAGAGATACATTACCATGTTGATAAGGTGCTAAAAGGCCACATCAAAATATTCTAAACAATCTTGAAAGGGAAAAAATGATCAGGGAGAGATGACCCATTTAAATTATTACCTAATTCTAATAAATAATGATTATTAATTATAATTCTTTTTCAACAGTCATATAATCTTTCCTCTTATTAGGATGTTTTAAAGACTGAATAGATAGAAGAAAATGTGGAAAGATGTCACTCATTCTTTTCTTTTTTTTTAAATCAAAAAGCACAAATCTAACAACTGACACTTTCAGTGCAACACACATAATTATAGGTGAGCAATGGATGGATATTTTGCAGGTGAACAAACCAATGTATAAATAATTGCAAATAACCTACAGTCAGGAAAACATGTGCAGGAATGTGTTGTGGCCAGACACTGCCTGGTCTGTTGAATGCACAGAAACATAAGAGGGCTTTTAATTTGAAATGGACACCGAACTGTTGAATTAGTGTTAACAGCATAATGCTGAAAAACGAGAGTTTGTCTAGTGGAGGATACATACACTGCATACACTAATCACATACTAATAATAACAAAAGCTTGCTTCAAATAAAGCCCAGCTGCCTTTGAAGCTGTAGTAAATAAAAGATGCTTTAAGAAAATACAGCTTACATAAAGTAGCCGGAGTGCCACTGAGAGCCAACGGAGGCTGCAGAAAATGTATACAGGCAAACAACTGTATACATAAGTATAAGCACAAGTGTATTATCGTATCTTATATCACATTACATGACTTGTACACATCTATGCTAACTGGTCACTTCATTAGGCACACCTAGTTAGTACCAAGTTCCGTGGTGAAACTGGCTAGTTGAGCTTTGTGACATGGTACACTGTAGTCATGAAGGAATTTACATGGTTAGCTGAATAAACAGGCAGGCTGTGGCACTGAAGTCATGCTCAGTTGGTACAAAGGGGCTCAAAGTGTGCTGGGAAAATATCTGACAAACTGACCGGACTTCTGCATGAGTGAGGGGCTCTGAATATGACCCAGAAACCAAAGCACAGAAGGTTGTGCAGGGTCCAAAGAGCCATAAGCAGGAGCATGCTTATTCACATTTACATGTTTACGCATCTTAGAATTCCGACCGAATGTCAATGAGGGGGTTTAATGTGAAACACCTGGATTTTGGTGGGTTCCATTGTGCAAACAGAAATTGTCAAATTAGGTATTGTTTTACATTTTTATCGTTAAATTAACAATTAAATTAACAATTGTTAAATTAACAATTAGGGCATTAAATAAACAATGACGCAAATGCTTCAGTTCTTAAAGCAAACTTGAAAGGGTCTCTGGTTGTGACAAACCCACAGAGAATGATTATCCAAACTGCGGTTCCGCACTGCAATGCATTTTAATGTCTCTCACCTCATTGTTTTAGGGTTATTGGCCACAAGTTTATTTCTTTGTCTCACAGTCCTCATCAGTGCTGTTTCCAGCCATTAAAAAATGTAATATCCCTGTGTATCCCTCTGTTTACAGGGCATCTGTTCTGTATTTCCATCTGTATGGACCACATAAAATATGCAATATTTATTTCCAGACTGCAGTAGTGATTGATGGACGTTTGAGACAACTGGATAAAATGTTGTCGTCCATTAGCTAAGGAGAGAGTTTGCCTCTTATCTGCTAGGTAATAGCACCCTGTAGCTTCAGAGAGATAATGTTTGTTGATACCTCTTTCTTGTGAAGCAGCCTTTTCAAACTCATCTAAAAGCTTGGCTAAGAATGTCTGCTGAGATAAGATGCTTTAAAGAGGAAAACTTAGAGACACGACTGAGCGCTCTGGATCTTCCTTTTTTTCTTTTTTTTTTTTCTTCCTGCAAGTCATTTTGAATCAAACTCGCACAAAAACAAAGGTCTGAAATTTTGAGGCTCCTTGCTCAGTACAATGCCCTGCAGACTTGATTATGCTTGAACAATAGCAGTGATAAACTCAGCATTCACAATGTCTGCAGTAGTTGTGTACCAGTGGCATGCCATCACATGAGCAAGAATCTGTTCTACATTTTTAACAGCTGCCGAAAGCCATGTTTATATTACATTTCATCTGTGGTCGTGAACCCATTCTTCTTTAACAGTGTTTATTATTTGTCGTTCCTGCTAAGCAGAGCTAAGAGCTTCTCTTAACAGTACAGCAGAGAATGCTTAAACCAGGGTGAAATCAGCTAATTTATGGATGCCATTAGAGTTTAGTACTTGATGTTTTTCTTTGCATTGTACTGTGCAACTTATTTCAACTTCTACTTTTACTTTATACGGAATCACTGAGGAAAGCAGCCTTGCAGAATGATTTATGTCGAAATATTTGGAATCAATTTAGCAGAAACAGATTCTAAGCACACAGATGAAAACAGCATCCTGAAGTTTTGAAAAACATTTAGATGAGTTTTTTCACACTGTGAAAGTGATTTGCACACAACACCCCATATTTTCTAAGTAATACATATAATTAGTCTTTTATTATAAATATTTATAAATAAAGCTTTTATTTCACGCTTATTGGCTACTGGATGCAAATATCTAACCATCCTCATCACCAGCAACTCTGTGCATTTAGACATGTAGACGTGTTCAAACCAAGCATTGGGTGATTTAAGTGATTTTGAACGCCGACATTGTTGTTGGTGCTGGTCTGAGTATTTGAGAAGCAACTGATCTACTAGATTTTCCCGCACAACCACCTCTAGAGTTTACAGAGAATGATCTGGAAAAGAGAAACTATCCAGTGAGCAGCAGTTCTCAAGAAAAAAATGGAACAGTAACTCAACAAAACACTCATTACAAATAAGGCATGCAGAATTCTCTGAATTCACATCATGTTAAACCATGAAGAAGATGGGCTACAACAGCAGATGATCACACCCGGTGACATTCCTGTGAAGCACAGCAAACAGACTCAACAAAAATTAAACAATAGAAGATCTGATAAGTCTCACTTTCTGCTTACACATTTGGATTGTAAGGTCAAGATTTGGCATAAACATGGTGATGGTGGTGTAGGAAATGTTTTCTTGGCAATGCTTTAGGCCCCTTAGTACCAACTGAGTATTGCTTAAACACCTACCTGAGTACTGTTGCTGAACATGTCTATCCCTGCTTTGCATGATTGCTTCCAGCATGACAGGATGCCATGTTACAAAGCTTAAATCATCCCAAACGAGTTTCTTGAACATGGCAATGGTAAATGGACTGATACTTAGGCAGCAGCTTTCTACTCAACTTGAGCGCTAAAAGAGCTTTTACTAGAAGTCTCAGTCACCCAATCACACACACATTCATACAGTGCTTTTATCCAAACCACAGCCACCTCAATCAGTTCAAATGGCCTCCACAGTCACCAGGTCTCAGTTCTAAAGATAAAGGGGAGTCCGACCCAGTATTAACAAGATGTAAACTGGCCTGTTATTGTAAATGAGTATTTTGATACCTAATCAAAAAACAGTTATGTACTGTAATCACTTAGGAATAAAAGCAGTATCATGACAAATGGAAAATCACTTTCATAAAGTCCATATGTACCTATGTTATTCAAAGTGCCCAGTGGGGTGCTGGTTTAGCTTAGTGGGTGAGCAAGTGACCACCTGCCCAGAATTCCCCATGTCTGACCTGTGACCCTTTGCTGTGGCTTCCCCTCTGTCTGTCTTCACTGTCACTATCCAGTAAAGGCAAAAATGCCCCCCAAAAATATAGATTAAAAAAAGAATGTGCACACTGGTTAATTATGCTACACAACTAATGATTTACCTTGGAGATGCTACCTTCATCGAGTCAGGTTATATTAAGTGGCACAAGATACAGAGATTTCAGTTCTGAATGGTTTCCTTAGCAACAACTATAATTGGCTTCTTCAACAAAGCCAGTGAATGTGAACATGGTCACCATGTGCTCAGGATCAACTTTGTGCCAGTTTCAATCAGGTTGTTGCTGTTGTTTACCTTCACTACGGCTATAACACATCACTGTAGCATCACGTAGGGATAGGTTGCATCCAACATGTCGGATTGCAGACATTAGTACACTCATTACCCGCTGCGTTAATATTGCTGACCTTTAGTGGCACATTAGATCAATACGATATCACTGTGCAAGATGCATGATGCAAATACACTTTCACTCATTGAGGTTTTCAGCTTGCAGAACGCAAACACTGAAGGAATAAGCTGCTGTGACAGTGAAGACCATTTTAAAGAGAATTTATCTTTTTTTTTTACTTTCCAGACTCCCTGCAGTTTTAATCAAGGCTGAAATTTGAATGCAAATAAGTAGGAAATAAGAAAAATCCTGTTGATGAGTTTAATATAAGCACATATTTAATTTCTTTACTGCTTTCATCTAAGCAATCTTAAGATTTACCACTTATTTTTGCCCCTGTTTTGTTTTATTATCCATGTGTCATATTACTTTATCCCCCTGAATCTGAGCAAACAGAACAGCTTTATACACTCAAGAATTCTGCTACTTCCATCATGATCCCAGTGACCCAGTTCCTCCGACAGCCATGAATTAACACTGTCTTCATCGTGTTTGATAGATGACGTGATGATGTGCTGTAGATCATAAACCTTTCCTTCTCCCTACTGTCTTTTATCATATGATTCTGGTAGTTTCAGTAACAATGAGCAGTTCTTTCTCCAGAACTGGGCATGCATTTAAAAAAGTTTTCTTAAAGCCTAATTTGACCTTTTTCTTACCAAAACTTAGTCACAGTTTACATTTTGTGGGTAAATCCTCTGTATTTACAATCACAAAGGCGCCTCTGAGTTTTGAATTTTGACTCTCCAAGTGAGTGCTTTTAATTTTTTTTTCTAAGCCTGTCACTGGTAGTAAAAGTAGATGAGGCAACAGGCAGTGCACAAGAGAGGTGAAGAAGAGAGTGAAGGCTGGGCGTAGTGGGTGGAGACGAGTGTCAGGTGTGATTTGTGACAGATGGATGGCAGCAAGACTGAAAAAGGTTTGCAAGGTAGTGAAACCTGCTATGATGTATTGCTTGGAGATGATACAGACATTAGGAAGAGCTGAACATGGTATTGTTGATGATGCTAAGATTTTCATTGTGAGTTCCCAGGATGGACAAGACTAGAGGTGAGTGCATCAGAGGAACAGGTCCAGTTAATCAGTTTGGAGATAAAGTTATAAATGCAAGGCAGAACCAGCTCCCACTACTTTTAAGATTAGCCTTAAAACTTTGCTTTATAGCATATAGTTAGGGCTGGATCAGGTGACCCTGAATCTTTCCTTAGTTATGCTGCAAAAGGCCTAGTCTGCTGGGGACCTCCCATTATGTAGGCGAGAAGGAAAGGGGCAGCCTCCCTGCCCCCCAAGCATGGTTCTGTTTAAAGGGAATTTTTCTTCCCACTGTTGCCAAGCTTGATTGTTGGGGCTTTAATTTACAATATAAAAGCACCTTCAGGCGACTGATACACTATATAAATACAGTTGAACTGGGCGACCCACCGTCACCATCACCATCACATAATGGTGCCGAAAGAAGGAAAAGGAGCAAAACCTGTTACTAAAATAGTTAATTATTTAGTTAAAAAATGTGGATTTAGATACTTTAAAAGTTTCTGCTCTTTACGTAAAAGGCTTTTTTTATTTTTATTTTTTTAGCCTCCTCCATATGATTCGAGACATCTTTGAACTGCACGTTCCCATGAGCACCTATCAAATGAACGCCCAGCTTAAACATTAAATTCAACACTCAAATTATAATGGAAAAACTTACTTTTGAACCTATGAAAATAGAGGGACAACGTAAAAAAATCCCCACTTAATGCCATGCAATATTAACAAATTAATGGTGTGACAAGGCACTTTAATCCCATTTTATTTGCTTCACTTGAAATTCAGTGTGGTGGTGTACAACAGTAAAGACATGCCATGTCACAATAAGACGGGTAAAACATAAAGCTTTCTGAATGTGTCGACAAAGCTCTGCATTACACGGACGTTAGAAGTAGAGCAGAGTCAGCACTATGATTTGTGAAATGAGGCAGGTAGAACACAGTCCTCCTGTGCGCAGCTCTGCACTTTGCAAGCAGCTGGGATGAACTGAAAGCAGAAAAAAATGATCTACAATATGTGTCCCCGACACAGTGCCTGGCTTATGCTCTCAGCTGGCACAAATACAAAGCGTGCAGCTTGTTCTGCTGTGCTCTGGCTTTGATGTGCCAAATAGGTGATGCATTTGCTTCGATATTTCACACCCAAAATCCTGCTTTTAAAAAAACTGAAACACAATGCAGCTCAGAATATCTTTATTTTGTACTCAGATCAACCGTGTTAGATTTCGAGGCTCACCGTGTTCCTTCCAAACCCACTTCTGCTCAATATTTGAATTTTTTTTAAATACTGAAAACACTGTTGTTCTTTGATCTAGTGGTTTCATCCAGTTACATTTGTTACAGCCCTTTCTAAAGCCACAGGGTGTCTCAGCTTGTCAGCTTCTCGTGCAGGGTGCAATCAACGCGCCAAGGCCTCAGCTCTATACAGCTGGTGGCAGTTAATTAGATTCAGGAGCTCCACTAATCAGTAAGCTCACTCCTCACTAAAGGAAGTTGACAATTATAATTAAAAAAAGGTCAGAGAGGTTCTGATTAATATAATTGTCTGAGTTGTGGTTTCTAGGTTTTTTTTTTATGTGACTATACATAAAGGAATTACAGGTACACCTAAAAAGTTTCTAATAGCTGCTGGGATTTAAGGGGTGGCGTATATCAGTGCAATTAGTGCAGAAGTGGATGTTAAAGCAGTACAACATGCTTCCTGTCAGCCCACCGCTTCTCTTTGTAGCCTAATTCATACCTAGGCTAATATATTTATTCCTCCTGTCAGAATTAGACTTCATAAGTCATTATCTGGACAACATTGTGTTCATTTTCCCTTGGAAAAAGTTACAATGAAGGATGACTCCAGCCACTGTGTTGCTTGACTAATAAAGTAGCTAGACAGGATTGATCTTCCATTTTTGCTTCTAATATTTTTTAAAGACTTTATTTTATTTTATTAGATAGTGACAGCTGAACAACCAGAAGGTAAGATAGTGATGGATGACATGCAGTAAATGGCCTGCGGTGGAAGACAGAATTAAACCCAGGCTTCTGCTGTGAGAACAGAGGCTCTGCTACATGGAGCACACTCTAACAGGTACTCTGTAGCACACCCTGACTTTTACTTTACCTCATATGTTATTTTTTTTTCTTTGTTTTTTAATTCTCAAAAACTGCAAGCTTGAATATGCCTAATTCAGTATCACTGCATAAGTGGTAGAAAATTGATAGGTTAATGGATTTTGCAAAAAATGACTGCATGATTTTGAAGACAAGAAGGAAAAACGTGAAGGATTTCAGAGTATATTTATATACTATATATGCACTTTATATAGTATATAAATATACTATATAAGTGCCTCTAGACACTAGATACATAAAGTTGACATTACAGTATAAAACATGGATGCAGTTAAATTGAAGCCACTATAAAAGTGCCTAAAAGCCTGCATGGAGATAGCTGTGGTTTAAAAAGAAAATACTACTGCTCCCATAGAAGTCTGAGATCTCTATAAACACTTTTAATGCCAAGTTTTTGGGCCCAGTTGCTCTTTTTAGGTCAAATTGAACAAAAAATTGAATCTATTTTGCAACTATTGAGCATTTCATGTTTCAAAAAAGAGAACTACCTGTGCTATGAAACTGCACTCTTGACCACTAACACTTTAGGGCAGACAAGTGAGCGCGCAGTTTCACTGTCAGTTCATTCAACCATCCTGAAATCTCGACTTTTGGAACTAACATGGTGACAACAGAAACGCTCATCTTGAGGCTTCAAAACAATATTTTAGAATGTGTCTATGTCCACCTGTCTATGCTCTGTATACCTGTCTATGATGTCTATGTTGCCTCGGCCATTTAGTTAAAAATGAATAAGAAAAGAAATGCATGGTGTTTTAGACCTTTGTTTGAATGCAAGGTTTCAAAGAATTCCAGGCTGTGAGGCCATTAATATTCTACAGTAAATTCATTCACATGAAGTAAAAGCAGAGGTGCTACATGCTGAAAATCAGATATTCATAGAAAAAAAGTATTTCAAGTGGAAATAGAAGCAGCTCTGATAGTCAGCAGAGATGAGATTGGATCCACTGTCATCCCCAATAATGCATTACTGCCATGGTAAGAGAACAGTGATGATGGAAATGAAAGAATTAGGGCTCATGCTTAATACAAATGGCTAAATATGATAATTATTATGCACCTGGCAACAGCTTAACACCCATAGTAAGAGTAATTAAGAGACTGGTGTGTTTTGACAAACTGATTTTGTTGGTTGCTGTTTTGTTGCTCACTGGATGCTTTTAATGACAAGCACTTTGCAAATCTGGTCCTGAAAGGTGCCATTTGGATACATCTTTATTACTTTTAATCGCAAATGAGCCACAAGGCATCTTCACGAGTCCCATCAACCACTCGTTGCACAGGAAATGGTGGAAAAAAGCAATGCATTTCAGATTGTGAAACAGAATGCTTTACCAACAGGAAGAAGAGATCAGAGTTAGATTTTCACTGCCCAACAATGCAAATGGATTGTCCTGATAGAAGCCTTGGCAGAGGCGTACTCCTGCCTCTGAACCAATTGAAGCTTAAAACCCCAAAGTGAACACACAGATGGCTGCTTTTATTGATTTGGACTAAATCTCTCTTTGATGAGGCGTTGTTTAAATCAGCAAAACACTTAAGGCCGCCCGACCGTTCAGAAAGGCTGACTTGTTTTGAGGCTCAGAATAAGCAGAAATTGAGGTTTAAAGAGGGCCTCCAGCACTTTGAGACTTGAATGCTCCTGCCAGTTTCATATGTTTAATTTAACATACGTTATTTTGACAGTCACTCACATTTGCATGTACATATAAACCACGTTATCCCTTGTTAAGCAAACACTGTACAGAAATTGAATAATGCAATGTTTAAATATTATTTTTTTTCTGGAAATGTCAGCGTATTAGCCTAAGAATCATGCTAACAGACCCTTAAATATCTGTACAGACTTTTGTGTCTTGCAGGTATCTTGCAGCTATTGAACTATTTGACTGGATGTCCAAAATTTCATGACACTCCATCCAAGAGATTTTTGTAAGATAAATGGCTGATAAAGGAGAAACATCAGTGGTTACAAAAGTATCTAAAAGGCTTTGAGCCTAACAAAGGCTGCAAACAAACAGCTAATAGCTAATAGCACAATCCAAATAGAAGCATGGCTCAACTAGCAGTTGTTCAAAACCACAAAGCTTTTACACAGTGTATGAACTTTTTCCAAGTTTTCTTTTTTTGTATTGTTTGTTTTCTCTACCTCTTCCTTTCTTTCTTTGAAGCTGTCCACATCTTGTGAGAATGTCGCTTTTGTGAGACCAAATTAACTGTATACTAAGCAGTACCTCGTTAATCAGGACCTCTGCCTCGCAGTATGCAAAGTTTCTCTTTATCTGTCTTTGTTATGTGATGGCTGAAACAAGCTTGCAATCAGAGCCTTTTAAAAGGAAGTGGTACATTATATATGGTTGATTTGGGGGTGCTAATGTAAATGAGACTGGGTCTGTAGTAGATCAGACATATCTTTCTACAAACTATTTAATAATAATTTTTAATGTGAATCCTTTAAGACACAGGGCTGTCTAAACATAGCCTTCTCTGTCTCTGCTTCATTTTGCAGTTCATTAACAGCTCTATACATCCTGATAATAACCTTAACCCTTTATCACCTAAGTATCACACGGGCTGCCTGGACTTATTTGGTAATTTGGGCTGTAGAATCACAAAATAATGGGCATCTTTTAGGAAACATTTGAATTTTCTCCACAGCCCAAAATGACTGAGACGTTACGGTAATGTGAAGCGCACATGGTAGAATCTAGGTGGGGCCGATTCTTGTGAAATAAGCCTGCCATTCACTACTCTAACTGATGTTAACTGTTAGGGGACTTTCTACTCTGGCTCATTATTATTGGCTTTGTTTTTGCTCCTCCGGTGCATTACCATCTCTGTGGTTGCATGCATTAGTGGTGAAGAGTGGATACCAAGGTCCCTATGCCTCTGAAGAAATCTGATTATTGCCCTCTGTTTAGTCTCTGTACAGAGCAGACGCCAATCAGGGGCACATAAAACACTGTCATGATGATTTCTGTTTAGTCCTGTATACTATCCAGCACACCTACACAGACAATAACCTGCAATTACACTATTGTACTGATGTAAGCATCACCAGGAGAGCATTTTTGCGTCCTACACTGAAGCTTAATATCTTCGTCTATAAATATCTGTATATAACTGACACATGCTAGCTGAATAGAGGCAGTGTTAGTCAGTTGGTTGGATAAATATCCATGTGATTTGATACACATTTTCATCTTCTAAGAAAGATCAGTTCTGATCATCTGTTGATCTTTAAATTCTTTTCGTTTTAACCAAAAAGACTATAGTCTCGGGGTCGACTGGTCAGGTATTTGGTTGATATGTGCTCATCTGACCAAATTATAACTGGCCATTAATCGTCAGTGTCAGGAACAGAAATCAGCCAGGTCGTTATATTGTAAGATATAAAAATATGCTTCTGGAAAATGATGTAAATAACTGACCATTGTTTTGTTTTTGAACTGTTGGTTCTGCTTTTGTTTGGTAAGACAAAATATGTGAGGTAAAGGTGGGAGTACAGCAACTCATTTTCAGTTAGTAGTTTTTAAATCTTTCCAGTAGCGGAGCATTTTATTTTGAAAGGAGAGAAGATCTCATTAACTTATTGCAGTTTGGTAGAAATTGTAATGCTGAATCATTTGTCATTAAAATAATATTTTGTATCAAAGAGATAAAAATGTGTTTGTGTATGCTGTTAGTTGCAGTTCTCAGAATTAAAATCAGAGTAGTCAAAAATCTGTATTGGTTGGTCACTTGGTCATTGGATGGTCAACTGGAACTGACCAAGAAAACTGCAGTCAGTGTCTCTCTAGTTAAGTTCATAAGTTGAAAATTGGAAGACAAACATTAAATTTTCACATCTGTGGAGTCACCCAAAGGTTAATGTAAAATTTGGCAGTAAATAAGTAAGTCTATGATATATATATATATAATCATATTATAAATAATGAATTATCAAAGCTGTTTCTTAACTTTGTTTTTCAAAATTCTTTTGATTTTGAACAACTTCCAATGCAACAATTCTGTGCATGTGTGATAGCTTATCTAACTTCAGTAGGTTATACTGGAAGTGTATTTAGATCACATGTTTTATTTTGTCACTTACACACACATTCACACATAATATAAACACAATTAATCAGTCTTAGTGTTTTTGAACATTTGAGCACGGCTTGTCGTAAACATCCAGGAGTGCAATAATCCAAGAGTGCAGTAACCACTACTCTAAATTCTGACGTTTCATTTGACACTGAATCTTAAGTTAAATATTTGTAAAGAGATCAAAGAAACTAGCCTATGTATCCATATATATCACTATGCTGATATCACAGCAAAACGTGTAACACCGCTCAGCCGCCTAGACTAAAACAGTAAAACTGTGGCTGTGTGTAACACCTCCCCATCTCGGGTGTACACAGCAGATAGTGGATTGGTCAGGACGGTGAAACACAATCTTTATGTTGGAAATCCTCGGCAGTATAAAGGAGCTTGAGGCAACTGTTACTGGGATTTGGGATAAACTTGAATTGAGTTGAATTAGAAGTAATTGGCTGTGCAGCTCTCTTGCTTTGGGGACACACATACGGATCCTTAAACTTAACTCAAACAGCTGAAAGTAACAAACACAGCTTTCATTTGTTAGTGTTAATCATACATATCAATCTGTACGTCACTCCGGTAACTCAGCATATGAATTTTTGTAATCTGTATTTTGTGTTCTTGGGTGTTTATGCTGAAATGTTGAAAAATAAACCTGAATTTGTGCTGCTTGTTAAGCACAAGGCTAATAAATAAAGTGCATGCCACGTTATTTGACAGACTCATTTCATTTAGAAAAATTGTGAATTCTTTTTTTTAGTCGAATTTTTTTTGTTGTTGTTGTTGACTACAACTTCATGGTAATCAGCTGAGGACGAAGCCAATGTTATAACCGATTTATTGAGTTTTGTAAAGTTTCACACTGTCAATAAGCGATCTTAGCATTGAGTCATCTTATTAAACTCTTCTATGTACAGTTGACCTCACTCCAGGGAGTACAGTACTGAGTACAGTTCAATAAGCTGCTACGTTCAAGTCAGCAGTGGGTCAATAAGAGAGAATAGCTGTGGTGAAAGGGTGGAATGGCACAGGAGTGAGGGTTTAAGGGGAAGAATGGGGATAATATCCTCTAAAACACTCTTGAAGTGTCAAGCAGTAAATGGTTGTAGATGGGGTGGTGTAAAAACAGATGGCATGCTCAGGAACAGGGTCCAGCTGAGAGGCAGGGGAAGACTTTGGCTCAAGCTTGTTTTGATGCTTCCAGCTGATAGAGGTGTTAGATTGGGATCCAGGATGTCTGGAGGCTAGGTCAGTGCCCCGAGGTCTTTGTTGCACTGCTCAAACCAATCCCAAATAGCTTTTGTGGTGTGACAGGAGACATCATCCTGCTGGAGTAGGCTGCTGCCAATGTTCAGGTAGGTCAACGTAACATTCGCTCGTGAGCCAGGACGAGGTTTTCTGAGCACAACGTTGCTTTGCAAGAGGAAGATCAGTGTTATTCACCTCACAGAGAAGAGAAGAGACATTAACTTTATTGGGCTCATTCGAGAAAATCATCAGAGATTTCTAAACCAAATTTCCAATAATGTTATGTTGCCTGGCAACAATACCTTGAAAATGCAATCGAGGGTGTAATGAACCCTAACCTATTTCTCCTAACATTTAATCAATCACTCTTCTTAGAAAGCATGGAAAATAAAGCTTTTCTGCTTTCGGCTGAACATCGTTCCCATGACTATAACTTGTATCTCTAGTTCACGCGTTTATTACTTCCAGGCTGGACTACTGTAATTCATTATCATCAGGATGTCCTAAAAACTCCCTGAAATGCCTTCAGTTGATCCAAAATGCTGCAGCAAGAGTCCTGACAGGGACTAGAAAGAGAGAGCAGACTTCTCCTGTATTGGTTTCCCTTCACTGGCTCCCTGTTGCATTCAGAATTGAATTCAAAATCCTGCTCCTCACATACAAGGTCTTAAATAATCAGGCCCCATCTTATCTTAATGACCTTGTAGTACCATATCACCCCTATTAGAGCACTTCGCTCTCACACTGCAGGCCTACTTGTTGTTCCTAGAGTATTTAAAAGTAGAATGGGAGGCAGAGCCTTCAGTTTTCAGGCCCCTCTTCTGTGGAACCAGCTTCCAGTTTGGATTCGGGAGACAGACACTATCTCTACTTTCAAGATTACTCTTAGTAGAGATAGGCTTAAAATGTTCCTTTTTGCTAAGGCATATAGTTAGGGCTGGATCAGGTGACCCTGAATCCTCCCTTAGTTATGCTGCAATAGGTGTAGGCTGCTGGGGGATTCCCATGATGCATTGAGTGTTTGTTCTTCAGTCACCTTTCTCACTCTGTCTCTCTTCCACAGCATGTCTTCTATCCTGTTTTCCTTCTCTCACCCCAACCAGTCGCAGCAGATGGCCCCGCCCCTCCCTGAGCCTGGTTCTGCCGGAGGTGTCTTCCTGTTAAAAACTAGTTTTTCCTTCCCACTGTGGCCATAGTGCTTGCTCATAGGGGGTCATATGATTGTTGGGTTTTTCTCTGTATGTGTTATTGTAGGGTCTACCTTACAATATAAAGTGCCTTCAGACGACTGTTGTTGTGATTTGGCGCTGTATAAATAAAATTGAATTGCATTGTATCTGTCTCTCCCGGTTTTAGTGTTCAGTGTAAGACAATAAAACAGTAATGTTAACATTCAGAGGCAGAAACTGTTGTGTGACAAAAAAATCAAGTCATTTATTAAATGATTAAAAAGGTCATTGTGCATCTCTGTTTCATGTTAGCAGTACATTTGAGCATGAAACGGTTATACAAATAAGGGTGGAATTTTATTTACATTTTTTATTTAATTTTGTGCATGTGACAACATTTTCTGAGCAGACCACAAGTTTCTTACAAAGCTACTCTTGTTACATGTAAAAACATAAAAGTCTGAGACAGCAGCACTCGATCTCTAGCAATATAATAATCTAGTAATTACTTTCTAATAAGTCTTATTAAAAACAACATGAGTTTGAGTTCATAAAATGTGTTTCTTATTAAATGGTAAATGGTAAATGGCCTGCATTTGTATAGCGCTTTTCTAGTCCTTAAGGACCCCAAAGCGCTTTACACTACATTCAGTCATTCACCCATTCACACACACATTCACACACTGGCGATGGCAAGCTACATTGTAGCCACAGCTGCCCTGGGGCGCACTGACAGAGGCGAGGCTGCCGGACACAGGCGCCACCGGGCCCTCTGACCACCACCAGTATCAGAGGCAAAAACAAGGAAAAAGCAGACTATGCATTGACGTGGGACTAGCACACATGAGCATCTACGGCCCCTCATTCATCATTTCCGAGTTCAAATACCAAACTTAAGGCTTCACAACACCTCAATAACCAATGGGTGATGTCACAGTGGCTTCACTTTTACACACAGTGTATATTATCTGATCGTCATTCTGCACCACATGGGTGTGAAAGAATAAGGCATCACAGCTGGCTCATTCTCATCTTACACAATCATATAAAAATCATAGAATACAATTAAACTTTTTGGTATTGCCCACTTTTAAATCTTTGATCTTTTTAAACAATGTTTAACATATCAGTTTGAAATAGTGTCCTATGCTCATTGTTTTGACTGAGACTTGACCTGAACGCGACATGAAGGTTAAATAGGTTTTATAAGTAAAACTGGACTGGATCTCCTCGTTTTTGCTCTGTTTGAATTTAGCAGTTGATCAAAAGTTGAAAGTTGTTGTTGGGAACAACTCTTCACAAAGGATGAAAGGAGAGGAAAAGAGATATTCCCTTAACTTTGCATGAACATGAACCTGCCTTTTTTTCCTTTGTCATAGCCCAGTAATGACAACATCTGGATAGCTGCTACAATGAAACAGCATTACAGGACATTAGAGCTGCTTAATCATACCTCCCAGTAAGAACTTCATAATGGGTGAAGCAGCTTCTCACGCAGTCAGACTGCAAATCTTCCACGACAGGGGAGATATGTCACACAGCCATCCTGCTGTCATGGAACATATCTGATCCTGTGCCCATCTACCTGTAAGCAACCCTTACTTGCACCATCTCTATGAATAAATCCACTAAACTCTTCCTCCTGGATTGGGACTTCTCTCATGAGGTCAAATATAAGGTTTTAACAGTGTAACCAGTTACAGAAAAACACTAGTTAACAACTAAACTAGCTAGTAGTAACTGAGAATGTATACACAAACATAAAAATAGGTGCATCCCTGCCCGGATGAAGCAAATTGCAAATTATTTAAATGTTTCTCGTCCAACTCTTTTTCACACACACGTGAGTCATAGAAGTGCTTGTGGGAGTCATAATATAATTGGTTTATCTTGCACATAATTATCCTGAATGAAGCTACACTGGAAACTAGGCATGTGTGAATTAGTGCCTCATCTTCCTCGGAGATTGGATCTCACAGCACGGCACCTATGTGTACATATTAGTAATACATCTGTTTTGCATTGCAGAATCATAGCACATGAAGGATGAAGAAATTAGTTAGGTTAATCCTGCTTTTGCGTTTTATTGCATTCAATACCATTAACATACATTAAAAGAAGTTGAAGCTTGACTCCAAAAATATTTTAAAATCTAAAAAGATATCCTTTTGTTGGACTGTTCTCATGGGCAGAAAGAAGCCGTTTTAGCAAGTGCATAAGAGACGGCAGGGAAGAAAAAAAGCTTGGTGATTGCATCACTAATCTTGCCCCCACAGCTGGTTCCATTATGGAGGTCCAGCATGGAGCAGGCTGCACGCTTAAAAATAGAGATACAGGAGAAGTTCAGTTTGAAACTAAGAAGCATGCTTTTCAATCTAACAGGCACACAGGCCAGCAAGAGCACGGGGGTGATTTGATCCAAAAGCAGCCTCTGATTTCAGGAGCTTTTATTCTGAGATCATTACTGTTGTGTAGAGCTGTTTTGCTCAGTTCAGTACATGTGCTTTTGATATTTAAGCATTTATGTGTCTAATAGTTCAGTATAGTGTCTCCTCAAGCCTTTGAGTAGAAGGTAGAATTACTGGTAATCTCCCATTAACTAAAATGTAAGTTTAACTTCACATTTTGCCTTTGACTCGTCAAACTCATGTCAGTGATAGTTGTGGGTAAGTGTGAAGGGATAAAGTCATCTGCACAGTTCATCCAGCTCCTTTGTGAAGACATGCATGAAACAGAAGAGAAGTTCACTCTAAGTGGGACAAGTTAAAAAGAAAATGCACTAGTGGAAAATCCATTTTAAAATGCAAAATGCATTGTTTTGTTTGGTTTTTCTCTCTGCTCATTTAATTAGGATCTCATACATATGCTGAGTGGAAATTTCAGTATAATTAAGAAAGAAAAAACGTTTTTTGTCTTGAGGTGTGTGCTCTTTTTGTTGTTTTTGGATGGTTTTTTTGTCATTTTTAATGTATCGTTTCTCTGCAAGTTTACTCAGCCTTAGCCTCTTGAGGGCAAGTACTGTCAGAAGCAGTCTAAGAAAGAGAAATGGCATTCAGACAATTTTGAAAAGAAATTGTTGCAGAATTCGGTAACAGCAAAGTTGAAGGTTATCCTGTCGTCTTTCCCAAAAGAGAGCCAGATGAACTGAAATCATTTGAGCCAATCAGGTTGTTGCACCGATGCATTCACACATTAGAAATTTCTGACTGTTTAAACTGTGTGGTAGGCGTATCTACACATTATTAAAGCAGACTACTGTGAGTATAATTGAAAATTCCTGCTTTTTAGACTTTTGGTTTCATAAAAGCCCTCACAGGGTCCTCGCAAGATAGTCTAGATTGAATAGAGCTGTATTTTATTCAATTTTTAGATACTCTGATACATATTCTGATTTTAAACATAAAACAGCCGGTTGAGAATTTCAGCAAATTTCACTTGATGTTAAATAACAGCAGCTCTATCTGTACTGTGTTGTAACAGCCAGTAAATGAAAAGTTAAAAACAAAAAAGGAGAGACTGAAAAGACATCCTTCAACGCCTTAAGAGTGGCGATGTTGCAGAGTTTGTGCACTAGAGCGCAATCTGCAACTTTCCTGTTGGCAACACACATAATCAGCAGATCCATGCAGAGTCAGGTAGAGCATAAAAGATGGGGAATGTTGGGGAAATCAGTTTATTCATGTGTTTGAAAGAAAAAAAAAATGCTGGCTGAAGCATCGCAATATCGAATTTTTAGCTTTGCAAATATTGGTATCAGCATCAGTCTTCAAAATCTTATATCAGTCAGGCTCTAGGCATCACCTTCAAACACATCAGAGAGCTGTTTCTTTCACACATGTGATTTTTTAATGCACCAATCCAGAGGCGGAGCCAGACATTTGAAACACCCGGGGCTTAGCCCTAAAGGGTAGTATGCATGTGGGATTTTTTTTTTTTTGTTTTTGTGGGAGGGGGGGGGTAGAAATGACTGAAAGATTAATTGGCTCTGTTTTGACTTTTGTTCAAAAAAGAATGACTTCATATAGGGAAAAATATATATCACATGTGCAGGACACCTTAAACTAGTTTTTTAATTAAGCAGCAAGGCAGAACAAAGTCGGGGCTGTATCAAGACATGAGGACTAAACCCCAATTCAACCAGACCCAGAACTGATCCGGAATTAAAACAGGACTACAACAGTTCAAAATCAGGACTACTTAGGACTTAACCAAGACAGAACCAGAATCAGAACTAGATGACAGTAGCACTAAAAATCATCATAGACCTGCACTACACTTATTTTTTAATTCTACCAAAGTCCACTATTTAGATTGAGAAAAGTTTATATAATTATTTAGCCTTTTTGTGCAAACAAGCCTGCATAACTTAATAAATATAGAATTTGAAAAATAACAAACCTAAAAAGAAACACTAGGTACGAGATACATGAGGACCTACGATACGGTGATACTTTTGGTAAGCAACCATTTGACTAACATGTGTGTCTCACCTGCTCTTGTTCCATCTCTGTTCTGTCCTCATTCTCCATCTCCCTCTCTGTTCCTCTCTCTCCCTCTCTGTTCCTCTCTCTCCCTCTTTGTGCTGACAATCATCAAATATACAGTTGAAACCAGATATTTACAAACTCTTCAGATCAAAACACAAACACTTTTTTTATTGTAACATCAAATCAGACTAAATGTTTATTTTTTTAGATTGATAAATATAAAAAACATATTTGTTAACTTTAAGAGTAAAGAGAGAAACTATCTGTATTTCTTAATTGCAAATGGCACCAAATTGTATTCAAAATTGAGCCACACTTATGGAGCTCCACAGTTCTTTTCCTGTTGTTTTGGTTGACATCTCTTGATGTTCCCATGTCACAGAAACAGGCTCTGTGTTTTGCCTTATATGCATCCACAGCTGTGCCACCAGTTTACTCACATGGACTCTACTAACCTATCAGAAGCTTCTTAAGCTCAGAATGGAATGTCTGGAGTTTTCTTATTAATTAACAATAAACTTAGTGTACATGTACTCCTAAATTTGATGAAAGTGATAAAAAATAGACAGCTCTGTCTCTCTTTATTCTGACATTTAACTAATTCAAAAGATGTTTCAATATTTATTTAACCAAAACAAAACAAAAGTTTACTCTAAATTGATGTTGTACAGTAAAAATGTGTTCTCCCTAAAGTGTAAATATCTGGTTACAAATGTGAATATCCTGCTGTGTACTGAAGTTCCTCTTGTTTTGCATAGAAATATACTGAACAACATACAAAGCATAATATATAAAATAACATTTACCTGAGTTTTTTCTTTGAAAGAAGCCTCTAATGTCCATTCTTATATTTCAGTACATAACTGAAACCGATTTAGTCGGGGAGGGTAAGAACTGAAAATATGAAATAAACACACGTAAGCTAAGACTCTCTAAAAAAAATAGCATTTGTTCGGCTTTTCATTTCGCCATTTGTTGATTCACTTGAAGAGCAAGTAACGTAATATGGGTCAAGTGATCAGTTTGATATCAATCTTTTGTGATACACCGTCATATTTACATTATTTGTACGGTACGAATGATTTGCTTTGGTACCTGGTCAAACTTAAACTCTCCTTAGTATGGCTGGCTCCGTTTCTCCAACAGCGCACTCACAGGCAGCAGCTGCCCCGCCCCCTCGCTCAGTCGCTTAGTGCCTGAGCTCGGATCATACCAATATCAGGGGGGATTCACGCACAGTCGTAAATTCCCACAGTGTGCACTATGTGCTTCGAATATTGTGTGTACTTTTTGTTTTATACAGTTGTCAGCCAGACATCTAACTATGAAAAAATTACACTTCAAAAGACCCCGGGCTTCTGACAAAACAACCCGGGCTTAAGCCCAGTAAGCCACCCCCACGCTCCGCCCCTGCACCAATCAGCATGCATTACTGAAATGCTAGTGATTTAAGGGCAAAATTTGCTTCATGGTGAGAAAAACTAAAGGATATCATAATATTTTTTTATTTGAATTTTGATTTAAATGCAAAGACTAAATTAAATGTGGAAGGGTTTTGGTTTTTGTTTTGTTTTGTCTAGAAGCAGGTGTAAATGTGTCATAATAATGACACACTACTATTCATTGCGAACTATCCTGAGAGCGCCCCCTGCTGTGCCACTGGCTGAAATGCAGCCAATTACTGTACAACAGGATTATTGCGAAGAAAAATGGATATCCTTGAACTTCTCTTTTAATACTTCCTGGCTTATTATAATCATGATATATTATATTATATTATATTATATTATATTATATTATATTATATTATATTATATTATTATGTTTCATTTCATGCCAAACCCAGTAAAGATTTTTTTAATCAAATTTTATCAGATTTAAATGATATCAGAAAGTTGTACCCAGCTCCAGTCTCCCGCAATTCCCGAAGGGACAGTTGTTTGCTGTGTATCAAACAGTGCACGTGCATTTTTTAGAACTCTAACACAAGAGGAAGTGGGTCAGAGCTCCTCAGAGGAGCCAGTGGAAGCTTGAACTTCCGCCTCATCATATATGCTTAATGATGAATGTGTAAAGGATGCGGTTATCTACAAAAAACAACATATGTGTACACAGACACAAGGACAAGAGGAGGGAAATACACTGAGCCACAGCATTAAAACCACTGACAGGAGGAGAGGAGAAAATTAATCACTTCTTTATAGTGCAATGCTCTCCCGTAAACCCTCAGGTCCCGGCCTACGTGTGGATGTTACTTTGACACGAACCAGCCACCTAAACACTGACATAGAGCAATCAATATCTGAGAGACTGGCCACTAAAAGGTTTGGAGGAAAAAAGTGTTATTTTCAGACTAATGGAAGTTTGAAGTGTCTGAATCAAAAAGAGGATAATAATAGTTTAATGCATAATGACATCAACTGAGTTGATTTTTCATACGCTGCTGCTTGGCATTCGTTCTAGCCCATGCCACGGAGATACTCACTCAATAAATCACAAAGTAATGTGTCTCCATGTTCCAGCATGCACACTCTCCACACATTCTCTTTTCCTTCTCATCCCTGTTATGCATTCATGCATTCAGATCTCAATAAAGTTGTGGCTGCAGTACATCAGCGTCTAGCAACTGCAGATAGAGTTGAGTGAGTTTAAAATGTGGTGATTTTTTTGAAGCGAACCACACAAATGGCTTAACAAATATCACCAAATACAGTATTTTATATGCAGTTTGGCACAAAGTCTGTCTGCTAGCTAAAGGCACAGTAACGATATTTGAAAATTAAAAAGTTTAAAAAGTTAAAGTCAGATAACTGTGATGTAAGTTTGCTCGATTTTTTTCATCAGACAATTAATGCATAAATGTTGTGATTCTGAAATTATGTGGTGATTTTACTGCAAATGACTGACTTTGGCTGAAAGGGTATACAGGACAAGCCAAACTTTTCAGTAATGGGTACTGTAGATCCGGTGTAGGGTAGACTGTGTTTACTGTCCTCTCTGCTCAGTTAAGTTAAAGGTAGGAGTTATTCGATGAAGTGCTTCAGCAACACCAGATTCCACCTTTATATTATCTTTTTACTGGCTAATGGTTTAAAAAGAGCCCACAATGACTCATGTAACATCTGCAAGACCACAAGGAACAATAAATATCAGAGTTTGCTGCAGCAACACAGGTCAGACGATCACAGCCTGTCCACAAAGAAAAATCTACTGCAGCTTACAGTAGAGAAGATTAAGTGAATTATTTTTCAGTGAGTCATTTCACCGCACTTCACCGCTCCATCAGATCTTAAGGAGTGCACACCTGCCAAATCCCACTTTAACCCCTGACCACATGGTATTTAAAAGAAAGAAAAAGAGTCAGTCAAACCAAACCAAGATGTGGGAGGCACTTCAGAAAACACGGTGTGAAAGTGACAGCTGCAGGGGTCTGCGAGGCTGCGATGGCTGCAAATGGATGATTCTTAAAACAAACAAAGATTGAAGGACATCATATCAATATGTAGTAAAAGTAACTCTCTAAACTTTCAAATTCATTGATTTTACACTTCATTTTATCTCTAAAGGTTTTGCTGAAAAACTTTAAATTTATTGGGTGTGCCCAACAGATTGTGTAAAATACAGTAACTAATTTAAGTTGTCGATCCTTATTTCCTTTTGCTGGAGCTATGTCTGCACAATGATGGCAGTTATGTGGAATTATCGGGTGGGGCTTTCTCTCTGCCTGTCTCCAGGCTGTCAGAGTAAAAGAGAAATCAAAGCAGCACTCCCTTTCAGTCTGCGTGAAGAAGCTGATGGATGCCGCCGGAGCATTTGCAAACAAACACTCACACTCACTTATAGATCCGAAATGTTTTGTGGATTCTGCTGGCACTAATGGATGCAAGCAACAAGTTCACAATTCACACTCTTAATGCATTTGTAGTGAACTGGAAAAATAGTGAAATACAATTATGTGCATGGAGAAAAAAAGTTCTTTTCTGTTTAGACTGACTACTACTGCAAAAATACAATTAAAAGGAAAAGGTTCAAATGCTTTTTCCCCCTGAACGTTTCTCTTAATGTGGTGATTGTACAGAGCAACCGTTTTTCCTACAGTTGGAGTCTTGCACACACACACACACACACACACACACACACACACACACACACACACACACACACACTGGAGGAATAACGTTTGAGGGTTTCGTGTATTTTGGGGAAACTGGAGTTTGTTTAGTGCTTTCCTAAAGATAAAAACAAAAACTAAAAAAAACCTATTTGTTGGAGCTCCTGGAGCTCATAATAAAATTAAACTGCCACGAGTTAGTGTTGGATATAATATAACTCTATCCTACTTTATCAAAGAGAAGACCGTGGAGCCCTACCTGAGTCCGTGTAACGGGGTCTGGCCAGATCCCTGAAGTAGTAAATGAAATCCAGGCAGTTGTCGTCCTGCACCTCTCCCTTGGAGCAAAGGTCCGAGAGCAGTTCCAGCGCCTTTCGACAAATCTCATCCTCTCTTTCTGCAGGCATTGCCCTCCAGCATCCTTCTGGCTGGTCGGCCACTCCGGCTGATCCTCCACCTCTATCTGTATCCTCCTCTCTCACACACACTCAGTCACACACCACCTCTAACAGCGCAAAGACGCACGACGGGAACCGCGGCTACACCCCTGGATAGCTCCGGTGCGCATCCGTCAAAATCCGCTGCAAACCGAATTTCCCGGAGTTTAATTGTTTTTTAAGTAAAATCAGAAGGTTTTGGCCGCGATGGGAGAAGTTTTCACCGGCTTCTCTCTCTGTTTTTTTTTTTAAATCCCCTTTCACTCCGTTTTGTTAAGCGATGAAAACGCGGCTCCAAATCGGCGCGCGGCTCACGTTGTTCACCTCCTTCTTTTGAAATTTCCTTTTCTCTTTTTTCCCTTTATTCCTTCCTTCTCACCACCACTGTCTCCTAAGCGCTGCTCCGCTGCTGCTGAATCACTACTGAGCCTCCAGGCTTCAGTAGCGCCAGTCAAGGTCTTTGAATGAATGCTCGGCTTTCACTGCACTCAATTATTTCTCCACGCACTGGGATGCAAAAAGACAGACAGGAAGTTCTGCCTCCATCAGCGCCCCCCTTCCCACACCAACGAAGTCCTTTGAGGAAGAAAAGCCGCCAAGAGTACCTCTTCTTAAACAACGGAAATGTCACGGAATCTCACCCTGGTTATCTCCTTATTCTCTTTTATCTCATGCGTAAAGTCAAAGATCGGATTCCTTTCACCAGGTAATCACATGAGTAATGTGATATCCGCTTGCGCTCCTGGGTAGTAGATGTAAGGGGCTCAAACACCTGCGAGGGCCCACATGTACGAGCCTGACCTTTACTGATGGAAGTAATGAAGGGCGAGAACGACGGATAAATGTCACATTAAAGCCTTGGCTAATAACGACCTCCACATCTTAGCCTCATTCTCTGTGTTTAGAAAGTGTTAGAAGAGAACCTTTCAGTATCTACAAAGTATCTCCGGTGCTTATATTATATTATATTATATTATATTATATTATATTATATTATATTATATTTGTTGAGGGTGTTTCAGTTGCAAACCTGGAACAAAACTGTTGTAAAGAAAGAACCCAGAAACCCAGAAAATTAGGGGAGAAAAAATGTATCATAGTTTTGCTTTTGTACTCTGTTCACATGAAGATAATCACAGGAAAAAACTAATGCAATGTCATATTTTCAGTTTTTCTACAAATTTATTTCAATTTCATGCTAAATTTTGATGGAAACTTGGCTTTAAAACAAGCTTCTTTCTTTCGAAATGACTATTTGGTTTCATGTCAATAGTAGGCAGCTCTTCTCAGTGGAAAACAATTACTGACACCCCACCAACGCAGTACTCTTGCCTAATCTAGGATGGGTTCCATGCATTTCCACCAGCAAAAAGACTGGTGTTGGTCAAAAAAGCTAGCAAAGCACCATAACTTTGTAATGCATAGTTGGATCGAGAGAAATGAGTGACCCTGTTAAGAGTTATTGCAAAAACCAAAACAACAAATAAAAAAAAAGACTAGCCAGTGATTAACAGATGCAGGGGCGGCACTGTGGTGTAAAAATGCCCTGAATTCAAGTCCACTGGCCAGCAGGGGCCTTTCATGCATCTGCATAGCCTACATGCCCATGCTCTCCCACGATCCAAAGACATACTTGTCAGATTGAGTAGTAATTTTAAATTGGCCATAGTTGTGAATATGGGAATGAATGATTGTCTGTCTCTGTGTGAAGCCTGCAATAGACTGGTAATCTCTCTAGGGTGTACATCTCTTTTTGCCCAGTGACAGCAGGGATAGCATTCAGCAGCACTGAATAAGCAGAACATGATGGATGGATGCACAGAAGGATGGCAGGTTGTCCCGATTTATGTTACAGCAGAAATTACCTCAAGTTCTTCTAGTTACTCTACATCAGTTGTCAAGGGTCTGCCCAGGCAACAGTGACTTTAATGTGACGCTATAAGTGACCACAGAAAATAATCAAGTAAATACATTCTCTCTTAAGTTGGGCGTTTTAACATGTGATTCCACGGAAATTGAAGCAACATCATTTGGAAGAACTTCTGTGGTGTTTTTTGGCACTTAAACAGTGGCTTTATTTTTCACGCCTTGAAGTTTCTGCTCAGTTGAAATTTAAGAACAAGAAAGTTGCAGCTGGAAAACTTTTGTGACAAACACAATCTTACCTCCAGCACAAAGCACAAAGCCAAAAATTACAAACTCCCCAGAACCCAGTGTGTGATGCCAGATGCAGTTTCTAACACAGAGTACCTATCAAAATTTGACACTTTCAAATAGGTAGGGTAGCCTTATCACACCTTTTATCGTTAGACACAGCTTTAGCCCGAGCTCACATGGATCCAGTTTTCTGGTAATAACATTACTTCAAATTTGACCAGCTTTCTGAAATCAGAGTCTTTGGAGACGTGATTAATTTGCATCTCTGAATGAAGCTCGCCGACTAACCAGGTGTATTTTTAATGAAAAACATAATCCGTTCATCTTTTCAAAGTCTGAATGAAAAGGTTGTGTTTTCAAAGCTCAATTGATTTAAAGTGCTGAGAGAGAGGTTACACCATCATCTAGAGTTCAAATAGAGTCGTTGATGCTGACATGTCATCACGGAGTGGCGATGAAAGTGCAGCAGCAAGTGAAAGTGCTCCTGTGTGACACTACTCAAACTTTGATTTTTTCACAACCGGGGGTCATGTGGAGTGTTTTCAGTGTAGAGTACCTGTGTGTCCCACTTCTCAGCACATACATACACAAACTCATTGCACCACTGTTATATGACTGTGCTGTAGAGCTGCTTATACGCTGAAGTAACCACTCAAGATATTATCTCCTTATATGAGCCAGTTGATGCGATCCTGTCAGCCTTAATGGTCAGAGGCTCCAAAATTTCAGTGCATGATCAAATAGCAAGTGCTGTGCATGGCAATGCTCTGTTCAGCTGTGTTCTGCAGCTTGATTTGTGTGTGTGGGAGTCTGTGTGGGTGCCTCTGCTTCCCTGTTTGCATCTCTGTACACATGTGCACATTACTTGTTCTTTTCTAAAGTCTCTGTACTGCGTTTATGTATGCGCATGGACACATTACTGCACCTGTGCGTGTGTTTGTGTGTGTGTGTGTCACCCTGGGGTGTGTCTGTGTCTCTCGTGGATGTGGGTGAGTTTGATTTAGCATTATTTGGAGGATCCAGCCAAGGCTCACAGCCAGCCCAGCTGCCTCAGAGAAACAGAGGGCATCTGTTCGGCCTCCACACCAGTCGCTCTGTTCTTAAACGCCTCTCGAAGCAGAATCCGCACATGAACTTCTAACTAAGGTTAAAAGGATAGTCACTATGATTCTCAATGTCTTTCAGCTAAAACAAAACAAAACAGCAATGTATCTAGTAGTTTTTGTTTTATTGTCAAGCTTCTGTGAAGCACTTTGTGATTTTATCTTGAAATGTGCTATATAAATACGATTTTACTTACTTACTTTACTTAGTAGTACTTTGGTTTATAGCAGGATGCTATTGTGAAGGGAAAAGCCCACAGCAGCCATAATTCAGTAGTCAGAAAAGATGTCATGAATTGGAAGTGAATATAATTTGACACTTGACAAATTACAAGAATCAACAGCAGCAGTTATTGCAAGATCTGTGATGTAGGCAGCATGTGTTTGCTCACATGTGAAAACCCTGTCACATTACCTGATCTTAATGCCAGCCCACATCAGCTCATGGCTCAGCTGATACCCTTCTGCACATCCATGCATCAATTTTCTTAACTTCTGCTGTGCGACATGTAATAATAACTTAGGTTTGTATAGCACCTTTCGAGAAACTCAAGCATGCTTTACAAAAAAGTAAGTAAATAAAAAAAGGTTAGAGGTTGAAGGTCTTGTTGAAGAGGTGAGATTTGAGGAGAACTCATTGCTGGGCTCTCTGCAACGCCCCCAGTGAACAAGCATTGCAGAGCACAGATAAGAGAGAGGGTAGGCGCCGCCACACTGAAGGCTCCATCCTCAAAGCTGTGGAGGTTGGTGTGAGGCACAGAAAGCAGAGCCGTGGCTCGGGGTCTGAGGTTGTGTGTTTGGGTGAAGGAGGTCGGGCAGATACTGAGTAGCCGGGCCACTGGGAGATTTGTAAGTGAGAATAAAGATCTTCTAAGTGATGCATGACTTGACCAGGAGCCAGTGGAGATCTGTGAGGACGGGGGTGATATGTTGCCAGAGTTCAGTTTGTGATAGAAGCCTGGCAGCTGAGTTCTGGCCTTGCTGGAGCCTTTCCAAAGCTTTGCTGGAAATCCCAAACCTCATTTAAGCTGCTTCAGCTTGACTGTACAGTTGCTGTATATCTGCTAGCTGCTTTGCAGCCCACCTTTGTGCTGTCTCAGACATGAACAGCGTCATATCTGTCGTCACTGACACCTGCTCTGTTGTGTCATGAGAACTTGCACTTGGTGTACATGAAAATAAGTATTCTTTTCATTTTAGTGGTGCTAACCAAATATAAATGGGCAACACTGTGTAGCCTGGTGAAACTTAGTGTAAGCAGACCACTTAAGAGGCTTGAACAGGCTGACAATCCCCCAAAATAGTCATGAAAACATTATGTTGAGACTGTGTAAATGTGCTGGACACCCACTGGTTTGAACAGGTAAGTTTGGTTTCTTTGTTTGTACAAATGTGAGCCAGCAAGAGACACAGGAACTTATATTTACTGACTGATTCAGCATCATTGATATTTCCACTGGGTTATGTATATGTGTGATGTGTTGTATAGTGGTTCAGTCTTTTTATACACTTATTCACTCCTTTAGGACTTTATTCGAAACATCATGCTATAACTTGGTAGGCCCTCACGCTGTTCTTTGTGATATGGATTACGTATATTACGAGTATTCAATATTATTTTGAAATTGGATACATGGACTCATGTTGCTGCTGTCCAGCCACTTCAGTCTTCTGAAGAAACTGAGATTCTGCAGCTCAGGGTAAACATTTTGAGTTCACTTTTGACAACTCTGTGTCAACAGCCGCCTCTCATTCTGTTCTTGGCTCACAGCAGTGGAACTCTACTCAGTCCTCTGCTGTTGGAGCTCATCTTTCTCAAGGTTCAACATGTTGTGCATTCTGACAATTTTCTATTCACTATGGCGGCTATTATAGCATTTCTGTCAGCTCACACCAGTCTCATCTTTTCCCTCCTCTCTGTCATCAAAAAGGCATTTCTGTCCACAGAACTGTAAAGTTTTTATGAGAAAAATATCTGGCTCTTTAGCTTCTAAATGCAACTCTATGTTTACAAGGTACTGGGCAGGTTTAAGCCGCTTACTGCATGTGGGAACAAATGAAAGAGCTCCTTGAAGTCACATGATAATTAGGTTCATCATGTATTGGTCTATTAAAGAGGAAAAACACTCACAACATGGTACAGGGTTTTTTATTAAAAAGAAAGATGCAAAGACCTCTGGTCAAATCAACAAGGACTCTATCATATGTAATAGAGTACTGTACGAAAGTATTGAGCTTGTAATCGGAAGGTTGCCGGTTCGAGCCCCGGCTTGGACAGTCTCGGTTGTTGTGTCCTTGGGCAAGACACTTCACCCGTTGCCTACTGGTGGTGGTCAGAGGGCCCGGTGGCGCCAGTGTCCGGCAGCCTCGCCTCTGTCAGTGCGCCCCAGGGTGGCTGTGGCTACAGTGTAGCTGCCATCACCAGTGTGTGACTGTGTGGATGACTGGATGTATAAAGCGCTTTGAGGTCCTTAGGGACTAGTAAAGCGCTATACAAATACAGACCATTTACCACAAAATGTATTCCTATTTTTTTAGCTGAATCTATTAACAAGGTCAAATATAGCATAGTTTGGCAGGTATAAAATAGTATTTTTTGCACCAACAAGTTGCGAACAGCTAAATATTTGGCATATGACAGTATGGTGGAGGACAGAAGAAGAAATGATAGGGCTAACTATCTACAGAGTCTGTTTGGTAAGGACACCAAACAGGTAGATTATGCTGAGTTGTGCCAAAATACACAAGACCTGGACTGAGAATCGGTGGTTTATATTGTCAGATATTATGGAATGATTTCAAATGTTTGGTTCAAATCTTTGTCACTATGTATAGAGGAGATAATGAGAGAAGTAAAGGCTCTGTAATGGTTTGGGCCTACATTTCAGCCAGTGGTGTTAGGGATCTTTAAAAGTTGATGGAATCATGAAAACAGTAGAGTGCCATCAGATTTTGATACAGCATCCAGCACCATCTTCAAAGATGGCTTCACTTGTCAGCATGATGCACTGCCAGTGCATTTATCACATCCTTTTATTTTTGGATTTTCTGATCTCTGATTAGATGATTGGCGGTACCACTGCTTGTGGGCTGGCCGTTTGTTCAGATCTCTCTTTCTCCGCAGCCTACAGTAAATATTGTCATGTAAACTTTCATTGTGGTGTTGTGTCCATTATTGTGTTTGGTTTGAGCCGGCTTTAACATAATAATGTGGTGGTGAACTGTTCCTGAAGACTGCTTAAAGAAATGACACAAAAACCTGCCTGAGAGCGATCAGGCTGTGTTAAAGAATAAAGCATAAGAGAATTGAAGAAACTCTCACTATTTCTTTGCACATTTCAGTAAATTACTGTACCTATTTCCCATTTTGCTGGCAAAATAAAAAGAAATTATGGGTGACTCATAACATTGTATATATTAATATCAAGATTCTAAACATCCACATGGGTTCTTTATCCCAAACCTTGCTACTGCTCATACAAGCTAAAGAATAACCCTTTATATGGTGCAATGATAAAGGTTTGTCTGTGTATGATGGTTTGAAAGAGGAGTGAAAGAAGCCATCTAAGTCCACTGTAAATGACAATCCTTGAACAGAGTGGGTGGCTTACATCAACTGCCTGCCACCTACAATCCAGTTTTGAGATCCCGTCCCAGGCGCCTAAAACCCACCAATGATTACATGATAGGGTAAGGCAGTTCTCCTAATGGTTTCACATGAAACACCCTTTTTCACCCTTTGGCTCATATAAAGATAGACTCTCAATCACTTTTCTTTCCAATCTCCTTAGAGCGGTAGAGGTTTGACTAGGTTTTAGTCATCACAGCTTCTTTATTTACAGAAGCACATGGCAGGAATGGATGTGGAGTATAGGCTTAAAGTTAAAGAGTTAAAGGCATAAAGTGTAAATATCAGCCCACCTATCAACCTCTGTCTCCTCCGGTGGACTTTATGGCTCCACAACCACAGCGCCTGGCTTCCTTCTTTACCTTTGCCTCAGTCATTATAGCCATTTCTGTCATGTTTCACTGTGTGGCTGGCAGAAAATACCCAAATGCAGGACTCATACGTGAGGAGGGATGAACTCAAAACGGCTGGAAAAAACACACAGGAACTGAACTAAACACAAGCCGTAAACAAGAAACTCAAATCAAAAACCAGAGACACGAGAGAGAGCTACACTGGGAACACAGGGAACTAGGAGTGCAGAGGAAACACAGTGTGAGGGGTCGACGCGACAATGAACGGAGGTGAGCACAAACAAATACACAAGGAGAACAGGGAACAGCTGGGAGACACAGCTGAGGGCAGTTACACACGTGACAAAACGGGGAGGACACGGAGACAGACTGGAGGGTGAGAGACAGAGAGGGTGAGTGGGAGAGAGAGAGCACAGACATGACGGGAGGAGGGAAACGCGGAACGTAAGAAGTGGACACAAGGCACAAGAACTCACATCAGTGTATAAACTTAAACACACAGTGGAAGACTCAGGGGTCGGCTATAGGGAAATTATTAAACCATCGGGGAACTAAACCCAAACCACAAGAAACTAGACCCTGTAGAAATAAACTATAGACTAACAAAGAGAACTTAATACAAAATTCACACAAAACGACAAAAATCACAGGAACTTAAAACACTAGGTCAGAACACCCAGAACCCTGACAATTTCATGGATTAAACATAGAGCAAATGATTTCACGGGAGTTACAATACTAGAGAATGCCTAACTATGGTTGTTAATCAGATGGTTACACAAAATCATTTTTCTGTTCCCTATATTAGACGATCTTGATCCGAGATTTTATGTCCAATCTATGTCAAAACACCCTGAAGACAGATCCTTCAAACAAATCCTTTCAGTAAAATCTATTTTAATATAGTTTGGAAATCTGCCACTGTTTAAAAAACACTCAATTTGCTGAATTCATAATTGAATCTGTTCACCTGTCCCTATCTGTCAAAGGATTTTACTAAAGGTTAACAGGAGAGAAAACAGGAAGAAAGGCAGCTATTATAGAGAGGTCAAACGAGGAATAAGGAGGTAGGACAGGAACCAAGCGCTCAGTGAGCAAACAAGTGAGTCTTTGAAGGCCTTGGCATTTGACAGCAGGATGTGAGAAGGTAGAAAAAATCGGAGATGATTTGCTTTAAACAATCGAGACAGACTGAGTGAACTCTTGAAGCGCTTCTATCAGCCGTCTATCAGTCTGGAGCTTTTATCAGCCCAGCGATCAGCATATTCTCCTTTAGAATGTTTCTGAACAGCTAAAATAAAAGTTCAGCAGTGGTCATGAAAGGGTGAGTTTTATTCTTTTTTTTTTTTGCTTTTTGGCAGGACCGTAGGTGCTTCAGATGGCTAAAGCTGATGAGCCAAACAATGAAGATATGGGAAAGAGTTGTTAAAATTAGGTTAAGAAGAGAGGTGACAATCAGTGGGCAGCAGTATGGCTTCATTGAGAGAGAGAGCGCTACAGATGTGATGTTTGCTCTGAGTGCTGATTTAGAACGACATTATCATCCGTAGCGAGAGCAGGGACCGGGGGAAGAGAGGTGGACGTATGCTCTGAGAAGAAAAGGATTCAAAAACAACAGAAGCAAGACAGAATGCATGTGCGGGAATGAGAGGGAGGCAGGTGGAAACGTGGAACTGCAAGGGTTAAAAGTAGCAAAGGTGTGTGAGTTTAAATACCCGGGATCAATGGACCACGCACAAGAGAGGTGAAGAAGGGAGCACAAGTAGGGTGGAGTGGGAGATGTGTGTCATGAGTGATTGTGATACAAAGGGCTGTGGATAACATCCTGAACCATTCTTTTTAACTTGTCAGACGTTCAATGCAAACACGACAACAGGGAAACTTAGTTTTGCTCTCACTCTGAGATTTGTTCCCTTTTTTACTCTTTTTTAACTTTTAAATTTCAAAGTTTATGGAAAGACCATGATTTGAGTTTAACAATACTAAGCCTGTGATAACAGGTCTTCATACGTACAAGTTTAAAAGGCCGATCTCTCCCTGTCCGTAACCTTTTTTTGCCATGATTGAAAAGACACTTTTTTTGATAAAATGTCAGTATTTGACACATTGAAAGTGAGGATGGGCTTAAAGCTGAATTCCTCATATAGTTGTACCTGCACAAAGCATTTCCAGCATTTAATGAGACCTTTTCCTGCTAAAGTATTTTCGACTCTGGACGAACTAAAGACTTTTAAAGAACCCAGCAGCTTTTGGAAATGTTTTCCTGGAGTGCAGACTTTCAAACTTCCCCTGAGGAGTCTATTTTACCATCCTTTGACTTTTCTGCCATTCAGGCAATGTATTTAAATTCACCCAGGAAAATGTATCCAATTATTAGAGTTTAGCCTCCAGGCTTTGAGCTAATCACTCCCCAGAAATATGTTACATATAGAGACCGGTGTAAACACTCCACAGTGCCTACAGATGGAAACTGGGGTGGTGAAGGTAGATACAGCACGTGCTGAAGCAGCAATGATGTGGCAAGGGTAGAAATTATTTCTTTTACTTTATTATTATAGTATTTTGCTTTATAAACAAATGTGCACTTGCAAGTTCTGAGTTCCAGGAATGAAGCTTTAAAAGATTAAACCTTCATCGGATATCAATTTGACTAAACTCGTGCTCAAGGTTGTTTTATCTTGTCCTTCTGTGCTGTTTGAAGTATGGCATGCTGGATCTACTCTGGATCCCCTGCAGTATGTTTTTCTTCTTGATTTCCATTTTTGAGAAGTGGATGAAGTTACGCTGAGTCAACTCTGACAAACGGGGTGTGTGGCTAACAAGGATTACTTGCACTTTGTACTGGCACACAATGGAACACACTGTAGTTCAGAGTAATGCTCTGACAGTCTCACCCTGGAGGACCAATTCATGGTACACAACCACCTGAGTGTAAGAAAAAATAATGATCATTCTCCTTGTCCCAGTCTTCACGTGCAGCGTGCAGCTTTGGAAACTGGACTCTTCGATTGAAACTGCTGAAAGCTGCCCAGCCATGGCTAGATCCTCCACATGAAATCTGGCTGACTTTGAAACAGGAGTTGAGGTTTACTCTTTGCAAAGGTTTAAAGTCAGTGGTGAAATAGGTGAAATAAATTTATATTTACATGAATTTCTTGCGTGAACTTCTGTTTTATCACCTGCTTTGAGCCAGTTCGTGACAGACTTGGTTCTCAGGATCTGGAGGATGTGTTGTGTGGTTTTGCCTTCGCCTCTCTCTCATCAGGGCGGAGCTGGACCTAGCTCCCCGCCTCTGAACCCACCTTCAATGCACACTGTTGCTCATCTGGCTTCTCTTTGTGACTCTTCAGACTACTTAAGACAGCAGGAGGCTAAGCTTCTTCACTGGATCGTTGTGCTAACTAGTGTCAGTGTAGCCCCGGCCTCTCAACTATTTTCCCTTGTGGTTTCTCAGTGTTTCCCCAAACGACCTTCTCTTCTTTGTACAGACTTTCCAGACCAACCAGCCTGCCTGTCTCCCTGCTTTTTGGACCCCTGTGGATGTGAGTGAGCGTATTGGATTGGACTGCTTGAGTTTTGAGTCAAAGACGGTGTGAAGAAGATGGTGAGCATGTGCCTGCCCTGGACCACCCGCCCCACCCTTGGATTCCCTGGAGCCCCGTGTTCTCCCATTACACTATGTATATATCATTACCTGGTGCGACACTGTAAATAAACCGTCCACTTTTTCACTAGTTCTGAGTCCTGCAATTGAGTCCTCCACCAAACATACTGTGACACAGAAGCCTTCTGGACAGCAAAAATTAGATTAACTAAGGTATCTGATTATTTTGTGTTCATTCCCAGAAATATTTGGATATATTTCACAGATCAACCAATTGGCTGTGAAATGTAACTCTGTAACTGCTATTACCATTTTAATGGGATAGGTCCTCAGGGCACTTTGTGTAAGATAAGGGATAGATCGTGGTTTTAAAATTGATGGGGAAAAGAGGCATTTAGCTAAAACTGCTATTATTTGCTAACTTAACCCAAAGTGCTTTTATTGGCTATTTCTAACCACACATGGACTCAAGTTCCCAGCATAAAGCATAATGTAACCTTTGCAGCAATTATGTTTCCCTCATAATGTGACTGGCTAAACAAATGTAGATAAAAGTACTTTCCAGGAACAGGTTTTCTCTGGGTTCTTTTATTAAATAGCTACAGTAGAAAGGAGACAAGTAATAAGGGAGAGAGAATCAACAGAGGTCCCCATTTGAACTGGATATGTCATTGTTCATAGTCATCACCTTAACCTGTATGTCACAGAGGACAGGAGGGTGCTAGCAGGTTAATCAGTTCCCTGTTGTTTCTGTAATGCAAACAGACACTTTTAAGATGGATCACTTCAACCAGCTATAAAAATAAAATAACAATAATCATCAATTAATGTGAAATTGTATGTTTCTCTCAGGGGAAAAAATAAATCTTTTATTTTAGAAACGAATAATTTAACAGCAGTTTGAAGCTCTTCTTGGAAAACCAGAGATGGAGCACTTTATTTTGTGTTAACCCTTTCAGGTCCTAGAAACAGGATATATATGTCACAAAAACCTAATCTGCCAATATTTTTGAAGGTCACAGACTTTCAGACTTTGTTATATTCAAAGTCTGTGATATTATTGTACTTTGTTCAGTAGCTGACTGGTTTTATTATGTCTTCACATTTTCTTCATTCTGATTTAGTTATGAGGAGAAAGATGTCGTTTTCCCATTTGTGTCCTGGTGTTGGAGCTGAAGGTTGTTAATTCCAGGAATTATTTTTTTTCAGCTTGTCTTAACGGATGTATATTAACAGGAGCTGAGGACAGAGTTTGGAGATGAGTGCCTAAATGAATCATCCAGGTGTGATTTACTTTGGTCTGTGGTATTCACTTTACTGCAAAATGCACAAATATTTAACACCAAAACAGAACATTGGGTCATCCTCTCTGCATGTGTCACACTGTGCGTTTCACTTACACGTCAGTTACACCGATCAGCATTTAGATACAGCAGACTTGTTTATAATAACCCAGCTGTTCTCTGGAATCATGCACTCCACCTCACCTATCAGATTTATCCAAAGAATGGCTTTCTCCAGTTTCTACGACCCAGCACCAACCCCCTACCTCTCATCAGAACATATCTTCAGCTCTCTCTTCTTGATCTGAAGAGAGAAACATATGCACAAAAACGACTCTGCTCATACAGCGTTATTGTAGCTGGTAGATGACTCGCTCCACGTTTTTGACCCATTATTTTGTACTGCCCTCAGTAGATTGTGCAGGTCCTTAATGGAATGAAATGGCTGCATCACTGCTCATAATTGTGTGCATTGTTAATAGATGACTTTCAAAAACTTTCTTCTCCCATCCCAGTCTGCATTAAAACCCCCACTATAAGTTACAACAGTCTACACTTCTCTGAAGAAAAGAAAGACACTAGAATTTCTCACAGGGGCATCTGTGTTGATAAAAATTTGAAAGGCTGCATTAGAAGAACAGGGGTATGTCCAATGGGCGGAGTGTGTTTTTTTCCTGCTCAACATAAGCTGACAGGGCTGCCTCTCAAAGGAATTCAGATGAAATGAGGAAAGACAAAGACAGTGCTCCCTGCTTTTTTTTTTTCACTGTTTCTAAGTGGGAGTACCTGCATGTTGACATTAGCAACTGAAAGAGCTAAATAAGTAGCAGCACCATTTCTGTTTTAGTGCACTGTGACATACGAATAGAAACAGCCATACAGAAATAAAGCAGAATCAAGCTTACTTTCTTTGTGTTTGATAGATAAAAATGTCTTAGCAGTTTGAGTTATACAGCTATGCACAGCAGCCAATGAAAAGCATAGACATGCTTTTTCATTGTTGAATTTCATGTGTTTGCAGTGCCATCCACTTTAGGGACAACATTACAGTAGTTACAATATTCCAGTACAATGCTAATGTATCCAACTGATGGCAGGACTATACACCAAGGAGCATTCACATGGGCTGCTGAGACACAAGCTATTTTGTCATTTAGTTATAAGGACTCCTGACCTGGATCACCATCCTCCAGCAGAAGGACAGATGCATTATTTGTGCACAGTCGACTGTCAAGTGAAAAGCATTTGAGTTCTGCTGATAGGAGAGGTGATAAATATTAATCATTCTCCATTTTGCTGTCTTCACCAGCTCCCGAGTCTGAGTATCCCTGCAACTTAGGTGTTAGTGATTACAGGGTTCACAAACTATAGACCTCTCTGGTAGATTCTATGTGAATAAAGCATTGTATATTTTCTGTCAGTGTCTTCTATATTCTGTAAATGCATTCTTTATTGTTCATTCAGTGTTTAAATCAGTGTTTGCTAGCTAGCTGTCTTTTTCTCTCTCACTTTAAATTGGTCATTTCTGTCAGTCAGAGGTCCAACAACCGCAATTTGTATCACATTTCTTTTATGCTTTGGAAAAATTGCCTTAATGTGATACAAGTTGTTGAAAAATCCTCAGCTCACCTTAATACATTTCATTATGTCCAGTATTAAGTTGCTGACTTTGTCTAGGAGCTTTCCATCAAGATGCAATAGCAACACCGCCTACCACTCTAAAAACCTTTTTCTATTTCATATTTCTATTTGCCTTGCACCAAATAGAAATATGAAATATAAAATATCTTCTGAACCATGCAAAGCATGTGAACTGCACTATCCAGCGTGGAAAACTGTGACCCATGCCTTGCCAACAGAAACAAGAAATCCAGTCAGGAGCGAGCAAGAAAAGCAAATCAGAGGGAAAGGTTACAGTGTGCTTGTCTGAATTCTCCAAATTATAACACACAATTTAGCATTTGAGATCCTGGCAGGAAAGTCCTTCTAGATGTGTGTGTTAGATGTGACTGTCTCCCTAGACGGAGATAATATGTAAATATTAATTTTTGCCTACTTTAGTACAAACATTAGCCTAAACAAGTTCCAGGCCATGAAAAGATCAAGTTTATCTGAAAAAAGTGGAGGAGGTGTAGATGTACTTTTGACTTATATATATTATTCATGAGGAAATGTGATTTTGATCCCCAAAACGTCACTAAAAAACTACTAAAAACTTAAAAGCATTTTGTCAATTCGATTTTTGTCCGTTTGCTTTTCTGGAACCTTTTGGCATCTTGTTGCAGCAGCTCCAACCCTAACCTTAACACCTTGACTTCCACCAGGTCACCTCCCTCCAACTTTGGCAGGATCATATTCCTTAGCCTCTCCTGGAAGTTCTGTGTCGGGGTACTGGAGAGGAGAGCTGAACATCAGATTCAAAAGATTAAGTTCACCTATACAAGCAGAAGAAATGAGGATCTTCTGAGGGGAATCAAGAAATGTAATGTGATTACACTAACATGTTATTTTTAACACCTTACATTGTTCATGAAGTACTACAGACCCGCTACTCCTCCACATCAAAAGGATCCAGTTGATGAATCTAACTAGGATGCCTCCTGGACACTTTTTACGGGAGATTTTTCAGAAATGTCCCAATGAGAGAAGATGGATGGACAGATGGATGGATGTTACCCTAATCCAAATCTTCTAGCAGAAAGCTAAGTGCATGTAAACAACCTGATCTGAAAGGTAATACCTTCTAGTTTCTGAAACTATGCCTGTTCAGCAGGTGGCTAAAATGCATCCTAACCTGACCCTACTCTATTGTAATTTCTGGCCAAATTACTAGATGAACATAGTAAAAAAGAAAATAAAAAATAGTCAAGGGATGATTTCATAAATTTGATGGTGATTGCACTCCAGTATAAATGATTGCAAAACTTCACAAATCAAAGAAGCTTCATGGCTTCAATTTAAAGGCTACTTGCATGGCTTTTTTCAGCTTTGTGAGTCCTTTTTTCTAGACAACAGTCGATGAGACTCAGTTACAGCAGAACATAAAATAATGGGTTGATCATCCAGCTCTCTCTCATAAAAGCATCAGCTCCACGTCTTCCAATGCAGTGGCCAAACACACTTCCTAGTGCAGAAATTGTTGAGCATGTGTGGTCTGTCACTGAAGAGAATTCAATACATAGACCATATGCATAGATGCTGTTATGTGCATCCTCCGCAATTGTTCCTGGCTAAGTATTACAGGAAAGTGCTGCGTGCCACATTATGTTCTTAGAGAGCAATGGAGCATTAAATTATTAAAGGGCAAATCAACAGCAAATGACGTATGAGAAAAAAACTGTTGCACGGTTACAGGATCTTTATCAATCTGTGTGCTTTCTCTTATTTCAGTACCTTCTTTGGACCTTAAGAGATAAAACACTTGCTGTCACATGCCTGGTTGGGGTGTATATGGAGAAATGGTTTCATCATATTTGAAGTAAAATAATGAGCTTGTGTCCAAGCCTTTAACACACATGCTACATCACATTTACGATGACATCACAGTCTGGTCTCCCTTATGGACTGTTGATGTGGCAGGTCTCGTTTGTGGGCACTGGGGAGCTGTTGTGGCTTCTTTCCATCAGTGGCACCGGCAGCACCTGGGTCCAGTCTGTCAGCATTCTATAAAAGCCCTCAGAGCTCAGTTGTGTGGTGATTTTGATTTAGGTTCTTGCACCAAACAACATTGCATGCACGAATTCTGCACCTGCTGCACTGATTATTCTGACTCAAAAATAGTTCTGAATCACATTTTAGATCATCTCAACAGATATTTGAGATTCAGGTATTTGTTTTTGCTTGATCTTTAAATGTACAATTTTCTACTGCTCTGCTCTCAACGTGTGAGGACCTCAGAGTGTTAAAGGTGACAAAAAGGTAACTGTAGGTTATAATAATAGAGCAATCTCTAAAAAAGCAGTTGCTATAGAATTGCAATCTCTTTAGCTGTATTTCTATAGAAAAAATGTTTTCAACTCTGCACCGACTGTCCTGGGGTCTGCACATAGACATCCAGAGCCACACACAATGACGCAGGAATGTCATTTACACATAGATCTATGTATGTGGAGTAAAAACTCAAATGTCAAGGTACAAAGACATGTTATTTTAACTGACTGGACTAAACTTGGGCTATTTTCAGCACTCAGACTCCACATGTGCCTAACCTAGAATCTCTCCAGCTAAACATAACCCACAATATGATTGAATGTTTTTTTGTAAATCCCTGGATATGTTTAGATGTTTTGGGAAAACAAATAGAATATGTAATATCACTTCACGCTTCATTAATTAAACTGGTGTGATGTGAAAGTGATCTTTATTTCACCAAAGCGCTTGTTAGATCACACCTTGTGTTTGGTCTATGATAGTTTGTTCAAATGTTTTAAGTTGTGAGTGAACAAGGTAAAACAAATTGGCCTAATTCCCTCGTTCGGCTATTTTTTGTGACTTGAATGTCTCAAAAGAAGCCAAAGAAATTGTGTTGCTCTTGTTTTGTCAGACAGAGAACTTGTGGCTTGACTGTTGTTCTTTGGAGAACGCTGTTCAGACAGAAACTGTTACCTTTCATAAAAATCTTTCCTTCAAGTGGTGGTTAGCACTCCCGTTCACACAAAATGACCTTCAGTGCAATCAAAACCCTTCAATGCCTCCTTTTATCCCTTCAGCCTCCAGTCTGATTTGGACAATGGCCACGGTGGATTCATTCAATAGCCGCTGAACCATCTCTCTGATTATGTGTAGTGTTTTGTGTGAATGTCAGAGATATAAATTCCTCAGTCTCACCAACCTTTGTATTCTTGAATAAACCTGCAGATACATTTGCAGCTCTTTAATTGGAGAAAACGTCTAATTCGGCTCAATAAAACAATATCACAGCATTCATTGGAATAAACTGGAATACTTTCATAATTTTATCATTTCCGGGAAAAGCTTCAGCCCATCCATTATCTCCAGTATCTGACACACCCCATGAATTGAAAGGTTCTTTTTTTATGGCCTGGAGTGAATTCATAATGTAATCTAGACGGGATTTGAATTAGATTTTCCTATTAGCCATTCCCTGACTGAACCAAGACCTCTGCTTTGAATCTGACCTAATACAATAGAATTATCACTGACTGTTCACTTGATGTCTTACCCTCCCGTATTTCCTTCAAGCACAGCTCTCCTTTGTGATATTCTTTTCCTCCCTTTGAATGCACTACTGTTGATGCTGTACTCATTTTAACATGCACTTGTTTTGGATAATGAGCAGGTGAAAGTAACAGATTTTACTTCACTCGTGTCCTGATAAAATTATGGATTGTCTAAAACTTTCATCTGTGAATATATCCTGTTGATGCTCTACATGAAAGGTGTTTGTTCTTTGCCCGTCTCTTTCTCTCATTCTGAAGAAATGCAGCATTTGCTTCATGAATACATCAGTCTCTAAATTATCCAAGACTGTTTATTCTTTTCCTTGGCATGTATATAAATCAGATTAAGGATTCTCCATATTTCATGCCACTAATGATGCCTCTCTCATGCAAACGTGAGACCTAAAGTTAGCAGCTTTTAAACTACTTAAATGTTTAAACATCCTACAGAGATAACATGTACACAAGGGTTTTTAAAGCAGCAGTTAGTAATGACTTTCTGAATTGAAAAAGCATTAATAATTCAGTACGCTGTATTCAGGGATTTTGGAAACGTGCTTTCTGTAGCACAGCCATTAATAATTATCATTTTGAATTCATAGTATATAATATGATACACTATATAAATAAATTAGTTGAATTGCAGCTTCAACATTGCCAAACTGCACCTCGATGAAGAATAAATCAGCATATTCTGCAGATTCACCTGTTAACGCTTAGCCAGGGAGCATTGTACAAACTTATGGAGCATTTATGCATTTCACCAAGAACACAGTGTCTACTCTGAGCAACGAATTCCATGATTAAAATATTTTTATGCTAATAGCATTTTTGCATTAAATAGTGCATTAAAAAGACTTTGGCTCTCTGCCTCATTAAAAGCAAATGTGGCTGCTCAGGCAGGTGCAGGAGTGTGCGTAATGTTTTGTTTGTAGTAGACAGATATCCTAAAGTTCGGAGCGAAACACAATTTTAAGTTCACCTTAATAATTTAACCTGACATTGTGTTGATACTGTAAACAACAAAACACTAAAAACTGCATCCTTCTAGTGGCTCCAAGGATATGGTCCCCCATTGTATGCTTCAATCTGGTAATGGGCATCGAGGTCATGGAGGAAGGAAGCAGGAAGGCTGTTTTTCCACATACTTGAATACAATCAAGTCTCTTTTAAAAAAAAAAAAAAAGACACACACACACACACACACACCAACAACTTCTCCGTTGCCTTCACTTTTCAACCTATGTATTTCTGTGATATACACAGAGAAACCCATTAATCTGAGCTTTTCACTTTGAGAATAAGGCTGACATTCAGTTGCAAAAGAGCTATAGATATAGCTGTTACGGAAGACCAACAGAGCTTTTAAAAGAGGCACACCTTTTGAACTCGATGCTAGATGTACTCATGATGAGTACATCTAGCATACTTTTATTCCTCTCTGCTTCTTCGGCCAGACGCACAGGACTCTGCAGAAATAATGCTGCTTTAGAGAAACACACGAGTTCATAGAGCAGCATATAGACATTTTCTGGCAGAAGCTATTCTTACGATGCTTGTATGTAGTTCATGTCACATGAAAGAGTCTTCGCTGTTGTTAAGATGTCAGCTCTGTTTGTTGCACTAAGACTTTGGAGTTCTCGATCCCACACAAGTGGCAGGAAGAGACTGTACAGAACAATAATTGGGTGCTAAATAAAAATACATACTGGGCTTCCTGCTGTGTGCTCATATAGGATCTGTCAGAGGTGACTGTCACAGGACCAAGTGGTCAGTACCAAAACTGGACAGAACAGAGACAACAGGTGGTTTTACAAAATATTTATTGGTTAGACAGGAAAGTAGCTTTTTTTACTAAATACTTTTTTATTCTTACTTGAGTAATTTCTTGGACAGATACTTTTTACTTTTACTTGAGTAAAACTATGTTGAAGTAGTGCTACTCTTACTTGAGTACAATTTTCAGATACCCACCTCTGGTTGTGGGAAAGTTGGCAACCTACACACCCCAAGCTGTGTGAGATTTTAAAAAAGCATGTACACAGCCAAGAAAAAGTGTTAAGTTAAGTGAAAATTGTGTGTATCAGGCCCCCAACGATCAGCGCAGAGGTGAGGAGTCAATGGAGGGGGACTAGGCTTACAAAATGCCTAGTTTTTTTGTTAGCTAGCTTTGGGGATTTTTTTTACACTGACATAAACTATTCAGTAGTCCAAAAGAGTCTTTGATTGAAGTTCCTCTCTTATTTTATTATGTGCAAAATTATGAAAGGCAATACCTGGAGTTTAAATATTTAACTTCAGTCAAACACTATAGAGGACCTTTTTATCTGCCAAAGCTTTGGCTTCCTGGTCCCTGTAGGTATGCTACCATCTGATTTATGCAGGAGGTGTAATTAAATGGAAGATAAAAGCCTGTCATTTCACTATTATAAATATATTGTGAGATCCAATACTAATATTGAAGAGGTTAAAGGGGCCGTGTTGCATAAATGTAAACTAAAAGACATAATGAGACTTAATCAGAATGTAAAGGAAATGAATGACCATGTTTTAGCTTTCTGTTTCAGACTTTACTGAAGAATAAGGAGGAACTAAACCTTTAAAGAATTCATTGTTTGAATGCTTTGTTTCCAAAGAGGATGTGCCACTATAGTCATTTATAATAACTTACTGCAGGTGCATGAGCATATCACTGAAAAATATATAAAAACATATTTAAGTCTTATTTTTTATTTCTTGGTTCCAAATACAATAAACAGAACATCTGTCGTGTGATTCCCTCCCACTCAAACTCACAACAGGGATCAGTGGCTACACCTGAATGCACACCACACTTCGGTGAGCTGCATTCCCGGCTGATTGTGAGTTTGTTTGCCCCTGAACGAGTAAGAGCATTTGCTTATTAGCAGGGTGTGGTTTCCTGCGCAGCCACGGTGGAAATGAACTCCTAGCACTTTGCTGGGAGTGCTGTGATGGATTAGATGCAGAACCAAAGCCTTTGTGGAGCTCTGTTGAAAAAAATCTCAGTGTAAGGGGATGACTCCGTTTGCTTGGTGTTTCTGTTTATACGACGTCCAGCCAAGTAAGCTTAAAAAAAAAATCACCCAAGGATTTCTCCTCAGTATAAGGCACTGGAAAGTACAACCAGTAAAGTAAGTGTATAAGCTGATTATGTGTTCTTAAGCATCATGCACTGGCTCTTAAATCAAGTGGCAGCAAGTACAGGAGCAGGTTCAGTGAATCTCTGCAGAAGCATTTAATGCAATTATGACAATGTACATTATGAAATTATCTTGTTATCCTTATTGACTTTTGCTTTAATTAGTTTAGCATTTGGCTACAAAGAAGATAAAGCACAATATATACACACACTCGGACATTCTGTAACCAGAATTATACTACATAAAGTGGGCTTGTTGTTTGCCAGTAATCAAGGTTCATCATCGTGGGGAGTGATCACTCTGTTTTGTAACCTTTCAGAATGTTTTTAACTAGTACAATCAGCAAAACTAGAAACTTAGTTTGTGCCAGTTGCTAATGGAAGCTCTGTTAACTGAGCCCTCTGTGGCTACACTGCAGTTTCTCCAGAAGCAAATCAATCCCCACAGACTCCATTTTTTGAGCATTACAAAAACACTACAAAAATAGTTTTTATCTGAGTGGAGTGATTTTTTTTATATAACTCATCTCCCTGGATACTGGAGTTAGGGGCTGCTTTGTTTGGAAGGTATCCCCATATAGGCCATTAGAGCCAATCCACATCTGCAAGGCCCTACCTCTGCTAACTGGAGTCACTAAACTGAAATTATGTAACAATAATATGGCTTGGTGTTTGGTACAGACTATCCAATATGTTTGTGCTTATGAAATTCTAGTTTTTTATTAATCTGTTACTTGGCACCAAGTCTTCAAGCAACTTAAAGAAGTTGAGATGCTTTTCTAGCACCACTGACTAACAGTGGGCTGTGGGGTCAGTTTCTTGATTATTAATATGCAATCACAATATTCTAAGATTCTTTAACTGGATGATTAAGAATGCACAGGACAATGTGATTTTCTGTTTTGTTTTTTTGTGCATTGGTTTTCTTATGATCAGTTTACGAGTGACGGAAACCGCTCACCAAACAGTGGGGGAGTGCACAGTTTCCCCTCATGTCCACTGATTGTATCACACTTAATGTGCAGAAACCTCTATACTGTATATCCTTTTACAGACATGTCCATTCAAAATGTGTTGGGACATGTTTTTTGGTGTTATGTCCTAAAATTTTCCATGTAATCTTTCTAAACTTAAAATGTAGTTTTCAGTGCCTAATAAAACTTACTGGTTCTTAATGATATGATATGTGTTTGTTTCCTGGAAGCATTAATCAATCTGGATTAAACTGAATTTAATAAACTGCCTAGGTCATCAGGATTATCAATACCTAAACAGCTTTTGGGAATTACACCCAAATCCTTACAAAATATATTATGTATAGTACTGCTGTCAAAACGAATGGCATGATTACATATACCCTGCATGTAGGATTCTTGGAATTATGTGTCGGTGTTGGTGTCTGTAATTGATTACTTTGTGTTATACAATAAACCTGTAGCTTGTAATAAAGAACAGCAATGAATATATGCATTTACTATTGATTTGTTTGGTTATGAACAGGAGTTTTTGTTACAGTAATATAAAGAATATATATAAGAATATAAAAAAACAACATGATAAATTAATATACATGTCTGTGTGTTCATACAAGTTTTTTTTCCAACTCTTGTGTGAAAACACAGTTTGTTTTTATAGTTTAGTTTTTAGTTGAATTTTTTAAAGTAGATTTTTTCCTTTTCGTCTTTGTGGGTTCTCTGGTTTCCTTACACTTTGTTATTTGAGTCTCATGTTCATGTATTTGTTAGGTTTTTCTTCATTTGCTGGAATTACTGGCTTTCTCCATTAATCAGCTGATGTTTTCTTTCTGTAAAGTTCACCCACTCTTTTAGTTTTGATTATAATAATATTGTTTATACCTTTGTCTAGGTTCTATCCCATTTCCACTTTCCTCCATACCTTCCCCTTTTGAAGTCCCCCCACCCAGATCGCTCTTGTGCTCAGTTGTCATCTCTCACTTGTTGCAGGCAATTTTATCATTCTGTAGTTTAAAAAAAAATATTTTACACCTTCCTTAACAAGCCATCATTCTAGTTACACAACAAAATAATTCCAATTAATGCAAATCAGTACTATGAAAGAATATGTGTCTTGGAGGGGGGGGGGGGGGGGACCCTTTGTGTTCCCAATTAGATGCCACACCACGAAAGCAACCTTTTTTCCTTTGCAAAATAAGGTAGTTTGTCTTTCCCAATGTGATTTGTGGTTTGCGAAAATCTTGAAAAGGTCACTCAATAAATCTTCAGATTATGTGTTGCTGTTCATACCGATGGCTGTTTGTGTGTGTTTGGAGAGGTGTGTTGCAACCTTACCATTACATTCCTTCAGCCATACACCTATACACCTTACTAGTCTCTATGGTAACTAATGTCCTGAACGGAGACAGTGGACTCCATTTTTTTCTGAAGTCTGCCTCTCTTTCACATTCCACTTGGTGATTAGGCATCACTTTCTTCAGTACTGCTAGTTCTTTGTGTGCTGCACTGTGTTGAAGGTTTCTAATATTAATAGCCTAATGACATGATCCTGTCCACCCCTAATGCATGTCTGATGTCTCCTGTGCTTTTAGAGCCTGTTATCCTCAGAGCCACAAATTGAGGTGAGAGAGAATAAGGCGTTGTAACATCTCTTACAACGGGGCACTGTAAAAAGAAACTACTCACAGATGGAGACATGGTGGGAATCCCCTTGTTTGCAAAACTAATCCAAAGCATAACTTTCCATTTACACAAGCTAGGCTGCAGAAAAAAGGAGTGTTAAAAAGGCATGACTAAGCACTGAAATGGGCATGAAAAGTGTCTTAAGCATCACTGTATTTGTAATGCCCCTGAATTTCCTGTGATTTTAGCACTGCAGTGTGAAGATTGTGCCGTAAGCTAAATTCAATTCAATTTTATTTATATAGCCAAATCACAACAACAGTCGCCTCAAGGTGCTTTATATTGTAAGTTAGACCCTACAATAATACATACAGAGAAAAACCCAACAATCAAATGACCCCCTATGAGCAAGCACTTTGGTGACAGCGGGAAGGAAAAACTCCCTTTTAACAGGAAGAAACCTCCGGCAGAACCAGGCTCAGGGAGGGGCGGGGCCATCTGCTGTGAGTGGTTGGGGTGAGAGAAGGAAAACAGGATTAAGACATGCTGTGGAAGAGAGACAGAGATTAATAACAAGTATGATTTAATGCAGAGAGGTCTATTAACACATAGTGAGTGAGAAAGGTGACTGGAAAGGAAAAACTCAATGCATCATGGGAATCCCCCGGCAGCCTATGCCTATTGCAGGATAACTAAGGGAGGATTCAGGGTCACCTGGTCCAGCCCTAACTATATGCTTTAGCAAAAAGGAAAGTTTTAAGCCTAATCTTGAAAGTAGAGATAGTGTCTGTCTCCCGAATCCAAACTGGGAGCTGGTTCCACAGAAGAGGGGCCTGAAAACTGAAGGCTCTCCCTCCCATTCTACTTTTAAATACTCTAGGAGTTAGTGGCAGTTGTGAGTATGTGCAGATGCTTTACTAAAGTGGAAAAAAGGCACAGTTCTTGCAAAGTGGGATTCATGTGAAAATATCAGGATGGTACTGTTGAGTTTATTGACTTGTAAACAATGTAAAATTTTAGTTTCAGCACTACGGACAGCTCTGGGGGTTACAGTATACTTAATGTGACCATATAGTCAGCTAACATACAGGTACAACACTCCAACACACATATATGCTAATAAGTGCAAAGTAGCACCTAAGTGCCAAAAAACTGGAACAAACTTCTGGAGCAGTCCCCCACAAAACTGATTATATTATTTGTCAGCAAATGCCATTAAAATGCTCCAAAAGACACAAATGTAAATGAGAGGTTCAGTTCAGTAACACCAGTAAGCAGACACAGAAGAGCTCTGTGCCTCTAATTCCAGCATCCATGTTATAAAAGAGCAAACTGTCGGTGATGGCCAAAACAGTTTGTATACCAGATGGTAAACATGCTTTTAAATGCAGTAAACTGTGTATTTTAAAATGGGAGTCTATGGAGATGCACTCACTTTTGGAGGAAGCCTTAAGTGGCCATTAAAGGAATGATGAGCATTTGTATGGAATGATTCATTCATTCCACCTTATGAATGTAAGTCCTGCTGTTCTCTTTATTGTCACAGTTGCCCAACTTCATCTGTCTTGTGGTATTGGACAAAAGGGGTAACAAGGTGTAACGCATTATAAATTAGAGGCTTATGGTAATCAGATTAATCAGTAGTCAGATTACTTTCTATTCATTGTAATGCTATACTTTTGCTTTAGTCAGTTTTTTTATTTACACTTTCCAATAAACACTGATAAAAAACATTTTTATTTGCAATACAAAAGTGGAAAAAAAGTCTGACACATTTTATGTGTTTGCCTCCAACTATTTGGTTCACAGCTGAAATAGCTGTATCCAGGAGCATGCCAGGGTCAGCTAGTGTGAGAGGGCAGAGAGAGGACAGCGTTCAATTTTTGGAAGCTACTGAAAGCCATCAATCTGGTGGAAATTAACTTGTTGTTGGTTATGTGGTTGAGAAAACGGCACAACTCTCTATGCAGTGAGTGAAATTCAGTACATACAAAATCATACTGTTATGTGATCATACAACCAACATGTGTGTGCTATTTTTGTTAACAAACTCATATTAGACCAGTAGGTCACATTGTGAGTACTTTGTAATGGCAGAAACACTGTAATTTAAGATTTAAAGAGTAACATAACAGTATGCAAAGATTTCATCAAAGCTGTATTTACAGAAAACAGCTGACTGATGATGCTGGGAACAAGGCAAGAACTTTGAGACAGAGCATACACGGTTCGCTTACAAGGTTGAAAGCAAAACAGTGAATTCATTTCATACTTCAGTCTATCAGTATTATTGAAATATTATTGTATGTGCTTATATATGTGCCAGTGTAAGTATTTAAAGTTAAATTATCTACACAGCAAATGGAATTTTATACTTTATATAAATCTTGCAAGATGTCAAACTTCAAACTATCTCTCAGTTTACCATCCAGGAAACAAAGAGCTATGAGGCTGATGAGAGCTGACTTAGTGCAGTGGAACAAAAAAGTGAAAGCATCTCCACATTATTCTGGGATTTATTTTGTGTTGGCAGATATACTCACCGCCCTTCCCTGAGCCTGGTTCTGCCTGAGGTTCCCTCCCGTTCAAAAGGAGTTTTTCCTTCCCACTGTCGCCAAAGTGCTTGCTCAAGGGGATCATATGATTGTTGGGGTTTCAACCTTACAATGTTAAGCACCTCGCAGTATCTGTTGTAATTTGGCATTATATGAATTGAACTGAACAAAGCACAAGGGACAACTGAGACATTATATACATACCAGGTAATTAGGGAGAACAGCTGCGACAAATTAGGATAAACGAGACAGAGGAAGTCAAACTCAGTGTAAAGCACACAAGACATGAGACTATCAAAATAAAAAAGGAACTAAAATAATGCGCACACACACAGACCCAAGGACAAGAATGGAGATATCGAAGGCAAAAGCAGACAATCAGGGAGGCAGAACACAGAGAGACAAGGTAATGAAGTTGCCAGTGAGTGTGAGAAGAGAAAACAAAATAGAAACATCCATCCATCTGCTTATCCTTTTTTTCGGGGTCACAGGGGGCGCTGGAGCCTATCCCAGCTGTGAGGGTGAGAGGCAGGGTACACCCTAGAAAGGTCGCCAGTCTGTCGCAGGGCTAACACAGAGAGACAGAAACCATTTGCGCTCACATTCATTCCTGCATTCACACCTACGGGGAATTTGTATTAATCAATTAACCTATCCCCACAAACTGCATGTCTTTGGACGATGGGAGGAAGCTGGAGTACCCAGAGGGAACCCACGCAAACACGGGGAGAACATGCATACTCCACACAGAAAGACCCCGGCCTGATGGTGGAATTGAACTCAGGACCTTCTTGCTGTGCAGCAACGGTGCTAACCACCGTGCCAACCACCATGCCACCGTGCTGCCAAATAGACACATAAACCTCCTATTTCCATTGTTCTCACAATAACCTGTAATTAATATCTTAGCCTGAGGTTGACACAACATTCACTTTGACTCGTGGCAGCAGGTACCATCCTGGTAATGAAATTTTTAGAAGGGGAGCCATGGGAAGTCAGATGACCCACAGAGTGAGAGAGAAACAGATGAGGGGAAAGAGTGCGATAAAACAAAGGTCAGGGACCAATAGTGAAATAATGTTAGGAACAAAGGGAGCTTTGGCACGTAGCAGATTATTTCTTTTGCATTCTGAATGATGGCGAGTCATACTGTGAGGAAGAAATAAATGCAAAGGACACTAGGATCTACTGTATTGCTAGCTGTTCTGCAGTAAGGCTGCCTTGAACTGAGCATTTCCACAACTGCCTATGCTGATGTTATGCAGATGTATGCATATGGTACTCACCGTTATATTGATAGTAAACAAAACAAAAAGGCAGATTTTATTTATTTTTTTAATCTGATACAAACTGTCTAGACACAGTACTAAAAACCAAAAATATCACTGTAATGGCAAAGCGGGTGAAAGGTTAAAGCATTTATTCAGTTACTCTTGAATATTTGTCACACAATCTCTCTCTCTCTCTCTCTCTCTCTCTCTCTGTATGTATTTAAGTGTTTTGTTACAGGGAGCAGTAATTTCCTGGAGTCTTGTCAACAGATTCACCAATTTGTTGTGACTGCTCTGGCCTGTCTAAACAACTGCTAAACTAAAAGGGCATCAACCAGGAATGTGTGCTTTAAATGTACTCTAAAAAGTAGGAAATAGGAAAAACTGCAACTCTGTGTGCAACTGCAAGGAAGCCTAACGCCTTAGAAATACTGACTTAGGTACCTTCTGTGCTAGCTTAGCTGTTTCACCATGTTTCATATTTCATATTTATTTCAGTCTGTGCACACAGTTCAAAAGCTATTCTTTACCATACAGTCATTAACGTGGCATTTGGCAAGAGTAAATAGTGCTATTCTGTGCATATGAATTACTACTAAATGACAAATTGTGACTATCCATAGATGACCAATTTCAAAGCCAAATATTCAAGATAACATAACCATCTCAAAATAACATTTAAAAAACACGGCGTCTGTGATATATTAGAAGGAATATCCTTTCTATGTCGTCCGTCTATAGTTCTACTCTTGTAGTTTAAACAGCAGGCTTATTAGTTTTCATCTTCCACTTTACAACCCAGTTATTGTCTGCCACCCCTTTAAATGGAAATGCAATCAATACACACTCTCCTCAATACTGTGTTGCTCTCATTCTGTTGCTCATTCTGTACAACTTTCTCATGCTTGATCTCGTCAGATCTTACAACTGAATACAAACTGTGTCTGCTACCTTGACATTGTCTGCGTTTTTGACACTGATTCAGTCTGATGAAAGTCAGGTGAGTCTCATAGATCCTGAGAACACCAGATGATGTAAAATATATTTAAATATATTTTACATCATTAAATATATTTTCACCTACTGATCAGAAGGTTAGTGGTTCGATCCCTGGCTCCTCCAGTCTGCCTGTCAAGGGTGAGAATGTGTGTGGCTGTAGTTAAGAAGCACTCAGTTTAGAGAAAGTGTGTGAATGTGGATTGTTGTATAGAGCACTTTGAGTAATCCGGGAGAGTAGAAAAGCACTATATAAGAATCAGTCCATTCAGTGTCTGAACAGAGTTTCGTCATGTTACTTTTGCACTATCATGTTCCGGCGCATGTTGTTATTAAATGGCTTGATTAAGGTACACATTAGGCTGACATCTGGAGCCAGAGCTGAAACTGTTCTGGGTCAGCACAGGGCCAGCAGTGTGTCTGCAACTGGCCTTGTGCTGGCCCATGTGTGGGCCACCTCTGGCAAACCAGATCTGGGCCACCAAAGGGCCGTCATTCTTTGCAGTATGTGGGCCATGTGTAAGCACATTGTGTGGGCCAGATCCGGGCCATACCAATTTTGCTATGTGGGAATATGATACACTTGACATTAAGGGGTTAATTAAACTGCTCTTTGTATCTCACGCATGCTGGCAGAACCCTTCATCCTGGCCTATTAGTATTTGCGTCCTCTCCTCCGATTTTATTTATTTTGCTGTTATATTTATTTATTAATTTGTTGTTTTAGTGAAAAAATCCAATTTAAATAGAAATCTCTCATTTAAGAGAAAATTGGCCGAAAGGGAGGCCAGATTACAGCTCGTTCATCATTGGTGAAATAAATGGACTGGTATTTATTTTGCACTACTATAATTCTCATTCACCTAATCACACTCATACTCACACTTCACATGATGCATCAAGGGCAACTAAGGGTGCACTACCTCGCCCAAGGATATTTCAGCATGCAGACCGGAGGAGTCAGGGTTCAATCCACTGACCTTTTGATAGGTAGACGACCTGCTCTGCCACCTGAACCACAGCGGCCTCTGATTTCCACTTAGAGCTGATTTCATACATATACTCTGTGTTGTGAAAAACAGGTCAGGTTAAAACCATTTTCTACATAACACACAACACATTAAAATATCAAAATATTATCAAAACACTGTTCTTAAATTAGACAGCGCCTCCATACAGTGTCGCAAGAGGTAGGAGGCAGGACACAGAAAAACCACTTGCAAGCTGTGAATCACATTGCTGCAAATCAGTGCATGCAGACATGAGATGGACTTTTTATAGCAGTAGCAGTATATCAATGAATAATGACAAAAAAATATGAAAGAATTGGATAGGTACCTTTATGCACAGTTTGTGTACATTTTTTCAAAAACGTTCAAATCACTGTTACTGTTACTTAAAGGTTTAAAGAAGAATTAAAAAGTTCAGCACTCATCTTGATTAGGTACGGCCCACGAGGGTATTTGTAGTGTTGTTTTCCAGGCAAACACACATATCTTGATTAAGAGGGAGTTTTTGTCACCACCCTTCTTAATTCCTATGATTCTGTTTTAAAAGTATGTAATGATGATCGTTGATCTGTTTTCCTCATCGAAGTAGCATTTTGTATTTTCGATACGCAAGCTCAGACTTGAACCATCATCTGTTTGCATTTGCTCAGTCTATTGTTTTATAATTGTCCATTCATTTACATGACTCAATTGAAATCTTGAAAAAAGACTATTGTACATTCACAATGAACTTTGCAGAAATTAAATTAGCTTCTTTTTTAACTAAAAGAAAAATCTACTGGATGTTTACTTTAGAAATGAGAATGTCGAAATGTCAATGAAAACTCAATTTTAAAGACTACCAATGACATGATGGACATTTCTTTCCCGCTGTCTGCCTCCCGTACTGCTCAGTGTAAGCTGTATCCTGATGGAACCTGTCTGCACTGGCTGGCATTAAAATCTCATCATCTGCTAAACACAAAGACTGGTAGGAAAGGTCAAGAGACAGAGGGTGGTGGGAAGCTGGCATCACTCAATCAATCACTCAGACACACATACACACACATTCAAGAACACACACTAGTGCACACTAGAAGTAACATACATGGCGGAATACACATAGATGTTGCATATGTGCATGCACACAAACATACCCAGCTTTTGGTATGGTGCTTACATGTATTTAAAGACACTGTTAAAGTCAGACGATGTAAATGAATGCATAGCTCATATGCACACATGCATAGAAAAGTATAAACCCATACAGTATAAATGAGCAAACATACTGCAAACATGCTCCTTTCTTACATAAATACAGACTCATACAGAGAAACATGCACACACACACACACACACACACACACACAAAGCTCTAGGGATTACTTCTGGCAGCCCTGAATGCAAACTCAGATGTCTTGCTGTGACTCTATGGATATTTTATAGGACTCCTGCGCAAATTGTAATGAATCTTTCATGAGGTTACATCGCATTGTGTGTTTATGTGTGGTTGGGCTGTGTGGGCCCACACGAATGTGTCGTGCACAACCTGAAGATTATAAAGTCGTGGTTAAGACAAATGAGATCCACTTAAACAGGGCAAGAACCATTACCTTACTTCACCTCACATACCTAATTTTAAAAAAGATTAAATTCCAGCATTGAACTAAATATGCTATGCCTGTTGTTATTGTCTGTGTCATGTTGTCAGTTTTTTTATGCATTGTTATGTGACAATGAGAGCTAAGAAACAGCTGGAGCCCAGTATCATATATGTGTACAAAAAAAAGTCAAAAAAGCTGATTATGATTTAAAAATGTAATAAAAGAATCTTCATATCTGCCTATAATGTGGGTTCAGCAGGGGTAATATTAGGTGAAAGAGGTCCTGAATAATTATTTTACTTTCACTTTATTTCTAAAGCACTTTAGTGCTGTACAGAAATAAAAAATAGAAAAATGATAGAACAAGAATAAAAGAATATATCAGTAGAGGTACATACAAAGGGCAAGAAGAAATCGAAAGCAATACATAATCCTTTCAAATAATTAAGAGCTTCACTGTGTTACACTCCAATAAAGTGAATGACAGTGTTTGTCTTTGCTGAAATAAATTACTAGTGATGAAACAGTGAACGATATATGATAGGTAATTTGTCAAATCGTTCATGCGGCGTTAACAGTAAAAAAAAATAATAATAATAATTAGGAAGGAATAAATAGCAAAAAGCTCTTACAATATGAGATTGAGTTGATTATGTGTAATTTTTTTATATTTTGATCATAACTTCTGTCTTATGAGATAACGAAGAGTATGCCTCTTAAGATATTCCAGATGGAACCATCCAAGAAAGAAAAAGCTGTTAAAGTGCTTGTGACCTATAGACATGCAACAATAAACCATGATTTGGAGTCACTAATGGGCAATGTTTTATTTTTTACAGCATGCAAGCCCCCAAAAACCGTGGTAACCACAGCAATGAGTAGGAGCCTCATTATTACCACTGCACCACACAGAGGATTTAGCAGCAGGCTGTTATTATAGACCACAGGTGAAGTGGTGGGGGGAGTGGGTGGTTGACATGGGGGTGTGGTGTTAAGGGCCAGTGCCTACTGTCGGGTTGTACTGTGCTGTAGTATTGTGTGTATTCTTTTTATGATGTGGCGCCATCTCATGGTTAAAACCTGTAATGATGACAGCATGATATAGTGTTGGTGTTTTTTCACAAATAGGTTGGGTAGAAAAAAAATGTTTCTGTCTTAACGTGTTAGAAAGCTCTCCTCTATCATCTTTTATTGCTCGCATGTAGTTGATACTCTAACCAGAGCTCTGCGTTCCATGCAGCCCAGATCGGGTGTTTGAGAAAGCTGATAGCCAGATGTTGTCTGTCACCACAAAAGCCAAGAAAACAGTTTCACGTGCCTCTGAAAGGCAGCCAATGGAGACTTGTGGAAAAACAGCAGCTAAGCAAGAATTATCTGGCAGCGATAACATTTGGACCTAAATCAGTCAGAATATTACATGGATCAACAGGGATGGGAGCAAGGGCAGAAACCTCGCAGCTGAAATAGTTTAAACTTGGAACCACAGTAAGATATCTTAAAGGAAGATGTCTTAAAAGCTTATCATTAATATGTCTGTATGATAAGTGGCATTGATTTAAAGTTTTCCAGAGCAGCACTTACATCAGGAAATGTTAATGACATATAATTATAGCGTAATTTTAACAATTGAGGGTAAAGAAAATTGAAGCCGATACAGAAGTGAGGCTGGCTACAAAAGTGAGTTAATCCCCAAAACTCCCAATTTACAGCTAATTAGCTTATAGCTAATTTCCACCCTTCGTATCCATCCGTACTGGAGTGATTTTTTATTTTATTTTAAATAACTCACCTGTTTAGGTAGATCTCAACACAGACACCTGTAGCCACTAACTGTGTGCCTCACATTTGCTAATCTCAAACGTGTTTGTGGTGCAAATGAGTTTTACAGCATTTTTCATGGAGTTATCTGGCAACCAGTGACCCCTGTTGTACATCCATCTACGTGCATAGCCCTCGCTTTTGGTGATTTGGTGGGACACATTCCAGCTTCCCTGTGACTATAAAATGGACAAGCAGTTAAGAGGATAGATGGATGGGTGGATGGCCTATGTGACAGCTGTATCTTTTTCTCCTTCTTCATCTTTCAGCTGCATCTTTAAAGGGTCACAGTATCATCTGCCTACATCTGGTTGGATTTATTTATTTATGATTTGCATATTTGATTTGACAAAGATTGTACACCCGATCCCCTTCCTGCAGCAAACCTCCCCTTTTATTGGAGGCTGGGCAAAGTACGAGGAGTACACAGGAATGTGGCCCCTCAGTGGCTGCCTTTGCATGACAATGGATAAGCCTTGTAATTCTGGACCCCTGTAGCGACCAGATCTCCAATCGTTGGCAGATTGTAAAAGGTATGTCATGTGCAGTGTGCAACCAAGCATGGCACAGGGTCAGGGGTTCAAGCTATGCTAAAACAAAGCAGTTCTATGAGACTGGAGGTGATGGTGCTAGTTGGCTCGTGTTTTATCACCACAAGATATCCCTGTAACACAAAACACATTTGTTATTTTGACATATTTTCACATATCTTTGTTTGAGAGCTAAAAATGTTACCAATGTTAAAACCCCGGTTGTTTCCTAGCAGCAAGAAGATCCTGAGTTTGATTCCAGCAACTGGCCGGGTACTTTCTGTGTGGAGTTGTTGGGGGATGTTCTCCCCATGTTTGTGTTGGTCCTCTCCAGGTACTCCGACTTCCTCCCACAGTTCAAAGACATGCAGTTAATTGGTAAATCAAATTTTTCCATAGGTGTGAATGGTCGTTTGTCTCTATGTGTTAGACTGGCGAGCTGTCCGGGGTGTACCTGCCTCTCCTCTTGTGGTAGCTGGCATTATCTCCAGCCCCCCTGACAACAATAAGTAGATGGAAATTAAAAGACAACTTTGTAATTATTGTTTTGTATCAGTATATTCAAATAAAGCCTGTAAATCCTGCCTGTAAAATACAATTTGTGTGTTTATGAATGAGTTTAGTATAAATGGCGGTTGTCCTCATACTTCAGAAATATTTACAGACAGGTTATAGAGCACTGATTTGGTTAATATATCCAACTGGTAACTTTATTGGGTCATGGTTTGCTCTGTGGGAGAACTGAGGACGTGTCAGTGGGCCATCTGGAGAGTATTACAATGAAAAAATGTTGGATTGACCAATGGGGTATAAACTGTCGGGGTTATTTCTAGCGCTCACTGTCTCTCTTTCTCCCCCTCCTCTGTTGGATGGTTCTCTCATACCTTAAATGCACAAAAAACAGAGTGTAGAAGGGTGGGCGAGAGAGGTAGATGGAGCAACTAGAAGAGAGAGAGACTGGGAGGGACCGTGGGTGAGGTTCACTTGGATCCAAAACCCAGTGAAGCAACAACTTATTAGAGAAACAAGGCAGAAAGTTCTGGAGCAACAACTTTTCCTGAATAAAGCAGAAGAAGAAGAATTCAGTCACTTACGGAATCTGGGATTGCTTTTAACACAGCAAAACTGTTGTATGCTCTCACTTTGGAGAACTTTTACTGAGCTCTGTGCTTCAGGAGTGCTCCGGAAATACAGGAAGTGGTCTCATTAATACTGACAAGTTTTTCAGAAACAAAAAGACTAAAGTTTCCCTGCAGCTGCAGAGGCAGTGAAACTTGGGCTGACTACTCTGGCCAGACTTATTGAGTTTTAGTCATGTCGGGCATGCTTCCCCTCTTTCTCGTATCTTTGTGTCTGATCGTGGGCTCAGTCCAGAGCCAAAGCTCTTCTCAGGATGCCTTTATAATCCAGTACCTGGAGAGGAGACTGGCTCAGATGGAGGTAAGCTGATGTTGGTTCTTCTGTTTCACGTCAACTACATGTATGTGCATCTGGCACGAGGTCAGAGACACAAAGAGCATAGACTCAGCCCCCACCTATTAACTGCTGTTTGTAGTGTTACTCACTTTGCTTTGACATTTTGCTGAATGCTGCAGTTCAGTTCAGAAAATTTCATCTTTACTGCATAATCTGATCATCTAGAGTTGTGGAAATCTAAACGAGGCAACAAAAAATATCAGTCAGTATGTTTTTCCAATCTATAGAAATACAACATGTCTCATTATGGTGGATTTACTACATTTTGAAGGACTTTCAGGTACTAGCTTAGTCTGTTATCAAAATCCAGAAGATTTGCAGAACTGCAGCAAATAGAGAAAAGACTGATCAGTGAACTTGTGCAGTTAAAGAGTGTTTGGCTGAAGGCTGTCAAGATACAAATTATGCCAGTTCCATCATTCTTACTGTTTATGCAGCGTGGGATTACAGAACAGCTGGAGCCAGCCCCAGCTGTCATAGAGCGAGAGAATACCCTGTACAAGTAAAAGAAAGAGAAGAAGAAAGAAAGAAAAAAGTAGGGAGGGGAACAGAAACACAACTAAATCAACATATGATGTAAGCCCCAGACATGAACACTAACACTTAACAAAATGTCAGACAAGTGAGCACAGGAGAACCAAGACATAAACACAGAGGCTAGACACAGGCAACATTAAGGGCAACTGAAAACTACTAATAGAAATCAAGACATGAGCCAAAAGGCAGGGCTGCAAAACTGAAACTCATCTCTGGAATAACTATAAAGCAAAAACTGAACTCAAACACAAAATGATGTCACGATAAAGTTTCCAGTTTATTAGCAAAGAAAAACCAAACCAGGAATCCAGAAATCCAACAAACACAAAACTTGCTCTGACAAAAAACGGGGTGAACTGTGCAATCTGTGGAGGAGAGAGAGAGTGTAAGCGAGCGGTAGTGAATGAATCCCAAAGCAGGCAGTCAAAGTCTTCAGCCTTACTTTTGCTGTGATATTTCCATAACCAGGAAGGAAGAGTCCATACTACAATCCAGGGCACTGGGGAGTTTGGCAGAGAGTGGGCAGGTGGTAGCGGTTAGGAGGGCGCGATTTACTGGTTCCGAAAAGCGTTTGGAAATCTCCAGGAAAGAAGGCTGGAGATCACGGACCGGTTGAGTTGAGTTCAGCTGACGGCTGGTGGGCACCGAAGAGGTGAAGACAATCTGGCGATGATCTGCTGCACACGGCGCTCTGAAATACTGCCCGCTACATGAAGAGCAGCAGATCAGGTGTGAAGGAAACCATCCAACTCCCAGACCCTTCCAAAAAAAAAACTATTTCCACACAAAACAAAAATAAACAGGAATGCCCTGATCATGACTTAAAGCAGTGAAACCAAGAATATGAAACTGGGATCAAGACAATAAAGTGTTACTATAGATATTCCTCATTCGGTTTTTTGATGGCAGTGGTGGTGAATCCTGTCTAACACTATGTTTTCCAAACAAGGTTGAGATCTGGTGACTGTGTAGGCAATAGCAGAGAATTCACACCATTTTGATTTTCATTAAACCCTTCAGTAAGCCTCCATGCCCTGAGGCTGAGGTCACTGTCATGCTGAAACAGACCACTATGATGTGGTCCACTGTGTTTCATCTTAATAGAGGTGAATGCTAAGAAAAACTTTGTATTGCCTCGCAGTGACACCTTCCATTAAGGGAACAAATGATCATCAAACTAGATCCCATCACAGTGGGAGGCTACAGTTCAGTTTTTACCTCTGAGCCGTAAAAGGGCCGATGGAGTATTGTCACCCTGCCTGGCAGACGGCCGGGTGGGTGGGTGACATGAACAGTGGGAGGTCAACTTTTCTTGTGAATGCAATAACTTAAAAACAAAGCAATGCATCAAGTGCTATTAATGTACAGAATGAGTGGAGCAAGACTTTGTGGTATTGTTCCTGACCAAGTAAAATTTACGTGAACCTTTTTAGTTGTTAGAGAAAAAGTTTGATATTAGTTCCATCAGTTCTCAAACTAAATATTCTCATTTTAACTCCTTTTCTCATGAAACTAGGAGCGCCTGAATCAGTGTGAGCAGAGCACCACAAGCGTCACCCAAAGAACCTTTGACCTCTCCAGTGAAATCAGAGGTTATCTGTCTACACTCAGTGTTCTCAGGTAACATATGTGAAAGATCTCCTTTACAGAGTTTCTCTCAGTACACACTATTTAATTGAAAAATGAATGAAATAATGACACATTTCTGAGAGACTGAATGAAATACATCAAATAAGCACTGTTTTGCTGTACAGATCAGAGGTGAAGAGCCAGATGGACGGCATGTCTGTACGTGTAGACCGGATGGAGAGAGAGCTGGAATATTTGGAAAACAAAATTCCCAGTCAGTCTGAAATTGAGATGGAGGAGGCACTGCTGGAACAGCAGATAAAAGCGGCAGAACTCGACCTGCTGAAAAGGAAAGCCAAGATCAAAGTGCAAAATGGTGCTTAAATAAGACGAGATATTTAAAGGTCCACATAACATAAGTTTGGAAAATAGAAAGAAACAACAAAATGTTCATTCCTGCTTCTGTGCTTTTTCCAGACTGCAGCACTGGTCTGAGTCAAATCAAGTCTCTCAAGATTGTGAAGAAGGCAGGAGACACCTATGGTTCCTGGTTCAAGGACCCCTCGGAAGGATCAGCCAAGGTCTCTTCTTTTTTTATAGATGATGAAATAACTGGTTGTTTGCAGCAGAGGTAAAGCTGTCTTTCCTTCTGAGCTGCACTCTTCTGTTTATGTTTCTCTCACTGTCGCTCTGTTAATGGACACTCACTGATCTGTTCTCTGAATAATCAAAATGAATCATGCTTTTGGACTATTTTGTCCTATGTGATTGCATCAGCTGTTATCAGATGACCACCTGTGATGGAAATGGCTGGCTTAAGGTGATAAAACCACATACAATTATTACCAACTGAGCAGCTTCCCTCCATTCAGCAAAACATTTTAACATCTTTGAGCTCAGCTTCAGATCATTTGGTTTTATAATGCATAATTTTACTCCCTTGGCTCTCACTTTCCTTTCAAGTTTGACACTAGCTGTTGTAACATTTGTCACTTTGTATCTGAAGAGCCAGATATTTCCTGATAGGAGTTAGTGACAAAAAATATGGTTCAGCAGAGGGTAAGAAAATTGACCTCTGTTTTTCAGGGAGCCAGAAAAACAGCTCCCAAAGATGCTAATTTTTCGGTATTTCTGTTAAATATGTATGTTTTCTTTGCTTTCAGTGAGTGAGCAAGTGACTAAATAATAGTTCACAACTTTAATAATTACAAAGCTACATTTAGCCAGTGCTTTAGGAATTCCTCCTGGGACTGAACCAGGAATCTTTGGCTTGTTAGGCAAATGTGTAAACTATGGAGCTCCTAATAATTAATAATTCCACCCAGGTGTAAATGGGTGGGTGTATTGTAGCTATATAAGATTGGCCAACAGAATAAAACCACCTGCCCAATATTCTGGAGCTGAACTTAAAAGCTGAGGCCAGACTGCAGTTTATTGTTTGGCCAATTGAGGCTTGTTCCAAAAGTGAGACAATTCCCATGGACTGCTGTGTTAAAGTGGCAAAATTTAGTGCTTTAAATTAACATGTTTACAGCTGCATGGTCAGGTGTGTTAACAGACTGTCCAAGAAGTCTTTTCAAACTTTATAAGTGAGTAAAATTCTATGATTTTATTTAAATGTTAGTTAGAATAAAACAGTCTCTGTGGCTGTTCACACATGCACCCTGCAGATGTACATTACTAACCACACTTACTAGCTTTAGGTAATAAACAAACTTTTCTGTGCAAAAGTAGTTTTTCTGGCTCTAAACACTTAAGATGATGGCAACCAAAATGCTAAAAGCTTTTTAAAACAGCCTTTTTATACAGTTTATTGTAAAGAATAGAATATAAAGCTGAGCTGCAAAATCTCAGCTTGTCCCAATGTGAAATCTTTCAGATTTATCTGCTCAGCGGAATTCGTAACAACACCATGCTTGAGTACGTTTCCCTGCAAAGCTTCACAGAGAGGACTTCATCTCCAGCAAAGGTGGTGCAGCTGCCTTTCCACTGGCAAGGATCGGGTCATGTGGTCTACAATGGATTCCTCTACTACCACAAAGCAGATACAACAAACCAAATAGTGAAGGTTTGTAAGTGATTTAGCAAACATGAATGTGATGTCCACAGTACTTGATGTGAAGTACAAGTTCATGTGTACTTCACATCAAGGCATTCTTGTGTTGATTTGCACTCTGTGTACAAAAGGGGTTGATTAAAGTCGTTCATGTCGCTTGGCAACAGTTCCTGGATACAATTGCAGTTTACCAGTTTGAGACTTCATAACAGGGAGCTTAGTCACTGAGGAGTCGGTCTTGTTTTCTTTCCTTCACTTCTGTGTCAGCTGAGGTCAGTGAGCAGAGAAAACAGTTTTGTTCCAGTAGAGCTAAAGACTTTTGTCAGGATACTTTAGGGGGGTTTGAAGAATTTCCAGTATTTTATTCCATTAATCACAAATATAATACATGTCTGTGAGGAATGTCATATTTGCTTCAGTTGTACTTAATATCACTTTCTTAATAGTAAATAGTAAGCAATGTGGTGTCCCTCTCATTGCCATGCAAGTGATTCTGACCTACTCTAGCTGACATGGGAGCATTGCTAACACAGCTAATTTGTGTAAGGTCGCTCATGTGTGCACTGGTTTTCTTTCTTTTTCTTCTTACAGAAGCCTTCTTTAAGTAGTACATAAAGTAACCACATTTTGATAGTACTTGGCTTGTCTGGGATTTTTAAAGCCTTTGGTTTGTACAAGCCAAGTACTAGTCACCAAAATTAAATAGAGTCTACATTAATATTCAGTTCATTTTATTATTATTTATATACCACCAAATCACAACAACAATCGCCTCAAGGCACTTTATATTGTAAGGTAAAGACCCTACAATAGTACAGAGAAAACCCCAACAATCATATGAGCCCCTATGAGCAAGCGGTTTGGTGACAGTGAGAAGGAAAAACTCCCTTTTAACAGGAAGAAACCTCCGGCAGAACCAGGCTCAGGGAGGAGCACCATCTACTGCAACGAGTTGTGGGGTATGTGAGGAGCAAATGACAAAGACATGCTGTGGAAAGGAGCCAGAGATTAATTATAACTAATAATTAATTGCAGAGTGGTGTATAAATACATAGTAAGAGAAAAGAGGTGAGTGAAGAAGAAACATTCAGTTCATAATGAGAAGCCCCCAGCAGCCTAGACCTATTCCAGCGTAACTAAGAAAGGATTCAGGGTCACCTGATCTAGGCCTAACTATAAGCTTTATCAAAAAGGAAAGATTTAATCTTAAAAGTAGAGAGAGCTGTCTGTCTCCTGAATCCAAACTGAGATCTGGTTCCACAGAAAAGGGGCCTGAAACCTGGAGGCTCTTTTTACCATTGTACTTTTTAACACCCTCGAAACCACAATATTATTAATTATACCTACATTATGCGCTACTACAAGCCAAAAATGCTACTCTGAAATGAATCTTTTGTAAGCTTGTTAGCATGCTAACGTTAACTTTTATCTTAGTCCAGTTTCAACATGCAGTACCCTCCAACTCTGGGCTAATAAAGTGACTAAAATAGCACACCACTGTTCACATACTTTCAGTAGTTACTCAATCTAATTATGTGGTTAGATAAAGTGACTCAAATAAAAGGCCCTCTATGCTATAATGATGTCCATTCATATCAATTAAATTCCTAAAGGTAGACCTGCTGAATGGCACAGTGGTGGACAGCATGCTTCTTCCAGGAGCTGGTCATATGCCTGTTTACAGTCTGAACCCTAACACTTACCTGGACATGGCTGTTGATGAACTTGGCCTCTGGGTCATCCATGCAGATGCTGAGTATGGAGGAAACCTGGTCATCACCAAACTGGAAATAGGTAAAGTACTACTCCTGCTACACATACACAGTTCTGTGAAAAAGGTTTTGAGTCTATATATATATATATATATATATATATATATAATAAAACAAGCATCAGAGTGGTTTCTGATCCGTAGACTGTATTAAAAAAAAACCTTTTTTTATGGGCAACAGGAGGCGAAATGTACGGGAAAACAGGCATAACCTTATTTGCTCTTTAAAAACTTAATGATGAGTTTATGCTCTCAGGTCATTCAACAAGTCCGAAAGGAGGACTATACAGATCTAAAGGTCTTTCAAAGTTTTTCTGTACATGGGCTGCTTGTTCACTCATTCTAGTTCTTGCTCCTAACAGTTTTCAAAGGAGTGCTTTATTTATTTATTTGGACAAGTTGAGGTCAAAAGAACACGAAAGGCTAAAAAAACAACAGCTATTGCAAGTGATTACTAAAAAAATTGGAAAAAAATTCTGGTAAAGACCTGATACAGGACCTGAGAAATGCATTTGGCCCTGCAACTGACCCATTTACTGTGCAGTTTATCGTTACCATAAATGGTCTCATCAAAGCATAAAAGTAGCACGATTTTGATTCCCCATGCAATAATATCTGTAAAGCATCTGAAAGGAACTGGCTTCATTTTTCAGCATGACAATGATCCCAAACATACTGCTAATGTAGTAAAAGCATACCTGGATAGAACAACACACAATGCAACACTATCAGTCATGGATTGGCCTTCCCAGAGCCCAGAAACATTATTTAAGCAGTATGGGATAATCTTGAGAGAGAATATAACAAAAGGCAGCCAACATCAAATGTCCTTCAAGATGCCTGGAGAACTATTTGTTACGTTTTGAGGGTCTGCGGCCACCTTCAGTAAGTATTTTGAACCCATTGAGATGGGGTTGGCAGCTTCCGCTGACGATGCCTAACCGTTGCTATGGGGTTTGGTAGGTGGAAAACCTGCAATTTGGTGATGCAACGGTTACGGACTTGATTAGTTGTTTTGGTTATCATAATCATTTGACAAACCATGGGTTTGTATTTATGGGAGGGGGTGTTACGGCCCTAGCAGGGCCTCCTCCTGAAGGTGCCTGTGTGGGCGTGTCACACTACCTCTTCTGCCTGAGGTGCCACCTTTCCCTTTTGTGCAGCTGACTCTCGTCAGTAATCAAGGAGATTTAAGCCCAGGGAAAGGTGAGCTCTGGGCCAGAGTGCCATTTTGTGTGGGCCCAGCTAGTGAGCTGAGTGTCTTGTGGTGTTTCCAGCTAGTGAGCTGCGCTTTCCTTTTGACTTTTTGCTTTATTTGACCAACGCCTGAGTTTTGTTTGTGTTTTATGGTGATAATGGCTTGTCCGTCTCTTTTAGTTGAATTACTTCAATAAAACTGTTTTATTTAAAAAAAAAAAAAAAAAAAACTTGTTACGTTCCCCTGAGGGGTCTAGGCGGGGAGGGGGAAGTAACAAAAGTGACCGGGTCAGAAAAAGGAGTCAGGGAGGCAAAACAGTTAAATAAAACAGTTTTATTGAAGTAATTCAACTAAAAGAGACGGACAAGCCATTATCACCATAAAACACAAACAAAACTCAGGCGTTGGTCAAATAAAGCAAAAAGTCAAAAGGAAAGCGCAGCTCACTAGCTGGAAACACCACAAGACACTCAGCTCACTAGCTGGGCCCACACAAAATGGCACTCTGGCCCAGAGCTCACCTTTCCCTGGGCTTAAATCTCCTTGATTACTGACAAGAGTCAGCTGCACAAAAGGGAAAGGTGGCACCTCAGGCAGAAGAGGTAGTGTGACACGCCCACACAGGCACCTTCAGGAGGAGGCCCTGCTAGGGCCATAACACCCCCTCCCATAAATACAAACCCATGGTTTGTCAAATGATTATGATAACCAAAACAACGAATCAAGTCCGTAACCGTTGCATCACCAAATTGCAGGTTTTCCACCTACCAAACCCCATAGCAACGGTTAGGCATCGTCAGCGGAAGCTGCCAACCCCATCTCAATGGGTTCAAAATACTTACTGAAGGTGGCCGCAGACCCTCAAAACAATGTCTCATGTGATGGCTAGGGCTTTTTTGAGCCATCACATGTGGAGAACACAGCAGGTAGTCAGAGTCAGAAGACCTTACTGCAACACTTTGCAGACGATTCCTCAAGTCACCGGTACAGGCATGTTTGTTAGCCAGGGTTGCGGGTCTTACTGGTGGTTTTATACACAGCCTGTCCCCCTGCAGGTCATTCTGGGGACCTGGGAAATTGTCAACCAGCGGCCGCTCAGGGTTAATTGACCCCTTACACTGACCACACGAGCCCCTTACACAACTATGCCCCAAGTGTGGTCCTTTGCTGGGCCTGACAACCTTGTTAGTTTGAGAACCATGAGTGACTGTTTTCAAATCAGGCCTTCTTCCCTTTTGATACGCTTTCCGCTTAAGTGCCAGTTTCACACAATCAGCAACCACATGGCCAGGCTTGTGGCAGAAGAAACACAGTTTTGCTTTGGAACTTGAAACCACCGCTTTTTCAGCCTCATTAGCTGGCTCCCTTCTAGCTCTCCAAGATGTATTGTAGTGAGAAGGGATGTCACATTCTACAGCACTTGTCTTATGAGTTAGGGTAAACTCATCTGCCAGTATGGCAGCCTGCTGTAAAGTGGAAACCCTCTGTTCACTTAAATAAAGAGCAATACACTCAGGAACAGAGTTTTTAAAATCCTCCACAAGCATGAGCTCACGTAACGACCCCAAACTGTTAACCTGGCTTGCAGAGCACCACCTACCAAAAAGCTTTGCCTTCTCCCGAGCAAAGTCAAGGTAGGACTGACCCTGTGCCAACTCCAAACCTCGAAAGTTCTGCCTATAGGCCTCAGGCACAAGTTCATAGGCTTGGAGGACAGCACTTTTAATCTTTTCATAAACTAGGCTGTCCTGCCTAGACAGACCAGAGCAAGCTTCCTGAGCCTTACCTGTGAATTTACACAGCAACATCACCCCCCACACATCTTCAGGCCACTGTAATGCAGTTGCTATGCTTTCAAACACACTGAAGAAGCTCTCAACACTGGATTCACAGAAAACGGGAACCAGGTGGATGTTATTGCTTACAAACGAGCTTCTAGACACCTGTGCACTGATGGCTTCATCAGCCATTTTGGGGGCCGGAGAACGGTTAGAAAACACCCTAATTAGGACACTACCACACCAGTCTGCCAACTCACGCAGACTACCCAATAATTAACCGATTAATGGAAAACTACACAACTTACTTTAACTAACCAACTTACCTCTTGCAGTATACACTAAACAAACACAACTTACCCAGTTCCTAAGCACAACAAACTTTACCTACCTATCTTCTGGAGCGTGCTGGGCTCGAGGCGACTTGAAAGGCAGAACTTCAGCGACCAGGGCCCTGAATTGCCTACCCCCAACAGGGAACTAATCCCCGCCCAGGATTACTCCGAAAATAAAAAAGGCAAAACAACAAAAGAGTGCCCGAAGGAAGAACTTACCAAGCTCAGCTGGACACTCACCTAACTTAACTGGGAAGTTGAATCTCTAAAGGTGAACAAAGCAAGATAATCAAAAACCAATTCCAACTCAAAACTCCCTTTTCAACAATCCCGGACGAGCCCCCACTTGTTACGTTCCCCTGAGGGGTCTAGGCGGGGAGGGGGAAGTAACAAAAGTGACCGGGTCAGAAAAAGGAGTCAGGGAGGCAAAACAGTTAAATAAAACAGTTTTATTGAAGTAATTCAACTAAAAGAGACGGACAAGCCATTATCACCATAAAACACAATCCCGGACGAGCCCCCAAGCTAGTGAGCTGCGCTTTCCTTTTGACTTTTTGCTTTATTTGACCAACGCCTGAGTTTTGTTTGTGTTTTATGGTGATAATGGCTTGTCCGTCTCTTTTAGTTGAATTACTTCAATAAAACTGTTTTATTTAAAAAAAAAAAAAAAAAAAAAAAAAAAAAACTTGTTACGTTCCCCTGAGGGGTCTAGGCGGGGAGGGGGAAGTAACAAAAGTGACCGGGTCAGAAAAAGGAGTCAGGGAGGCAAAACAGTTAAATAAAACAGTTTTATTGAAGTAATTCAACTAAAAGAGACGGACAAGCCATTATCACCATAAAACACAAACAAAACTCAGGCGTTGGTCAAATAAAGCAAAAAGTCAAAAGGAAAGCGCAGCTCACTAGCTGGAAACACCACAAGACACTCAGCTCACTAGCTGGGCCCACACAAAATGGCACTCTGGCCCAGAGCTCACCTTTCCCTGGGCTTAAATCTCCTTGATTACTGACGAGAGTCAGCTGCACAAAAGGGAAAGGTGGCACCTCAGGCAGAAGAGGTAGTGTGACACGCCCACACAGGCACCTTCAGGAGGAGGCCCTGCTAGGGCCGTAACACTATTCCCCTAGACTACTTAAAAAGATAGCAAGAAGGGTTCCCTAACATAGAGTTCAGGCTGTGTTGTGGTCACAGCAAATATTTGCTTTAAAACTATAAGAACTGCATAAACTCTATTTTTTCCTATATACTATGTAAATTTAATAAATGCACCTGTATTGCATATTTTTTGGGAAATGACTGGTGACTCAAAACTTTTGCCCAGAGCAGTAAATCCATCTTTTGTACCCTCTATGGTTTGATCTCGCCACTTACATAAAAGCAAGAACATATATCCATTCAGTCCAGCTTTGTTTCTTTATATGTTAGGAACCTTGGCAGTAGAGTCTGTGTGGGACACACAGTGTAGAAGCCATGACGCTGAAGGAGCTTTCCTAATATGTGGCACCCTTTATGTGGTCTACAACACACGCTATGGAGGACGTTCCACCATACAGTGTCTCTATGACATCCATGACACCATTCACAGGTTGGCTTGTACACATGCACATGCATGCACAGTATACACCTGCATACATACATACAGTATCTACATGACAAACCACTTTCTTTTCCCTGTGCCATCCCGTTCCCTGTGCAGCAATGAGAGTCCTGTGATGTTCTTCCCGAAACGTTACACCAGCCATAGCAGCATCCACTATCACCCCGGAGACAAGCAGCTGTATGCCTGGGATGACGGCTACCAGACGATATACAAAGTGGAGACACGCAAGAATGACCAAGTCATTGCAGACTAATATTACAACAGTGTTAATATACTGATGTTTGTTGAGGACATAGCTGCTTCGCATTGTAATGTACTGGGTACCCCTTAAGTGTAATTATTCAACATTCCCAAGAAAAATTGCTCTACTGGTGTTGTTGCTGTTGAAAGATGTGGTAACCAAAGAAATGTTTTAAAATGTTTAATTTTAATGTGTAGTTCAAGGAAAGATGTATTTTAACCTAAAACAGGGTTGTTTTCTGTCTTGGTTTACCACAATATAAGATTTACACTTTATGATTTTTGTGATCAAAAAACCTCACCATAACGATGTTATCACTATATTTAGAGAAAAGTTTTATGAGGCAAAAAAGCAGAAATTCAAATAGAAAGTTTACATTTAAACTCAAAACTGCCATTAACTGTGCCAACATATATAATGCATGCTATTTTTATGCGAATTTCTGACACTATACTGATATGCTGATATCAACTAGGCACCCCAGTGTTAAAATATGACAAGAAGCAGTTCCAGAACAAGTTTTAGTGTGTGATGAGTGGGGTGTGAGAATGTGTTGGTTAATTCTGCATCCTGTATTAAAATCTCTATTATCACTTGAAAATCATGCAAAGAAAAAAAAAAAAAAAAAAAGAGCACGTCTAGGAAAGCTAATCATAGGGTATTTTATAATCTGCTGTTGTTTAGTGCTCCTTTGCTGGCAATGGATGCTGCCTTTATCACTGTGAAGGGTTATAGAAATGAATTCCATGTCTAACTGAAGCCTTTTTAAGCATTGTACTTTATACTTTGTAGCAACACAATAAAGAGCATTTACATAGTCAGGGTTTTCAGTATGTTTTTCAGAATGATGAATTCCATCTTAAAAACTGTTTGAAATATGTAACATAGAATATGTCTTTGTCAGCTGAATAGCTGAGTTCTCCCAAAAATGCTGGCATCATTTCATTGCTGAAGTTGATGAACAGTCTACCCAGCTGTTAAAATCTTCCAATCCCTCATGTATAAGTTGCTAATATAGTAGTATTGTAAAGCTTATTTATTGCACTTGAACACAGTAGAATTACACAAAAAAAGCCTACTTAAATCAGTATTGAAGACAATGAGGAGTGAAGATTCGCAGAGGCAGAGCAAGGAAAGGACAACCAAATGTCAACATTGTATATTCTCCAAACAGTAACAAAATAGTGCTGGAAACTCTCATTTCATTTACACTACACATTCTCATCGACATCAAACATTATGCCATTAAGCAGATTCAGTTCATGTAAGTGTTGAGACGAGTGATGAAACGTGTCTCCCACTGAAAACGCATCGTCCAGCTGAAGAGAATCAGCTTTCTGGGATTTCCTTACATTTATGATTGAGCATGCATCGAGACATCAAAGAATAATGGTCTCAGTTTACGCAGAACCAGAGTGCATGCTGCATTCATTCTCTGCACATTTGCATATTCTTGTAGAATGCTCTTAAAATCAGCATCTTAAGAGGATTTACTTTTACATTATCCAGTTCTCCTCAAAAAAGTAGCGGTCTAGTACAGCAGGCATTCGGTAAGACTAGACTAAAACTTCAATACGACACATAAATTGTGGAATCTGCTTTTTACAGATTGTGTTGCCATAATCTGCAACAAACGTTATTTATTAGTTTGATATAGATGAAGGTTCTATTTTGAACTGTTTGTGACTTTTAGTGTGAGTGCGCTGAGATGGTTGGAAATGCATGTGAATCAAATGTAAATAGTGCGACAGCGCCCTCTCTTGGTTATGACCGGTTATACGTTTACCTTCGTTGTGTCCCCTTTGCATTAAAGTCTCAGAGTGGATTACTTAATTTCCCTTGTTTTAAACGTGATAGAAAATGGTGATGTAAAAGATAGTAATAATTAACTGTGACAGAATAAATATATTTCATTTATTTGCAAAAAGTCAAAGTCAAAATACTTATAATAAACCACCATTTTCAAGCAGTTTCAAGAACTTTGCTCTTTCTTTTTTTGCTTTCCCCATTAATTATCACATGGCCTAACAGGTGTACTTGGGGACCCTTAAGGGCCTGACCCCAGGGTGGAGAACTGTGAAAATCAGCTCCATGCTGACCAGATACATTCGAATACTGCGTTTGCTTCAGTGCATTAATATTGTTAAGTCACATTTCACTATATATATCAGGTCTTAAGCTTCTTTATCTTAGAAGAATTATACTGTTGTTTGATTTTTAGTCATATAGATTTATAGCATTTTCGCATCACTCATTTCAAAGTTTCTGATTTACCCGCCCATTTTCGGTTGGAGATGACGTAGGGAAAGGGGGCGGTTCCAGAGCGGCCGGTTACTTTGACTGCAGCGGCAAGAAATCATTTGGACGGTGAATTTCACTTTTCCTTTTTGGGAACGGATGAAGTAGTGTTCGGAGGATTTTCTCATCACCATGAAGCGGAGAAGCAATACCAACGTCACCAGGAGGAGTTCAACAATTAAAAGGCGCAGTGAGAATTTGCGTTTTGATGAATTCGGCTTTGCTCTCACTAAAAAAAAGGACCAGAAACTTCATCACCGGTGTCACGATTACAGGTGCGGAACAGGTTCACGATACATTAGCTCACGTTTAAGCGACTAGCCTGGCTTATTATGCTCCTCACCCGAGTCATTTACTCCTAAACGCCAGTTATTTCAGTATTCACTGTCTCAACTGTGTTCTTTAACTGTATGATTTTAATCTTGTTGTTAAAGTAAACTAATCACTTCAGTAAGTTATAGTCGTGGTGACATTAGCTGTCGGCTTTAAGAGTTTCTAACTATCTTGTTCTTAGAAGTGAAAACCTCGTTGTATTAATAAGATTAAAGTCTTTTAAATTATTTATCGCCAACTGTATTGATCCATTTATTAAATAGAATCTAAGTTCAACAAGTTGCTGAAACAAATGAGAAAAGCTGAGTTAAGCGGAATATTTATAATGTTAGACAAAGCTACTCTGCTAAAAACTATTTCAGGTGTACCTTGCAGGCTTACATGTCCACACGTCATACACGTGAAATGATAATGAAAACGCAAAAATCTCTACTTGAATACTTCCTCCAGTGAGTATTGTATTACACTCTGACTAGCTGCAGTCATGGTTTGTCAGACACTGAGCACTTAAAGCCCAGAGTTTAGAATTACTGAAAATGACAGTATCTGTCTGATTGAAAAAGCTGATGAATCAGCCCAAGCTCACCATGTTGTGTTGTCTGTCAGCTACCCCCAGCTGAGCTCAGTGAGGGTGAAAGAGCTGTGTGAGCTGCTCAGCTACTGGAATGGAGCCAGCTTTATCTGCAAGAGCCAAGTAAGACTTGTATAAACTACAAAAAGCACTGATGAAAATCTTGTGTTTTGCACATTTGGCAACCATTCGAACATGCTTGTTTTCTTCGCACTCTTGCTGTGTTTTCAGATTGAGCGATTTATCAGAATGGGTATCCCTCCAAGCCTGCGCGGCAGAGTATGGAAGTGCCTGCTTACCACTGATATTTTGAGAGATGCCAGTGACTTCAACTACCAGGTAATATACCATGTGACATCCAAAAGAAGGACATTGCAAAGCTGCACACTTTAACACTGAATTGTCATCATAAAGTTGCCCACAACGGTGTACAACCGCTGTAAAAAAGTATTTCCATGTTTGCTTTGTTTGCTTTTTATTTACTGGTGGAACATTCTGGCTTCATGGAACATGTCTTAAACAAATATAATTTATATGGCATATTTTTATAGATTGAGCAAAAAGATGGAATTGCGCAATATTGAGGGGGGAAATATTTGTCAGACTGATATCAGGACTGCTGGCCATGTCACTGAGTTAACACTTTGTGGAAAGGTGCATTGTCACCCTACAAAAGTAACTTCATCTTCGCCAAATATATTTTACAATAAGGAAAGGGAAAAGGTGTCCAAATTATGAGCTTTGAGTTTAGTGTTGATGTCATGCTTGCCATCTCCTCTGGCTCTTTATCTGGCATCAACCCCTTGTCACATGAGTGGAGGAAAGTCCCTTTTTTCCCTTCTCACAATCGGTGCAAAAGTACCAGACAAAAGTATGAGCATCATCTCTTGGCCAATATAGATTGATGATTCATCAGTGAGCATCGCTTTCAACTGCAGCCCAGGATTGTTTCTCTTTAGCTCACTGTAAGCGTATTTTCTTCTGTGTGCATGTGAGTGCTGGTTTTCGTTTCAGTTTCAGTTTTATAGTTCTTTGCTTTTTCAGCTGGGAGCTCTCTTGATGAGCTTCCTTTAAATCACATGCAAACTACAGACTAGTTTGCATATTTAGATTTCTGCAAGTATTATTTGCAATGTGATTCCATAATTTTCTTTTTCATCTACTTGATGTAGAGAAGGACAAAACACGCTGTTAATTAAAATAAGTGAATTTAATATGGTTTAGGTTTGTTTCGTGAATCCAGAATGTTCAGCTCTTAAACAGAAATAGTTTTGAGACATATTTTTGATTTCTTTATTTGCTGCAAAGTAAAAAAGTTGAATAAACATCCTCCAAGAGTGGCGATTCCATATATTTTTTTCAATATATCCGTTTTGGCCAGGAATTTTAAAAGAATTTGGCTACCATTTAACTTTAGTTGTGTCATTGAGCCATTGATTAGTCTTCCTTGGAAAAAAATGCTGGCAATTTGCCAAAGAAAACAACAAAAACAACAACAAAAATCCCCTCATTTCAGATTTTAGATGTGTTGACTAAATATTAGGATGGTTTATACTTTTCATTTGAAAATAAATTACAAATACTCCCATGAGATCTGGGCACTTATTTCGTTTTTAGTCATTTTTGACATTTCTGCAACCTTGGAAAATGGATGAGAAATGTTTCTGCCCAACTGGACATGAATGAGAAATTCTTGTGTACCTTCACATTACGTGCAGTGTCACAGGTTTGAAACCCATGTGCTTTTCCAATGATATGTCAGATTCAGATTGTACTGATACTGCAGTGTGTCACTGCGGGAGCAGCTCCAAGTTTTCCACACAGTAGTTACTGTTTGAAAAACATTTTATGTCAAACAGTGGCAGCCTGGAAGCGCACAAAAAAGAATAATTTTGCAACTTCACTGTATGAGTTCAAGTGAAACAAAAATGTGTGAACAGCTCGTGAGATGAAGTTGCAAAGAAGGGGATAAGTTCTACATCTGCTGAATCAAACCCAATTTGGCAATTAAGTAATGTTAACTAGCCAACATTAGTAGCTGTGTTATTTCCTGTAACACTAAGCAGTAGGACTGCATCATACAATAACTTGGCTAACGATAATGTTAGCTAAGCACAGGCCTAGAGACCTGCAGCCTGTAGTTGCTGAATCTCACTTAATTAAACAAAAATAACTGAGAAGGGGGGGAGAGAGAGAAAATATCTCTCCCCTTCTCCCTTCTTTACTTGCAACATAATACCAAATAAGAAAAATGTATTTGTTAATTACCTCTCTGGTAATAATAGTAATGACAAAATAGGTAAAGTAGTTATGTGCTGTAAATGTCGATTCACTAGTGGTGTTTGAAAAAAGTCTGTAAAACATAGTTTTGCAATATTTTGCATGGTGATATTGTATCGATACAGATACACCAAATATCAGTGTTTTATTAAATAATTTAAAGTACTCTGAGAATAATACAAACAAGAGGGCTTATCTCTTGCACCACCATCCTGAAATAGTATTAGTTACACAAACTTGCATTAAATTGATTCAACGAGGGGGGGGGGAAAGCATCCAACACTGAACATACTTAGTTTGACATACCTACCTTCTATGTCAGAGAGTGCTAAAAGCTCAGTCAAACAAGTAAAATAGGTCAGCAAGGTCCTTGCATCTACACAAAAATAAATAAATCTGTGGCTGCCTAGTAGAGTTGGATGTCTCGAGACCATTTTACATGGTCTTGGTGTTGTCTTGGTCTCGGATCCCTCGGTCTTGTCTTGGTCTTGCTGTCTCAGTTCAACATAGTGGTCGGGAGATTTGGAGTCAACAGTATCCATGGCACACAACGTAATGTTTTATAATGTGTCATGCGCAAAAGCATCAGCTCTAAGAGCCGTGCTTAGAGAGTGCTTTGTAGTGAATCAGAAGAGTCGACTCCCCTTGAGCGAGAGCCGGCTCCTCACTTAATTTCCTTTCGCTGCTCAGCTCTCACACAGTGGCTCAGCTATGCTCCAAGCCCTCCATAATGTGGCCAATCACATGCGAGGATATAGGATAATATCATCATGTGAAAAACGGAGAGGGTGAGAGACGCGACAGTCAAGTGGAGCGTGTGTCTGTCCCCTCAGTGAGTGAGTGAGTGAGTGAGACATTAGACAGCGGTGAGGAGGGCTGTGCGAGTGCATCGCAAAAACACATAAATATGCCTGACACCCGTAAACGAAGCAGCATCTGGCTGCAGTTTAAAGACTTTTTTGTCTCGGTCTCAGTCTTGGTCTCATCTCGACTTTGTCTTGGTCTTGATACTCTCTGGTCTTGGTATTGTCTTGGTTTAGGCGGTCTTGACTACAAGTCTACTGCCTAGTCATTTTTGGGGGGAATTTTTTTGTAACTTTCATTGATCCATTTTTTTCGGCTTATCCAGTTCAGGGTTGCTGGAGCCTACCCCAGCTGTCGTATGCTGAGAGTCGGGGTGCACACTTGACAGGTAGCCAGTCTGTTGCATGGTTACCACACAGCAACAGACAACATTTGGCCAATTTAGAATCGCAAATTAGAATTAGAGAGATTGTCAAAGGTTTGCAAATAATTGCTCTTTAATTTATATATTCAGACAGATTGCCAGCATGTTGCCATCAGTCTGAATGACTCGAGTCAACTGGCTGCCAGCTGGTTTTATTCTGATTATATTCCTATATAACCGGAAGGTTGCTTAGTGCAAATTCAGTAGTTAGATGTGAATTTCATTTATTAAAGTCAATAAAGAAGAACATAAAGACCCTGCTGTATCCACTGAAATGCAATTTCATGGATTAACAATATACATAAGATAACAACTGAACTTTTTAAAAATGTTTGAGCCAATACGCTCTTTACCTAACACCCTGTTTTTTTTTTAATACCCTAACCCAGCTGCTCTGTAGAGCCTCAATGCGTTCAAATGCCACAGTTTCATTGAAGTTTTATTCATCCATGTTACTCTGCATGCATTTAGTGTCTTTCTCCTTCAACCATTAATGTTATTGATGGATTTCTAGCCAGAGTATATGTTGTATTCTTTTCAACAGACATGTTTGTCTGAGGTGCGAGGACCTTTGGTCGACCTGGGAGTCAGTGAATACGGCATCTTGTCTGCAATCACTACACTGAGCGACACTCAGAACAACCTGGGCTTAAACCGTCAACAGTCCACCAGCCCTTCAAAGCCCCGCTACTCTGTCGATGACATCACACTCTTCAGACAAATCGCCCTGGACCTGCGTGAGTTCAGACACTCACTTTACATAGTGTTGCTGTATGTTGCACCATGTGTAGCTGAAAGAAATAAAAGTAATGCACTTCATTTGAAATGGTCCATGCCAACAGAGCGTTCCTTCCCTACTCATCGGTCCTTGATGGGAGAAAGTCCCGAGGCCATCGAGGGTCAAGCGAAACTCTTCAGGGTCCTAATCGCCTGCGCCAAATACAACCCAAAGGTTGGATACACCCAAGGTAATGGGACGAATGACTGAACTGTTTGTGCATGTTTTCACTTCCCTGCATTTTAACTGGATATACTATAGTGGTACCCTTTCCTTTTGTCTGCCTGTGCTACACAGCAGATAATATCAATAAATTAGCAACATTTTATTGGTCTTATGCTACATATTGTGGGAGATTTAAACCTAACACTGTGCTCCCTCATCAGTCAGCACACTTTTTTTGAAAGCTGCTTCAGTTATTCTATAGATACCTGCAGTATATCATGTGACCACTTGATGGAGGTAGATGACCTTTTAATACAGAGCAGAGTTGACGCTGTTTAAGTTGTTTTTAAAAATGGCTCAGTAATCATATCTTTTCCTGTATTAATTGCACATTTCTGTCATGATGCACTTTAGAATAATTTAGTCTTAAAACCTAAAGATCTGCAGAAATAACTACATAAGCTTTTATACCTGCTTTTTTGTTTTGGAATTCTGAAACATCACCATCACCTTTTCTCTGTCTTCCCAATTTTCTTCTTAAATATATAACATCATGGTTAGAATGGCATTTTAATTTTGTCTCTGTAAGAATACTGCTTGGTGTAAAACTGTAGAGAACACTTGTTATTTTGTAAATCTTATATAACCGAAAGCTGATCCCAGTTATCTGCACCAAATAGACAATACTCATAATTACATTTTGTATCTTGTTTGGGAAATGTTTATTATAAAACAATGTTGTTTGATGGCCCTTTATGAACAATGGTTTCTAGTGATCTTCTGCATGACATTATATATTCTAGAAGTCCTATTTTGAATGTCTTTTAAAATTTATGGGTGGGAGAAAAATTAATTTATGGCCAGTTTCATTGTCAGTGTTGGTGCGCTTGACAATGTCATTGTGCAGCAAGAAAACAATTAACTGATGTCAGACTAATCATCCAGTCAAAGCAAGTCAAACCTGAGGATAGACACAGCATGTGTCTGAAAATTTTCAGTTATATGCTGTGTATAACATTATTTACATGATGTCTGATGATTTAGCACAGTGCAGAGATCATAAGCAGCAACATTCTTTCTTTGCCTGTGCAGAATGTGGTGACACACACCCGTGATTAGCTGGATCTTGAGCACCCCTATAAACACGTGTATATTTTTCTTGACAAACCATATTAATGCTACCTTTTACCCTGTGCTTCATCCAGGAAAAAATGTGTGTGCATTTTACAGGGATGTCCTACATAGCAGCAGTGCTGCTGATGGAGTTGGGGGAGGAGGAGGCCTTTTGGGCTCTGGTGGCTTTGTTGGATAAACCCAAATATCTGGGTGAAATGTTTGACCTTAGTCTCACCAAGTAAGAAAACTTCAGTTCTTATTGTTGGCCTTTATACAAATACAAAGAAAATACAACCAGAGTGTGGTTTATGTGTGGATATAACTGATGTAAATTAAGGATAAGAAAAGAAAAATTCAGTTTTATCTGATAGTTGGGTTATCATGAAACGATCATTACAAACCTTTTGTTGTTGGGGTTTGGTTTTGTTTTTTTGGTGTCCCCTGTGTGTCCCTGTGTGTCTCTGTGTCTGTGATCTGCTAAACTGTCTGGCTTTTTCTCTTCTTCTTGATTAGGGTGCAGCACCAGGTAAAGGTGTTTGACCAGTTCTTAAAACACAGGAAGCCTGAGCTCTCCAAGCACATGGTGAGTCGTTTTACTTTCCGCGTTTCACTATTTGGGTTTCTGCAAACAATGAAAGTTGGATGATAAACTTTAATTTTTGTTAAATTGCTATCTGAGTTACAAAAATCCTGGAAGTAATTTGTTTCAGTTTAGGGATGCCCAAAAGTCACATTATTTTAAAGGGGGGGGACAATTTAGTGTCCTGTTGTGCCCACAAGAGGGCACACCAATACAAAGAGACATGTAACTGTTATATAGGTAGATTTGTCTCTGCATGAACATCCTTACACATATCAAGGTAAAGAAACAACACGAATAAAATTACAGAATGTAACATGAAACATTAAACACCCTGCTTAGAGCAGAGTTTTGTTGTGAACTTTTTGCTAACATTACTACAGGATTGTTTATGAATTATTCGAGCCCTAAGTTGGCCCCATGCTGTGCCTGAACATTAGAGAATTTTGTATTTTTAAAATGTGTATTAGACACAAGCTTTAACTGTCTGTATACAGTTATTGTTAATGGGTTTTTACACATGCAAAAACATGCTGAAAGAGTTGTTAGAACCAAATTAGGATTTTTACAAACAAAGCAGAACTAGTAAAATGTTAGAAGTCAGGACATTTGAATTTAGTTGCCCATGTAATGTCCATTCAATTATGCTCCCTAATTACAGTGGACCAAAACATTGTCATCTATAAGAATCAGGAAGAGATACACAGCTGTTCTGACTTTGTCACTAAGTACAGTGATCATGTAAGTGAATTACATTAATGCAACACTTTGTATTCTGTGCAGCAGACACATGGTGCTTTTTGCCATCAGATGAATATTCCATTTCACAGTAAAATGTTTGTTTTTACAACTAGCAGCTAGAGTTGAGAATATAACAGGGTGCTTGAAATCCTTGAAAATGCTTAAATTTTAATATTGTCTTTTCAAGGTTTGAAAAGTGCTTGAATTTCAGATGTGGTGCCTTAAATGTGCTTGAAACCGTATTTCATTCACCACAAATAACTATCTGACCAAGCAGTTTTCTTATCAGATAGAGAAATTAAATGAGTCGCGAAGTGTAAAGCAAAATTCCTCCGCCTGGGCCGCCTTGCACCTCTGCATCGTCAGTCTGTTTCAATGCGCCACCTGGCCCCTCCCCCCGGACAGTCGGGGATGAGTGCACAAACTTGACGATGCTGTTTTAATGAGCGTTTGATAGAAAACGACACTGGTGGAATTTGTACTCTTGAGTCACATGACAGATGAGATGATTTTCAAGTATACATACATAACACATGTTAATTTTTAAAACTATTATTATTTTGCTAGCTATCAAACTTGCTGGAGAAATGATTGAAATGCACTGAGTGTGATGCAGTATGGCAGTGCTATTATAGTAGTTAGTTAAGGCATGGTGATATATGGAATATGCTGTAAACTTAGCTAACATTACTTAGCAGTAGCAGTAATGTGAGTTACTTCACTCAAGCTTTAAACGTTAGTCCGATATTTAACTAGCCAACTTATGGCATAAGCAAATAATGGTAATAAGAGGGACTGATCAATATGGGCAATGGGAATAGCCACTTTTCTGTGCTATTGAAGTTCCCTGGCTTTCACTCAAAATCTGTTTATTGTGAGCACCTACACTAACTTAAAAATTATAAATGGCTTCTAGCTCACATTGAGGCCTGTGGGGCACTATCAGCCACTGAGACAACAGACAAATTTAAGTGTTTGCGTAACAGGACCTGACAGGAAAAATGCGTATGAACCCTGATATAAGCAAACACTGAAAACTTGGTGCTTATTTGGGTGCCTTTGTTTCTGCTGCCATTATTTGGGGAATCTAAATGGCATTGCTAAAACCACAATAACCGAAAGATTTTAATGTGTGTACGTGTATATACACACATTTGTGTTTGAGACCAGATACAGCTATGTGATGAATGATTCATCTGCAAGCTGAGGCCCTGTAATGTCTCCATCATCAGTTGGGCCTCCTTTCCCATTCAGTCTATTGGTTCGTCGCTTGTCAAAGTTGTAAAATGAGTGATTTTACGCGGGGCAAAGACCTACAGCTGTGCAGATTTCTGCCACCAAGCCTACTATTACTGAACAAGTAACACTTGTTTCATTTAGTGAACCACAGATTGTACTTTTTTTTTTTTTTTCTTCATTTGAGCTTTTCTTTACAGATGTCAGTTTATTCTGTGTACCACATACTACACTAGACATTTTTAAAATGTCTGTATCTAGGCTCAGATTTGCAATAATGATATTCATGAGAATATAGCAAGCCAACTACAGAACGCTGCTTTATCTGTGATTGCAGCAGCATTTTTATTAGTGCAAACAAAGTGAAGGGTGTTTTAGATCTTTCTTTTCCAACCATATAAACTCTGTATGCGCAAGTCAAATGTAAGCGCAAAAGTAGTAGCGCTTACCCCAGAAATGTTAAGTAAAAGTATATCACAACTGTTTAATACTTTATTCATTGTTAAATTAAAGTCACTTAACCTCATAAGTCTTCAGTAGCCTGCACTCAATTGTCTTGTATAATAAACCTTACAGATATTGCCTGCCAAGGATGTTTTATCTTAGGTTGTGCTTGTTAACTAGTTGCTTAATGCTCTGCTTTTCTACCGTGTAGCTGCGTCAATTTCTGTTCGTCACTTGCTCTTTCTGTGCAACATGCCTTCGTGGCCTGGTTGTATTTTGCAGACTGCAGTGCTTTGTTGGAGGTTGTTGAAGTAGCTCGGGTTTTAAGTCGTCATCTGAGGCTTATGCACAGCTCTTGTTCTCTTGTTGTTGCTGTAAACCATGGCCTATGCCGCTGTGGGTTTTGGGGGGGCTTTTTTGTCTTTTATTTTTATTTATTTATTTATTTTAAATCAATATACATGAGTTTACCAATTTAAAAAAAAAAAAAAAAAAAAAAAAAATTGAATTCATTATTTAGATGAATAATGAACAACAAATAACATCAACAAGGTCTTGTTTTCCCTACAAAAGTATACTTATTCAAATTAGTCTCGCTCTGTATTTTCCTGTGTCATCCACACTCCACCTGCAGTGACTCTATGTTCCATTAGTGTGGCCAGCCTCAGTTTGAGAACCACCATAAATTTATTCACTGATACCATTTGTGCTGATTAATTGTCTCTGAAGGCAAAACACACACACACACACCAGGGGTTTATTGTAGGCAGTTTTTTCCTCTCCAAACAGAAGAAGCCTATTAGAGATCAGGGGTCAGCATTTCCTTTGTAGTAGAGCTGTTCATCAGAGTCGAGGCAAACCAGCTGTAAACAGATTTTTGTACTTGTGCTGCACACACCAGACCTGAGCACACACAGCCAGGAGGCATCTTGAATGCCACACTGTCATAAAATAACCAGAGTGTGTGTTCTTTCTTAAAGTATATGGTTACAGGAAAACACCAAAAAAGCCTTTGCAAGGTTGCGTGGTTTGATTTGATATACCTTTATTAGTCCCACAAGGGGAAATTTCCTTGTATGACTGTTATCATTTTATGTAGTGGAAGGATTTTTCAGTAAGGAAATTGGCAATCAGTACTAAAGGGTCATGCCAAATCAGTCCTTCCTGTGTTTTTTTTTTTTTTTCCATCCTCCCTTCAGGAGTCAGTGGGAATCTTGTCAGTCCACTTTGTGATGCCGTGGTTCCTGACCCTTTTCACTTCCCTGCCCTGCTGGGACTCTGTTCTGGCTGTCTGGGATCTCATCATTCTACACGGTGGGTGCACAGTCACAGAACTTCACTTGGGTAACTGGCTGCTGGCCTGCAGATTTCAGTAAAGATGACAGTAAAAGTGATCTTCTAATCTAATTCTGGGCACAAAAGCAAAAACTGCTAAAATGTTAAACTACTGCTCTAACTTCTTCCCACAGGCTTGTCAGCTGTCTTCCGTACCGCTCTGACCATTGTTGAGCTCTTGGAGCCCCGACTAATGGACCTGAAGGATGAAGGAGCAATATTACCCCTGCTGTTAAGAGTACCTGTTGATGTGTAAGTAAAATGAGACTTGAGCTTGAGCTTTCTGAATGCTCTGCTGTTGTAGCATTAGTGCACAGTTATCCTTCTATTTCTGACATCTATCATTGTCACATGTCTTTAGCTTTCATGCATTAATATTTTCCCAGACCACCCTCATGTTTGAGCTGCATGGGTACAATGTGCTGCACATTTCTCAGAGCCAAGGGCTCAGTTTTTAGGCACTAAATAAAACTCCAGGCAGCTCATGAATATCAATCAGCTCATCAGACTGGACATGTTTGACATCAAGCATTCCAGGAAAAATAGAGTGTTAGTGTTTTGGCGAGGTTGTTTTCGTCCATGTCTGGATTAAACATCCTTTCTGCTAAATTAGTTTCTTCAATGGCAGCCCATGGTGCTTTTGGTTGAAGCCCTCTGTCTCTCTCTCACTATGCTGAATATAAACGTCACATGCCGACGGACATGTTTTGTTGACATGGAGCTGTAGTTATGGAAACTCAGCAGGGTCACTGGGTTTGTGTATACAGTCTGTCTGTGAGAGACGTGCAGCTGCACAGTGAATATTAAAATTCAGTTTATCATATTTGTTTTAATAGATAAGCTCCCTTCAGCTACTTGAATTCTACCCTCCTGTGTGCTTCTCATTGTAGACAGGTGACACTGTGTGGACCCAAGGTTGTTTACCTTGGACAAAGATCTGTAAAGTAGACCCTGGACAAATGGAGGCAACGCAGCCAAGTAGTTTCTATAAGTGTAACTGTGTCACAGGTAGTGATAAAGCACTTTATCATGAGCCAGAGATGGAGCATATGTACTAGATACGCACCAGTGACTTGCAAAGTAGATTAGAAAGGACCAAATATGCAGGACTATTGAGTGTAACAGCTTAATAACTGTTTAATCATGCTGTACTTGTAACATTTATAGCTAACTTACATTCCGCTTAAAAAAGCAATCAGTTGTGTTTTCTTTTATGTTACAAGGAAAGAAACAGAACATTTCGATCCATCTGTGAACCTCTTCTGCAGTTTGTAAAAGCATGCATCAAGGGCAGCACTGACAGGCCCGTTTTGTTCTAGCCCTGGCGTTCAGTGGGCAGCCTGCCATCACGTCACATTGAGAAGTCCTTGTTGCCTGCTTGGCATCATTGCAGAAGCTTGGTCAGAAGTCAACACTAAGTGGTCCGGCTGTCTCCCAGGGCAGGATCTCCTTACAGTGGGAAGATACTGCTGAAGAAAGAGTGAAAGGGGGCAAGTGGGGAAAGGAAAAGGGATGAATGGGGGGGTCAGAGAGGGAAATGGCTTGGGAGAGATGGTACAATTTTTTTTTTTTGGGGGGGGGGGTGTAAAAGAGAGGGACAAAAATGAAGGAGGAGAGGGGCTGAGATCTTCAACCTCTCCTTAATTTTCTTTAAGCTTCTCAGCTCTTTTACTCTGTGAATGGTATAAATGGGTGTTGTCATGCAGCCACATAGGCCATTCTGATTAATGAGTGGTTGAGAGGCTCATCCATCTCATGTGACTGTCTGTCTACACTTGGCTGTCAGTCAGCTGTCATCTCAGACATAGGCTATAATAATGACTCCAAACACAGCCTATATCACCAGTCAAGGAGCAGCTTCTGTATTTCATACATTATTTTTCTTTCTTTCATTTAAACTCTTGCTATTTGTTTTTCAAGGGACTCTTAGAACCACTTCTCATTGTTCTTTCTTTTCATTCACATTTTTAAAAAAAAATCTCAGGTGATTACAGATTAAAATGAGATATCACATTCTTATGCATCAATATGTATAAGCTGTTAAAACTCTTGAATTACTCACAGCTGTTCTGCATGTAAGTGCTAATTTAGCTCTTAACTCTATAATTCGATTTGCATCTGTGATCCAGGTATGTGAGTTTAATAGATGTTTTTCTCACTTTTCTTAATCTTTCTGTTCATTTCATTCATTCATTTATTTATTCATTTCAGGCACAACAAAATGCATATATTGAACATAAAGTGCACAAAACAAAAACCAAAAATCACCTGAAAAGGAGTGGGACAAAGAAAACTTATTAAATCCCACCCCTATACTCACTCATCAACAAATTTAAAAAGATTTGCATAGTAAGTTAGTCAGCAGCTTATGGAAAATTGTTTTTCAATTATCTACCCTAAAATTGTATTACTGAGCTCCAGTTGAATTCATTAGCGTACTTTTTCTTTGATATTATAAAAATCTATTTTCTTTATCAACTGAAAATGGATTAGAATTTTTTTTTAAACTCTAGTATGTACTTTTGGCTGCCCCTTTAGTTCCAAGTGGTTGGCACAGCGGCTGGATACACATGTTTTGATTTGGCACAGATTTTCCACCAGATGCTTTTCCTGACACAACCCTCCCTATTTTTAGGCTTGGGACCAGTACTAGGAATACATTAGCTTGTGACCCCCTGAGGCTGGGTTTAATGACATTCTCCCTTATTGTTAGCTGTTAGCTGCCACGTGTCTTGAACACAGTATTTGTTATGATTATGCTCATCACTAGGATTTTATCGATAATGATAATGATCAATATTCTCATTAATATTGTTGGTATAAACAAAACAACATAATGGTGATGATGGCTCTTTAAAAAAAATGTATAAAAAAAAGAAACTCAGTGATATTTTTTTTCTTTCTGTTGAGGATATATATATGTACCTTTGTTTACAAGACCTGTTAAATGTATACAGGCTATAGCAGTCTGTCAGCATAAAGCCGGCACCTTAAAAACAGCATAAAGAACTTGCAGATTGGCAACTTCAGCAAATAAATTAAAAAAGCAATAACTAGATTTTTCAGGTGGAAAAAAATGTCCACATATTCACAAAAATTCAAAGCTGTTTTTGCAGTGGAGTTTTTGCCCCCTAGAAAAGCTTGGCTTTTGACGCTAAGTGAAATTGGTCAGAATGCACTGCACCAAAAACCTCCTTTTGATTGGTCACCAGATGACTGCCCTGGCTACCCTTTGTTTGCCTGGAAGACGCTAACTTGTTTGCAAACACTCACCACCTACTCGTTTTAAGTTTCACTGCTGCTTAAAGTACAACCCAAACTGGAAATGAAGAATGTTCACCTTCAAGTTAAAAGCTGTGCGGACTTATTTCAACGGCCGGTTTTCGATTTGCATTTGCGTTTGTTTTTGTTTTTTTCTCAGTTTCATTACTACTTGGTAAGACGTTTGCAAGTGTTTGCAAACAAGCTATCTTCCATGTGAACTATTTGCAGTACTAAAATGAGCTCCATTGCGCTTCATGTCATGAAAACTCTGGAATCGTGTCCTGTAGGGTTCAAGTTTGCGCAACCCCCACACACCCAGCTCACGCAATTCCTACCGCTTGGAGTCACTGCCACCCTCTACTGCACAGAACACCAAGGCAGATTGCACAGAGACTTCCTTGTGTGGTGTAATATGATGTGTTGATGAGGGGAAATAAAATAGAGTGCTGCCTAAAATTCACACTTTTCCATCTGAGTTGTAAAAGGCCTGCATGACACACAAATTCACATATTAGTTTTTCAAACGCACGTTTCAAAGAAAAGTTTTACATGAATTTAGAAAAAAAAAATAGCCAGGAGGTTGCTGTTTAACTACCTGCTGTGGCTGAGTAAAACACGTGTTCTGGGTGGAGCAACTGAAAAGATTCTTTGTCTACTCGTTTGTGTTTGATAAACATTTCAGGCTTTTTAACCTCAAAGGTTTTAATTGAATTTTCAAAACAAGAGTTCTTATCTTTAAAAAGACATTATCTGTCACTCCACCTTGGTTGTTTCCATTATGTCATTTCTTTGTCGTGTGTGTGTGTGTCAGCCAGAGAGAAGCCTGCTGTGCACTGTCCAGCTCTGAAATGTTTTCACTCTAATCTTTTTTTTTTTTTTTTGGTTTGTTTTTTTTCTTTATTTTGAGGGGCGGGGATTGATTTTTATGTCTGCCCACTAACAAGCTGTTACCTAAGCTGTTACTGCCACAAACTACAGACATATTTTGTTAATTATTTTTATGAGTGTTGTTATCTTGACTTGAGGTCGAGTCAGCCTCATATTTCTCTGATAAAGCAGCCAGATGCACTGCATTGCTTTTAAATAGTTTATTCCAGAGACTGCTGGCAAACCTATTCAGTGCTTATTCAGTATGTTGCTTTTAGGTGCATTTGGAGAGCACAGCATGTAGAGACACAGTAAAACATATAAAACTCTTCAAGTTAAAAGTTACTTATTTGTAGGTTTATAGTCTTCATTTTCAAATAAAATTGGCTTGAATTAATTTTGTTTTTGTTTTAAATTTTGTTTCAAATCACCTTGAAACTTTCACTACCCCTCCGACTCATTTACCGCTTTCTTTCAGTAGCTACTTTTCATTGTGCCGTCTTCAGTATCTCCTGTGCAGAGTCCTGTCTCTGTGCTTCCCCCTCTGCACCCCCTCCCACTCACTTCCCATACACAGCATTCTTAGCCACCAGTCCGATCTCTTTCTTTTTTGTTTACCCCCTCCTTCGTCAATTCCCATAAAACAGTGTGGGTTATCCCTCCTCCCCTGTGTTCTCATTTTCTTTTCTGCAACCCCCTTTCCTCTCCTATGCGTCCTTTCATTCATTCATTTATCCACACTGCCACTCTAGTTCAGCTGGAGGGGTTGACACATCATTTGTTTATTTCACAGTGACAAGGGTGGCTTACAAAAAAGTCTCTGCTGCATTCACACTGAGGGTTGCTCAGCTGCTCTTAGTGAATCAAACTTTTTAAAATACTTTCTTAGAAACCTGATACAAAAAATGTCTGGGATTGATCAGCCTTGTGCTGTGTCGTATCGAGCATGTTTGCTCTTTGAGAAATTCAGTCTATGAGAGAAAGTTGACAGAAACGTCTCGGTGGTTTCTTTAAAAGATCTAACACCATCTGGTATATACTTTGAACTACTTTAAAAGTACGTTAATTCCTTTTTTTTAAAAAACAACAAAAAAACAACCTTATTGTATATTTCTACCATATTGATAATGCGTTGCGATGCGTTGTATTGTAAAGAATTATTAGGTACTGTAATGAATTTTCTTTCCTTTCCCGAATCTCTCCCTGTGGCAATAGAGCTGAAAACGTCTGTTGGTGAAAGTGCTCTGGTCAGTGACCTCCTCTTAACCACACCTTCACAATAGACCATTGAAGTTAGTTTGATGCAGATCACATGTTATTTCCAAAGCCATGTCTTTCACTTTCACTGTGTTCCTCTTAAACACTGAAGTTCAGCGATGATCTTTAGCTTTGAGAGTTTGTAAGTAAAGTGGATGTGGATACAACTTCAGATCATTTCAAATTATACCACTATAGTAATTCTTTGTCCAACTAAAGAACTCTTATCTAACTTACAAACTTGAGCGGGCAAAGTTTCAGTAAAAGCAATACTGGTCTGCTCTGTTTGTTTCTTTAGTGGTGCAAGCTTCCGGAGGATTATGGTTTATTTAGTTTTGTAAGTAAAGTTTTGTGACAATTGAAAGAACAGTTCTGCATCTCTTGCCTGGTCTTCATAAACTGGAACGTTTTTGTGTGTCGTGTATGTTTATGGCATCAGTTTGGTTTGGTGAGGAAGGATTTCTGCTCATCATACATCAGCAGCACATCACCGGCTCTGAAACGTTTGCTTGATCTTTTAATGAGCTGACAAAAACCCAGATCCATCAGAATTCTGCCTCATTCATCTATCTTCTTCCCACTCATTTCACTCAATTTTCATTTTCCGGAAAGTGCTCTGGCTGTTATGTGCAGCCATCTGTCATTCTATGCTGGGACATGGCTGAACCTTGTGATCTATCCCAATTCCAGTTAAAAATGGTTTTTAACTAAAATTTCTTGTCTGCTTTTAGAGTGAACTGAAGATCAATATGTGTATCAGGACTCTGTGTTAAGTACATATTGAAGTCGGGTTTATTTATGCTAGATGTTCTTAAAGCTGATTCCCCGAAGCATAAATCATTCATACAGATAAGTTATTCTTTATCCAAGATCCAGTTTTTACTTTACAAATCTGTATGTTACAGATGATCTGCCTCTAACACAGATGCCCTTTGCAGTGAACTCTGGGGCTAGCCTGACACTTTCTTTCTCACCTATCAATCATCTTCTCAGTTACTGTTAATTTCAGTTTCTTTAAAAGCTGGAAGCAATAAACCCAAATTAAATTATAGAAACCATACCATATCGAATCCATTTGAATAACTTTGGATGCAATTGTAAGCAGATTGAATACTACATCAGAAGTTGCATTATCATATGTCCACTTTATTTTCATAGTAATGTGTCCTGTACTGTCTCTCAATCAAAGGGCCCAGTATACTGTGTTGGTTCCTGCCCTGTGGAATACAGAGGTCCAAGACTGGGAGCTTAAATGCATGAACAGCCTGGAGCTGGATGAAAGCCACAATGAACCAAAAGCAGGTACTCATGCACTCACAACCAGAACATGTTTTGTTAGGCAGAAACTTACAAAGCAGAGGGACACTTTGGGGCACTCCGCAAATAGCCTTTCAAATTCTTGTAACTCATTCATCACTTAACCTTTAGTGGCACACATGCTGATCCTGTTACTTACACACACACACACACACACACACACACACACACACACACACACACACACACACACTTTATTCACAAACCTGTTTGTGAGAACTCTGCTACAACAGGGTGAAAACAGTTGCCCCTTGTTCACCTCAGTCCCTTTTTTCCTACAGTTTACCGCTTTATAAATGTTAAACTGCTTGTTAGGTTTTTGTCTCCTACTGAAGGGCTTTTGAATGTCTGTTGTTTTGTGCTTGCCACAAACAAATCAAAATATTTAGCTTTTATGGAAATGTTCAAATTAAAGTAAATATATATGCTGGTAAGGCACACTCTGACTCTGGGTGTCAGTTGACATCTTATAGAAACTGATTTAAAAAAAAAAAAAAAAAAAAAAAAAGGCTTCTCATGTGTGCATGCGTGTGTCAGTTCAGCTGTCCCTGGTATAACTGAACATAACAAAGGAGCTTATCTCTTTTGAAGGTTGTTCAGGTATCACCTCCACAAGACATGGAAACCCCTCACCACTGGAGTCTCATCTTCGCAAAAGACTGTTAAGAGTGTGTATGTGTGTATTTGGGGTGCATCCTGACAGACTCAGAAAGGCTAGGAGATGAGTCACATGTTGGTGGCTGCAGGGCTGTTTGTCAGTGTAGTGGGGAAAGCAGAAAGAAGGGTGGGTGTGTGTGTGTGTGTGCGCGCGCGCGTGTGTGTGTGTGTGTGCGCGTGTGTGTGTGTGTGTGTGTGTGTGTGTGTGTGTGAGAGAGAGTCAGGATGAGTCATCCTTATTTGCCAGCCTGTCTGACTGTCTAGCCCTGAAGACAACGGGGGGGGGGGGGGGGGGGAATGAGCTGATTCGTTTACTGCCTCTGACAGAATCCAACAGTCTGTTTCTTTTACATTTTCACTCACTCTGTCTGCCAGTGACGCTTAAGAATAATCAGAATGTCATTACACATTTCTTGATGTGTGGTCCACACTCTCATTAGCATTTCAGCCTCTTGAATCTTGAAACAAAGTGCCTCAGCTTTAGAACATTATTCATTTTGGAAAATAGATCTGTTCATGAAGCAAGACTTAGACATAACTTACAGTCAACCTGAACTTCCCAGAACAGTCTGCCACAGTCACAAAAAACGTTCTTCGGCCCAAGAAGATCAAATTATCCTCCATCAACAAGTACATCCCCACAGAGCACTAATCGCAGCATCAAGAAGTCATACTGGTATTACATGAAAAAGCCAAAGACAATAAGACATATTAAACCCACAAAAGAATTGTGGCAAGTTTTCCATAATCTCCCTGCCACATACCCGAAACTATGCTCGGAGAACATTGATTAAAAAAATTGAAAATGAACTTTGGCTGAAATGGAGAAGTTACAAAATACTAAATTAGAAAGATTTAGCAAGTAACTGTCTGATTTTAAAATTTCGCAGCTGGCTACAACAAAAGATAAAACTCCTTTTAATAAATTATTATAAAAAGAAAATTGAAAGTGTCTATTGAGTAAATGTCAAATTTTTAATGGCTAATGTTAACATGTGCACCAGATAAGTTAACATTTGTTCAGTGGTGGGTTTAAAAAAAAAAAAAAATCAGTTTCTCAATTCAAATGGACTTTAATCCAATATCCATTCAATAAATCCTGAAAACATTTTTTTAATATAAATGTATTTTGCAAGAAACGTCCCGATCTCAGCTAAAACCTCACAAGACCATTTCAACAACCTAAACAGATAAAACACCAAATGATTAAAGCACAGGTAAGCACATACACGGACACACCATCTGGTGCTGAAAGCCGACATCTCGCAGAATCTGAAACTGTAGGTTTCATCTCTCTTCGATCAAAGTTTGCTGAACCAGCAACAAAAGACCAAAACTATGCTTCACCTTTGGAAAACATTGGTGTGAATTCTGTCCTGCTACCACCACGATAAAATCTTCCTTCATGCTCTCTCTCAGTGTACGTCAAGGCCAAAATCCACATGTTAAGTTGTGGTTGATTCGTGGTTTTCTTCATTTTTTTGATCTACTGCAGCATATATTCAGTGGGGTTATATGCCATAAAAGACCAGGCCAGGAAAATCTCCTAAATATTTTTCTGTGTTTTATCCTGAGTTACATTGACACAATGCCATCTGCTGTTATGCTCTGAAGTGTCAGCTTTATTTTTATACCAAGATGGTTTACACAGTAATTGTAATTTTTGTAAAAAAATTTGTCAGTTTCCACATGAAATTGTCCTTTTGTGTGTGCATGCGTGTGTGTGTCGTACCATGAATTAGGACTGGGCGATATATCGAGTTTTTAAATATATCGATATATTTTTATACGAGATAAGAGATGTGACAATATTGTTTATATCGATATGTTACGTTATAATTATACTTGTGGAACTGCAAGTTTGCCTCTCCTTCATCCACTTTTGTCTCTACGCTGCGTTACTCTGCCTCGCCTCTCTCCTTCACTGAACACAACTCTCCCTCCCGCATCGCTTCACCTGCAGGTAACGACAAGATGGACCCGGCAGCTATCAAAGAGGAGCTGGTCGGTAAAAAGAAAACATTTGGAGATTACTATTTTAGTGCTGCAGCGTTACTCTCGTATTGTGGAAATGACAGTCTTCACTAGTGTGGATAGTTACAAAGCTTTCTTCGTTATGACAACAGCCAAACCCATCTGTTCTCTGATTGGATAGTTAAATTTGTGATTGACATGACATTGGTCAATCAGATGAAAGGAAGAAAAACGGGGTCAAAATTCGTACTTGTAACTTGAAACTTGAGTGCAGAGTTTCACACGTATTTTTTGGCTAAGTCCACACACAAATCTTTTTTACGCACACACAAATTCTTTTTACACATACAAATCCTGATTTACAAGTACAAAATATTTATGACCACAATTTTATGGCGTTATTTTTGTGCCACTATTCTGAGCGCACGTAAAAAAAATTGCAAGTGTTGCATTTTGAGGAGAAATTTATTTTGAGCGAAGAAAAGCTAAATTTTAGTGAACAAAATTCATTGCTGCCTGCAAATTTCAGTGTTTGCTCGCAATGTGTTGCTCGCGCTCTCAACATTTCTGCCCGTGCGCGCTCAACTCTTTCTCTATTTGTGAACAGGCATCTCCGAAAACATTAGAGCACTTATGCAAATATGTGATGTCTTGATGAATCGAGCAGATATTAGAAGTTTACACAGCACCATTCTCGCATGAAAATATCTTAAGTTTATTTTGTGACCCAGAAAGAGTAATATTTCAAACTCCGCCACTCTGCGTTCCTCCGCCACTGCCTCATTTGAGTTTGAGACGAAATGGATTCTTGAATGTTGCATTTTGTCATTGAAATAAATTTTTTGCACGCAGCAATGACTTTTGTTCACTCAAATTCAGCTTTTCTTCGCTCAAAATAAATTTCTCCTCAAAATGCAACACTTGCAATTTTTTTTACGTGCGCTCAGAATAGTGGCACAAAAATAATGCCATACAATTTGAGCCCATACAATGGTGGCAAACAGAGGAAGTCACGTAAGATTTGCGCATGCATGGTACCGATCAGGTTTCCGGTACAGATCTGGTAGCGACAAGGACCACAAATGGCACCTGTAAGAGACATGGTTACAAAGAGGATGTCAAATTCCAGGCTGTCAGTCACGCAGTAGAACTTGGGAACAGAGCAGCTGCGAAATCTGTCTGTCTTTGTTATTATGCTCAGCGTCTTTTAATTTACATTTTGACTGCGCAATTGTGAGCGTTTTGTTATGCACAAAAACAACATTGTTTTAATATATTTATCCAGAATTATTATTTGTTAAATGCTCATAATTTATTTCTGAGTAATTTTTTCATGTACATTTGCGCTGTATGTTAATAAAAGTGCCTATGTGAGATCTGGGGCGACCGTGGCTCAGGGGGTTGGGAAGCGTATCTGTAACCGGAAGGTCGCCGGTTCCGATCCCCGGGATCTCTGTCCTGGTCGTTGTCTCCTTGGGCAAGACACTTTACCCTACCGCCTACTGGTGTTGGCCAGAGGGGCCGATGGCGCGATATGGCAGCCTCGCTTCTGTCAGTCTGCCCCAGGGCAGCTGTGGCTACAACCGTAGCTTGCCTCCACCAGTGTGTGAATGTGAGAGTGAATGAATAATGGCATTGTAAAGCGCTTTGGGTGCCTTGAAAAGCACTATATAAATCCAATCTATTATTATTATTATTATTATTATTATTATTATTATCTGGGACACAGCTTTGACTAAGAACTCTTTTTGTTCTTACTTTATGGCTTTAAAAAAAATATCGAGATATATATCGGATATCACCATCCAGCTAAAGAATATCGGGATATGAATTTTAGGCCATATCGCCCAGCCCTACCATGAATATCCAGATTAGTTCAAGAAGGAATTTCTTTTCTTAGTTTTTTTTTGTTTTGTTTTTTAATAAAGGTAGGTTTTACTGTAATCAAAGCCCCAAATGCTGATGCTTAAGATTCTTGACTAGCAAAATACTGTGGTATTAGAGCGCAGGATTGACAGAGAGATGGACCTTTGTACAGCTTTTTTGACATTTCATTAAAAACCATGTGATTCATGATTAACAAAAATAATTCCATTAATCATCAACTATGATCTGTGCCATTTCTCACCAAGTTCATGTCATATTGGAAATGCAGTTTTCTTTGAAGCCACTTAAAGCTCTTTGTTTTTAAAAGTGGTAATGTGTGTATATATAAAATCTTTAATTACAACCTCTGTTATTTACAATTATAACTGCATAGCATATTAATGAGCATTTTTCATGGAAAAAATGTATATCCTGTGACCATAGGGGCCTTGGGGTCACGTCCAAAAGCAGGCTGAGTCAGCATAATCTGAAGTCACTCAATTCTCCCTTTATTGCTGAGTCAAGCTGAGAAGCACTGAGAACGCATAGATGTTGTTCTGTCCCTATCCTGGCCCCTCTTAGACCTTTCTGCTTTCTGTCCTCTTCCTGTCCTTCTCTGCTCTTCTATTATTCTCCTTTTTTATTAGGTTCTCTGTTGCCCTCTTTTCACCCTTCAGTCCTCTGCTCCACTTCATCATTTCTCCTTTCCTCTTTGTGCTGTACTTCCATTTCCTCTCTTGCCCTCATATGTCTCTTTCCTTTTTCTTTTCTTTTTTTTCTTTTTCCCACACCTCCCCTGGTGTAGTAGCAGATGCCAGTGTCCTGTTCTCCTCAGCAGGCTCCCATGATACCTACGCTGTTTTCTTCCTGTCCGCCTGCTTCTTGAGCCTCAGTGCAGTGACTCAGCACTCATTTTATTCAGTGCCCCCAAACTGTTTCCTCCAACCAGTGCTGTGTATCCTGCATACATTTGAATTTAAATACTCTCATATAATGTAATACCCATTTTGGAACTCTGAATGATTCAGTTATTAACTACCATTAAAATTACCACATCAATGACTAGGAGAGGGTAAGGAATGTTATTAGTTGAGAATAGCAGAGGTTTGCTGCAAACCTGTATAACATAACATAGTCTACTGGCTCATCCAGCAGTGTCTAGGAAAGTTTTGTTAATATCAAACCTTCGAGTTCAAATTCTATAATTGCACTAATTTTACCCTTTTTTTTTATGCCAAAGGTGTATTAGCCACTGTTTTATAGATCTCTTTGGTATTAGTTAATTTCTTTTCTATTCATATTAATCATTTATAACATCCAGCACTACAAACAGTTTTACATTTTTGACCCAGATGAAAGTGGGGTTTTGGGGGGTTATTTTTAAGGCAATCATACTGTTATCATTTTATTTGGTGAATTTTGTGTCCATCTGTTCTCTAAATCTGTTTTATCCCCTTTTCACACAGTTTTTGACCTTGACTCTTTGTCCATCTGTTATTTGGCTCCTGCGGACACACTGCAGTAGTTTATGTATATTAGCGTGCGTGTGGGTGTGGGGGGGGGTGTTTGTGTGTGTATGTGTGGCTAGACTGCGTCAGAATCTATTCAGGATCATTTAGTGAAAACGGTAACGGCACCATTTCCTCCCTCTCTGTGCTTCCTTGGTTTATGATAAATGATTCAGGCACACAATACTACCTTTGCAACTTTAGTGTATTACATTTTTTATGCTTTTGCTGTCATTTCTGCTTCAGACAGCGTAACAAGGGAGTAAGACAATATAAAACAAGTATGATTCTTTCACAGCTCATAGACCTTAACAGAACATTCTCTTAGGGTAGAGGGGTTTAAAATTAGTCTGTTTAAATAGTTGAAAATAGTCTGTGTTGGAACAAGCTAGCAAAAAATAAATGGCCTCAGAACTGGAATGACCACACACAAACGATGACAAGAGAGATGCTTTTTGTTTTGTTTTTTTTGTTTTGTTTTTTTTTTTGGTTTTTTTTTTAATTGTGTCAGAGTCCAAAGTTTGTGACCTATTTATATATAAAAAAAAAATAAAAAATTAGTCTTGCACAACTACTGCAAGCGTCCAGATGAGAAGCTGTTTGAAAAGTTGCTTTGTGTTGTGCATTATGAATGATGTACATTGTTCTACAGTTCATGACAACCACTTGAAAAATAGTTAAGGATCAGCCAATAGCTAGAATCTCTCCACTGTATCCTGGGTCTAGTACGGTGCGTCCACTTGGCAGGACACGCTCAGCCAGAGTTTCAAAACATGTTTTCCGGTGTTTGTGTGTTTGCGTATATTGGTAAATAGTCTAAAGTCAACAGGATTTCCAAAGGGGTTATATGTAAAAGTAAAGAAATGACCTGTTTTGCAGATGTCTTTATGACTCTGCAGTATTGTACATACTGTTTTCCACATCATTATCAACTTATTTTACACTGGTTGCAATTTCTTCTACTCTCTTGGCTTGATCTCTCTTGTAAAAGACATTTTTAATGTCAGAATTCTACTTTTGTAATTAAAGAATATATAAAATCTTGTTGTCAACAACTGATTGCAGCTTCTGCCTCATGACAAATGTTCTTTCTGGCTTAAAATGGCTAGATAGCATTCACAAGAGATATGTGTGACAAATATTTCATAGATTTTAGGCCAACAAGACATTCACTTTTTGCTCAGCGATCACTTTTTGGCACACCGGAACATGAACCCAGGAGGTGACCACCTCAACAGGCTCCTTTCAATGTGGAGTAGCAGCAGCTATACTCTGAACCCCTCCTGAATGACTGAACTCCTCACTCTGTTGCAAAGGGAAAAACCCATCCGTCCTTTGGAGAAAGTTAATTTCCACCGCTTGTGTCTGTGATCTCATTCTTTCACCTTTTGTTATTTATTTATTTATTTTCAATTTTTCTTTTTAAATCTTGCTAGCAAAAAGGTCAGGCTGGGATTAATATATTTATTGCCTTTCTCAACAGCAATCGGAGTTGCTAAAGTAAAATATTGTATAGAGATGTTTGAAGCCCTGTGATAGACTGACGACCTGTTCTGAGAGCACCCCGCCTCACCCTGTGATAGTTGGGATAGGCTCCAGTCCTCCCTCGAAACTGATAAGTAGAAGCGGAAGAGGATGGCCGGATGTTTGTGTAACAATCAAGTTCATCGTGTGTGTGTGTGTGTGTGTGTGTGTGTGTGTGTGTGTGTGAGAATTTATCTGGGGCATCTTTTGTTGGTTTTTGGTAGTCTAAATTCTTTGGGCTGAATTTTATTGATTAGTACCCCGAGTATGTCACCTTTCTAACCTCCATTATCCCACCTATGACCTTTCAGTTGAGAATGCTTTCTAGTAAGCTTTTCTCCTAAGGCTTTGTTGTAATTGTCCTTCATCTTAGTTTGTCTTTGGTAGTTCACTTGGAATGACACCTACTCAATCAGTCCATGATGTAATTCTCTATTAGCTGGATTTGTGTTGTAAGGCAGAAGAAGTTGGTCAGGGTAGTTGTTTTGGGTAGTCCTTTCAAAGTACACCTGTCTTTACCAGGAAATCTTTATTTCACTTAGTCTACTTACATTCCTCTCCTCTTCCTTTGCTTGATTGTCATTGGCATCATTGGAATTCCCTACCCAACAGCGAATCTCACCCAGTATTCTTTGCTAATTTTAAAAATGTTTTGAAATCATATAAATTCTTTTGCCTCCATTTTCACCACCACTTGTCTTTACATAGAAAAAAAAAAAACACACCTCAAGAAAGCAGTGTAGCATTTGCAGTTTAACATAGTGCTCAAAACTAACACAATAAAATACAAAGTCACACAATAGCGCAAATTAACCAATCAAGGAAGTAGTAGCTTCCATATTTTCTAAGGTACAAAATGGTTTATGTCACTGGAGTGGTCTACAGTTCCTTGGCCTCTCTGATGTCTTGCACTACAACATCTTTACTATTACATATGACCTCATTTATAATGGGGGCTAAATCTATGTACTGTTATTTCAATGTGCTCGGTCCCAAAGAAAACCCTTGAATCATTTAATTCTACCAATGGTATATGACATGAGACTGAAATTAAAAGCACAGCAAATCAACATATGACAGAATTAAAGAAATGGAAAATGTCATTTCTGTTCAAAATATCACTGACATAGTTGTTGGATTACTGATCTGTTCTGTTAATCAGTTTATAGGCTATCCAACTAATCTGTTTCATCATGTGCATAGTTTGTTTTACGTTAAAGAATAGTTATATTGATATTGCATCTAAATATGTTTTCATAAGTTAGGAGCTGTCACAGAAAAAACACAAAGCAAGAGACTTTAACAACAGTTTCCGTGTCCTCATGTCTCCTCATTAAATGAGACGCAGGCAGCTGGTTTGAAATTCTGCGCTTGTTTGCACACTGTCCTTAATTAGATGAAATTATGAGCCTTATTAATTATTTGTGATTTGTGTATAAATGTGTTGGATAATGGGATTAGAGGCTGCAGGTGGGAGAGGAGATAAGACTGTGCGAAGACAAAAGCTTATCTTTTTATAGGAAAGAAAGGAAAGCACTGCTGGCTCAGATCATACTGAGCCCCGGATACTTTCCTCCAGGGTTAGACCCTGAAGGTTTTCCTGCCTGGTTGCTTTCCTTTTCTCGAAGTGTGTGTGTGTGTGTGTGTGTGTGTGTTCACATACTCCAACACAACATTGACCTATTCTGCTGTTACACCCTGTGGAGTCCCTCTGGCTATCCTGGAGTATGTGTGTATTGCTATATAATTGAGGTAAAAGGAGAAACGTGCTTGTGTGGGATCAAATAAGAGCAGGAAAGAAGCACTGTTTTGTGCTCATGCATGTGAATAAAGCACCTTTGTTTACATTGTGCTGGAACTTGGCTTTCAGGCTCGAGCAGAGAATGTGCCATCTTAATAATTAATGGATTGTCTTAATTATGTTTACTTCCGTTAAAATCTAGGGCATAATTTGTTAAAGGGGTTATTCATGTTTTGCATACACATACATTTGGGTCATCTCTTTTCTTGCCAAACAGTGTAAAATGGTTTTCTCTGCTGCACTATTTTTAAAAATAGAAAATGCTTAAAAAAAAAAAACACAACAAAAAACGGTAAAACAAACAAAGGATGTAAAATCGGCATTCATACTGACCCAGAGAGAAATTGCAGGGTAGACCTGACTGTTGCCTCCATTATCACCAATCAAACTTACCTTTATCTAACCGTGTTGGATAAAGGTGTTGTGTTAGACCAAGTTATTATCATGTCACAATGGCATGGCATTAATGTTGTGGGTTTAAATGAGCAGCATCACATTCTGTTTAGATTCTTTCATCTGTGTAGTTTGACAGCTGTAATTACATGTTAGAAAATAGATAAATGACTGCTTTGATTCTTTTCATGCACTTCCTCTTGTTTATTTTTTCAATGAGCACATCCTCCCCTTTTTCTCTCAGTCACTGTACTAAGAACATTAACAGTGTCAAAGCTAACATTTATCATATCCTGCTTTTTACTTGTTACGTATTACTCATGCATCTCAGCCTCTGGAGTTCTTGTTAGAACTTTAGCCCTTTGGGGATGAACTTTGACCTTGCAGTAAGGCTTAAGCCATATTAAGAGGCACACTTTGAATGACAGGGCGTGGTAGAGGTCAATACCCATGGGTCAAAGGGGATCAGGGCCAAACAGGCCCACTCCCATCCATTATGTCCTGTTTTCTCTCCCAATCCTCTTTGTCCAAGTTTCATCAGATTAAGTTTTTATAAAAGTTAGTTTCTTGTTTGCACAAGATAATTAACTTATTCCCTGAAGTTATTATCACGAGTTAATAACTTCTTCCTACAAGTTGTCATCCCCAGACTTGTGGGGTCCACTGTCTCTTGTCCTATTTTGTTTTTTCCTCCAGTATTCTGGTTCTTACATAAGCTTTACCTTAAATGTAGTTTATGATTAGCTCAAACTTAGTTCATGGTTAAACAGAACAGTTACAATTTTATTTCTAACTTATCCTCTCCTGTGAAACTCTTTCCTACTCTATTCAGCTTGTCCTCTCTCTTTCTCATTTTGCCTCCATCCTCCTCAGCCTTAGCCTTTTCTTTGCTATTTTCCCTCCTCCCTTCTTCCTACCCTGCAACATCTATTCTCTTACTCCTGCCCTGTCATGGCCTCTATACTCTTAAGCCATTGATATACCAATACACTAAAGGGACTTTTCATTTCTTTGTCCACATTAGTGACTGAATCAGCGCATGCGAAGACCTTTTTGTTTTTGTTTTTTACCCAACTCCCCTGTCATCAGTTACTGACTGCTGTTTGCAGTTCTAACCACCGATTAATGCCAATAATAATGGAGCTTCTCCAGTCTGTCGGTTTCATGCACGCAAAGCGACAAACATTCAAAAACAAACCACAAGAATGATTTAGTTGCTGTCTCCTTTTTGAAAAATGACAACATACTGTCTGAGAGGAGATGATCTCCTCGGCTATTTAAGTGTTATTGTAAGCCCAGACTGTTGTGACAAATAGAAGTGTAGGTGTATCTGTCTGTTTGCTCTCATGGAGCCTGATGCTTGATGATTGAGTCCTTTTGAGGCGTAATAGTTAAGAGGTTAAGATTAGATATGTCCTAAATCCTGAATGTGTTTACAATAACTCATAATGGGAGTTAAACAAGTTGAACCATGTTTTGACTTAATGACTTCCCTGTTTAAGGTAAATTGCAGAAGGATATCAGGTGCCTATGATGCTGGATGTTTATTTACTATACATCATTTGATCATGCCAAGACTAACACTTGGCACTATCAAACACAATTTGTCAGCTAAAAGGAGCGTACAAGAGCAAAGGGAAGAAAACACAAAAAATAAATTCAAATGTAGGAACTGAAGCTTATAAGAATTAGAAGTTAAACCCAAAACTCTGTAGAAACAGGGGCGTAGCTCAAATTGAATAAGAATAAATAAGAACTAATTCTCTAAATTACTATAATGAAAATGAAATGGGGTTCTAAGTCCTCAACTAAGAAAAAAGGTCAAAACTCTGAGATCACAACATGTTTGAAAGGGTGACTGCCATCGGATGAAAGGAATGGTGCAGACAGCCAATCTGCCAATCACAGGCCTAAAATAATTTACTGATCTATGTTTCAAAATCTAACATCTTAACACAGAAAGTCTTCAGCAGGAAACAAAAGGTCTCATCTTAACTGAGTTAAATTATGATTAATTAAATGTTTAGAAACTAAATGTTTTAGTTTCTACACAAACTGTTCGTAAGGGTGAAGTTGAAGTGTGTGTTTTGTTGCATTTTCCTGAATATACTGGGTTTATTTTTAACCCCTTTATCTAATTTCCTCCTTCTGTCGTCCTCTTGCCTTTCTGTAGCCAAATGATAGTTCTTTCCTACTGTACCCTAAGATACATGCAGACACACAAACCCAGTGAGTAACATGGCACAGCAGTTCATAGGAAACAGCCAGTTATTTCAGTACTTTCAAGACCTTAACGGTCATGTAAGTAAACTTTAAAATCAGTATTGTATTTAAACTAGATTTAAAATTGCTAATAATTAAGAACAATTTCTGATTTATAGTGGTGGCTTTTAAGAGTATGTCCAGAAAGGTCTTTTTTGAGTAGTAAAGGGGAGGGTCTGTGTTTCTTTCTTTAAGTGGACCGTGGCCTCTTTGTGGAAATCCCCTTTCTTTTTCAGACTTCAGAGATTATCTCAGTGTTCATTTGTCTTCGTCTTTCCTACAGTTTTTGTTCTCGTGTTTACCTTTTTGTCTGCCTTTTTTTTTTTTTTTTCCTTTATTAGTACTAGCTGTATATATATATTTTTTTTTTTTCTGCTTGCCAATGCTCTAGTCGGCCTATTTAAATAGAGCCTAGAGAATACATTTCTAACTAAAATGTAAAATATTGAAGCTTTATTTACTTTTCTATAAGACTGACCAGAGGCAGACCTCTAAAATCAATCAGTTGTTCTTGGAGCCTTTTATTTAACCATCTTAAGAATTTAAGATGGTTAAATTCTGTTTTTATTTATTTATTTTTGTTACTTCAGCTAGCCTCTTCCTTTTTTTTTTTTTTTTTTTTTTTTTTTTTCTTCTTCTTCTTCTTCTTCTTCTGGAGACTTCCCTCAAAGTTTAGGGCATTTAGAAGAATGCTTCTAAATAAAGGCTTTAAAATATTGATTTCTTCCTGTTAGAAGGGAGTTTTTCCTTCCCACTGTCGCCAAAGTGCTTGCTCATAGGGGAATCATATGATTGTTGGGTTTTTCTCTATGTATTTTTGTAGGGTCTACCTTACAATATTATGCATTTAGGCAACCATTGTTGTGATTTGGCGCTGTATAAATAAAACTGAATTGAATTAATTTCAGGAATCAGCCAGAGACATAAAAGGACTACTTGTCCACTTGTTGCCAACCAGTAGCATACTAGAATTTTAGTGTCTTTACCAAAGCAAATATTTAGAGTAAAAAAAATTCTCATCTGTGTCCTTGTTGTCTGACTTATTAGTCTGCAGACTTAAGATTGATTAGTCATGTCTAGTAGGCTAAAATAACAAGAACTTTGTTAGGCCATCTATCTCATAAGAGATTATGCCCCTGGTTTAATGAGTATAACGTATGACGTGCTGAAGAATATCCACAGACATGTTTCCACTCGAACAGGTTAATTCACAGTTGGGTGTTTTTTGTTTACACTTGGTTAACTGTAATGTCCGCTCTGAATGCTAGAGTTGTTTTTCACTTCAAGCACACAGTGTCAGTGCTGTTAATGTATACTCAAAATGTAATTATATAATTTGAAATCAGTCATTTGACTGTGAAAATCAACAGTCAGTTATTTGGTTCCACCCTGATTCTATGAGCCATTCGATCTCTACAACCACAGTGAGAGCTTGGGCCATAATTCTGGCCCTTGTCCACCTTAAAACATAGTTATCATCCTTCATATCTTGGTGCACACATGGATAATGTGTCTTCATGACGCATGAACCACCGCATTCTTTCTTTCTCTAATAAATAAACGGAAACGACTGAGGGTACCTTTTAGCTTACAAATAAACTATTGTGAATGATGTGACTGATCAGTTGATTACTCACAATGCTGATTTAAATAAGAAATGATATTTTTCATCATGTCTTGTTTGTCCTGCAGGACTTTTTTTCTTTTGTAAAATAAATTAGCTTCTGCAGTGTGCAACCTAAGGTCCGCAGTCTGTGTGTTTATTACATCACCAAACATATGAAAAGATTGCTTAGTAGACAGAAGTCCTGTCATTTACCCTCGGGTCATTATGTCACACTAGAATTTCCAATTTTCAAAAATGCTGGCTGACAGCTTTTCTGCTTACTACTCGTAGTAAAACCTTGTGTTTTCTGCGCTGACTCCCAGGTGTCACATGTCATTTCCAAACTTATTGCACAGATTAAAGAGAAAATGGAACATGGTAAACGTCAAACATGGCTCTGACTATTTGTCTCCATGTTTCTCGTCCTCTTCTGTGTTTCTTCCCTTAAGACATTTTGTGTGTCCATTACCACCCCTCCTTTTTGTAAATGATCAGCACTTCAAAGCCTCCATTGAGCAGTGTCAGTAAGCTCCCAGGCTGCAGGATCTGCTGAGCCCAGGCTTACATTAAAGCTTATCCAATCCCAGCTACAGGTGTGCTGCGCTGCCTGTTCCCAGGGGACAAGAGACGCTTCAAACACACCAAAACACAACCTTCAAAAGGCTGCGTGTCATCAGCAGTAATTCCTGAACACTGAGGAATCAGCAGAGTGCTCTGTCATCTGAAACTGACATTGAGAGAGTGAGAGAGAAGCAGAGAGAGTGTGGGCAGAAAAACACACTGTCATTCATACCTTCTCATTATATCCCTGAGTCACAGAGAAAGCCCGGAGCTGAGCTTTCCTACACTCACATTACCAACTGGTTGTGTGGGAGTTGGGATTTTGACCATATGTAGTAATAGCTGCAAGTAACCACATCACTATGTTTGTGTTGGTTTTGTATATTTGTCTTTCTGTTTGTGTATATACATGGATATGCATGTAGGTGTGTCTAAAAACAGACCTTGAGGCATGCTGTGGGCATGTGGGGATTGGAGGTGGAGGTTCTGGTGGGGGATCATTATTCCTCCAAGGTGATGAAGGGAACACTCGTCTATACACTTAGCTATACATTGTAAAGAGATGTTCTAAACCTGGTTACATTGTATATCGATGATCTATAGTGAATTCAGGTCGTGTTTTGAAACTCTTCACAATTGTATATCTATTGTCCTGTAAATGTGAAGGTGATCTGAAAGTATATTATTTAATTTTTTTACTTGTTCAAAGTTTTCAATGTTTTCTTCTAACAAGGTTACAAAAAGCTGTTATGTCCTTCCCACTTTACTTTGAAAATGTTTTAGCTGTCTTTGCTGAGTCAAACGTGGGAAACTGTGAATGGCTTCTGTTCATCTGGACGTAGCGTTTTTGTCACTCATCCAAATGACTTTTTCAGTCGAATGCCTTATTAAGTTTGTCACCTTCCAGTTGGAATTTCTTGATAATCTCAGAATATTTTCATAGTGATCCCTGAAATGGAATCTGCCTCATCTTGAGCTGTTGTATCTCTGCGCGTAGCTTGAAGTTAAGTCTTAGCTAGTTTTAATTAAATAGATTTCCATTTGGCTTGATACTCAGGGATACCCCAATATACCATACATAACATAATATTCTTTTAGGTCGACCAACTCTGTTCTTTCCAAACTCTTCAGTTTTCAGGATCAGAGCATCATGTTAACTAATGATATGGACTCAGCTTGTGAGTTTCAAAACAAGATCAGATTTTGGATGGTGGTTGTCTCCCAAATTTTGATCAGTCAGACCAAAAAACAAACGACACACTTGTTTATGGTGAATGTGAGATGAAGTTTTCACTGAAAGCTGCAGAGGTATCAGGCATTAATGCTCTCTTTGTAAGCTCTGACATATATTAGGAATAACTAAGATATTGCAGATCACAACGTAAGCGCAACATTACAAGTTTTCTCACATATCAGGTTTTTTTCTCCTTATAGCTAATTAATTTGTCCCTTTTTGTAGAGCCACTCAACACCACTCATTTACCTTACACCAGATCTTATTAGATTAGATTAGACCAAGTGCTGGGACATGAACTTTTCCCTAACCCTCTGGAGAGGCAGCTCCATTAATCTCTTGCAATTTGAGCCTGTGTCAGCCCTGTGATAGACTCTGGGCTTTTCCAGCCTGTAACCCACCTTTTCCTAAATATGTGCCAAGATAAACTGCACACTCTTCTGACTCTTCTCAGTTTAAGGGAATAATTGATAGTGTTGATACATTGAACTGTATATTGTAAGGTTTGGTCTGATACTGGACAGTGTAGCTTTTGTCCTGTAATGCCTGCGTGTATTGTTTAAATCACTGAGGTTCTGTGAAAATGCCGACTGTTAGGTGGCAGCTCCAGTGAGGGTAGACGTGCTTCTAGGGTGAGTTTCAGCAATAAGTCAAACACACACAACCATTTGGAACTTCTAATTATAACACTGAGTCATACAGAAACTTTGAGTTGAGGTCACAGGTGTTCCTGAATCCATGGTTAGTTTTTATATACGTATGTTTAACTGTTTCAGCTCTATGATGTCACAGATAAAGTATATGTCAGAGACAACTATTTGTATTTGCTATTAAGTCATTCCTAATTTGTACCCATGCATACACACGACACAACAGCAGTGAACATACTTTCACGTTGTAATTTATTTTAAAGAGGCGATGAGCTAATGCCACATGTTCTCATCCTGTTAGTCTTTGGGTGGCTAACGGGAAACATGCTCTAACATGTCAGTGTTTTGAAGTTGGCATTTGGCTATGGAAGGTAACCTCTCCTTAACTGATGTCTGACAGTGATTGAGATGGATCGCAGGGAGGGAAGGAAGCAAAGAGAGACATGAGGCTACGGGAGAGAGCCATTGGCAATAAAAGGGGGGAGGAGGGTGTGTCTGGGAAATGGACTTGTTTTAACATCAAAGATAACTGTACTCAGGACCCAGAAAAGACCTTGCATTTGATTGGGACACACTGCGCTTTACCGTTGGCTCTTCCTGTTTGCCAGAAGCCTTATCCTTATAAATTAGAAGTCTAAACCACCATTCCCACCCACATGGCACAAACCTGAAATAAATTCAGCGTCTCAGACCAAGTTGATATTTTAGAAGTGTTCATTCTGCAGATTCTTGCCACATGCTACAGGTTAAACCCAGTTACTGCAACCATACCACAGCTTTATCTGGCTAGTTCCCAAAATGAACACGAGAACAAGGCTTATTACCATATAATTATACAGCATCTCATTTGGAATTAATGGTTAAAATGTAACATTTCGTGATGCAATTTTGAATTTATTGTTCTCTTGGTGTCCAGGTTTTGTGGTAGCAAAGTGAGGCACAAATCATAATGCTTCCTCCACCATGCTTGACTGTTTGGGTTCAGTTCCTTTTTCCTCCAAGCCTAAACATATGCTTTACACCAAAAAGTATAATATAAAAAACATTTTAATCTGTCCAGACAACATTGTTTCAAGCATCTTCAAGTGTTTCTACGTATTTTTTTTTTGTTTTTTTTTTCCATAAACTTAAGACATGGCAGTTTTTGGGTGTTTTTGGAGTGCTTAACATCATTCTTATTTTGTGTTTTACTGCTTAGACTTTAAGTAACCAGACTGTATGCTTTTACACACAGAGAGAGGCACCTTTTTATAACCCACACTTTCAGCCTCATCTCCTTAATTTGGAACACTTTACTCAAAGTACCTTCTGGAAGAGTCACCACAGAGATTCACTTACTTTCCCAGCTTGGAAGTGTGATTGATTAAACAATGTATTCAGTAAAGACACAATAATCCAACTACTGGAATAAACTAAAAAACACATACATTGGGTTGTATATAACTGTGACTTGGTTGCAAATCAGACAATTTTATGGCGAGTAATGAGTGCTGAAAATTCTGGTAGTTTTGGTAGATTTTGTGTGTATGTTTCATGTGTCGACAAAAAAACTGTAAAAAAAAAAAAAAAAGACTTGAAAAGATTTCCTACTGTTTGCCTCTAATGTTGTAAACTAAACTATTGTGTCTAAAATCTGATGTGCTGTTTTTAGAACAAAGTGAAACTCAGGGCACACTGTCTGGTGAAGTCACAGAAGGAAAAGAGAAAGAAAATGTATCACCATCATCTGTGGGAGAAAAGACCACTGAGAAGGGTGAGTTTCTGTTGTTTGCCCTTATGTGCACAAATGTTCATGTGTTCATACATCATTGGTCTACATAATATGTTTTGAAACCCTCACATCCATGTATTGAGCGGAAGTGCTGAAAGGGCCATACTAAAACAAGAAAAAAGAAGTCTAATTTAGTTGAGCTGGTTCAAAGTAGGGTAGAGCCATGCAAAATGTATGACAAGTAGAAACTTGTCTAATAGTTCCATTTAAGCCACAGTACTGTTGCAAGACAATCCTCTCTAATATTTTAGCTAAACTGCTTGTCATCAGTTTGCTTAAGGAATCAAGGCCTCAATTGTAGAGGAGAGACTCCACAGTGAACTACAGTAAACATCATCGTCACTGCAGCTGGGTTAGCCGCTTTTTTGTCGAAACACTGAGGCTGCTTTGGCTAAATTTTGTAATACTTTATATCACACACATGCTCCTACATATTTTACAGTCAGCATACATCTATTTTAGTCAGAAATGCAAGTGAAGTGTTGTCGAGCACAGCCAGCATTCCTGCTGAGTTTTCACTAATAACAGCCTCCTTAACACAGTAACCTCACAGGCTTCCTCTAATGTGAAAATTGGCTACTGAAGGCGAGAAAAAGAATTACTGGTTAGCAAAGGTCACTTCAGCCTGTTTGTTTCACACAAGTCACAACAGTGGTTGGTGGTGACATAATCACTGGCCCCAACGACCCAGCAGCTGGCCAATCAGCTTGCCAGACAGCAAGCTGATTTTTTTTTTTTTTTATATTGATTTTTTTTTTTACTCTGGGCTGCTGATCATGTCAAACTTTGAAATACCTTATTGGAACGGTCACTGGTCTGTAACAACGAAAAGTTCCTGCCCCAGGTATTTGAGCCCCAGGTCTTCTGAGTAATTCAAGTTAACACATTTTACAAGATGAACGGAAATCACACAGCTGTCTTCAAAGTTGAACCTTACTAGTAGGCTAAGGCTCATAAACATAGCTGGTACATTGTTAAAATGTGATGGATGCTTTTTTTCAAAATCGTGCTTCTGGATTTTAAAGTCAAAAATGTTACAAGAATATTAGGATGTTAAGGTTTTCACAGGTTTTCTTCTAGCACAGCTTGATGGCAGAAAGATTTCAAACTGCTAAATTAATGCTCACTTTCTGATGTCCTGTTGAAATGGTATACTATATCAGGGTCTCCTTTCAGTACACTGTAAAAAATTATCACAGTCCTTTAATCACTTGCATAAACATGAGATGCATCTACAGAGTCTTTGACTGTGGTTGTATGCATCAGTGTGCCTGCACACAAACATGGACAGTACACTTTATAAGTGAGTCTTTGTGTTCACAGCTTGCCTAAGCAGGCAGATTCTGCCCCCTGAGTAAATATGGGAAGCTACTGATAACATTCATTTGTGTATAGCAAGGACGCATACACACACACCAAAACACACAGTACACACGGGCATTTTAGTAGGGGCAGCTCTGTCATGGAATGATAACTTATTTTGTTACTCCAGCATGCTTTGCCTACAGCACTATCTGTACTGTGTACCTGAGATTTTGTTAGTGGAGTAGTACTCAAGTCCCACATATGTGTTCAATATCCGAGTTGAATAAAATTTATTACAGCAGATTTACACCATCTTAAATGACATTCCCTGTTTTACAGAGCCAGGAAGCAAAAGGCAATAGTTCTTCTGAATTAAAGATCTAGGAATTTCTTCCAAGCAGAATGAGAGATTCTTGTGTTGTGTATTTTTGCCTACAGTCACACTTCCAGGTGCTGTAAATATACTGACACGGGTGATGCGCCTGGCTCAACGGCACCTTTTGGACCCAATGGGGCGACAGCGGGTCGAAAAAAAGAGTTCACAAACACAGGCAGCACCCAGACAGCAGAGTCCTGCAACTGGACGCTTCTGCGGGAGTCGGGCTTCGGCTTCATTAACACAAGCGCAGGTAAAACTTGGAGACATCTTGCTTTGAAATACAGCTAAACCATGACAGTAACAGTAGGTTTTAAAGCGTGTAACTCACAGCACAAGCCTTTTTGTATGGAGAATTGTTGTGTCTTCTACTCAGAGATTTAGATAAGATGTTTATTATTACTCATACCTGCATGTTCTGCAAAAAGCTATAGATTGTAAATTACAAGTCCTTTAAGTTTCCGTAAGACAGGTCCTGGACCTTTTTCTTTTTGTAGGGTTTCTCTGATTCACCATTTGATTCCATTCCAGCATAAAACCTTTGATAAAACTGCCCATGTATCATAGTCACACCTGAGTTTTACAGACCTTGTGTATGAACATGTCTAGAGATAAGATTTAGAGTTGCTGGTAGGGAGGTTTTATTACCATTGGACAGGCTTGCCTGGCTGCTTTCCTGTCTTAGTTTGTTGCCCTGAGCTCAATGGCTGCTTGCCGTAGGCCTGTTTTTTACTGGACAGATATCAGAGAGGACCTGATCTTGACATCTGTCATATTTTTCTAAGCCTTACTTTACTACACATGCAAAAGTATACATTTATTATGAAAACTCACTTGTTCAGTATCTTTTTCTTTCTTTTCCATTGTGACTGACACAAGTGTTTGATGACTGAGAAGATAATGATTAATAACCACATCCTTTTAATTATTTTCCATTTAACCCACCACAGAACAAAAATAGAAGGTGTGCTTGGAAACCCGATCACTGCCGTTGTACGTTACTCTGGTTTTTGTTTTGTTTGGCTCGCTAATAATAAAGTAATAATAACGTTCGTATTCACAGTTCATTCAGATTCAAACTTTCTTCCAAGCTGTTCTTTGAGTGCTCATTCCCCTTAACTTCAATTCTTTGCAAGATTTCCTGCCGTTTGGAGACTCTGATTTTTCTCACCTAAATTGAGTTTTCTTTTGTTTTTAATTTAACCAGCATTCACTGAGTGCCAGCATCTATGAAAGCCTTGAACAAAAGACCAAGTGTCTGACGACAAGAGTTTCAACAGCTCCATTCACAATCCAAAATCCTTTAGCTAAAGCCAATCTGGGCAGCAAGAATCACCAATTTGGCATCTCATGTAAATCACTTGTGACACAGCAGGGCTTATCTCTATAGTCCCCATAATGACTTTACATAATGTTTAGTAACAAGGATTTTCTGAACTTCTAACCACAAGTGTTTGTATCCTTACGTGCCAGCACAGAAGCAGCTACAGTAAGTTTGGAAAAAGAGGATTATTTGTCGGGGCACATTCCTATATCTTAAAACAAATGCTTATTATTTCAAGCTTGGTCTACTTAGTGTAGTTCTTCATTATTAGCCTGATGACTGAATAAATAAACTGGTCATGTTCAGCAGCACAGCTCAGTTAGACAGTGCTGTGAGCATAAAATTGATGGAGCTTTGGGTTATGAAACCACACAGGTCATTAAATCTCTGGAGGTGGTTGCATTTGGACATCCAGCTCTGTTCATTCGTTTGGAACTGCACTTTGACACCACAGCTTGGTACATAAAGGATTTTCTGTGAAAACAACTTTTTTTGTTTAAGTGACCTTTTTGTCACAAACAAACTGTTGCTCTGATTGTCCATGAAGTAAGTGACAGAATAACTGGATTTCTTAGGGTTTTGTGAGAGACTTTGGGGATGCAACCTGGAAACAAATCGGAAGAAATTTAAAAAAAAAACCATAAAGATGATCGATTCAAAACTGGAAGTGAAAAATAATAGAAATAAGAGCAGCAAAAAAGAATTGGAGGTGTCCAATTGATCTAGTGTGCCACAAGCAGACAAAGTTTGAAAACACAAAAGTGCAAAGAAGCTTCAGTTAATTCTGTTGAATAACTCTTAGAGGATTTTATTAGCTTGTTTTCTGTCTGCCAATCACGATCCCCGTTCATTGTCTATAAAAGTGTTGAAGTTCAGTTTTGGCACAATCAACATCAACAACAGCACTTTGTGGTAAAGAATCAAATTGTGTAGCATTTAATTTGTGTGTGTGTTTGTTTGTTTTTAATTTATAGAAAATACGCACAGTTGGTATGACACAGTACCGTCTTAATACACATTCATAATTAATGATATTATGTCACTGTAGCTGATGAGACAGAATGGGATACATCTCATCGCTGTGATTCAGCCCCAAATCATCTGGTTTCAGCTCCTTTACCAGCTCCTTGTTTCTTCTTTCAGATTCGATCCAGGAGGCGGACCCAGCAGAGAGGCGTCACGAATCAGCCAGTAGTGGAGGAGAGCAGTGACGATGTTACTGTGGGAGATGCAGAAGATTGCGAAAAAACTGAAGGGTAAGGAAGTTTAATTTTGAGATCTCTGTACTCAGCCATATTTTTTAAAACTTTATGCTTGACTGTGGTTTAGAACAGTGTCCACTGTTCCACAGTGGATGAGTCTTTTGTTTGTTTGTTTGAAAGGAACAGCACAAACAGATGCGTTTGTCTAGGATTTTCCAACGAAATATGTACAATCCACAATAAATCCTTTAGAAGCTTATACACATTAACACCTTCTGATATCATCATTACTCTTCTCTCCATTTCAGACTCCCTTTGTTTATGTACATTAAACAAAGTCATGACACCCTCTCCTTTCATCAACACCTTTTCTTTTATGCTCATTTAAGTGGTGGGCTCTTTGATTCCCACAATCCGGTAAAATTTCCCCTGCAGCTGTTTGGGCTGTAAGAAACCTTTTGTGCATGAGTCATTAACAAATTGGAATGTGAGATTATAATTTTGTCCTGAGGGCTGCTCATCATCAGTCCCTTTGTCAGACTATGAAACATTTTCATAGTTAGGTGTGTACAAACGTAATTTGGTCTTCACTTTGTAGGGCTTATTCAAGAAACTCTTTATCTCATAGGGACTTTACTGTATGAGAGGTTTTCCCATGCATACTTAAAAGTGAGTAGTAGATACTTTCGGTTGCTCCGAAACTTTAATGGGGTTCCCTCTGCGGATTCATGTGCATATTTACTCCAGATGGCCTTAATGCCAGACATGTTTATCCAGGCTTGGGACAGGCACTGGAAGTAAATTGATTTGTGACCTCCACCGCCCATGCATATTTAAAAGTGGTTATGCACACACGCAAATTAGCCCACACATACATAATACAGTTAACAATTAAAAGCATGAGGAACAACACAAACAGACGCAAAAACTCGTATTTAAACATGCATGTCCTAAACTACAGGATTGGGCTAATGTATTTTTTCTTTTCATTCCTTTATTTACAGTAAATATAAAGGGAAACTACAGAAAGGGGTAATTTAATGTCAGTGTTACATTTTCCCATTTTATTGGTTTCATTTGTTTCACTGGCCCATTAAACATTTAACTGGTTTTAATTACTTTTAAATATGTTTGGGTAGCTTAACCTTAAATATTTAGTGTAGAGCACTAAGATTTTTAACAATCAAAACCTTCAGTTGTGTTAAAATCTTAACAATATATGTGTTGGAGTAAACACTGTGCCCCGTGCTCTTGCACTCACACCTGCATGCTGCAGGTACTGACATAGAGGCGGATGGTTGATGTCTTCCTGCAGCAAAGTTTACATGAAATCTGCCAGATTTGCAGTTTATTTGCATGGGCAGACAAACACAGGCAGCTTTTGTCTTACCTCATTTTAAAACAGCTTTTTCACAGTGTAAAACCAACCAGCACTGGATGGAAGTAAGTGAAAAGTGTGTATGTGTGTGTCAAAGAGGAGAGTTGGCAGCACCACAATGAACTACCACCATAATAACATGATTACTGTCACTGCTTTTTTTTGGTTATTTTGTATTTGTTGTATGTAAGAGTAAGAGGCTGCCTGGGCTGATACTCATTTGCTTTTGTTCGTGCACGTATTCCTAAATACATTTAACAGTCTGGATGCTTCTATTTTTAGTCACAAATGCAGGTGAATCGCTTACACTGTCCAGTTTTGCACACCCTTCCTGCTGTTTTTGTTACCTGGGATACTTTTTTTTTTTTTTAACCTGCCAATCAGGCCGCTGGTTTTGCCAAACACCATGTAATGAAACCTTAATCCTTACATAAGAACACAAACAGTTACAAATTGTGCTTGCTGCATGGTAGCATACAGTCATTTAATTTTTTTTTTTTACTTTTACAATTTCACAAAAGTCACTTAAAGTATTGTTCTCTATTGTGAAACCAACTCTGTTTTCAGCAGCTTTTAGAATTTCACAAAAGTCTTCTAATCCTCCCATTGTAATGGTTTTTTTTCCCCTCTCATAGGCTGTCACACTCATGTTAGTGGTGTGTGTGTGTGTGTGTACATGTGTGTGTACTCATGCATGTGTTTGTGCTCATGTTTCAAGCATACTTGTCATTCCTCGCAGCTTTTGTCTTCGTGTCAAGTGGTTTAGGTTGTTGTAACCAGGCTGTGGGTCACCAGGGGTCACCACTGGGATTATTGTAACAGGGTGGCAAATTAGGGGATGAGGGTTAGGACCAGGCGGTGAAAATGCCTACTGTCTTAACAAGCTGACTTGTCTCACGCTGTCTTACCTTTGTTTGAATGATGACGTATTCACAATGTGGAGGTTTAAAAATAGCCAAATCTTGCACCCAATCCTTGGTGAATTGGATGTGAGCCTCCAGAGATTTATGATTGCAAAACTGGTTCGCCGTGTATGACTCCACAGACAAGGTACGAGAATATATCATGGTAAGTCAATAGCGGTTGGTCTTTAGGGTTTGTACTCCACTGCTATAATTCATATGGGTCCACATTTCCAATGCACACTATTTTTTGCAAGTACCGTCTCTCTGCATCCGGGCGCAATCTGTCTCTATACCGTCCTTTTTCTTTTGAGCTGCTTTTAAGTATGGTTCGTAGCAACCTTCCAACACAGTGTGTTTGTTTTAATTCGTGGCCTGCCAGTATGGCTCCCACAATGCATTGTGGCGTTACGTCAACTCCAAAGCCCTATAAAACCAAACTGAATCCCCTTCGAGATGAGTTGCGTTCCAGATGCGTTTTTTACAGAAGGAGAAATATTTTGGTATTTAACAATAACGATAATAATACAAGTGTGACTGGATGATATACCTTTTTCAGAGTCAAACACTAATGCAGGTTTAGGATGATAGCATTGGTAATTATTTTCCATTATCAGAGATGGTAATAGAGCTGTTATAAGTTATTATACAGATTAATTAAACCTCATATTAGCCTGTAAGATTGTTGTCACATTAAGAACACACGTTTTAAACATTAGATGATTTCTCGTCACGGCAGGTCAGTGAAAATGAAGCAGTTCACACCACCCAAGTGTGAAATTAAAATGTTCAGTAACAAAGACAATGAGAAAAATCCTTTGCACATCTCACTTGTGCGGAGTTTTGCATAATTTAAGTCTGATCCAGTTTGTTAGCTTTGTTCTTTTCTTTTTGTTTCTCAGCAGGGCTTCAAGGATTCAGTAAAAATACATTTTTAACATTGCTTACTGCAAAGGGTTTCTAAAATGTTCTTAATTTAATCAGCAAGTCACTGAGAGGGTGAGCTCTGTTCTCTTCTCTTGAGGGCAAACAAAAATACTCAGTTTGCATCAGGATTATTTTTTCTGTATAATGTGTTCACAAACGATTCATATGTTGAACCAGGACTTGAGAGTTACTGTGTGCTCACAGCAAACATCAAAGAAAAACATCTTGCTTAGGATCCTATCAGGCTTGGCTAAGTAGGGCCAGCTTCAGCGGGGTCAAAGTTCAGGGATTGGTGGTAGTGTGTGACCCCTGTTACACTAAGAGGTCACACTACTTGAATACCACAGTCACTTGGCATTATACCAAGACTGCGTGACATACCTATCCCTGTGCAGTGTTTGAGTATTTTTGCTTAGCCTTTGTCTCAGAGGTATACTGTCAGACATGTTGAATTTGTTAAGAAACCAGTAGACAAAACATGAAGCGACGTACAGGAGGCAGTCCATCAGACAACAGTAGGAATGCTCTGCGTTCCTTTGTGGCATTTGTCCCTCAGAATTCCCCCTGGCCTCCCTACCTGCCTAAGCAGGCTTACATACATTCAACAGATGTGATACTTTTAATCTTCAAATCTGGATCCAAAATCTATTTGGGAAAGTTCTTTATGGTATGGAATAACTTTTGAAGTCTTGACATTAGCGTCATTTTTATGTAATCCCACCCCCGATATTGAGTTTCATTGTATTTTCCATTACAGTATATGCATGTTTGTCATGAGATGGAACAAGAAGCTATACTTGCCCCTAGCTGAGTTTGCTCAATAACTGCAAAAACTGCAAGATGAGAAGAAAAGGTTTTTGTTTTTTAAAGTTCAAATAATCAGGTGGAAAAAGAGAGAGAGGTGAACATGGTGGGCGTGGTGGTGCATCTGTGAATGATCCACAGATTTACTTGTCAAAGCCTTTTACTTTGGACCTTTTAACTTTTGTTCATTTGATGTAGATCTTATTTTTTGTTTTTGTTTTTGTTTGTGTTTTTTTTTTTTTTCTTTTTGTCATGTTGTCTCCGAGATGTGAGTTTTAAGGAAAGGTGACATCATCATACACATGATTGGGACAAACCTGATTTATAACATAAGACCAAGCTTCATTCACTGAATCACTGAAATCCAAAATCATAATTTAAATTAAAGTCTGATTAACCACCCAGCCCCAAAAACCTGAACTTAGTGTGACAAAATGTCATGATTGTATATTTAACACATATACATAGAAGAATGTTTGGTGTATAGTAGTGTAAGTAGCCTAAAGGTTTGAAGTACTTGCCCACATCAGGTTTTGTTTTTTTTAAGTATTTTTCATTCATACTTGTTATGAAGTGTGTTCGTGGCCTACATAATGATCATGTTATGAGGTTACATGCATGAGTAAATGTAAGCGGAATCATAATGTGGTTGAGGTGAACCTAATAAGGCCCTCCACAAGGTCTAGCTTCTTCCCTTATGCTCCCAAAACATTACATTGCGTCTTCCTGCTTCATATTCATATAGATTCTCTCACCCCTTGCTGCTGTTGTTTTTATGTATTCATTCCCATTGTATAAATGTTTACATTTCAGATTTAATTGTAGAAATATCCCTCAGTGAAGTGATTCAAATTAATTACAGCCATGTACGATTGTATTTCAGGTCAGAGCAAACTTTAAAGAGGTCAGGTACAGGACCTGTTTGCAAGGTGGTTCACGGTCGGAGCAATCACAGCAGAGTCAAGTCTTTCCGTCTTCTTCGAAGCGTCAAGAGCCCAGTTAAGCAGGCCCCTCCCCCCTCTTCCTCCTCTGTTCCCGCTTCATCCTCCACTCTTCCATCTACCCGTAGTCCACCTTCTACTCTTCAGCCCTCCAGTGTTCCTAAAAGTGGGGAGCAGAACGACTCTCCCAGGACAGCTCTCATCAAGTAAGATCCACAAATTCATTTTTCACCTTCAAATGCCATCAGACTTGCCATACCTCCTGCAGTGAAAAATTAAGAACTTTATTCCCCAGAGTTATACAAGCTCATTTGATATCACAGAATATTAGATTCTTGAAAGTGTTAAGTGTTGTGGGTGTTTAGTTGTACACAGCCTGAGAGCATAAAATTAATTTCATTAAAAGACTAATTTGACATTGTCATTAAATCTCCTTCCACCCAGATTGAATTATTTATCCTCCAGTGACCTCAAATAAATGTGCTGCATGCTAATGTGTTCTCTGAATGAGTCCCACGTTACAAAGATATGAAAAGCTGAAAACACTGAGGTTTATAGCATATCATTGTGACTTTTGTATAAACACCTGTGTTTTCCTTAGTTAAAAGTGGCTTAACCCAGTTTGAAACAACTTGTACAGTTATTATTTTGATTAATCCACACTGAATAATTTCAACACTAACAACTTAATTTGGGGAAAAAAATGTTAGTACGAGATCTAGACAGACGTGGATTCTTTGAAGGTAAACTAAAATGGCCAGGCTTGATTGTTTTCAGTCATATGAATGTATTCAAAAAGATACTAAAGAGCTAAAAACGTACTACATTTAAAATTTGACAAAATGTTCCATAAATGGTTTCACTTACTGTGGATTTGCTGGATCGTAACGAGTACGTTGGGACAACCTTACTGCTAATTAACAGGCTGTAACCTGCCCAATAAACTCTTTTATGGGCTGATAACGGATATGGAATAAGGCTGGAGACGAGCTTAAAATTAGTTTGGTAAGCAGAGCGTACCACATCACATAACATATCAGGTTTCACAGTATCAAATGAGCCGCTTGTAATTCTGTAATAATGTGGTTGGAGGAAGTGTACTTATTTTACAGGCAGTGACAGCTGCCACAGAAACCAATTTCTGTTTCAGCTTTTGTTAAACAGAAAATTCCAAAGTTGACTGGAAGCCAGATTAATGTTAATTTCCATGCACTGCCATCCTCTACACCCTCCAAGATTCCAAAAACAAGGCCAAGACACATTGAATGAATCTAAACAGTAACAAAATATTAGATCCCAGCTTAGTGCATACAGATCTACACTTCTTAATTTACTATATAGTATAATTTTACTATCTTTCATAAAAAATTAGTCTAAAGGTACACACTTGTGGTTTGGCTGGCTCTTACACTGAATGTTTATGATGTCTCCCAAACCCAGCTGTATAATCAATATCAAGAGAGTCAAAAGTTTGAAGAAGTACAAAGCCATTTCTCTTCCTATTTCTATACCTGCCATTCAAATAAAATTTCAACTTGTGATGCAAATTATGATAATCAATGTAGAGCAGCCACTTAAATATTCATGAATTGTAATAATATACCATTTTGAGGTACTTCAAGGAGAAATTCAGACACAAGTGCCACAAGTAAAGGCAATACTGCTACGAGTTACAAGAAAGTGAAAGAGAATATTGGCTCACTCCTGCTGCCCACCATTACACTGACATTTAGATGTGTTTCACTGGACTAACATGTAAAGATTGTATTAACACTATATCTGAGAGCACAGTGGCCTTGAATATCATGATATTAGCATGAAAAGCTGTGCAGCACTAATAAGACCCTGTATCCACCTCTGCCTTATGATTGTTAGCTTGTTTATACTTTATGATATTATGTTGTTGCAGTGAATATTATATTTATACTTTACACCGACTTTTTCAATGATATATGAAATCCATTAACCTTTCACTGTGTGCACTTTTCTAGAAACAGGTGGTATGTGGAAATGGCACCAGACTTACTCACCATACAAAAACATTCATTATTCATTTGCTTGGTTGAAGTGCAACTTTTTAATCTTTCATCCTATTAATATTTATGGGACAGGAGTGGTTAATAATACACCACTGATGTTTCTTTGCTGTCATGAATGTTTAATACTATAAATTGTCATATTTTAGCCTCAGAAACGCACAAACGTCCGGCAGCCATGTTCCACAAACCTAAAGCTAGATTTCCCAGTGATTATAATCCTTATTAGTATGTACTGTTTCATGCTGTAAACACCAGTGTGTTTATGGTGGGTCTAATGGTTTTATAAGATATGTTGTGTGTGAGTGACAGACTACGAGAAAGTGTTGACCCCCTCCTTCCCTCGTTGTGATGCATTGTTTTCCAGTGTTTTACAGTAGGTCAGGGTGGGGACACATAGCACTAAAATAGAACAGTACTTTCCTGTTGAGTTGGTTACGCACAATGCATGTTTTGTACATCGTGTCCCTCCCAATAATCAAAGGAATCCACATGGTTAAATTACTTTCTTTGATAAGTTAATTGCCATTAGGAATTTTATATTAATTCACAGCTTAGTGACAAATTGAGGAATGAGCAGTTGAAAGTGTGGGAAACAAGGCAATAGGATTGGTATGTGCAGGAAGATGAGCTAAGCTGTCCTGTATTCAGTGCATCAGTGATGGACACTATCTGCCTGCCAGAGGCCCTGACACTCCCAACCTGAAATTACTTTTCCCCTTTTCATAACTTCCATCATGCAGCTCACATCAGGGAATGATTTCTTCTTTTTTTTCTTTTTTTTTTTTTCTTTTTTTTTAGATATAACCAAACAAAAGATGTGAAGCTCATATTAAACTTGGCCAGAATTTCTGAGAGTCAAGAGCTGAAGCTTCAGACTGCCCTAAACAGCTTCTTTATGTTGGTAAAAGCAGGCAGGCACACAAAAACACAGAAGCCCCGCCCACATGCTGATTAAATCTAATTGGCTGCCCCTCATAAAAGAAGAAGAAAAAAGGGTTAAAGGGTATGTGAACAGGGATGACTTAAAAGCCCCTTTGAGATAAATAACAATCATTTCGGGCTTTGAAAGCCATTGGATAAAAGAAGGGACTTGTGCCTGTATTTTCTATTTTGATGCCATATTGTGAAATACAACATTAAATACCGCACACTGTAACCTATAAAAAGTATAAATAATTTATTTTGATCCAGGGTTTGTGCTTTGCTAGCTGTATTGCCTTAGGAATAACATTTTTGCAGTTATTTTCTTTAAAAAAAAAAAAGAAGGAAAAGGCTTTCTAACATTTTGTTCCATTCATAGTCACCAGATGGTGATTGACGGGGGCGACTATTGCTTGAACCATAATAAGAGCAATGATGGTAATGGATTGTCATGACATTTGATGAATGTTTCATTTAAAACGACTTTGTAATTTCTTTGTGGTGATCTCTTGACTCTTCACACCATCAGCAGCACAAAATTGAAAATTACAGTTACAGAGATGGGCAGTAACGCGTTACTTGTAACGCGTTACTGTAATCTGATTACTTTTTTCAAGTAACGAGTAAAGTAAGGGATTACTATTGCAAAAACGGTAATTAGATTACCGTTACTTTCCCGTAGGAACGCTGCGTTACTACGTTACTAAAACCGTGATTTTTTTTTTTGATTTTTTTTATTTATTTTTTTTTGCGAGAATGTCTCATGACAGTGACGTAAGCGAGTTAGTGACAACAGCTGTGTGCAGATCAACAATGGATCACATATCGATTGTAGGAGAGAGTATGAGTGTGCAGCGTTTAAAGCGTGGAAGTACTGACCTTACTTTGAGTTTGATTCCATAAAAAGTGACAAAAACATTAGCGTCCATCGTGCGTGGGAAGAAAACTTTTTACAGCGAAAAAAACCCCTAAACTTCCAAGCAAGCACCAAATGCGCAACGACGTAATGGGAAACTCACAGAGAAACTCGCGGATTCTTCAACTGACCGCGGCACACCTGCACCAGGGTAAACCTCTGCCTACCGCAGTCCTGCTTTACAGGTGAAAATAGAGCAACAGGACCGCTGAGTCTTTGACTTTATTTATTTTCTGCTGTGTTTTACTTGCATCTATTTGAAAGAGTGAGTGTAAGCACAAAAAATATTTTATTTTATGTGCTGGAATGTGTAGAAAATAGGTTTAAATGTTAAACTAATTTATTCAAGTCAGAGAATGTTGCATATAATTAAATTTTTGCTTGATGCATAAAGTTAAAAGATTAAAACTGATAAAACAAGTTAAAAAAAGAGACTTTTCCATTTGATTACATTTTGTATGATGGATTATGCAGAAAAAGTAGAATTGGGCTGAAAGATCTATCGCTTTATCACCTATTCAGGTTGTAAATCCTGTTTTTAAAAAGTAACTAAGTAATTAATTACTTTTGAAAATAAGTAATCAGTACAGTAACGGGATTACTTTTTGGGGAAGTAATCAGTAATTAGTTACTGATTACTTTTTTCAAGTAACTTGACCAACACTGTACAGTTATGACAATAATTGATAACTTGACCATAGTTAGCAAATAATAGCATGCTAGTCCTTTAAATCAGGGGTCCTCGAAAATTTGATGACTGCATACAAACTTACCCTGATGTCATGGCTGCAAAATGAGTTCACACATAAAACACGTTTGCTCACAGGATGATTGTTTCCAGTATTGGTTATTAGTTGTGTACTGATTGTACCTTCTTTTAAACAGTTAGTAAGGTGGCTTTATTTTCTTTGACCCAGCAGTATTGGTTAATGTTAGGAATGCTTTAATCACAGCGACACAATTGCTAGAGCTCAAAACTTGAAGCTGAAGGAAAAGGGCTGGAATTCCTTTTGGGGTTTTTATGGGGGTTAAGTTAAATTTGTTTATACGATGCCTTGCCAGGACAGATATTTTCTGTTTTACAAATTGCTTTGAATTCAGCTTTGGTCTGTACTTAACACTCTTCTAAAAACCACTAGATCTTGGCCTGCTCACAGAACCTCCCATACTCCTGTGCATCCTCCTGTCTCTCCGTCCATCTGCTCTTTTCTGTCATGTGATCATGTGAGAAACACAAGATAGACACACTAGGAGACAAGAAAACATGTTTTTCTCTCAAGTGTCATAAAACCAATTATTACTGACACGGTGCCAAGTAGCTAGTTCAACCAGTATTTTGTCTGCAGTAGAGACAGACACACAAACACTCTTCTTTGTGTTCGAAGTACACATTTGCATTAGGTACAGTGTGTTCTACAGTGTATATTGTTTATTATGAATATTGTTTTTATTGTAAATTTTCAAGGTAGGTTTTTTGTTTTGTTTTTTTCCTTAGAACAAACATATGTGAGCTGACATTTACTAAGAAACACACACTGTGTCTCTCGGCCATCTCTTCACAGAAACTGGGTGTGTTAGTTTCTTTAATTAAATCCAACTGCAGCCAGGTTCACTTTCAAAGTCTGCTAAAGGATTTCTTTTTAATCTCTTTTGTATTACTTTATAATAATACAGATATCGTTGTATTCACGACAAATAATGGCATGTATTTTGATTTCACCTTCACTGACTAGTTTACTAAGAAGTGCTGGCTTTATATCAAGGCTACAGATGTCTTATAAATCTACTGAAGTGTGTGTCTCTTTAGGCAACAATACAGAGTCACACAGTAAAGTGGTCCTCATGTGTTGAAGGCTGTAATAAAAGTTCACACACATTATTGCAGCAGAACATATGTGACTCTGCAGCGTGGCAGAAGTGTACAAGCCAACAATTAGTGTGTGTGTGTGTGTGTGTGTGTCATCTGATCCTCATCTAGGACATATATGCAGCAGCGTAGGAGCCACTACACATGGTACTCACCTCATCTTCTCCCCTCAGGGAAATGTGTTATATACACGTTTTACATATGTGTGCCTTTGAGTCGTGCATGCTCCATATAATGAAATGTGGTGTAAAAGGAAAACAAAAACCTTTATGTGCATGAAAAAGTCAAGCGCTTGCATGGATGTACTAGATTCACACGCACACCACCATTGTTAAGATGCAGGTGTAGCAGTGTTATGTAACAGGGTAGTGAGGATACGGGATGAATGAGTGGTCAAACACAAGGAAGAAAGGGACAGTGGGAGCATTACTGCAGTGTGAGGTGCTTTGGCCAATCACGTGAGACCTTCATCCCCTGAACACTACCAGTAAAGTATGGATTCTGTCACTGGATAGTTTGTTACTTTATAGGATAACGTATTGAGCACATTTAGTCTTTTTTATTGTATGTTAAAGCCTTTTTTACTCTGTGTAGTCACAATCTTAAAACATGAAACAACAAAAATCCCAGAAATGATAAACTGATGACAGTACATTCACTAAACTTCACATAAGATCTAGTGTGAAGTGTACTTGTGATTAGCTTTTTATGTTTAGTGCCGATTGTTCTCGGTGCTTATGACGCACTGTTTGACTGAGTCTTATACGAAAGCTCCTTCTGTTAGTAAGAATATTAAAGTTTATACCAAATGAATATGTCCACACTATAAAGACAATGCACAGCCATAGGAGACACAGCACTGAAAATGTACACTAATGTAAGCAGTGACAGGCTGCTAAAGCTTTTCAGCTAAGCTGCGGTTTTACTTTTGATTTTACTTACCTGTGTGCTACTTTGCCATCTAGTTTACTACTAAAAAAAAACTGCCAGTGAAGCAAGCTTCTACTTGGCTAACCTTTTTTTGCAGTAATAACCATCATCACTCACTAGTTTGGTTTTGTGTTTTTGTTTTTAATAAGAAAGAAAGAAAGAAATAGAAATTCACACCAAACAAGACCTGAATTTGATAAAAAATTTAAAGTTTTATAGTAAAAACCACTATTATAGTATAATATCAGCATCTGTCCTTTTTGTGTCTATTACCTTCTCCTTTCCTCGTAGCAAATTTATGTATTTTCATTTGTATATAATTATATCTCTCTCACTGCCTCTGGCAGTTTAAAAATATTAAAAGACTGTAGTATTTAGTACACGCTGTTCCTAAACCCAGTTATGTAATGCGACAGCCAAAAGCAATGTGCCTCTAAAAAGTTTCAAGTCTGGTCTCAACTTGCCTGTCGCTCCTGTGACAAGTCGCTAATCCTCTCATGCTCAGCTGTTGTTAAACATGACAGGTTCAATTGATCATGACAGGCTATACTGTGTCATCATTACTGCTGTTTTCCATGTTTTTATTTATTTATTCATTCATTCAGTTTTCAGCTAAGTGCTGTTCCCTTGATACAGTACACGACTCTAGTCTTAATCATTCATGACATCATTCCAGATTTCCCAGCGATGCCCGGCTGTCGTTTGTGTGTTTAAACTGGCCTCAACTACTGCAGAGATATGAGCTTATGCACCTGGCTGTACCCGTGTGAATTTTAAGGTCACACATGCATAAAAACATAGCAAAAAGAAAAAAACAGCAGGAGTTGCACTGATATCCCACGCAGTGATTATGGCTTGATCATACATACCTTATATAACACCCACTCTACTTGGCATGTCATCCCTGAAGCCTGGGAGGCTTTAATGACAAAGTAAAAGGTGATTTTTGGCTGTTTTGGAACTGACGAATGTTGGCGTACTGTTACTTCTGCTATTACTACTTCTATTTATCATATCACCAGAGTCGATTTTCCATGTTGACAGTATTATAAGGGCTAACTTTTGCACTGTCAGGGGTCAGCCTCAAGGCAGCAGGACGGCATACTGTAAATAAATGGCACCACTGGCCCACACCTTGCTATATATCTAGAAAAGCAAACAAAAGCTAACAGGTACAAATGTAAAAGTGAGTGAACCATGAATGGACTACACCTCACTGTTTTTGTAAGGGTTGAATGAAAAGGATACCCCCTCCCACCCCCAAATGGAAGTAATAAATTGGATTAAGCATAAATTTCTCCGTTAGGTACACACTCGTCGTCCGGTTTAACAAAGAAAAATGTCATTTTGTTACTGAAAAATGGAAAAGGCAGCAATGTTGAGATTTCAACCAGAAATATGTCATAGGTTGTTGTTTATCTGCAAGCATAATGAAAGGCTTTGGTTTGAATGATAGTTACAGCAATGAATGGAACAGGTTAAAGTCGCTGACTGTCACACTAAGACCTTTGTGATTGCCAGTAAAAGAAAACAGCCTGGATAAAAGAGCTGTGCAATCTGTAATTCCTCTGGTCAACAGCCAACGGGGGTATTATGTGCAAAGATATTAATTCAAGATTTTAGAAGGCTTTTTGTCTGAGACTCATTCTGATTGAATCACCAGATTCAAGAACCAGTTGACCCAGCAAAGACCTTCATTTATCTGATCATTTCCCGGGAAAAGAACAATGGGCAGCATGATATAATCAGCAGGCATATATATCTGATACTTGTTTAAGTTTTATGTGTTTAAAGATATTTGTGGTACACAGTTTGAAGCTGGAATAATGAGCACGTGTAACTGCAGTAATATTCCTGAAAATTCCTCCCACTATGCATAAAATTAGTCCCAGCATAAGAATTAAAGGATATCTGGATTAGTTTATCACTTGATGATATTTCTCAATACTTTTTTTCCAATTTCATTTTATTGTATTTATTTATTTTAAAGTGAAATAAAACTAATATTTAAAAAATAAAAAATAAAAAAAATAGTGTTTGGGGAAAATGAGGTGGTCTGTGCTTACTCTGATCGGCATCTTACTTGTCTTAAATAAACTGTCATGCTCGAGTTCTTTAACTTCCCAGAGCTTCCTATTACCCGTAGCCTAGATTGTATCTGATGTCTGCTGTCTTGAGTATAAACACCTGCTGAGGACAGGATGAGGGAGCTGTAAAGGTTGATGTATGACTGAGGTCTTTGTTTCTGCTTGTCAGATGCAGAACTTGCCACTGACGTGTTAAAATGGAGTATTGTATGTTGGTTAATAAAGAAGAGCGGCCACACAGGAAATCTCTGACAAAACATCACAAAGATACAGCCATAGTGAGTTTTCTCGACACTTGAGTATTGTCAAGTAAGAGTCAGATATTCTGTTTGTAAACCCCCCAGTACAACTGGCCTACTCTTCTTTATCCTCTCGCTTGCATTTATCACAGGTGTGTGATTTCAGTCCCGTCCTTGCACTATTTTTTTTTTTTTTTCCTTCAGATGGTGAAGATGTGAGGAATTTCTCTTTATAAATGTTTTTTTAAACCACCAGCTTCCTCTGTGCTGTGCGAAAATGTTGTCATGCTAACATGCCACTTCAAACCGTGAATACTTACTCGTTAAACATCAGAATTTTGCAGTTGACATTTAGTGAGTGTAGATGCACCGAGCATGTGGGCCACCTGTAAGAAAGTAATAAAAAATTTGTAGATCTGTTTAAACGTTTTTGCTCTTGCTAGTCAGTGCCAAAAATACTATTTGAATAAAGTTAAACAACTTTATTCTACTAATATAGAACAGCAGTTACCTGTTAGTTCAGATATGTTATAATGCCACCTGTTAGATTTTTTTCTATGTAATAGGAAGTTGTTTTTTTTGGGGGGGGGGGGTTAAGAAGGTGAAAATTAAGATAAATGGCATCTGTGCAAAACCAACACGGTTCTGCAACACTTTAATGTAGAAAATGAGCTGTTGTATGTGAACTGTGTCAGTGTAAAGTAGCATATAATCATTTGATGGATGAAATGCATAACCACATTCTGCACAGGCTTCTGAAGGCTGCTGTTCTCGCACTCCTGCTGTTAGCCACAGTCAACAAACTAGTACGATGGTGTGTGTGTGTGTGTGTGTGTGTGTGTGTGTGTGTGTGTGTGCAGGTTAAAGAAAAATAGTAATATTAACTCAACTTAAATTTAATGTGCTCTTACCAGGGGACCCGTAAGTGCAACAGTGCCCATTTCCACAGTGGTTCTCCAAGTGTATCACTGGTGTCAGGTGTCACAGACGCATCATGTACTAAGAAGCCAGTTAAAGCAGGAAGCACAGAGTACCTGAGCCCAGCTTGTGGGTCTTGCTGAGTCACGGCAAAGGAAATGGTTTTACTGGTGCAGCACTGTACCACAGTCTCTCTCGCTCTCCCTCTCTCTCTCTCTCCTGTTTCCTTTATGTCTCCTTACAGTTTAATTGAATTTAAATTATGCATGGTGTGTCTGCTAGAGGAGAGTGAGAATAGTAACAGAGTAAGAATGACTTTTCTTTTCATGCCTGTATGTGCCGTCCATATCTGTGTTTGTATACATTACTGTATATTCATCAGTAATGTTTATTTTGTAACTTTCCCTGATTACTTTTGTGCACACAGCCTCTAGAGCCTAAAAGCAACCTGAGCTCAGTTTAGCTGACTGATGTTACCCAGCTCATCATTCCCCATTACTGCGCCACACACACAATAGGCTTTACATCATTTATTGTATGAGTGTCTGTGTGAGACGGAGCTTGACACAAGTATGTCACAACCATCTTAGTGTATTTTTAAAAAATAAATAAATTTTAAAAAAAAATCCATCTCCCTGTAGTGTGGTCCCAACCTGATACCCACACTAAATGTTCTAGTAGTGCCATGAAGCTCCTCGTGAGTGCAAACAGCATTAACGCAGCAGTTTTTGTTTGACACGACGGTGAAATATGTTAAAATATGTCAGTGACAAACAGTCTGACAGTTACAGACTGTCAGACTGTAACATGTCAAGAGAGCTCATTGTGTTCACTATTTGTTAGATATGTTTGGATAAATGTATTGCATATAGAGCTGATGCTTTCACCTCTCGTTCCCTTAACAGAACAAATCAATGTGTCCCTTGTGTATTGATTTAGGGGTCAGAACAATACAGCTCAAATGAAAAACCTGTGACGGGCCGGAATAAAAGCTGTGCACAAATGATTGCCCACAAATCTGAGTGAGCTAAAGCAGTGTTGTACCAAAATTCCTCCACAACGATGCGAGAGACTGATAAGAGCATCAAGAAAATGCTGACTTTTTTGTGCTAAAAGTGGTTCTGTGGGCTACTGAGTCATGTGGTATACTTATGTTTGTTTCACACACTGCTCTTACATTTTAGCTTATTTTTTGTTAAACCCTGTATAATACATTGTGTTGTAATGTGTTGTTGTTCATCCAACATTGTTTTAACTATTTTAAGACTTTTTAAAGATTTGATCATTTTTATATTAAACATTATAACCGAGCGAGGATGTACTTTCTTTTTACTGTGGCTGTGCGTTTAGGCAAGAAAACGTTCTCTTAATTAAATATTCTCTATGCACCTTGTGAATTGAACCATGCGTGCAACAATGTCAGATTACAGGTAATTTTATGCTTTTTGTTGTTGGGTTTTTTGTTTTGTTTTTTTTGGGGGGGGGGGGTGTTTGTTTGTTATTATTTGGTTGTGGTGTTTTTTACGTTTATGTGGTCCGGGGGGGGTGTAACTTGAGTGTGGTCAATGTAATGGCAGGAACAAGCAAACTGAATGGTGACTCAATGTGGGTTGTTGCATGGAGAAGGGTTTTCACAAGTTTAGGTTTCCACCTTGAATGAAGGGAGCACACCCATATGCGCAGGCATGTAGACTGTCCAGCTGCACACACCACAAAAAAATCATTAGCCATGCAAGTCCAGATCCAGCAATTGTTCAACAGTGTTTTTCTTGTTTAATAGTGCTTGTGCGTGTGCATTATTCTCCAAATGGTCATTTCTTGTTTTTGTTTGAGCCATGTGTTTTCATTTCTTGTGCCATTCAGCTGTCTCTGGAGGGGGGGGGGATCTGCTAATCCTGGAGGCACCTTAGTTTTCTTATAGGATTTCTTTGCCTATATAAAGTAATTATTTGAGTTCATTTAAAGGCTGAGCACTGAATACTGTGGGGTTGCTCCATGGGGTTGTGCTGCTTAGTGAAACATTTAAATGGTTATAAAGACCACCTTGGCCATATGCTTGTATAGTATGGGACCAGGTCAAGGAGCACTATTACCATAGTGTCAATTCTTCCACTGAATTACCTCCACAGGCTTGTATAGTAAGACGGCCAGACTGAGGGCTGGTCACAGTGAATGGCTGTTTTGCATCAGGTTGGGTCTGTCTCCAACCACATGCAGCTAAAGCCACCATAGCTAACCTGCTCAGTCTAATCACTTCTCACACACTGACAGAAACACACAATCAAGCCAAACAGCACTGAGTCAATCAAACACAGAGTTGAGAAAAGGCATATTCCCACAGACAAACTTTCATATCTCTTCCAGCCACAAGTCCTCCTTCACATCATCACAGCACAGTCAGACATTTTAATCCAAGAAACTCAATTGCTGTTTATTTCATGTGGAGTTGATGCAGGCTGGGTTATTATTGGCTGGTAAAGGAGAGTGAAACGGCCTTGACGGTAAAGACGGGGTCTCACTGTGCAGTGAAGCATAGCTAGAATTTTAGATAATACTTTGTGTCACAGGCAATGCATCTTTTTTAATTTTGTTCAAAGGCTCTGTATCTATGAAGTGTTTTTGTGTCAAATATTTAAAGTCCTTAGAAACAGAAACAATGAAAAATAAAGGAAGGACAGATGGTATCTGAAATATTCAGAGCGCTGCTCTGTTTGGATCCAAACACGCTTTGTATGCATAACCTCTTTCAGGATGTTTGTACAATATTTGATTCCACGTTGCTGGTTTTCGCCTGACGGATTCTCTTAGATAAGCTGCTGGGTGGGGACAAAATTGTTTGTGGTTTATTTGGACCCAAGAACATTTTCTACGTCTGTTGGCTTTGGCAGATGAGCTAAATGTCATTTGAGCTCCTGAGAGTGATCATCTGTGGTGCAATTTAAGAGGAGCTGTGGTATGGATGGGATCATTTCAAATAAATGCCAGAAACCATAATTAATAACTGAATAAACCCACAGAATTGGTTCTGATATCCAGGAAATAAAATGAAATCGTTTTATATTAGTTCACTAAATGAACCAAACTAAATATGTGAAGTCGATCGGGTTAAACTGCTGCATGTGGGTGTAGCAGTCAGATCCCAGAACATAATTATAACTCACCAGTGTTGTTTGTGTCTGCTGCCATGTCACTTATTAGTCTGGAAGCTTGGGTATTAAAAAACTGTTCCCATGAGATGAAACCTGTCCTACAGTAAATGTTCAAGATGGAAAACGGCATTAATTGAAAATCACGTTATTGGATTCTGCTTAGATGATAAAGCTTAAGATCTCTTGCAGTGTGTAGGTTTTGTAGACACGCATGTGATGAAGCAACATGTAGGCATTCTGCCAAAACAAGCTTATGAAGTGTTCCAGCTGTGTGTTTGTATTCTCATGATGCTAACTAATGCTAAAGCTAGAGAACCAACCCAAGTTATGATATAAGAATAATGTAACAAAGCAAACATTTCTTCTTGTATATTAAAAAGTAGATGTCCCATTTTCATTGTCATTATTGGTTGCTCACCTCTGGAAAAGGCTGTGTCACATCTTTATTATGTTCTCTTTGAACATTTAGCACAGGATTGATTGGACACGTTAGACGGTTGTCGAGTAAACGTTATCTTATTCTAGGATTCTATGATGCCAGTGTTTGGCTGATCCCTAGTATTTATGGCCGAGTGACAAATTCACTATCTTTACACACTGAACGTACTTGACATTTAAATGTGTACGATAATGAGAAATGTTAGTAGAGAGATGTTTGGCTCAAAAACTGCAGCACTTCTGTATCACAGTGCCATCAAGCCCTTGGATCTGTGTTTTTTTTTGTTTTTTTCTTTCTTTCTTTTTGTTTAGATAACTTGCTAGGATTTGTAATTTAATGTGATCTCCACTTTTTGTTTTCCCCTAAAGTTGAATATTTCTTCACATTTATTTCTGTCTTTCAGGGAGTTGTCATCCAGACAGCAGAACAGCTTCCCGTTCAGGAAGGCCAAAGAGTCGAAGCTGATCTGACACTGAAGGAAGAAGAAAAGATGTGATGGAACAAGGGAGGAATACAGTGCTTAAACCTTACTATGTAGTTTGGTTTGGGATCTGGAATAGTTGGTAAAGGACGTGTGATTAAGTTGCACCTCAAACACACCCAGATCATCTGAGGTCAATCTGATTTTATAGTTTGTGCTGAGCTGTATAGCCAATCTCAGATCAGCCGCAGTGTGAAACCTGCTAACTGTTTTATGTAGTTTGATTGTGTAACTGAAATTTTATTGTGTGCTTATTTTCTGTCTACTGGTGCAATGTATTTCTTCTAGTTGAATCATAAATGCTTAACACTGACATTTTATTCCCTTTAGCAGCTGACACTAATAAATTATGATATTGTTTTTGAAAGTGACACGTTATTTATTTAGGAGCATGCCCAAACTGCACTCTGCGTTGGTTGTGCCAGTTTTTCATCAGACTATCAAAACCACCGTCTTACTATGTAATTATTTTGAACCAGTATTGGAACTCTTATCAGTCACACCCAGAAAGTGTCACCAGTGCTCAGTCTTTGATGTTTGTGTTCACTGCATTTAAATTGAGTGGAAAAAGCTTTGGAAATTGGGTCAGTTTGACTGGTTATTGGTGCAGTTGTGCTCCAGGATAAAAGCGGTGGCTTCTGGTTAAAATGCTGAAAATGACCACATTCTACAGACGAGGACTGTCTTGTAAACATTAACTGTCATTCCTCCCTCGGACTCAAAAATAGCAGGAACAGAAAGAGCAGAATGTTTTTGTAGCACTGCAATAAATATCAATAAGTTCAGGGTGTTCAGTGTGTGCCTTCGATACTGGAGACTGTGGTTTACATTTAATATGACAAAGCTCAATATTAGCATCATTTAATCAGACTTTGACGTACAGAACTGTGGAAAACAAGAAAACACAAGAACTTTGGTTTGGATTTCAATGATTGTGGCTCCCTCGTGATGTAACTTTTAACCAGGAAGCTTGTGCGTAAGTCTGACTCGTCCTGGTGCTACTTTACGTTAGTATGTAACTCTGCGTTCCAGCCACTGAAGACGGCAGTCAAAGCTGAGCACTGGAAATATTTTGAAGTTTATGGTTTAACATCATTAATGGTTTACGTAGCCTTCTAGTAGAAGAACATTTGACTGACATGGAATGACTGAAATAGATTTTTGGGGATGACCCTCAGTTAGCAGCTGGTTGTACTAAAGCTAAGCTGGAAGCTTCTAGCTGCATTGTTAGGTAGCATGATCTTAACATTTGAAACTTGGCAACATTTCAGGTCAGTATGTGTATATAATCTGATCTCTCACCTCCCACAGTTCAAAGTAGAATAATGCAGGTTTATGTGAGTTACAAAAGCAGAAGGGAGTCAACTTGTTGAATGTCACAGATGTGTTTGGAATAATTGATATTTTTGAAAATGTCTTTAAAAAGGGTTTCCTAATAAGTAACTTTTCACATTTTCATGTCTATTTCAGAGCATGCAACTGTTTTAATTTAAGATACTGTCGTTAACTCACATTTGAAGTAATTAAATGACGTGACTGGTTTTGGAAGCTAACATGACTGCAAAGATTAAAATTTTAAACTGATCTACTATGTTTAATTTTAAATTCTGCCTTTTCATTCAAATTCAAATTTTATTTGTCACACACAACCATACACAGTACGACATGTGGTGAAATGCTTATTGCTGTGCAATGCCCGACCATTAAATGACAGTGAGATTTAGAGATTTACAGACTACAAAATTTACAGATTTTAACTTAGAAATTTACAGTAAAAATGTGCAAATAAATAACGATTTACAGAGGAAATGATGAAAGGAAATCCCGGCCACACGCAACAAGAATCTAAACATCTTCACCTCTGCCACCTCCAACCTAACAACCTTCACCACCTCTACTCCTTGTATACTCATCATTCCATCCGTCTCCCTCTCAGTCACACTAATGTATTTTGTATTGCTTCTACTGACTTTCATTCCTCTAGTCTCCAGTGCATACCTCCACCCCTCCAGTCTCTCTTCCACCTGCCTGTTACTCTTACTACAGATCAGTACCATCTGCAAACATCATGGTCCATGGAGACTCCTGCCTGACCCCATTTGTCAGCCTGTCCATCATCACTGCAAACAAGAATGGGCTCACAGCTGATCCCTGATGTACACCCACCCCATCCCATCTGCCACTCCTGCCGCATGCTTCACCACTGTCATGTTACGTGTCCTGCACCACCCTCACATACTGTACTTCTCTGCCACTCCCGACTCCTCATGCAGTACTATAGCTCCTCTCATGGCGCACAGATGTGCAACTTCTGATCATCTGTATTTTTCTCCACCAACACTCTCAAGGCAAGCATTGCATCTGTAATGCATCTGTGTCAAACATATGAAACCACAATCAGCAGCTGATTTGCTCAGCTGACTGGAGCGATGGTAACGAAGCTTAATTTACATGTAATACAATAATAATTAATTTTTGGTCTTACAGCACTTTATATACCAGATAAACACTAGATTCTGTTCTAACATACTCTAACTGCTCCTTTGTTTCCTTGTTTACCTGGAAAGCCCAGGGTCTCCCTGTTTATTAACACCAGGTTGCAGTGTCACAACAGAAGAGCTTGATTTAGTGCTGGCATTAATCTATCATGTCGCAGCAAACTGCATTTTCAGAGGATGGGTGAAGGGCATAGTCTGAGACAAGCAGACATTGTTCCTGATACTTGGCTCACAGATGGCGGAGGCTTTTAAACGGGGGAGCAGGTGAAAGAAGATAGACTGTGGGAACATTTTTGTATCCTTCACCTCCTCTACATGTTTGCTCCTCGTCCAATTAATAATTTTGTACATGCTCTGTCATTCTTTCCAGTGCAAAGTGTTGTAGCAGTGACCTATTAAAAGCTGTGGAATGTACACTGTGGACCCTCTGACCTTGAAATTAGTTAACCCGGTAGTTCAGGATCAAAGACAAACTGCACAACCTGCCCAAAAAGGCGGGGGTGCACAGAGCAGGTCGCATACCTGTGTTCACTTGGCCTGCACAGTTTCAGTACGTCATTATGAAATCAGCTCTCTCTATGAGAAACATTAAGCCTGTGCTTAGTTTTAAACTGGTTACAGCAGGTATTTTGTCCCTGGATTCACGGGATACTAAGTCTGTTTCTAAGCTGAGGTAAAACGAAACAGATCACATTTTGGTGAAACATTAACACTCTGATGTTTTTACACATTTCCCCGAAGCCCCTAAAATATTGTCATGCTGCAGATTAAGGATTTGTATTTATTGTAGGAAGTCTTAAAACAACAAAAGAACACCAAACCCATTAAGCAGACCTTCCTTTTACGTATCATAAGGGCTATATTTTCAGTGTAAAACATTAAATTTCTGGATTTAAGTTTAATACAGAAAATTGCTGTTTGGGATAATTATATGTAAGGCACCTAACATATTATTACCTCCACCATGGAGGTTTTGTTCCCCATCCTGCCTGTGTAAGTGTATGCTCGATGTTTAAGGAAGTGCTAAAATTATAGGTCATATCAGCTAAATGGTAATCAGATGCCCATTATGAAGCACTTTCATTTCTTTTAAATACCAGAACTGGGATTCACAAATATCATGAAGGAGACAATATTTTTTTACAACTCCTATCTGCAACTATGGTTAATCCATCGTTGACTGTAGTTCAACCAGTGCAGAGGCTCTGGAGCTGCACTTGAATGCAGTCCAACCAACAGCGCTGGTTACCTATCCCGTGGGTCAAATACAGATTTGTTGGAAAATCTTAAACAGAAAAGGAAACACCCTCCCCTCCGTGCTAAAAAAGTGAAGCCAACACAAAGTGCAGTTCCTCTAATGGCCACTTGAGGCATCCTTTAAAATGCCGAACTTAACAGCATTAAAACATTTGTTTAAAGCAGGGGTCCCCAATCCCAGTCCACAGGGGCCGGTGTCCCTGCAGGTTTTAGATGTGTCCTTGATCCAACACAGCTGATTTAAATGGATAAATTAGCTTCTCAACATGTCTTGAAGTTCTCCAGAGGCCTGGTAATGAACTAATCATGTGATTCAGGTGTGTTGACCCAGGGTGAGATCTAAAACCTGCAGGACACTGGCCCTCGTGGACTGAGATTAGGGACCCCTGGTTTAAAGCCTGGTATAAAAAAACACCTTTGGCCTCTGTGGATTATAATTATTATAATTTTACCCTCCATAGCCGCTCATTAGTTATCCATCTGGATACTGTTGGGGATTAAATTTGATTGTTTAGACTGATAGTTTTGCTGCCTAAAGGCCCTTTTACAGCATGCATGACTACTCACCAGCTCGTCCACGGGCAACCGTTATTGCCTCATACAAGCAATGGAAAAGACTGGGTTTCAGAGCGTTTGCCGAGTCCTACATGAAAGGGGCTTAACCTTTAGCTGTCTGATAGACTCCACTTTTACCAGTCATTGAACTGAATCTCTCCATCAGGGTTGTTCTTTTGCTGTCGTTTTGAGCAAGTATTCTTGTTTTGCACATACAGTTTATGAATGCAGCTTGCTAACAAAACATGCTAGCCTTAGATAATGACTTAGCACTGAGCCCTATGGTCCTGATCAATGACAGTGATTGGTCCTGATGTAGTAACTTCTTGCTAAAGTAAAGACAAACATTGTGGTGGCCAAAGTGCTGACATTGAGGCTTCAAAATGCAAAGTTCAACACCAATTTTGAACATAGAAATGTCTATGTCCATGTTTGTTTTTTAATCATCTCTATCTATTTACTTTACTAAATACATTTTGTTTTACGTTTTAAGTTTTGGGTTCTCAGCAGCGAGCTAAAGGACCAGCAGCAATAATGAAGGTATCCTGTAGAACGTATTCCATATGTTTTTGACACTGAAGTGACAGTTTGCAGTAACAGTATGTAGACACTTGCCTGCAAAGCTCTTTGTAACATACTACCGTGATGGGACATAGACTAAAGCAAACACACCCCACAAATGTACAGTTATCATTAAAGGTAACACGCTGCTGCCTTAATACCCTTTTTTTTTAATCAATGCCTTCAGCAAACATTTTTCCCATGGTTTCCTTCAATATTTACAATAGTATATTGTAGCACGATCTGTTGTGGCTGAGAATGTGAACAAAGCTATTTTAGTTTCAGCTTTCAACTAACTGCAGGTTTAAAATTACTTTTGGCAAGAGTGATGCCGCTCAATATATTTTTTCACCAAATTCTTAAAGGTTGGACTAATTGTTTTGTTACAGTTTCTCTGATGGTTACAAATGCATTGCACAAACAAATTAGTATGAAAATACCATAAATACTGTCACTCTTGCATATGGAGCAGGGAAATTTATGTGAGAATTCATAGTTTGTTGGATAGGAACCGGAGGTTAATGATTGCCACCTGTTTCTTAACTTCCCCTCTCAGATAATCTACAATGGCATTCTTTCATTCCAGGGTAAAGTGGAGGACAGTCCCTCTGAACCAAATATCCCTGCACCATGCTGAATGTGCGAACTAACCGTGGGAGTGTCAGTTTCAACCCAGGCAAGAACTGCAGCTTCTTAACTAATCGTAAAACCATAAATAATAATGCCAAGTCTGTATACATAATTAGTTCAAGTGCTGGCATGACAAGACCCAGAAATGCGGTTATACAAGAGGTTAGCACAGTGTACAGCGTGGAAATGTACGCAATACGTGTAAACAGCTACAAAATTCAAGTTATATGACTGCACTGGATGATTTTGAAAACCTTCTTTCACATCATTTGGATCTGAGTCAGTGCGCGCAAGTCTGAACTTGATATGAATAACCTAGTAATTCAAACAGTAGATGGTTATGTGCAATCTGACTTAACCATTAACCAAAAGAAGTTTTAATTTGCAGGAAAAACAAACAGTGTAGTTCTGTACAAACTGTGATATTTGGAAATACTGGGAGTTTAAAGTCTGGGTTAAGAATTTTAAAGTAGTGAAAATGTAAATAAAGATGTGAAGATGTAGATACGGTTGCTCTAAGAAGAGTACTGATCTGCTAGTAGGCTATACATGATAATATTTATGGACAAACCCAAACTACTTAGTAGTATCAATACTTATCGATCACCTGTAGTTTCCAGATACTCCAGCCTGCTGGATGCTTGTGCATCTTTCATTTTCCTCCTTTTCTGCTAAAGAAGTCTGAAGAAGTGACTTGGACGAGTGATGAAACGTTTCTCCCACTGAAAACGCTTCATCCAGATGAACAGAATCAACATTTTGGGATTTACGTCCTTTTCTGCTCGTTGCTTATTACTGTTTTCACAACCTAAGAAGAGATCAACTCACGACTAAGTCAATGGGAGAAATGGCCAGCATTTGAGGGCTTCCAGTATCTATCAGATTAGGGATGCATAATCCCAGTGTGGCCTGATTTACCTCATAGAAACAGTAAACTGTCAGTTGCTCTGAGAAAGGGATTTAAAAACCATCAAAGAACATAAATTTCCCGAATTTGTATTTATTCTTCAAGTTTATTAGCACTAGTCTTATCTCATTATCAAGTTAAACACATTAGAGAAGAACTAAAATAATATTAATCAAGTTCACAGCTTCTCAACGTGTAATAAACCAGACTACCATGTTTTAAATTACATACGTACATAAAGGAGTGAAGCAAGGAGAGAAGCCAAAGCTTTTCATGTGCGCTCCTTTAACCTCAGTTTCCACATGGAAAAGCTGTTGTTTTGCTGATAGGTTCCTCCTGACAGCATCGAGTGCTGCCGCTGTTACTTTGCAAAGTAAACACAGAACAACATAGAACTAGACTGAATAGATCTCCACCAATCTGTCACCGACACATGATTCTGGTTTTTGATATCTGAGCATCAGCTCAGGTTGTTCCACTTTACCGACATGTTTAATTTGATGCGTCACAATACGTAATCTTTCTTTTAATCTGATGTGATGTTTACTTTTCACTAAATTAAGCTGAGCCTGGCTCATGTCAGGTACGATTACAACATGAGCATTTTGATTAATGAATCAAAAGCATGTTGAAAAATCAGGTTATCGGTCAGTGATGTCGCTGTATGTGGTAATAATCTTGCTCTAACATGACATACAGTAAAAGTTCATTTATTTACCTGACTTTTATATAAATACAAAATATGTAGAGTGACATGATGCTATTTGGATAGATTAGTATGTTGAAGTAAAACTTGAACTTGGAAATTATTTAAATGATGCCATAATCCCAAAATATTTCCCATTTTACAATCTGTTTTTGCAGAAGAGCATCACATAAAAGCAACCAATATTTATCCAGTGCTTTTAACAGACAGGAACCATAAAGTGCTTTAGGGAAAATATATCTAAAATAATATAAAATAAAAGTAGAAAAGGCAGTGTCAAGGGTAGGTGATAAGCCAAATTTATTCAGTGCAAAAACCTTATTGTCCCCTAATTAGAAGGAAAAACTAGACAATCATTAAAAATGTTTTGTCAGTGGAAGAATTAAAATATAAATATAAAAGAAAAACAACCACAACAATCTTTCTTGAATAAAACGTTCATTTCAGTTCATAAACAGATGATGTTTGCCGACTAGAGAAATCTCAGAGGTGCAGACTTGTTTTAATTTTTATATTTAAACATCTTTAAATATTATATGACAGAACTATTCTGATTAATATCATTATAAGGTGTAAACGATATTTATGCATTTACCTGGTATTTGGTGCCCTGCGTATAGAGAAAAAGGAAGTAGGAGTTCAGGGTTTAGGGCCTGTCGTGCCCTTTTACACACCGACCCCCATTTGTAGCTGTGCTGATGATAGTACACACACACCCCTCTTATGTAAGTGCGCACACACTGCAGAGGTAATGGGAAGCGACAGACAGGAAAGAAAAAGGCAGCATCTGTTTCCCTCTATTCATCTTTTGGTTAGGACGATGGCGAGGCTGGAGACCTAGGGAACATCCTGCCTGCCTCTTCCATACTCACCATGCCCATCCAGATTTGCAGCTTTTCCATTTTTCCAGTTTGCATCATTCGTAAAGTCCCTCATGGGGCTGTTACTACACACTTGGTTGTGCCAGATCTGGAGTTGCTAGCACCAACTTGGCTCTGCTCAAACTCAGTCTTTGTACCATCAATCATTCTACTGTCCTGCACAACGTCTGGGTTAGTTATCAAGGATTTTTTATTTTCTTACGTCTCAAACAGAACATTTTCTCTGGCCATTACTAATGCAAGCTCCTGAGTTGCCGATACTTAATCGCGGCATCCCTCAAGGCTCTGTTCTCAGCACACTGTTATTTTCAATACTCAACATGCATCCCATCTCAGCAAGATCAATCCTAACTATAGAGTGGCTTGTAAGTGTTACGTAGATACTGTAATCCAACAACCTCAGCACAAAGCTTTCGAAAATTTAGTGACAGTAAATCAGAATATAAGAAAGATTCAGCCACCTTGACTTATACGGATTTTGGTTCATTTACCAGAAATACTGACTAACACTGAGCTGTTTTTGATCCTGATCTCTGTTTCATGAGGGCATGATTTGTCTTTTCTGTCTCTGATTATTGCAATACTCTGTTGATCATCATCTCAACTGAAGAGCAACATTGGTGTCCTAACTATGTTCTTCTTTACCGGGAGAGTCATTGTTGGTTTTGATTGAAAAACGTGAAAATAACATTTTCCGTAAAATTTTGCGAAACATTCTTTGGGGATCATCCAGTATCAAAATCGCGAAACACCTCTTCAGCTTCACCATAAAACGTAGTGTTTCTAGTTATTGTATGTATGATGATACATACAATAACTACATACAATAAGTATTTCCATATATATATTACACCTACTGTCATTATACAGATTTTCTTGTACATGTGAGACGAGGCTTCTGTCAATAGTGTGGAAGTTAAGCCCCCATAACAGCCTTCGTATTGGTTTTCTAGATATAATAAATGGTGTCATTATGTAATAAGCATCCAAATCACATCCATCCTTTATACTAATACATAATAGGTACCTATCATGCCAGCAATGGTAATGAATGGGTAGGTTTCTTTGTAATCCAGGGGAGCCTGTTAATAACACCCGGCCTCAATAGTCTCCAGCTAAAGGTAGATCATCTCTAAATGTACATACCTTTCAACAATCTCCTAAGGCTTTGATTGATACCCCTCAGTCAGCTTTGCCTTCTAAGCCCCTTCCTCATTTATCTCAGATTACACTGACATGATGACAACAGTGTAAACAACAAGTGGTGACTCACAGACTGAAAAGTGTGCCTGTGGTTTTCACTGGTCATGTTTTTTTTTCCTCCTTAAAATTGACTTGATTTAAATATTATTCGATTAAAAAAATGGTGATTTTGGTGAGCAACAAAAAAAAATCTTTTCCACCACTAAACAGTGAAAAAGAAACCCTTTTGTTGTGGGGGGAGGGGTGCACGTGCATGTGTGTTGTCTCTAATTCCACTGTGGGATGATTGATAAGTTGTTGGTGCTCAGCTCTGATACCACCCACCTGTGGGAACGAGCTCGCACACATTCACACACCACCGCAGCCCATCGACCATTTTCCTTCGGAGAAAATCTGAAAGTCTGGAGAAAAAAAGGATTCTTCCTTTTTCCTAAGAGATCCTGTCTTTCACCAACCCACAGAAGGAGAGTTGCTAAATATATTATTTAGTGTTTTAAAATAATGATTTTTTTAAACCCTAACACCGGCTGGTGTTTGTGCTGTTGACACTTTTTGAGGAATGTGAGGTTAAGGCAGCTTCAGGCAGTGTGTGTTGACTCCTGGCTGATGTTTAACTGGGTAGAGTGCTGTTCACATACATGCATAACGATAGAGAGATAAATAATCAGCTATTTCTATTTACATGAGATGTCCTGCCGCAATCACATTCAAATGTTCTCAGCTTCAACATTTGAAATTTTCTGTGTTCTACTGCAGATAAAATATTGGTTTATCACATTTGCAAGTCATTGTATTCTACTTTTATTTACATTTTACAGTTTTCCAACTTGGAATTGGGCTTGTAGTCCTGAGTAGCACAGTCAGAAGTAATAATGCCTCAGAGTGATAGTCAGGTTATGACGTACGGAGCCGGTGAGTCACGGAAGAACATTTTGACATTTATTCGTTGGTGTGTCCTTAAGGCAGTGCCTCTTTGAGACTTTCCTTGGTACTTACGTTGCCCAGTAGCAGTCGCTGCCTGGCGCTAGGTTCAGCCTGCACAATATTTGTGTCTGATAAGATAGTCACTGCGTAAAATGATTATTCCTAAATGTTTGACGCATGACAGACTGACAGGCCAGTCATATCTTCCATACTTTCACAACCATTCAGGCATCATCAGCTACAAGAAACACATGAAAGAAAAACAGGACCTGAAATTAAATGGGTCTCACCAAGGCTGGACTGGGACAAAAAATCGGCCCGGGCATTTTGATTAGAGACCGGCCCACCAGGATAAAGATTGAAAATGTGACGTCATTCAAGGGTAAAACCGCAAAGGATTCTGGGAACTTGTGGCAAGAGGTACTAGCGCACGCAGGCTTTCAATTGAACTCAGTTACACAGCGATAAAAAGAAACACAAAAAATGGCAAGAAGCTGTTGTATTATTAACTGCAATAGCCGGTCGCATGACAGCCACGGGAAGCCGACGGGTAAAGAGATGGGGTTTTTTTATCGGATTACGTGGTTGAAGAGAAATTTTTTAAGCCATGTTTCCGAAGTAAGAGCCGACGGATGGTCTGGATATACCAAATATAACGTCCCAGAACACTCCAGCTCACATGTTAGTCTGCTCCAAGCATTCCCACAAAGGTCAGAGTTTTGTTGTAGTTAATGCGTCGTTTTTCTTAACATAATTGGTGATATGGGTTACAAGCAAGTCTGGCGCTGAACAGAAATTGTCACGCTATGCTCCTTTGTTTATTGTGCATAAATAGTGAATTGTCCTGACACAATATTGCGTTTCGCTTCTGTTATTACCATGGTACATTGACAAAAACATATACTTTTATTCACAGGATAAAACAGTTGTTTTGTATCACTAATTGCCCAGTGCGATTACAGCATACAATATTATTGTCACTGCTACATTTCTGTGATGCTACCAGAAATTATTTCCACTGCTAATTAATTACCGTTGAGCTCAAAGGTCCTATTAATAAACGGTTAACGAATGTGTATTTATGACGACGATTTGTGAGACTGGTAAACTTACCTTTGTTCGTACAATGGTCTTTCGTTCTACACGGTGCATTTCAAGGTCCTGTACCCATCCGTCGGTAAACTGTACCTGGGCTTGTTGCAGTGACCTGAAGTTACTAAACTTCATGAGTGTATGCACTCACTCCAAGAACCGTATGATTATAAATCTGAGCGTGGTGAAAGTTGGGCAGCACTCTAACGTCTTTTGTCCACTCTGTGTGCTCGTAAGGGTCTGACACTTTCACTCCTTTGATTTTTTCCTCGTATCTTTTCTTTGTCTTTTCGTCGAGTCTGTCTTTGTACGGACCGGCATTGTTCTCCTTTTGTTTTGTACATTCCTTTTTTGTGCGGCAAAGAAAAAACAAGAAGGCATTGAAACCGGAGAATGAACGTTTTGCGGTGCTGCAAATGCTTGCATTTGATGCGGTACTTGGATTGTTTTGCCACGAGTTCCCGGCATGTAATGCGCGAAAATCACGTGATTGCTAAACAAGGGGGCGGGTGCATCCGGCCTCCTCGGCTGTAATTGATCCAGCCCAGAGTCAATCATGACCAATTGGCCAATCCAACACCTTTCATTATATATACCCTTCCTAAAAAAAAAAAAAATCCATCGGCCCATAAAAACAAAAAATCGCCAGCGGCCCACCGGGCAAAAGCCTGGTATGCCCGATGGCCAGTCCAGCTATGGGTCTCACGATTCAAAGCAGCGTGTAGTGACATTCATTTGCTACACTGAGCGTGAACAAGCTCTTTGGGCTATTGGTGATTAATGCTATAAAAGTGTGCTACAAAAAACAGATAATGCCATGTCACTGAGCACTGAGGGCCTAAACTCAACTCATTCACAAATCCTCTAAATCAGATGCCACCTTCATCACAAATCGTACTTCAAATGAAAGAATAATTTTCTAAATGAAAGTCATCCCGTGTTGCAGAAAGCCTAAAAGTAGCAACTGAGACTGGAAACTGTTTAGTGAGATAACAATCCAAGTGAGAAGTTTTCTTATTTCCTCATAGACTTCTACACTGTGAGACTTCATTTTGAAACCAGATCAGTCGCCCCCTGCTGACAATTAAAAAGAATGCAGGTTTAAAGCACCTCCTTTACTTCTCAGATCAGAAAGCTGAATCTTTTATGGTCAGATTACTTTCATACAGATATCATGTAGGGTGAATCTGGGACTAACCTCAGATAACTCCCTAAATCCACCTGCTTACCATCACTAAATTTCAGAGCCATATTTTATGTCCTGCCAAGCAGATAGTTTTGGGTTTAATATCATCGCAGTAAGCAGAGGGTGTCTTGACCACCCATCGATGCAGCTCTGGGTTTTTTGGAAACTTACAGCATTTTCTGTTAAAGATGTAAAGCGGATGTTGCAAAACTTCTGCATACAAAACTGAAGCTCTCTGTATACGTGAGCCTTCAGAACTGAGAGGTTCATTTGATTGGCTCCTTAGTATTTTTCACCTTTCATCACAAATCGATTTCTTTCTATCAGCGTGATGGAGAATCGTGCTGTTCCGCTCCGTCTGACCCGGCCCTGCCCATCTGGAACAACGATGACTAACATAGACGAGTGCTTTTCCTTCCTGTGATCCACGAATGATGTCAGGACTGCTCTCGTGTGCGATGCCATTTTTTAGCTGCTCTGTCTTTTATCTCCAATTTCTCTAACAGATGAGGCTCTCTACATTTCATTGCGTTCTCTCTGACTTGCTTTGTGCGTCCTCAGCTGACATTGTCATCCAGACTACAAATCTTTTTCTGTCTTTGCTATTTTGGTGTGGCGCTCAGACGGAGCCAGAGGATTTTCACCATCTTGCCATGCTGGAAGAAGATGGGGTGCAAAGCATTTTCCTCCTGCTATATTCTCCATTTTTATTACACTCAACAAATTCCATTAAAAGACCAAAATCAATAATGAATTGATCCAACTAATGTACTGTGTGTGTATCCAGAGCCACAATACTGAGACAAGGTTGCAGCCACTTTAGAAGGTACACTTCACATGAAGTCAGCTTATGAATAAAAACTATGGGCGGCACTATTTTTGAAAGCCTCTTCACTTTATTTTAAATGCCTAAAATCTTTGCACAACACTGCATCTCTTCCATGTGGAACCGTTCCCAGCTGTATGTCTTAAAGGGCAAATTCACCAACTTTTAACAGGGTTTTTATTTCAGTGTGCAAAATATTCATTAACATGCAAAATTCCCACATCAGCCTAATCAGTAATAGTCTCCTATTTTCTTTCATTTTCAGAATGATTGCACTTTTCCACAATGCAATAGGATTTCCACATGGTGTACTAAGATTCATTCATAGGTCTTAGGAGACAGAAGTGCAGGTGACACAATTCAGTGAAATGATAAAAGCCTCTGAACTGTTTTCATTTAAGTTTACTTCTTGTTTTAATTTGTTTTCTGTGTTTTTACTTCGGCTTATGGCAGTGTTAGCGTCACGCTCTGGGGCTGTTTTGCAAGTTGTAATAGTACAAATCCAATAATGAAGAATGAGAATGACTACATCCAAATTTTTTCAACTTCACCTGTATTAACAGACAATTGAAACTTGGACATATTTGGATGTTTCAACAGGACGATGATCCCAAATGCGTGGAGTGGATAAAGCAGGCTACCATTAAGCTTCTGGGCTTCCCAAAGCTGAACATTTGTGAAATGTCTGGACTGCGATTAGAAGCCACGTCTGTGCTGTAAAATGAGTTGAAGTGCACCTTGCTATTTAACCGAATGTTGGCGTATACTTGGATTAGAGAAAATCCTAAAAAGATCAAATTCTAACTTGTTCACCCAATTCTTGGTTTTTAAAGTCATTAAAGACATAAGCTGTACAGTGGTCCAATTAAACAAACCCATTCATGTTCATGAGTGTATTTAAAACTTTGACCACAACTATATCTGGTATATATATATATATATATATATCTAATCTAAAGGTGCACTTTAGTCAGTATGAGTATGTAGGAAAGCTTGAAAGGGGCCGCTAACCATCCCGCTCCAAAAGTACTGATTATACAAGTTTATCAAAAGAGGAAATCACTCAAAAGTTCAAACTTCTCTTCTAATCAGAATTTGCATGATTTTGATTAAACATTTGATTAGAAAGTAAGTGCACAGACTTAAAAAATGATCTCATCAGCACAAAAAGAGCCCACGCTCTTTGGATTTTCTATCATATGAATTTGTGCGCCGTGGCTTGAAAATAGAAAGGCACCTGATGTTTGAGCGATACGTTCTTCAATTATCTCATCGCGCTTTGCCGCACACTACTAAGTTATTATCAAACTGAGTCATTTTCCTCTGTGGCTACACCGACTGAGTGAAGGTCACAAAACACTGGCGCAGGAAGAGCTAATGAAAAAGTTAAGGAGTGCAGCATCAGCTTTCCTCTGGCACTGAAGCAGAGTAACAGCAGTCAAGTCATAACTACTGCCTCAACAACTTTCATGCAACTTTTGAGATTACAGAGGACATCAGCAGCTGAAGTCTAATAAATCTTGTGCCTCCGCTGATCAAACCCACGCCTCTCTGTTCTGTTCACGCCAACTGATGGAATTCGTATATGGGACTGACTTTAGTTTTTGGACTCTGGAGCTTTTTGTTTGTTTGTTCGTGTCTTTATGTCTCTGGCGTCACCACCGGCACTCGCTCTGTCTCGCTGAGCTGCTTTCGTGAAATATTGATCATCTCTCCGCCCTCCTTGCTGGCGTCTGCCTTAATTGACTGGCAGGAACAGAGCCGCAGAAATGATTGAAGAGTCTGAATGAAGCGAAAGAAGAGGAGAAAAAAAGAACCGGCTCATCGAGTTCATAAACGTCAAAGCCCAGCTCCCTCCTCCTCGCCGTATAAATCACAGTGTCTCATTCCTCTTGTTTATCATCTGCTCCTGCACTCCCCTCTCTCCGTCTTCCTCTTTTTCTATCCAGCTTTTTTTTTCTTCTGGAATAAGTGACTAAATCTGACAGGACACTTTCAGGAAGGAGTGCCAGAACAATCCAATGCAAACACAATTGTGTTGGATTATGTTGTACATCAATGGGATTCCAAATTTAAAGCTGCCCTCAGCACAGGGGTCATGTGAAAGATTTTACAAATCTGAGTTACAGTTAACAGAGCAGGGTTTTCTCCACTTCACAGGTTATATGAGTTCTTTTTACAGAGAGGAGTCTTTCTCCTGGCAACCCGTCCAAACGAGTCATACTTGTTCAGTCTCACTGTCATGAACTTTAAGATTTAACGCAATAACTGAGGCCTACAGAATCTCAGGTGTAGCTCTTGAGATTGTTTGCAGTTTCTCTGAGCAGATCTTTCTGGGACGATCACTTCTGAGAAGGTTGGCAGCGATCCTGAAGGTTTTATATTTGTGAATAATCTCTCTGTAGAATGATGGACTAATAACTCTTCCTAGACTAAGACCATTGCTGATGCATTTGCTAATCCTTGCTCCAGAGCATCAAACTCCAAAATCTTCTGCTTTTATAGAGGTGCTCACACCAGCTGATGATCAGGAGTACATGGCTGCTGCCTAACCTCTATGTCCTGATGCATAAAACATAATCATTTCTTTTTTAGCATAAATGTTTCATATTTTTGTTTTAATAAGTAAATAAACAGTATTGGTCACAGAGAACCAAAACAGCGATTCTCTGTGAAAATGAATTTATTATACCAATACTTGTATTAAATAAGCAAATGGATCATTAGATATATTAGATCCAATAATCAGCCAGGCTGATAATCAGTCTACTGCTCCAGTGAGTTTATCATGACTTCTCTCACAGTCGTGGCTAAAACTGTATCAGGTGTGGCTATTTATAAATGTGCTTTTGTTTCTGTATCTCTTACTTATGGACAGGATGGATGTGTTAAAAACAGCATGTTATTATTCAGTTATGAGTGGCCTTGGGTAACATTTCACCAGTAGCACTGATTCTTGTCATTGACCAAATCTAACAAGCCTCACTAGCTGGAGACGCTGGAGATGAACTTTGTACACTGAGATAGTAACAGCATGTAACTCCTTCTTAATACCACTAAGCTAGAAAACTGCGAGGGATAAATCTCTCTTCTCGAAAACATTAAGGTGTGCTCAATAAATGTTTCTCCTTAACTGCAGCTGGTAAAAATGTAATCATCATTTTTCCTCCTAAAGACCTGGGGATGTGTTTTCAATACAAAAGCATGAAAACATTTCTCTGCCTGTTTTCTTGCTCTTCCAGAAATGCTGCGACAGAGCTTAAGAACAGAACGTGTCAAAGAGACACAGAGCCGAGCAGGAATTTGTTTGTATATTTGCAGTTGCTTCAATAAACCGGCATGATGAGTAGCCAAAGGGTGAACGTGGTGTTAAATATCAGCCGTGCAAAACAATCAACTGTTCTGATGCATTTTGGCCTCCAGACACTGTCTGTGACACGACTGTGGATAAGAAGGATTGAAGGATTCAACACTGTCAGATAGCACTGCTGCAGCAGGCAGACAAAAGCAGTCAAAATAAAACAGAAGTAGTTTGTGTTGACTCAGATTTCATGCCAGAAAACTGAAGCAAGCTTATTTCATCCCTTTCCATGACTGGAGTATCTTGTTCCTGTCATTGCTCTCTGCACCTGCATTAACCAATGCGCTGCTGCCAGCTGCTTTTATTATTAAGGAAAAACCGTCACAAAGTGCTAACATATCTGTAAATCCCAGATGCTGCAGAGGATTAAGTTTCCCTCTCGGCGTCAGGGACGCTTGCTCTTTACTGAGTTTTAACCAGTATCTTCACGTTGAAAGTTGTAAACCACACAGCTCAAATTCATGCTATTAAAAACTCTTCCCTGGTATCTTTTTGCCTGCTGGTCTCTTAAAGTACAAGCCTGCTAATGCATGTTGACATGCTCATTAGTGTTGCCACCAGATTGTGATTCTCTAAGTAAAACGTATGATTACGTTCCACCCTTGCTGTCCTCATCAGTCCCTGTCTTAATACAGGCTGACATGGCAGAACAGCAGCTCTGGCCCTACAAGCTGTTTCTGCTTCATTATTTATGGACTGACTCTCTTACTCGGTTGTCAGCCTTAGTGGATTTCATAGAGGATGTGTATTTAGACACATTCTACCCTGGGGTAAAAATGTGTTTAAATAAATAATATCACTGACAAGCATTATAAATCATGAGCTAAGTGACTTGTTGCACGGGGTCAGGGCTCTGTGTAGGCTATGATAAAAGGTTAATGATGGAGGAAACTCTGATGTGCCAGAGTGACTGCACAATCCTACTGCAGTGTCTGATGGGAGGTGTTCTTGTAGTTACCCACTTGATGGACTTTTTTCTAATCCAGCATGCACATTCATATTCTCAACACGATCAGTTTTATTGGGGCTAGTCTTATGACTCTGTTAGCTAACCAACTTAGCTAGGGTTAGTTAGATCTAATATCTCATTTAAAAGCTCTAAAATTAATTAATTTAAGACTTAAATTGCCACTTTTGACTTGTTTAGCAGTCTATACTTTTAAACATAATGTCTCATCCTCCTCTGCTGTCTTCTCTGTCTCCATCTCTGTGTTGCACATTAATGAAAACTGTATATTTAGCTTGTAGATTCATTGTGTGGCAAACTGCAGAGAAACTCTTTTTCACAGGATGTGTCTGCTAGCTGAAAGTACAATTTTGAACACATTCATCACATTTGCTGAGCTTCTTGAAATCACGAATCTTTTTATGTTCGCTAGCTACTGTGCTCACTTGCTAGATGCTAGCTAGGTAGTACCACAACCACAACTTCATTTGCATCTGCACCATGAACGCATCACTGGGATGAGAAGAAAAAAGGGATGTGGTGAGCTTGTAAGTGGGCTCTGGGATGTCGTATTGCTTTGCAACTTCAGCCCCGACTGTATATATTTAACTTAAGTTGATGCTATATACCAGCTTTTTGCTAGTGCTACACTGTCTATCTGATTTGAGACACAGCATATTTGACAGTGGATTCCATCCTACATCTATTAAAATAAACATTTAAACTGCTGTCTACACTTAATTTTGACTATGAATGACCACCAATTTAAATGCAAAAAAATTAAATTAATTAATAAATAGATAAATTAAATTAAATAGATGAATAAAATAAAATTGATAAAATAATTTTAAAAAATGAATAAATACATTCTTGTGTGACATAAGTATAAATATAGTATGTGAGGCAAAAGAATTATTGTATGACAGGCAGTAAAAATATTAATCAAGTTATGCAAAAAGAAAAAAGTAAAATCTGCTTAGTTTTAATATTGGCAGCCCTGGGATTCCATAAACTGGATCAATGAAACTGTTTTTATTTGCATTTTTGTTGTTGTTGTTGTTGTTGTTGTTGTTAGTGGTGGTGGTGGTAGTAATGGGGGGGTTCTGTGTAAAACACCGTGTAGCCCCATAAAGAAGAGTCCTGCACGTATAGCATTCATTTTTTCTTTTATTCAGTAAACATAAGTTGATGTCTCATCCCTTTGCAGGTAGTTTCCGACAAACTGGCTTCTGAAAAGCGAGAGGCCAGTTAAGGACACAGCAGAAAGACGAGCTGTGGCTTTCAGTCTTATCGCAGTTGCTGATCGCTGCCAGATAAAATCAGCTGAAATGCACAATATCAATCAGGCACCGAGCATAAACACATCCTAAGAATACCTCCGCCCCTTTCTCACACTCCAAATTAAATTCTGTTAAAGCCTTTCAATGAGGATTAGATTTTGACATGGTGAGCTGCTAACGAGGTGTTTTTAAAATGCTGCACTAGAAATTAAGCTGCATCTGTCACCAGCTGTGTGACCGACGGGTGCCCGACACACACACGCTAACACACACTCGCAGCTTTAAAGGGCAAATGAATGGATTGCTTTAACAGATCAGATGCTCTCTCCATCTATTTTACCTTTCAGTCTCACATTTCCTGACGAGGATCCGGTGCCCAGATAGTGTTTGAATGTGTCTCCACTGAAATGTGCATCAGATCTGTTGTGACATGAAATGATTTGGAAGACACGGGGTGACCATCTTACTCCACAAATACTAAACACACACACACACAGCTCTGTCTGTATGTCTGTCTGCAAGCTGTCATCAGGGATTAACTTAACACACAACTGCACGTGCACACATACACACACTCTTTCAAACACTATCCTCTTTTGTCCAGGCTGGACAGCTGTTTGTGTATCCGCGTCCTCGGCCTGAAGGACTCGGAGAAACTCATTTATTCAGTTTGCTGTGTGGTTGTAAGCTTTTGCCTGTTTTTCTTTTGTTTTTCATTATGAGGTTTTCAGTTCATTCTACGTAACAATGTTACATCATTGTTGTGCACGCGTGCTGTCCATAAATCCCTGCCCGCCTGTATGTATGTATATGAACTCAGGTTTTTTAAGACCGCAGAGGCAGATGGCCAATAGGGTGAATCCAAAAATCACACGTAGATTTTCTATAGTTTAAAAGAAGGTAGAAATCATTTATCTGTAGGATAAGCAGCGAAAGAGCTCGACAGCTGGTGAAGACATTCACCGGCTGCAAAATTAAGTTAAATTCAAAGCATTTCCATCATTGAGAGGTTCAAAAAGTACATCAGTGCTTGCATGTTGCATCTCTTTGAGATAATTTACCTGAATGTCAGCAACAGAACCACAACTCATACACTCATTCACTACATACGTCTTTTTTTCTCATTCTCATCCCCCACGCTCTCGCCCCGTTTCTCATTTCTTGTGTCCCTCAGTATTGCATCTGGTCCCTGCAGGTGAGTTTATATATAATTATAGTAACTCCATGTCGATAAACTGCTAGTTAAGTCCTATTTACACTCATCCATTGTGCATAGATAATGCATCCTTGCACGTTTTTCCAGGTCTGGTTACATAAACCGTGGTGTTTTTGGTTTAAAGATGTGAGCAGCTGCTGCTAACTGGGCCTTATACCACCCCACACTGTCTGTGCCAAACACAGCACCAGGGGGTCAAGCACACACACAGTTGCACACACACAAAACACTCTAACAAAATTGCATAATCTAACTGTATCGCCCTCTCCTCTTGTCTTCTCATCACTGCTTGTCTCTGTTTATCTCAGTGACACACACACACACACACACTGAATGTATCCCCAGAAGCCTAAATGCCAAGTTACATAATTTCCAGTCTTTTGAGTAAATTGAATGGTTTTGCAGTGAGTATGCCAAGCATGGCACCAGGAGGTCAGAAACACACAGACACACACATAACCCATGTAGTTAGTGGCTGTTTAAGAGTAATTGCAGCCTTCCTATTACTGCATGTTTTGTTTGTCTGATTGCACAACAGTGTGCAGTTTATTCTGTGGTTCACTTGGATACATGTTGAGCGCTACGAATTCTTACAGTGACCAGTGTTTACAGTGGAAAAAGGCACGTTCGTGCAAACCGAACCGCAAGCTGTGTGTTTAGACACACTTCAGTGAGAAAAAAGAGTGGCTCAGACCTCGTTACAAGTCAGCACACTATCAATTCATCCAGGATTAAGATTTGGTTTCTGGATGATGTTCACATTGTGAGTTTTGTTTGTTTGGTGTCGTTTTGGAAATAAAGCCTTACTTTTATGAACTGGTTCAGACTAAGAGGAAGATGCTGGGGTTGGTGGACATGCAAATACACAACATTTATACCAAAAACTGTACTTTTTTAATGGTGTTTGTTAAAATGTTTGATAACTGCCTCTCACTATGGGTAAAAATTAAAGCCCTAACTTATTTCCTGTTTGCAAACCTGGCCAATCTCCGAGTGGGAAGTCAGATTGTGGAGTCAGTGTGGAGTCACAGTCCAAATGGGATTACCCTAGTTTTTCACATAAAGACTAGAAGTGCAGGTGAACAGCTGGCCTTGTTACGTCTAAAGTTAACTAACACAACTGTCAGGGCTCTGTGTGCAGGCGGATGGAGAGGAGGATCCAAATGCGAGACTCTGAGACTGAATTGAAACTGAGAACCTTAGCTTTATTGCTGGTGATAACCGAAAACATGAACTGACCACACAGGCATAATTCTGAGGGTACGACACGACACTGAGAACAGGAAAACACAGGGCTAATATACACAGGGTGGTAATCAGGGAATGGGCAACAGGAGGGAGACACAGCTGGGAGAAATTGGACTAACGAGACAGGGGGAGCAAAGCTGCACACACTAACATAAGACATAGACTTTCACAATAAAACAGGAAATAAGACACAAGGACGCAGACTAAGAAACACAGACTTAACACGGGCAGAACTAAAAATAAACCAGAATAAGCTGGAACATAGAACATCATCATAATCATCATCACAAGCACTAAGAGAATAAGAAAACAATCAAACACACCAAAGTACCTTGAAACGCAGATTCATCATTCAAAAATAAGCCAAAACACAACTCAAAATACTGGGTCAAACTGACCCAGAACCGTGACAGTAACTCCCAATCTCTCGAAAACTGAACTCTCACTCAGTGTATTTAATTTCTTTAAACCAATTCTGAACCCAACAGTTAGACGACCGATCTGGTTTTACATGGAGTTACATGATTTTCTGATTTTTCAGCTTTTGTTTTTTGATGCAATCAGTAAGTCTGTGTTTTGACGTAGCAGAGTTATAACAATTCACAGTATCAGTTTTCAGTATATTCCAGTACTTTTTGTTTTACAGAAAATGTACATGTTTTCTTAAAATTGGCATGTTCTGTGCAGCTGTCATTGCTGGAAAGAGAAAACAGACAAACCTTCTGCATTGCCAAAAAAAGTCTCACTTTAGAATAAAACATGAGACAGGTGGTGTTTTAGCTTCACTGATTATGAAGTGTGGATAAAAGTATGTAGGAGGCTCAGGAGGCCTCCCGCCTTTTACTGGACCTCATCGTGCTCTGTTGTCCACTGATCAGCTTTTTTTTTTTAATCATTTAAATAAAATTCATGTTTCTGAAAGATTCTTAAAAAAACCCAAAAAGTTGATTTCTCGCTGTCTCACTTTTGAGCTGAGCCATAAACTTTGAACAGAGTTAGACTTTAGCAAAGCCCTTTTAAAAGCAACTTTTACTACTTTTTGGCAGTTTTGCTAACACTACCAGGGAATTATTTTTAAGAAACTAAATAAGTGAATGCAAAGAGATCCATTAATTTGATTTCTAGTCATCACTAAGACATAAACTGCATGTATAAAATCACCAGTGAACCTCAAATCGAATTAAGAACACAAAACAAAACATAGAAAGACTTTAAATGCTGAAAATGGTCCAGAGGTGAATGCGAAGAATACTCTGAATGTGAGATCAGCCGCTTTTAAATTGGGTAAGGGTTTTGAGTCTTGTGGACCAGTTCTTAGAACTTTTTATTTAGACCTCATGCATCTCTATTACGACAGCCAGTTGATATGCCTGCAATGTTTCCTAGATGAGCTATTTCAAGGCTATTTTGTGGGGTGTTGTAGGACAACTGTCATATTTGCCATTAAGGAATTATTTTATAAATTACTTCATATATAGTATAGTTATACTGTCTCTGAGTGTATGCAAAGGTAAGCAAATAATATTCTCTCCTTTTAAAAAAAAGCAGCAAAATGCTCTTTTTATGAAGACATTCATGTGTAAAAAATATTCATCTGTTATCATATTAAGGGGCAAAAAATAACCTTAAACGTGTGGAGAACAATAATGGGGAAAGAGTGTCAAAGAAAGCAGAAAGAAAAGAAAGTAAAGAGGAAAAAGAAGAGCTGCTGGTGTAACTGAAACTCTGTTCCTGGAGACACAGGAGAAAGTGGGTGTCGTTTGCCAGCTTGGATCACTCCGACGTCTTACGTCAGTCCAGCATGGATGGACTCAGCAGAACCACTGGTGGATTTAAGCAGTGAATGAGAACCCAGATGGATTTAACCCGTCAGAGCAGGAATAAAACAGATGGTATTAGATGACTGCAGGCATCCTGAGTGACATGTTTAGATGAGACCCAGATCAGCAGGCTCACAGTTGGCTGAGATGTGAGACGACCCCTCTGGGAAAATGTCTTATCTGCACATGACAGTACTGAAGTTTGAAATATGCTTCGCTGCACGTAGACTCTGTGGCGTTCGCAGCGATGCTGATGCAGCCATTCAAAGAGCATCACGCTGTCACAGAATTAATATACGTGCAAACACTGTCAAATCTGTTTCACCCTTAAGGGTTACCAATTCTAAAGTTTAGGCCTAGCGTGCCCAGCCTCATGCATGCACCATGAGGCAAACATCCCCCCAGTTTAGACCCCGGTTGTAAAGTTTAGTTACCATTAACTTCTTCCAAGGAAACCTGATTTATCACTTGTAACCTTGGGGATGAAGAATGAAATACCAAAAACATGACTTCCTCTAATGGCTGCTTGAAGGTGGCTCCAAAAACGAGTTTTATCCTGTGATAAAATGTTCAACTTTGCAGCCTTAAAAAGCATATTTACTGTCACAGAGAGCAGAAAAGCCACCACAGGAAGTGAGTCTGGATTCTGGGGGAGTGGCTGTTTTGATTGACAGGTGTCCTAGTGAAGGTTGCTGTAGCCAATCGGTGTCTGTGAGGTCTCAGTTGGAGTCACTAAACTAGACCTATCCTGCACTTCAGAGTGCGGTTCATTGTGTTGCACGCTTACAGCTGATGGGAAACAAGATAACTGTTTGGCAGCCAAATCTCACATTAAGGCCTCAAATTGCAGTGTCCATCACTTATATACAGTCTATTATTTCACCTGGTATTTCATTGAAAAACTGTATTATTTTAACATCAGTTCACTCCACATTTAAACTTGCTTCAATGGCTACCAGTTCAGCTGCTTTCATTGGTTAACATCTTCAGCACCACTCCCACTCCTCTCTTCATTCACTGTGTGTTTTTACTGATTTCTGATCTAATCTTTTAATTTGTATACTTTCAATGACATTCTTTCTTTCAGGACTTCAACTTTAATGATGCTTCTGTTAATCAAAATGACTCTTTTATGCCCATTGACTTCAGCTGAATGGTTCTACTGAAAGCTTCACTCAAGGCTAAATTCCTATAAAATTGAAACTTAGTGTTATCACCCAGCTTTAGCCTCAGCTTCTTTCAGTGCCTTCAGATCAAATGATCAGTAGAAGTAAGCACAAATTTGTAGTTCCTGGTTCTTTCCACATCTCCCTGGGGAACAATTGTCCACATTTTCCAACTCACACACTTTTCTGGAATTCCCACAAAGATGCTAATACTCTGTGCCTGTTTGGTAAACACGTTTTCTCTCTACACTTAAGACCATTTCCCCCGTTGCAGGTTAGGTTGTAGAAACAAGGCTTATTCTGTAGACACAGGCTCTGCAGATAATACTAATCATGCCAACGGCAGGGAGGGGAAAACTGATCAGAGTGACACATCACCAAACAAGGAAAACTTGTACCAAATTACAACCTATGTTCGAGGAAATATCTCGAATTCTTTTGGTTAAGCTGACAGGAGCACTGACTTGTCCGCGAGGCCTGAAGAAAGGAGCGCGAGCTAGTGCATTAAGGAAAAGTACACACTATATGATATTTAGACTACAGCTAGTCTACCCTTAGATATGAATCATTTTCTCTACTCGGTTCTGAAAACTCATTCTTGACTTTGGAAACAGGAGTTGGAAAAATAGTTTTTGGAGCTTTTGACTTAATTAAGTTTGCCTTGTTCTTGGATTTGTAGAACCAGCACAGCAGACGTGAATGGAGCACTCCTGTTTCATCAAAGAAAATTCTTCTATCCAAAACTATCCACACTAAGGTCTGTGGATGATCCAGACACACAGGACAGAGTTTCTAAAATAGCATTGTACTTATGAATATTTTAAAAAAGCAATTTATCATCAGTGTGAGCGCCACAAAAAGTGAGATGATACGGAGTAAGATGATAGGACTAAGTGAGAATGTACACTTTTAATAAAGTGGTTAATTGACCCTTTAAGACACCCCCTGAGGACCATGTGAAGGGAAGTGTTACTAACCAGTAACCTGAGCTGTACAGCTGTGCTCTGTATGTTCAGATCTCCGTTTCATCCTGTCATAATTAATGTAGGAGTTCATGCAAGAGTGATCAAGAGGCAGCGATTAAACACAACTATGCATGACGAGTACGAAAGGATAACAGGAGAGGTAGTCCACAATCTACCAACACACACACACATGCACACACACACACACACATCTTCCACTGTCAAGCTCTGTGGCCTAGAGGTATGCAAAGTATCTTCCTATCCCTAACCCCTGCATGCAGGCTAAACCCAAACTTGTGCGTGGAAAAGATGTTTAGCAGCGGGAGGAAGTCATCTTTTAATCGAGGTGTGAAAACACTGACGTGCTTGAGATCAAAATACATTCAGCCCTGTCAGTCATACCGAATAAAGCCACACACTGATCCAGGTTTTTTTTTCCCCATTTATTTCAACACTAACAGTCATGTGTAATATTGTGCTGACTGGCGTCATGGCGTGACTTCTGTTGCTGTAGCCTCACAGTTGCTAATCTAGAGCCGTCTATCTAGAAAAAGCAGGCTGAATGTCCCAAACTAAGAAACCCAAACTGTTCCTGATCAAGCGACATAAATGAGCTACACGCTGGTCATTTTGGTGTGAGGAGACACATCACAGCTAACTCCACAGACACAGTATTATCAGCTATGTGTCATAAACATGTTACTTTTCACCATTTACAGGTAGACAGAGTCAAGATCTGAAATCACACAGTGCTGACATAACACAGGGTAAATGATTTATTTGAAGGACAATCTTAAAATAATAATGATATATATATATATTAGCTTCTGTTTCTGACCCCTCCCCTTGCAGCAGGGGCGCCACCAAGGGGGCCTCCGCAGTGGCACCCCTGGTGGTAATAATTCTAATAAATGTGAGCACAAGTGAGAGGAAGACAACCCCAAAACAACTTAAAATATTAACTTGTTATTTATTCCAGCTTTAAACAGATTATTATGGATGTCAAAATCTGATGTGGTTTTCATGTATCTATTTTCAGTGATGTCAACTTTTATAGCAGGAAATTATCTAGGCATATCATTGTTTTCTGTCTCTCTTTTTTTGAAATATTTTTGAAGTAACATGTATTTAACAACAGCATAATGAAACTGGAAATTCAGTTTTTGGTGTGCCACCCCAATATTTTTAGTGGCCCCTATTTGGCCACCCCTATGCAAAAATTCTGGAGGCACCCCTGCCTTGCAGATGTTAGAGTAGCATACCAGGCAGCACAGCTAACACTGCTTTGGAGCAAATATTTCCAGGAAAAAGATGAAGAGAGTCATAAAATAGTCCAGTGGTCGGCTACGGAGGGACTGCTAAATTTTGGGGTGCTGAATCTCCCAAAAAGCATCTTAAAGCCTCACAGGTGTTATTCAAAGAGGTCCGCCAGCATGTAAAGGTTTAGATTAGACAGTTTTCTAATCTGTTTCTGTAAATAAGTGGGATGTTGTTATACCTATTTAAACTGGAAATAAAAACAAGTTCAAGATTAAATCTCATTTATGGAAATGTGTGGAATGTGGCCTACATTTCTCTTGTGGGTTTTTTTTATTTTTTATTTTTTTTGGGGGGGGGTATTTTGCTGATTGGGCAAAAAACATATCCACCATAAAGTAAATAACTAACGTGCAAGTTCACACATGTAAACCTGCTGTTTCAGTTTGTTACACGAATGCGTGTGGCGTCTGATAGAGGAAGTAATTCCTCGACTTAAACTTTGATATAAACATCTGGCTTTTCTTGTCTGTTCACATTGATTATGCTTGAGTAAGAAGCTTTTCATGCTAACAACACTGCTCAGAGCAGCAAACCGATGTTCCATTACAATAATCCAGACCCAGATTTAAAGGAGCACTCTGTCAGTTTCGCTAACCAAATTCAAAGTACTCATCAGGAGGCGCAATCCCCAGCTGATGTAAATAAATTGCTGATGTTTTCTGTTTCTGTCACTCCTCATGACAACACCTAGCTTATCTCATGTTTATCTAACATATGATCTGGTCTAAGATTTAAAAGCTGTGGGCATCGAGGGGGCAGGAGGGTCTAATTAGAGATCATATCCAGTTGTATTTTAGGAAATCCTGAAGATTCAGAGGTTTGGGATCTGTTTGAGAAACAGGAGCCTCTGCTGTTTCTGTTTGTTTTTCAGTCCGTTTCCTGTGATTCCCCTAATCTGTTACTACATTGCTGGAGTTCCCCCTTTTTCCATAGCTGTTTCATTAGAAAGATGGCACTTTTTTTCTTGCTGTTAACTCAACCTAATAATCAAATAGATAAATCAACTTAAAAAAAAAAAATGTTTGGAAACCTGGTGCTTGTTCAGGGCTATTCATGACATAACACTTGGCCTTCTCTGGCTTTGCTTACTTGAAACGCTAAGAGCTCATGGAAATATATAATGCATGATGTTGACTTTGCATCGGTTTAAAGGGTCACAAGCTCACAGCAATCAAAAACCACAAGAATCAAATAGTTCATTTTTTCTTTTTAAGTCTAGAATGTGAGAGTTCAGCAGTATGGTTAAATACGTATGACTTCTTGTGCTTAAGAGACATGCTATACTGTATGACAGGACAATATCGAGCAATCTATCAGCTCTGCTTAGCCGACTAGATCAGGGATCAGTATACGTTCATAAACTCTACGGTATAATTGCTCCAAACCCTGATATCATTCAGAATATTAGGCAGTTCTGGGTAATAATAGTCAGCGCTTATAGTTTCCAGTCTTATTTTGAAAAGGAAGCAATGAACTGATTCCACATTTACTTTTTTGGAGACTGAAAGAGCTTTAACATGTTCTTAGCTGACTCATCTATCTGTATAGTAGTTGATAGCTGACTAGTCTTTACTGTGCATTAAGATACATTTCATGTTGGCCTTTTAAAGGAAACTTTGCATGGCCATTAGACCTAACAACACTTAGCCGTGTCTTTCAGTCGCTTCAGCGAGTTGTTGGACTCCCTGACAAAAGCGAGCTGTTACCTCTGAGCCATCCTTCCATCAATGACGCCTTAAAGTTAATTTGAGGACTACAGATTTTAAGAGGCTTGTTATAATACTCTTCTAGGTTATTTCGCCTAACAAGTGGTGCTTTGTTGACCTTCCTCTTACAGGTCAAAGGTCAGCTATAGAGCAGCATGGCATCACTCTCTATAAGCATGCTGTCCTTTCTAGCTTATTGTGCATGACTACATGTCAGAATTATTGCTATAGAACTACATCATCCATACAGAGGTGCATTTTGGGTAGGGGAGAACATCTCCCAGTATTGCCAACACTGATTTCTCTGCCCCTGAGTTTATGGCATTGCATAAAAGTCCAACATGCTTCCAAGCAAAGTGAGTCTATACGAGTGACTCGCACACAGGTGTGTTGTCAGAGTCCTGGCTGTGCATGGAGCTCAGCCCCGTGTCCGAGTCCTCATCGTTTGTGTTGCAGGCTTTGGACAGACCTCGGGCCTGTTCCACCCATCCGCCGCTCTTCTCCCCTGATGCTGGTTCTGCATCAGCGCTCACTGCACCCAGCTCCCCCTTTCCATCATCGGTTAGTGTGTTGTTTGCTTGCTCTATCTCCATGGTTTCCACTTTGGCCAGCAGGTCCAGCAGTTCACTCTCCTTGGTTTCCCAGAGTGCCAGACTCAGGTCCAAGTCCCCCCTGATGGCGTCCAGATCTGTCTTCAGTCTCAGGCCGATGTAAAGGCTGGTGTCCAGCTGCGTTTTGATCCTTTCCTCTTCCAGTACGAGCTCATTTTCAGACAAACTCTCAACATCTGGTTCCACAGCTGGAGGGGCGGACACAGTGAGACACATCTCCTCCGAAACACTGTCCGTGTCCTGTGCTGCTTCTGCGCCTCTCTCCTCCCGCCGACGCTTCATCCACCGCCGATTCAGCTCCTCCTGGATCTCCCCGGTGATGCTCTCCACGAGCGCCTCGCGTTCCGTCAGCTCCTCCTGCAGCCTCACCACCTCCTCGCACCGGCGCGCGTATTCCTCAAACTGCGCAAGCGTCTCCGACGTGCACCGCGCGTCCTGACGCTCCGCTTTGCGCTTACAATCCGAAAGGGCAGGAGCCCCTGAAGTGGAATCTACGAGGTAAGTGTCCTGCACGTAGTTCACCCCGTGTCTCTTAATGCGGTCGAAGTGCACTTTGGCCTCGTAGCGCTCGATCTCTCGGTCCAGGTCCTTGATCCTCTGGATCTGCTGGCGGATGGTGTGGTCCTGAGAAATCACCAAGTGGACCAACGTCTCCATCTTTTCCACCGAGCTTTTATCTTTAGAAACAGTCTGCTCCTTCTTTTTGTTCATTTTGTCCAACTTTCTGAAGGCCTTCCTGACGATGCGCCGCTGTTTCTCCTGGGACAGGTTGGCCGCGGCGGCCGCGGCGGTCCAGCAGGTCCGGGCGGTACCCTTGAGCAAGCCGCCCGGACCACCACTCTCCCGGCTCTGGACGACTCGGGCCTCGGCGCTGCGGGGCCCGTTGTTGGGCAGCGAAGCCTCGTTTTTCACCAGGACAAAGCGAACATTCTCTTGCTCGTCTCCCCAGGCGCTCCACAGCCGAAGGATTTTGGTCTTGTTGGGTAAAATCCTCTCGAAGCCTCTCCATTTCTCCACCACGCAGTAGGACTGAGGAGAGCCAGACAGCATCGCTGCCGAGGCGCCCTGCTGCAGGTTCTGATCTTCAAGCAGGACTTTGACCACGTCGGCGCAGGTGGTTCGCTTAGTCAGCCCCGAGACCAGCTTCTCCTCCCGGCAGACCCATACCGAGATCTTTCCCTCCTCCGGCTCCATCTCCGGCTGAACTCCAAGAAAGAAAGAAAAAAAGTTCCCTCACTGAATCCTCTCTGCTGCCTTCGTCTGCTGCAACTCAAAAAATAAAGGAGACAAAAATATTTTTATTAATGATGCAAAACATTCATCAGGAATTCTCTGCGCAGTCGTCTGTGTCAGCTCTCACTTTAAATGCGCTCAGAAGTCCGGACATGTAACCTCATTACGCTTAAAAATATCTGCCTTATTTCTAAAAAGAAAAAAATCACATATATTTATTTACCTCCGTGGTCTGTTTTGGGGCAGTCTGCTGGGAACTCATGGCTCTCTCCCCGGCATATCGATCTGAGCCCTGCGCGCTGCTCCGGAGAGGAGATGAGGAGTGCGTCCTTGCGTCAGGGCAAGCTGCTCTGGTGTGTAGGACAAAACAGGAGGGTGCTGTAACGCTGGGACACGCCTCCTGCCTCCTCTCTCGCTCTCTCGCCCCCTCTCTCTCACTTACACACACACACACACACACACACACACACACACACACACACACACACACACACACACACACACACACACACACACACACTTTCTTACTCTTGATAACAAAGGTAATCTGGACTGATATGCCAGCCTTTGTTAAGTAGAAAGTCGGTACTGAGGGTTAAGACAAAGTTCCCTTCTGATAACTGTCTGAAACACATTTATCAAACTAATTCCGTGCGTGACTTAATAATCTATGGGCCGGTGTGTTTACACGGTTAAAAGTCAGCGCTGTTATCCACGTTTGCCTAGAGCTCTGTAGTATTTTTTATTAATGTCACAGGTTTTATTCTTGAGATCAGTCTGGTCTACATGAGAACTGCAGTGGAGTCAAACTTGATATCTGGGATGTCAAATAATCAACAGTTATTAAGTTCGGTTGGAAATAGAACCGTCATCTCTCAGGTCAGCAAAAAGGGGTGAAAAAAGTGCGGTTGCCAAAATGCGCTATAATACTTCAAAGTCTTAACTACAGCTGACGAGAAACACGTCAGATTAGTTCCTGATCATCTCCATCTTTAACGCGACTTTCTGGTCTTTCATGATTTCTGCAGTCTTCTTCACTTTTCACTGTGAATCTGTTCACAGACTCTGAAGTGTTTGGAAGGGGATGTCAGGTCAGGCACATGCAAAATATTTTAACATAATTCCATATTGTCCAGTTTCTTCACAATGTAAATAGATGGATGTGTTCAATTTATGTCTCACAGGAGTGGGAGGGCGGCACAGAGTGGGCCTCTTGTCTTCTCTTTCTTCGTGGTGGGTGGAGCTGACCTGCTCAGCCATGCAGCACACCTGTGCAGGTTGAGCTCAGGAGATTATCCAGCAGCCCCACCAGCTCCTCTCACTTTCTCTTCCTCTGGCTGACTGAGCGAGATACCAGTTTGCAGTTTGTGCATTTGCTCAGAAATGCAAACTGGCTCGTGACCGTCCACACATTTAATGTTTGGTTTATTTATTTTAACTCAAATACTTCTCATCTAAAGACTATGAGGGTAACTGCGAGACTTGTCATTATAATTTCTGACGAGGTGGAATTTCATGTTTTTACTTTTTTTTCTTTTTTGTTTGCAGCTATGAGATTTTTTTTTGTGTGTTTTTTGTCTGCCTCATTAGGTTAGTACAATGTCAAGGTAAGCACAGAGCAGAACCTTCAGAACCTTGGCTTTGCTTACTGTGTCCCGCACAAGACAGAGAGAGCTAGAGTTGGAGCAGAGAGGCACTCGGACTGAGCTAAACCGCTGATGAAGCTCTTACTCAGCAGTGTTAAGACTGCAGTATGTATTGTTACTCAGTTTCATCTTCATAATCTCCACAGAGCCGAATGTTTTAGAGCTCAGCTGGATTGGGTAAAAAGCGGAAGGAAATCCATCTATTACACCCCGCAGGGTCCTCATATAGCGTCTGATCCCATAATCGGCTCTTTCAACTATTTCAGGACAGACTATGGTCGACCAGACTCGTAAAAGGATTTATGTGCATTAAGAGTGTTTTGGTGTGTGTGGTAGTGAACATATTGCATTGATGGCAAGCGTTGATCCCCAGCAGGCACCATTAGTCTGTTTGAGCACTGTCAGGAGTGATGCATCAGGCCGGGTTTGTTGGTAAAATAACTGCTTAGGAAACCATCTGGGAATATGAACACACGCACACGCGTTAAGGCATGTGAGTGTGCGCACTTACTGGATACAGAACCATGTTCACATACGTTCTGGGCATGCGTTGCAAACAGTAGATTTGGATTAAGAGGACTGTGGGCTCTGCGTCTGGGATGCACGATAACGCGGAATGTTTTTCTTATCTTGGATCTTGTTTCCTGTGAGGTCACTGTGTCTGTGTCTGTGTGTGACCTGCAGACTTGTTATTGGCTGTCAGACGTTTGAAGTTTCCAGTCTCACCACAACAAATATGCCCACAAAGCCAGCTGTAGCATGAAAAACATTTTACTTCCCAAAACGTCACGTTCACTGTTGATGAAAAATAAAATGCTGTAGTTGAGCTCAGTTATGGATAAAGCCTCAGTTAAATACAAACTTTTTATAGTTTTAAAACAAATGAATCATTGTCTTAATAGCGTGAACAATCAAAGATCTTTATGCATTTTTTTCTAACAAATTCTTAAAAGTGAAGTGACAGAGCAAATGCAGTTTCAATGGCGCTTTGGATGCATTTCTTTGAGTAGAGCTCCCTCTGGTGTTTTTAAGGGAAACTGCATGGCTGACGTTCACTCTGTCTCAGCTACAGTGGGGCAAAAAAGTATTTAGTCAGCCACCGATTGTGCAAGTTCCCCCACTTAAAATGATGACAGAGGTCAGTAATTTGCACCAGAGGTACACTTCAACTGTGAGAGACAGAATGTGAAAAAAAAAATCCATGAATTCACATGGTAGGATTTGTAAAGAATTTATTCGTAAATTAGGGTGGAAAATAAGTATTTGGTCACCTCAAACAAGGAAAAGTCGTCTTCTGTAAGAAGCTTTTCTGTCCCCCACTCGTTACCTGTATGAATGGCACCTGTTTGAACTCATCATCTGTATAAAAGACACCTGTCCACAGCCTCAAACAGTCAGACTCCAAACTCCGCCATGGCCAAGACCAAAGAGCTTTCGAAGGACACCAGGAAAAGTATTGTAGACCTGCACCAGACTGGGAAGAGTGAATCTACAATAGGCAAGCAGCTTGGTGTGAAAAAAATCAACTGTGGGAGCAATCATCAGAAAACGGAAGACATACAAGACCACTGATAATCTCCCTCGATCTGGGGCTCCACGCAAGATCTCATCCCGTGGGGTCAAAATGATCATGAGAACGGTGAGCAAAGATCCCAGAACCACACGGGGGGACCTGGTGAATGACCTGCAGAGAGCTGGGACCAAAGTAACAAAGGTCACCATCAGTAACACACTACAACGGCAGGGAATCAAATCCCGCAGTGCCAGACGTGTTCCGCTGCTGAAGCCAGTGCATGTCCAGGCCCGTCTGAAGTTTGCCAGAGAGCACATGGATGATACAGCAGAGGATTGGGAGAATGTCATGTGGTCAGATGAAACCAAAGTAGAACTTTTTGGTATAAACTCAACTCGTCGTGTTTGGAGGAAGAAGAATACTGAGTTGCATCCCAAGAACACCATACCTACTGTGAAGCATGGGGGTGGAAACATCATGCTATGGGGCTGTTTTTCTGCCAAGGGGACAGGACGACTGATCCGTGTTAAGGACAGAATGAATGGGGCCATGTATCGTGAGATTTTGAGCCAAAACCTCCTTCCATCAGTGAGAACTTTGAAGATGAAACGAGGCTGGGTCTTCCAACATGACAATGATCCAAAACACACCGCCCGGGCAACAAAGGAGTGGCTCCGTAAGAAGCATTTGAAAGTCCTGGAGTGGCCTAGCCAGTCTCCAGACCTCAACCCCATAGAAAATCTGTGGCGGGAGTTGAAAGTCCGTGTTGCTCGGCGACAGCCCCAAAACATCACTGCTCTCGAGAAGATCTGCATGGAGGAATGGGCCAAAATACCAGCTACTGTGTGTGCAAACCTGGTAAAGACCTATAGTAAACGTTTGACCTCTGTTATTGCCAACAAAGGTTATGTTACAAAGTATTGAATTGTATTTTTGTTATTGACCAAATACTTATTTTCCACCCTGATTTACGAATAAATTCTTTACAAATCCTACCATGTGGATTCATGGATTTTTTTTTTTCACATTCTGTCTCTCACAGTTGAAGTGTACCTCTGGTGCAAATTACTGACCTCTGTCATCATTTTAGGTGGGGGCACTTGCACAATCGGTGGCTGACTAAATACTTTTTTGCCCCACTGTACATCTGGAATTGTGGGTCCAGATGTAGGACTGTTTTGTGTTATGCGATTCTGATTGGCTGCGTCATTGACTGTTAATCATATACAGCTAGAGAAAATGTACTGACCATTAGCAAGGGGCACAGAAATTAAGAGGTCATCCTGATAGATCTCTAAGATGTAGCATCTTATAACCTCAACACTATGTGAATAAAAATTGTCAGTGCCAAAGACTTCCATTGTTTCCTGTAAGATCCTAAAGTCTTAAACATTGTTGGAGGTAATGCGTTGCTACAATCATATCACACTTGCTACCATGTGCGGTTACTTAATCCATATGTTCTCCATTGATCTGTACAACAGGAACAAAAACCCAATGAAATCTTTTCAGCAACAATCATTTGAAGCACGTTACTTGAAATTCATTGTGTGTATCTGTTCTTTTAATGAGCGCAGAGATTAGTGCTGATATTTGAATATAAGGAAGTTCAAACTTTAATGTGAAGTAAAATTCATGTAAAGAACAACAAAAAGGTTTCAGCATATATTAGTTGTTCTTCAGTTTTGTTTTGAACTGACTTGGCAGCTAAAAAATAATGGCAATAATTAAACAGAGTACAAGTACTTGAAAACACTGCTCCAGTATAATGAGCATACTATATGGTTACTTTCTTAGCCTATTTAAACTCCAGATGGTTCAGGTTTGATTTGCATGTTTTGTGCATTTGCGTGTGAGCTATGCATCGATACAGTTTGAGCTTCACAAGACATATGTGTGAACAATTCTTGAGTTCATAGTTCATTCAGTCGGTGTGGTAAACACAAAAACTGGAATAAAAATCTTCCTGAATGGATTCTTGATGCAATTAACCAAAAGGGCTCTACATGGTCAAGATGTCTAGTTCATTGGCTCGAACTGTTAAAGTTTGTTCCTGAGAACAGTTTTCTGCACCGGACTGTAAACATACAGCATATTTTACAGTAGAGTTTCACATTTTTATATGGAAGTCTTATATGGGAGGGTGTAGTTGGTTTCTTTTAATATATCAAAGCTTCTTTGAAAGAAATTCCTTTGAAAGAAATTCCTAAAAAACAGCGTGTGTCTCTTAATGCTGTGGGAGGTCTCATGACAGAGTCAACTTATAACAACGAATTGATTAACCTCAATCCTGAATTTTATCAAAAGGTTACAAAAAGGGGTTAAGCTTTAAATATTGCTGTCACCACTGAGCTGTAGCTCAGGAGGTAGCGCAGGGCACCTACTGATCGGAAGGTCGGTGGTTCGATCCCTGGCTCCTCCAGTCTGCATTTCAAGTATCCTTGGGCAAGATACTAACCCCAACTTGCTCTCCATCGGAGTATGAATGTGTATGAATGTCATTAGAAAGCACTAAGTGTAGATTAAGTGCTTGTGAGAATGGGTGTGATTGGGTGAATGAGGCATGCTGTATAGAACGCTTTGAGTACTCCGTGAGAGTAGAAAAGCGCTATATAAGAATCAGTCCATTTACCATTACCATAAATACTTAAAATGAAATGACAATAAAACTAATTGGAAAATATGAATCTATAACAGCTCTGCTGAAACCTCCCGTTGCTATTCTGTATGCAAAGAAGAATTCTGCATGAATCATGCGAATGCATTCAAGCTAAATTAATTAATGACAACAATAACAGCAAGTTCAGAGATGAGACTAATGAGAAAAGACAAAACCCAGAGCACAGTTTAGAACTGACCATTTATTTAAACTGAATAGCATATGCGTACAAAGTCTCTACAAAGCTAGAAAATATCTAACATACCTTTAGCCATGAGGGGGGAGAAAGTTACAAAGCAAAGATCAGACCCTGTGCAGTACCAATAGACACACATTACTAGCTTTTGGATTTCTCCTAAATGTACTCTCTTCACAAAATAGGATAAACATTAGAATATCAAAGATATACACAACATCTGTAATAAACGTTATTGTCACTTTTATACAAAGCACCTTATCAAAAACCCCTCGGTGCACGACACACGCGTGCTGCACCGGAGCGAAAAAGATTCAAGGCCATTTTGGAATTGATTACAGACAGGATTTCTGCGCCTCACGTGATCCGTAATAGAAGATAATATCCAACTTGCACATACAAGACGACATTAACAACACAGACGACGATGACTGAAAAACTCAGTGCTTCACTGGACTTTGTGACCTTTTGAACGACCTTTTAGACTTCACTGCTTTAGTGTTATTTCATTGTCACCACATATTCTCCAGCTGATTACAGCAAATGGACAGTTAACAGTTAAGCTGTGCAGCTGAGTCCTTGTAATGTTTAACGGACAGTTAGAGCATTTTAATGAGTCACAGTTTAAAGAAGCCTTTTCCTGACAGCCAAGATGGTAAGGGGCGTCCATTTTTGATTTTGTTTTTTTATGTTCATTAAGCGAGCTTTAATAAATCACTTTCCTCTTTACTTTGTGTCACATGACTGTCTTTGGTAAGCAGGTGCTAGATACTGTTTGGACAGAGGGTCATAGCTGCAGCTTTTGTTGGGCTATCACTTGCACGTTACGTGTCCATCCTCCTGCAGAAGGCCTAGTGTTCGGTCTACAAACAACAAATACTGGAGTGTGAGCCACAAGTCTGGGAAAGTCAAGAGCAGGGGAATTTCCTAGCGGGATGATTCACGAGTGTGAGGGGGGAAAGCGTGGTTTGTAATCCCGACAGACACCCACAGGGGTCTTTAGTTTAACAGAGTCAAAACCTAGTGGTTTTGGATAAACACTAATCCATTTCAGCACAAAGGCAGGAGACGTGAATCACGTGTGAGTCATAACTTGTTGAGGCTAAATTTTGAACAGCTGGCCATTTCTGAGCAAAGATGTGTCATTTGAGGTTTGAAGTTCCTACAAGTTACTGGATCTTCTGGACACCGCAAAGCATTTTCGGCCAACATCATTGTATCAAGGTTTTCTTATTAAAACATAAAAATCTCTGGGCCTCATTCATTCACATTGCTTCATTTTTCCGACCTTCTAGTGTTTAAACAGATTCCCACATGTAAACAAAAAAAAAGAAATCTTTAAGAGCTGCAATGAGTTACAAATCATGGATTTTAATTCCAAGAGAAAGAAGCTTATCCAGATAAATCGGTAAACCTAGTCAGTGTAGCTTATTATAGCTGCCTTTTCAGTCTAACTTGAAAGAATCAGTTTGGCACTCTAACAAATACATTTCTTGTTCGGTTTGTTGTGTGAAAGCTGCTAATGCCATGAGTTTATCACACCATGAAAACATGTGGAAACAGCAAAGCTAAAAGTGAAACTGCCTACTTCTCAAAAGTATGCTTGGACTGCTGGAACAAGTCTGAGAGCAGGCAGTCTGACTCAGTTTTAATTCATTAATCTATTACTTTTTAAAACTAGCCTTCCAAACACCGGTGGTTGGGAATACGGGCCAAACTTGCAGAAAATCTGCAAAAGCTAATTATGAGTACGCTAAGCTAAGCTAACCAGCTATAGGTATGTGAATATATAACAAGACAAGATGATTTGAGAGCTGGTTGACTTTTAGCATTTCTTCTTATTTTTTAAACTGCCTAACTTGACTATATGCTTTTTTTTTTTTTTAAAAACATACCAAACAAACACAATATAATATGTGAATTTGCTAGCTTTAGAAGGGATTATGAGCACTGTTTCCACTTGCTTTCATTGCTATGCTAAGCTAAGCTAACCTGCTAGCTGTAGCTGTATCAGACAGAGATATTAAAGTTGTAAAAAGTTAATTGATGGCATCCACTACTTTTAACAGCTTCTATATAAAACAGATAATCAAAATGATTCTACAGCAGGTTTGTAAGAGCAGGTCGTCCAAACAGTGACAAGTCCAAACAATTGCATTTTATGAACGAGGCGCCAGGTAATATCTAGTGCACAAGCTCTGTCTACATGAATCCGTCATACATGTAATAAACAAATGCAAATACATGGAATAAATACTGCCAATAGATACCACATGAACAAGAATTTATCCCAAAGACATCAGAAAAAATTGAAAAATTAATCAGGACTGTCCACAAATTAAATTAAAGAACCACTTTTACATGGAATTTGGATAAACTGATCCCAGGACACAGAAAACAGGGGCATGTGGGACCAAAATGTTCCTGTACAATAAAATGTTTTTGTTTTTTTGTCCCATGCACCACCTACAACATCAAATTATCAGGACTTTTGGGAAACACAATAGAAATGTCTAATGCTGTTTCCAGCCAAAGGCACTTCATGCTGCTGGGCATGACACAGACAAACCACCAGACGACACCTGCTACAGTACACTCCATCGAGAGTTTTTGGTTTTTTTAAATTCATAAATTACTTTTTAAATATTATATAACCAGAAAAACCTGTGTTGTAGTGGTTGAGGGGAACTGTGTCATCTAGAGTTAAAATAACCCTGACACTGAGGTGAGAATGCTTCTGGTCAGGGCTGTCCCATCTAAATATGGATGTAATATTCAGGCTTGCTTGTATGGGCATGGTCATCACACTTACCTAAGATAACATTAAAGGGGACATATTATACTTTTCCTTGTTTTCCATCATATATAAAGTTAAAATGGTGGACACTTGGAATAAACTAGGCCAACATTTTAAATAATATGTCCGGGTATGTATAAGTAATTCCTGTGAACCAAAAGCTCAGGTTTCTGCTTCAGATAGCAAAAAAAACAACAACAAAAACAAAACAAAAAAAACTCTGTGTACAAAAGCCCCGCCCACCTGCTGAGCCTTCTGTTTGCAGGAAGTGGCCAATTAGAAGAAGTTGGGTTTAATAATGGGAGGCTGACTCAGACATTGAATGAACTGAAGGGCTACATCAAGGACCAAAATAAGATAAAGGAGGATTATTTTGAACTGTGACGCATGCAAAGCTACTCTAGGAGACTAAAAGAATGAAAATTTGGAAATGAACACAATAGGTCCCCTTTAAGTTGCAAAAGTAATTTACACAATAAAAACAGCAGTAAAACTTTTTTCCCTACGTGTACACCATGAATGGCAATGTATAAGGTTTAAAATTCACAGTGCTTTTCAGTAGACCAGAGTATGCTTCAGATTATAATCCTTAAGATCTGCAAACTCATATTAATAGTTGATCATAGTTTGTAATCACATTTCTATCTGTTAATCACCCCTCTGGTTGACAGCTGTCACGGTTTGGGATGAAGCCTGCAATTCCACGTTGAATCCGTTTATGAAATCCAGTTTTAGCATTTCTAATGACGTCTCAGTGACGTCAGTTTCACCGTTTGCCGTTCTCCCACAGAGCTGGCATTTCCTACAGCTGCTGCTTCACAATAAAAGCCCACAAAACAGGATTCTGAAATCTTGAGGATTATAATTTCGTTAGTCTTTTAAGCAAAATAAAGAGTCACCTGTTGCACAAAAAAAGCTACCTGAATTGTTCAATTTCACTTATAGTTTCTTATTATTAACATAAGGTTTAGATAGTGATTGTGGAATTAAAATAGAATCTCTATGCTATTATCAATAAACAACTCCCCAAAGTTTAGAAGATTTTTTTCTTTTCTTTTTTTTGTAAAGAAAACATACAAAAAGGTAAAAATTTGATTTCTTTTTCTTTGGGACAAACCTCTTGTATAAGAATTCAGCTCACACAATTTGCAGTGTCCATCTGTACAAATCCACCTCTATATTCTACTATATGATAATGCAGTAGTGTTATTTCCTCCAGCTTTCTCTGCTTATTGATGATACACAGGGTCTGACCTTCAGCGCCTGTCAGTTTCCTGACAGATAACACACGGGGGGGAAATTATGAGATCTCACTCTCTCTCTCTGTTTTTTGTTGTTTTTTTGTTTGTTTTTTTATCTCCCCCTCTCTTTCTTTCTTCTCCCTGGGTCGACTTTCACCAAAACTCATGACAGAAACACCACTTTCATTTCCATCATCAAGATAGGAAAGAGAAAAAAAAGACAGAAAAGAGAAAAAAACTGAGAGAAAGAGAAGAAGGAACCAATTAGTGGAGACGTGACATCCCCTGGTGATATCAGAGTCAGGATGTTCTTGGGGAAATGCACCAGGTCGATTCTGATGTGTTTTTATGGCTGCACTGCCACTGTGCTTTTTTTATTATCATTATAGCTAATGAGCTACCGATCACCAGGTTTGGAGTTAGTGTGGATATGCTCCTGTTGAGGAGGTTTCTGCGGTGTCACATCTGGTGTTAATTAAAAAAAATATTTTTACCCCAGTTATTTTCAGCGAAAATGCAGCCTTTTTCTTTTTTTTCACGAATTTGTTTGGCTGAAACTAATTTTTAGAGACATTTTTAGCTCTGATGTCACAAAAAAGGAAAAAAAAAAAAAAACACCAGGCAAAGGCCATACATGTGTTTCAACGTGAGTGTGTATATGTGTGTGTGTTATTCCTTGATGAGTCGATAGATGTGGTGCTGTGCTCCGTGCTCGTTGTTGGACACCTCGAACACACACGCCATACACAGCAACGTTTCCTGAGTGTCTCTGTTGCTCACCACCTGGAAACACACACACGGGAATGAAGAACACACAAGAGGTCAAGGTTAAGCACACTCGTATACATATATCATTCGAGATCAAGAACTGCACAAGTATACTTCTAAACTCTTATCCTCCTTAAGGCAACAACTAATATTTCAACATGTATTCACAGCTGTAGGATATAGAAGACAATATGCTTATACAAAGCACATGAAACAATTACAGCACCTGAACAAAAGCACTTTAAAAGGTCTACCAATGCAGAAAGGTGCCACTGAGAAATTCACATGCACAGTTTTAGTAGCACACTGAAGGTGCTGGTTTATGGAGAAAACCAGAGTTTGGTTAATCCAATTTATTTTGGGGTTGTGTGATTTTTGCAAAAAAAGTGGATAAAGTAGCAGCGAGAGCTCTGCACAGACGCTGAAGAAGATTCTCATTATCTATTCCCAGTGAATGTAGTGTCACAGAGACCTGGCACCGGCTGGTGTTAAAGGGGACCTACGCTGCTCATTTCCAGTTTCATGTTTTTATTCTTGGACTCCACTAAGGTGGCTTTGCATTAGTTTAAAATCACTCTTATTTATTTTGTACTGGATCTTGGTGCTGCCCCCAAGTTCATTCCATAGACTGTATATAAAAGTAGGTCAACACAGATGCTGACTAGTGAAATCCTGTTGTGAAGTCTTGAGCTAAGCTTTTTCACTGCTGTCATCTTCCCATTTTAAAGCCAGACATGATGAGGGAGGGGTTGGTCTGCCTGGGAAACTGAGACACACTGAAGCTCATGTTGTAAGAACTGCTCCATCACCTTCCCTGCCTTATCTTCCCGTGTGTTTGATGGGAAGTAGGATCTTAATATACTCCTCTTTGCAACCAGCTTGATGAATCAACCACTTTGATGTTCCATTCCTTTTCCAGACCTAGAATCTGAATGTTGCGGGGCGTGGTCTGTGGTGCCGTCGCAGGGGAGATGGATGCACGTGCACGACATCGGCAGTCACGCGTCGTCGGCTGGAAGATCTGCACTGGGTCCTGGGTTATTGTTGTTGGTGATGCGTGCGGCTGGCAGCGGGAGAGCTGAGGCCATTCGTGTGTGTTTAACAGCAACCGAGTTAATAAAGAGATACTGAAAAGCACAAGCCTGTGGTCGGGTCCGTCATTAATGCCACACTGTACATCTTTGATATACAGTCTTTACCTTATCCACTCTCTAAAGCAAGCGGTTTTAGCTCTTCTCCCTTTAAAATCTCCCTCTCTGTAATCCAGCTTTCTACTGATTGGCTGTCAGTGTGAGATGATCATATTAAGGATATTAATAATTAGCTTCTATGACTCTGACATCACAGAGGTCTAAGAGTTTAAAAACTCAGTTTTTAGACAGGATGAAACCGGAGCTTTTATCTCATGGGGATTACCTGTACATATGTTGACCTCATTCTTTGAAGCTTCATGTTTAATATAAGCAATCGCCATGATAACAGTAACGATATAACAGAGAATGAGGAAAAGCGGAAGAGACGTCCCAGACTTGGATTAACTGCATTAGTGTAACATTTTCACCCATCGAGAGAAGGAAGGTGGTAAATATATATTTGCATAACATAAACAGTACAGCACACAGAGAGACGCAGTCTCTGCCCTCACCAGCAAAATTGTGAAGTTCTCCAGCACGCTGTTCATCATGTATTTCTCCGGCAGGTGTTTGAGCTTGTGGATGAAGTTGATCATGTATTCGCACATCGGCGAACGACTGATTCTGTAGACAAAACGCCCGTTTTCAAACCTCGCGTACTCCGTCTGTGAGAGAGGGGGAAGCAAAGGAAGATGCTTTAGCCAAATAATATTACACAACGCACCAATGAAAGGCACCTCCATCAGTTTTACACATCAAAAGCAGCTTTCTAGTGAAAAGCTCAGCCTTTGAAAATGGTTGTGTAACATTATGTGCAGCTGTGGAAAACTGTCAGGCCTGACATAATCATTTTTGCTAGTGTCATAAGGGATTATTTGATGCCATCGAGGGCTTAAGGTGAAGAAAATGAAGGATGTGGTGGTTTTAAAGCCCACATAGGGAGTTACAGGACATTTAAAACATTAATTAAAGTTTGCAAGTATCAATATTTTTTCAGTCTGAATGCAGAAATCACCTGCTGTGTGAATAAACCCCACATATTTCTATTTAGCAGTTATCCTCAGTCCTCACCTCAACCTTCTCAACCACCTGCTTGCCAAAGGAGCAGACCTTGGTGGAGCAGGTGATTGTCATGTTCTCCGAGCTCTCGTACTGGCTGGTCACACCGTAGAAGGCTGCGGGGTCGTCCTGCACGTTATAATTCAGGTCCGCCTGGAAACCACAGAGCAAAGACGACAACGCAAACATCAGGTCACAGAAAACAAGCACGTTTAGTCCTGTTGCTTTTCTGAAGCTAAAGTTTTCCAACAGTGCCCTCTGCTGGTACTGCATCATAAAAGGTCTCCAGAGGACGAGCAGATCCATGATTATGATGCTGAAACTGACATGAAAATGCAATGTGCAACCTTATTTTTCAGTACATGAAGTAAAAGAATCATCTCCGATACTCTTCCTCCATCCATCAGTGCAGAGTGCTGTTTTAATTGGGCACTAAAATGTTCTGAAACCTTGCATATGCATGTTTATCTCCTTAATCACCTCATAAAACAGTTAAAATGCAATTTGTTGTGTAATCTTTAGAAGAAGAAAAAATGTATTGTTGTAAAATGTGGGGATTGACCTTTATAACATCCACATTTGTTTGTTTTTTATTTGAACCAAACCTTTATGCAGGTGTTTTATGAGACAGGAAAGAGGCAGGTACAGAGGGGAAACAGAAGAAAGAAACATTTTTTTATACAACTTTGTGCGGCTGAAGTTGAAGCAGAAAAATGTTTAATCGGAGCAGAGAGAACACGCTGCACCTGGACTGCAGGCAGGGAGGAGCGGGGAAGGGTTTGTACTGTTTGTAATGAGTCCTCTGAGGAGCACCGTGCGTCTCGGGGCTCAGAGAACACACAAACACAAACACCATATGCTTACTCACTTACATTTACATCCATTCACGTGCACACAAACATCAAACCGTGCTCTATTAAAGCTGCAGATTATCAGAAACACACTCCATTGTGGTAGATCTGAGAGCTTTTTAATTAAATTCAAGGGAAGGCTCTCTACATGACACACACACTCTCTCTTTATTTGTTCGCATGCTGCAAGCACACCTCACCACTTCACAAGCCTGCAGGCTCCTGTCCTCTCCTGGATTATTTCTACTGTCCAACAACCTCCTCACCTCACAGTGATTTTGTCGGTTGACCAGCCCCACCCCAGAACAGGAGTTCTCCAGTCATGGAGCTTAGCAGCTGCAACTAACAGGAAGCCTTGGATTTCTGCTCATGTTGAAGCAGTGCAAGTGTAACACATGCAAAGAGGATGGTGTCGTTTTAGAATTACATTTATGACAATGACGGAAAGAGGAAAAGGTGTCGAGAATAGATCATCTGCTGTAACATGAGCTCATCTAGCTAGCAAATCAGTGTGACTCCTACTAAGCTAACTTGCTTACGAATTAGGGCTGTGACAACATCCGATATCCAACTCGAAATGCTTGTGGTTAAAAAGAATTACACAATATCCACTTTATTTTACTTCTCCAGGCAAGGATTTTAGCTACTCTGATTAGCGACTAACAATACAATGTAGCCACACGGTCACAGAACATCAACTCAAAGGCTACCACAATGCTACAGCATAATAACTATGACATAGCATCATCCGACTGAAGTACTGTCTGAAAACATGAAGATAAAAGCCAGTATGTTTTTCCACCGTGAGCACTGAAAGCATCCAACAGCTCAGTTTGTCAATCACCAAATCCAATTACTTTAATTGACCCATTCATCTGAGATGATTCTAAGAAAAATTACTTACTACACCTTTACACACATTTAATTCATATTGCAAATGACAATGACGTTTTTATCTATAGATCACATTTCATTACATGTAAACTCAATCCATCTGACGCAGAAGATAGAGACATAAAAACCTGTGTACGTTTGCAATGCCTTAAGGCAGTCAAAGCTGCACAACAAAACAACGCCAACGCCTATTAAGTGAAGATCTGTGTAAATAAAAAGGTTTGAGGTCTGTTGTTGAATGTATGCACACATGTAACTGAGAAGAGAGTAGCTTGTTCCAAAAAACAGAAACACAATAGCTGAAAGCGTCCGCCTATGGCGTTATTTTTGTGCCACTATTCTGAGTGCACGTAAAAAAAAGTTTGCAGGTGCAAGTGTTGCATTTTGAGGAGAAAATTATTTTGAGCGAAGAAAAGCTGAATTTGAGTGAACAAAATTCATTGCTGCGACGCCTGTTACCCACCAGCTGACCGGGTGGTCACTCGGGTTAAACATAATATATGAGGCTGAACTGACAAAAAAATCACCGACTACACCACCAGGTATTATAGGAAAACCAATAAAGCCTTTGAACTAAAACAAACGCTGTTGTGACAGTGATGTACACTGTCTTGTTGGTATATATGTATGATTTGTATCACCTTCATGTTTCCAAACCGATATCATGAGCAGCAGCTTTTACAGCTGTGGCTCCAGCAAACATCAGCTGATACTAGAAAGTAATTTTAAATCAATTATAACAACAGCTGATCAAGCTTGAACGTGCTGCTGCTGTTGTTTAGCACAACATCCGCTGGTTTCATGTTTCTGGCGCAAAGTGGGAGATAAACAAACAAGAGAGCCGATCAGCTGATCATTGATCAGTTTCATGATTGAAGTAGCAACAGGAGAGCGAGGGGAGAGAATGAGAGGAGAAGAGGCAGCTGACAGCGTAAAGACAGAATAACTCCAGCTTTGTGTCTTTTTCATTGTAGCTGAAGTCCGGGACTAATCGCGTTCCTTTTCCCCTCAATACGGATGTGTTGTAATTGGTCCAGCCCAGAGTTGATCATGACCAATTGGCTAATCCACCACCTTTCATTGTTTATGCCGTTACAAAAACAAACAAACATAAAAATGAAAAATCATCATCGGCTCATCGGGGGCCGGTTCCAGTCCAGCTATGCGGTCAGCTGGTGGGTAACGGGCATCTCCGAAAACGTTAGAGCACTTATGCAAATATGTGATGTCTTGATGAATCGAGCAGATATTAGAAGTTTACACAGCACCATTCTCGCATGAAAATATCTTAAAAGTTTATTTTGTGACCCAGAAAGAGTAATATTTCAAACTCCGCCACTCTGTGTTCCTCCGCCACTGCCTCGATTGAGTTTTGGACGAAATGGATTCTGGGATGTTGCATTTTGTCATTTCGAGCTGATTGGAGACCAGAACAGCCAATCAGATTTTTTTGCATCCAAGTCTGTGATTGGCTGGTTTTGTGGCACAAATATAACGGTGTAGAGAAAGAGTTGAGCGCGCACGGGCAGAAATGTTTAGAGTGCGAGCAACACATCGCGAGCGAGCGAGCGCAAATACAAAAACTGACCGAACTGAGGGGCTGCTATTGTGTGTGTGTGTGTGTGTGTGTGTGTGTGTGTGTGTGTGTGTGTGTGTGTGTGTGTGTGTGTGTGTGGATAATAGCAAACACTGAAATACATTTTTTGCACGCAGCAATGAATTTTGTTCACTCAAATTCAAATAAATTTCTCCTCAAAATACAACACTTGCCCCTGCAAACTTTTTTTTACGTGCACTCAGAATAGTGGCACAAAAATAACGCCACAGGCGCCCACTTAGATCCAATTATTGTCATCTTACTGGGTTTTTTGTTACTGACTTTTTTTCGTAGAGGCTATAAATTATTAGTTTGAGAGTCGGATTTTTGGAAATCCTATGGTACAGAGGAGTTCTGAGAAAGGACAGTAAAGTCAGCACACACACACACACACACACACACATACACACACAGGTGAAAACAGCTACCTGTGAGTCTGGAGGTGAGCAGGTGTTCAAACAAAGCATCTGCGCTTTCATCAACCCACCACCTCCATATTCCAGGTGGACAGATGGAACTCACACAAGCACACACACACACACACACACACACACACACACACACACACACACACACACACACACACACACACACACACACACACACACAGTGCTGCGTAGAAAAATAAGGGAACTTTCCCTGGGTGGGGGCAGAGGTGCATGGAATGCGGTTCTTGCTGACCCTACTCGGTGACGCATTTTCAGGAGCAAAAAGGAAAAAACATTAACCTTAGTCCAGAAATATTTTTAAGATATTTGACAGGTACTGGAAAAAAAAAACTCAAGTAAACAGGAAACTGATTAAAAGTTTGTCTGCTTACCCAGAATTTGATCAGGTAGAAGGCGTTTTGTGGGCCCTTATCAAACAGCTCCTTCAGACCTCCCTTCTTCTCGGGGAACTTGTCGTAGATTTGCCGGATGTCCACACACTCCAGCAGCGGATCGCTGTAGCTCAGGCTGCTCTGGCTGATGTGCACAAAAAGGTGCTTGTTGTACTGAGAAGAGAGAAACATTTGAATCAGACGGAGGCCAGAAATGTGGAGATAAACACACTGGGTACGCCTAAAGTTACTTCAAGGATCCTGCTATAACTTTCACTGTAATTTTGAATCTAACAGAGAAACAGAAAAATATAAAGTTAGATCAGCAATCTGGTGCATTGTTAAAAGAAAGACTGCACGTCATCACAGCACAACCAAAAGCCAACAAGACCACAGAAGTCATTGAAAGTGCAAAGAGTCATCTCCATGGTTTAGAAAAACAACTTACCGACATGAAACACAGTCAAGAACACTCTCAGCATGAATTGAGACGCTACCGTTCATCGAGGTTGTCAAAGTCTGCAGCCAAGAGACAAGCTACTCTCTCCCCCCGAGGACCCAAACCCCCCCCCAGAAATGTTTCTATCACCAGCTGTGATCTCAACCCAGCAGATCATGTTGTTCATTACTGAACTAAAGGCAGAGAAAACACCCAAACAAGCCGCCACTGAAGGAAGCTGCAGTAAAGGTCTAGCAGAGCATCTCAAGGGAGGAAACACTCGATGGTGTCCATGGGTTCTCCACTTCAGGCAGACTGCAAATGACTTTCATCCAAGCAGTGAAAAAATCCTCATAATACCTTTGAGCCTCTGAAAACAGGATTGTGTATAAATGGCTGTAATTCCTCAACAGTTAATGCAAATTTAGTGTTAATTCCCCTGAATTAAAGCTGAAAGCACTTCAGTCAGATCTTTGTTGTTTGATTTAAAGTCAAACGCTGCAGTCGCTGCAGAGGCAAAGCTGCAAAAACTGTCTTTGTCCAAAAGATTAGGAACCTAAATGTGTCGTTATCATTTAATCGTTAAATTTAAGTCAGGTTTTATTAATTATAACAAACTGAATGCAAGCATAGCTGCTAGAAGTTATGGCTAAAACTACAAAATTAAACTGAGGGATAAACTGCTAATAATTCAACTGTAATCTCAGTATCCATGTAAGCTGCTGATTAATACGCTTATGTTGAAAGCAAACTTCAAATTTCTATTTCTGAGCTCAAATAGAGGTTTTACTGACTTACTCCCACTGACCAGTTTCAGAACAGGACCACGGCAACTTTACTGGGCTGTTCTCTGACCTGCTTTTCTTAGACAGGGTGTGAGTTTGTTTGGCTTTGCAGCACAATAAATCATACAGTTTAATGCAATATTGGCCAGCTATACAGATCACAGAGGGCAAAAAACTTAATAGAAAGATCTGCTAGTCTGGTTGGTTAAAAAAAATACATAATTTTCTGCATTTTTACCCAACTTTGTCTTTGCCTACTGATAAATCTGCATGTTAAATGTGACTTCAGTGGGATGGATCTACATTTAAGGACTCCATTTATTCCCACTAATGTAAATGATGCCGTTTGACAACAGAATCTATTTCAAAGTCACTGTACAACAGTTTTTTTCCCACTAAGCAAACAAAAAGCAACAAGATGAATGCCAGCTGTCTATGAGCCCAAGGTAGAAAAATGGCAGTGAGTACGCAGCGTGGCAGGATGACAGATAGACTGAGCAGACAGAGAGATAGAGCTTTACAAAGGTTATTCATACTAGGCGACACACAAAGGGCTTTAACGCTGTTCTCTGCTGTGGGGTTATCTGTCATCTCTGTTTATGGGACAATAGGGAGTGCTTATTGTAGTCTGGTGCTGGATATGTGTGCATGTGTGCGGAGTAACTCACTGCCTCCTGGTCCCTCTGTGTCTCCAGGAAAGATGAAAACTCCACCAGTCGTAGTTTGGTGGTGCCGATGGAGCGACCCTGCCATGCCGGCTCTCGGTGCGTTTGGGCTGCACTGGGAGGTTCATAGCCTTGAACACACACACACACACACACCATTTAATCCCACTTTACCACTGCAACATGTTCAATCGTGCTTTTTAACGGGCTTAGCAGTAATGCAAACGTGTAAAACTTTAAGCCATTACTGGAGGCCCGAGGACAAAAGCCGGCTGAGGTAAAGGCGAGGCACTAAAAAGCGGTTAACAACGGTATATGTAAAGGGGTAACAATGCAGGGGCCACAGCGAGACCCCCGGTTGCTGCCTCAAAACTCACTCGCTCCATTTTCAAAAACCTCGCCACTCTCGTCACTTAGTTTCATGCTATTGTACCTAGCACACCCCATCATCCAATCTGAAGAGAGGAAGCTCAACAGTGCCGGGTGAGCCAAGTGACGCGGCGCCTTCTTAAATTCATGAAACGTAACTTTTGTTGACCTCATCTGTGGGCAGTCACGTGGCTGGCTCAGTTCTGGCTCAGTCTTTTTCTGATTTGTCATGAGTGAATAAAAGATTAGAGATGTTTTGGGGCATTTCCAGTGGCCGTGGTTACCTAATTTTCTGACAAACTGTCAAATTTGAACTTTTTCAAGTCAAGCACGCACTAAGGAACTCATTAGTTTGGGTGCCCTGTTCCACATTTGAGAGGACAGGCCACGCAGCTGAGGTTGTTTTCCACTCTGAAACAGCAAAGCTAACAAGGTGTGTGCAATCAACAGGTCAGCCAATAAAACTAACTTTTGTCATTTCATTAGTTTTTCATTGTTTGACAGGATCGTAATATAAAAATTAGGTAATATATTTAATAAAAATATTAAAAATGAGACCACCTCCAACTTTCTCAGTTGGTACCATCATGTAGCGATGGTGAAGCGAGGCCACGCTAAACCTAAACTTGCTGAAGAAACTGGCTGTGCGCTGCTTGTCTGTCATCTTAACCTCAGTGACGTTGTTCATTCCTCGCCACATATCTCTTGTGGTCGCGTGTGGCCTCCAGCTTCACCCTTACGTGGACTCTCACTCTCCTCTGGGAGACACCTGCATGTCAAGTATCCTCGGGCGAGATACTGAACCCCGAGTTCTCCTGATGCATCTTTTTTTTTCCAGTTAGGCAAAGAAAAAGCACTTATGTGAATGTGTGTGTGAATGAGGCTTGGAGTAGAAAAACACCAAGAGCTTAAATTGAATAGAAAACAAGTACAGTCCATTTACCATTTCTTTTAGGTCACTAGGTATCCCAGGCTTGTTCTCAAAGTAGCATACAGGCCTGGCTCGTATCATCACAAAATTGGATCTATTCTTTGATGCAGCCAGTCGAACTAATAATGTCGTCTGATGTAGATTCCAGACTGTAGACTCAAAGCAGCTCCTCTGGATAAAGGTTGTAACAAGAGGAACCAACTTCGGTGTGAGCAGCACTACATTATGGACACGTCGCTGGGCATAGTTGTCTTTCTTGCTAACATTATCGGCAGCAAAATCATATCCGAGGGATATTTCTATCTGGATAGCTTGCCAGCTGTTTAATGGCAGATGTATAAGTTGACTTTTTGCAGTAATAGTCAATGTGTGAGCACGAGCTGCACACTAATGTCCTCAACACTGGAGTTCACTCAGCAGCAATGGAGGTCATTATTGATAATGGTTTTCTGAGGTTACACAGAGTTTTTAAGTTGACAGGACCAAATGAACGCTGCTTGCTATCCTGCTACCCCTTGTATTAAAGGGTATATGGCTCCAAGATTAAAATTACTAGCATTTTCAGGCAGTAAACAGACAGGCTCAGCAGCTGCACGCAAGCTGCAAAAGCTATGCCAAGCAATCAAAGTGCAATTTTCCCAGGAATTGCACTTTCCACCTGATATTTTCAAAGCTGCTTCTAGAAAAAGCAACACAAACTTTTAGTACAGATGACGTAAGAAAAGTCAGATCGACACCTTTTCCCTCTCACGACCTCTTCACGATACAAAAGCGGGAGTGCTGGAGACCCAGGTGTTCAGACAGATTCAAAAACCATCCTGTAGTGAGGCAGCGGTCTAAATGGCAGGAGACAGGACTGCGAGTCCGCTTTAAAAAAAGAAGATAATTGCGCTGTGGTCCGTCTCACCTGAGATCGTGGTGGTCCCTGCTGTCTGCACAGAGTAGGCTTGCTGAGAGAAAGGCTTGATGCTGAGAGAAACAGAGACAGAAGCAGAAAGGAAGCATTGTCACTGTACTTACATTATACAGCGAGGAAGTCTGCTGTGCGTCTTGTATGAACAGTAGTAGAAGCACAGAGATCAAGAGCAGCTCCGAGTTCAGTAAAAGCTATACCAGCCCTATTTCCAACCATTATCATCATCTCACGGGCACGTAAGAGCAGCAGGTGATGAAATGAAAAGGGGGTTTGAACTTGGTGCAGCTAGCCATGTGAACAGAAACTAGGCCAAGAAACCAGCTTAAACATGTTGGAAATAAAATGTACCGTTATTTTCTAAGGAATTGGAAGATTCCAGGTGTCACTCCTGCAAACTAATCAGATTTATGACTTCTGAATTGCCACCTTGTTTAAACATCCATTTATTTATTCTGATTGCATGCATCTGGATGTGTCTGCGAGACTCTTGTTATGATTCTGTGTGCTGCAAAAAATCCATCAATAACTTTAAGCCAAATCCAGACTGACAACACTGAGAAATCTTTGTGTGTTTGAGTTCTGGCTTGTCATATTTCAAAAAGCACTTAGTAGTAAATGGGATGAACCCTCTCTGACATTTCAAAAACATAGCGAGTACTCAGTAATAATGTCTACAGCCAGAGGAGTGAAAAACTCCTGATGTGAGGGTTTACAAGTTCACTTAAATGAAACAAAGTGCATGTTTCACTGTGTTTAGTACAGTTAGTGGTTAGTATGGCCACTGTAGGTGAAAATGGAAATTACAGAGCAGTTTAAGATTTAAAAACTTACAAATTTAGAAGACATCTCATAGATTTTGGGGGGGAGAAATAGGTCTTTTTTTCTCTTGGTCTACGAACTATATTGTGTTACTTTGCAAAGGTGTAACAACCTCTTCACACCGGTGCTGCTGCCGGTGCTTGACATGTGTTATGCCTCCAGTGGATGAACTAATCAAATTTTAGCCTTCTTAGCAATCGGATTAAGCCATAAGAAATTACCCGTGATTTTAGAATGACCTGTAAATTACCACATTGAGCATACTATCAGAAGCATCCCGGCTTCACGGTGCTGTAAATTGGGCCTATTTAGAAGAAAACAACACGCTGATTTGGGAGAACTGACAGCTTATCAAGTTCCTTGACTTAAAAACGAAAATCTCCCAAGTGTTTGCTTGTGAATTCTTAACTTTATCGACAGATTTTACTTTCGAATCATCGCAATCTTTCCATAAAGTCGTGAATTGATCTCAAGTTATTTCTCAAATCCTATCCCACACCTGCAGACCAGTCGCTGTTATTTTATTTTACTACAAAAGGGCATAATATGCATGATAGTTTGCAGTTGTGCAAGCATGGACAAAAGAGAAAACATGTAAAGTTGGATGAGAACGTGTAAGGTGACTGCGACTCACTCTTCTGCGGTGGAGCTGGACTGTCCTCCAGGAATCATCCCCTGCCACAGCTGGAAGTACACACATGCACATTAATACACTGGACTGAGAATGCAAACCATGCATGCAATGCAATCTCTGCATGTTTTTTGTGCACTGCCGCTTCAGATTGCTTTATTTCTATTCATCCCCTACTCCCTGTATTTATTCACAGAGAATAAATACAGCACATCTGTGTATCTATGCATGCATGTATGCATGTATGTATGCACGTGTGTGCGCAAGTATTACCTGTGCATTAGCAGGGAAGCTGGCACGGACTATCCCAGGCAGCAGCTTGCTGTGTATGGCCGTGGCTGAGACGATCTGAGCAGAGGACATGGAGGAGATGCTCTGCAGAGCTTTCTCCTTGGCATTCTGGTCCTGCATGTAAACAAACACCACACACTCATTAACATCGTCATTCCTCTGAACATTGTCATTACCGTGCAGCTTGTGCAGATCAGCAGTGAGTCATAAAAAGCCGGAAAATTCATGAAATTGAGAAGAAGAATCTGAATTGTCTTGAATAATGGAATCTTAAATATTAAAGCTTGAGGGGAAAACACTGTCCCTGTGTGACTGGATGTGATCAGGCTGCCACTTTCCTGCTACTTTTTGATTGCACAAATTAACGTACAGCAATTTAAGTAAACTGCCCAACATGGAGCAGCTCATTTGCCAACAAAACACCGTGTAGCTCCAAGCGAATAATTACAGGAGCTTCTTTTACACCCTTATCAGGGTCAGGCTACATTCTTTCGTATCTAAATCTCTTGCTTTGTAAAAAACTGTCCCTGTGACGTTTCAGAGCGATTCAGGGGACAGGGCTTTGTCTTTTTGTGCGTGTCATTTGGGTGTGGTGATGTTGCTTGTGGCCTCGAGGGAAAATCATGGCGACATGAGTGGTGAGCGGCGAGCACAAAGTGTACAGCAGAGCTGAATGTGCTTCAGACGGCGCGGTGAACATTGCTGATCAGAGCTGCTGCCTCGGGGCAAACGATAACATATAGCAGATTTATAAGCTTGATGGTGTGGGCTTATTTATAACGTGAACAAAAAGGCAGCATGAAACTCATGAAACAGCTGAAAGAAATGGAATTAGAGCCACTGCCATAGCTGGAGAATCACTAATTGGCTGCTTCACTCAAGTTAATTGGCACTGAGAGAAATCTCTCCTCCTAGGGGAGGTAATAACATTATAGGAGGCACTGAAATGGGAATCATGCTGGATTTTCATATTAAATACCAGGAGCCATATGGGTATGATAACCACCTTGACCTCAACTCATTCCTTCAAAATCACCAATGATCCTGTTCCTGTTGAATGAGGAAGTATTGTGAAATCCACACAAAGAGTCGCATACGTAGTTTGATTTTTAATAGATGATCAGAAAATGTATTAAATCTGCGAAGCAGCAAATGTTACTCGGACAGCAGACACACTATCTGATGATCTTGTATCTTGAATGGTCTCATGGTCTGGGATGTGATCTACACTGAGCTCACACTTTCCCCATTCTTCCCACTTTTCTACAATATTTCGGTTTTCTAAATGGTCAAGTGTTACGCACAGAGGGTGGCAAAGAGGACAAACTCCACCGAAACTCACCGGAGCATTGGTTTTGGCAGAACAAAAGATCAAGCTCAGCCAGCAGTACCGGTAGCTCAGTCGATCTCAATCCCTGCCCACGTACGCTGACGGCTAAGCTGATAACCATCTTCACAACCAATTGGGAAATCTTGCATGTGTAATGATACCTGCATACAGTTGCTGCCTGCCCTACAAGCTACTTTGCAACCCATTTCCTGCCATTTCTGTCCTAATCAATCTCACAGGTGGCTTCTAGGTGCTGTTAGGGGGGACCTAAAAGGCCTCAGGCCTTCCATGTATAAATTAGTGGAGATGGAATAACAATCCTATTTTGGCTAAAGTGATCCTGAGAGAACTACGGGCACTGCTATAATCAATATTAAAACCTTCAGGGGCTACAGGTCAATTCATTTTAATGGATTAGTGACGGGCTCTGTGACCTAATCATCTGATCAAGCCTTCATTTTACTCCAAAGACTGTCATACAACCTTTTGGCCATAAGAGCCATCCATATACACAGTTAATCACGTCACACGTTACAGTCACATAAGAGATGCGTGCAGCTCTTCAAGAAAGCCACGTGGTGACGAGATTAGCACTCACACATACACATGTTTGTCTGTTATAAAACATGTACGGCCCAAGAACTCGCAACCATCATCAGTGGCGTGATCTCATGTAAGATTGTCTACGGTTAAAGAGGTCTTTCCACCTCCTTTGTTGACAATTACCGACTTATTTGTGGGTTAAAAGGTATAATATTCAAGAACTGAAATTAATGTATAGACACATAAAGAAGTACTTGCTCTCAATCGTCACTTATACCCCCCTAGAAGCTTTTTGTCATTAGATGTATAACCAATTAGAAAATTGTTAAGGGGGGTAAAACATAAATAAATAAATCAGAAAGCAACACTAGAGACATGCACAATTTTTCCTAAACATATAGTGTATCATCAACAAAAGGATCTATATGAATTTGAATAACCTTTATTATAAACTTCAATTAACCATCTGTTGTTTCTTTTATGAAAGCAAACAATTGTTCTCATTCCGACTGCTCTTCTCGGAAAACAAGCGCTCCCTTGTTGCTTTACATAAAGTTAATTACAACCAACTGTGAGGAAGAAAAGGAAAGAAGGGCGAAGAAGGACAAGATACTAAGGACACAAGATTAGCAGACTCAAAGAGAGAGAGAGAGAGTAAGAGGACAAGGACAAAATAATGTATGGATACAAGAGAATGACAGGAAGAGGAGGAAACATGAGAGAGTGAAAAACCTAAACAGACCTAATTATACACCTAGGAAACTGGTGTCAACGTGACAGGCGTCCTCCCAGCTATAGCGTCACATTAACAAGCAAAGAGCAAAGCAGCCAGCCACAGATTCCCACTGCTTCTTCAGGACAGCTTCAGAGACTCCAAATTTTAAAAAGTGATTTTTCTTTCATTCCATTTCTTAATGTTAACGTAGAAAAATCTGTTTGCAGTTCTGTGGATGATGCTGTTTTCACTCTGTTCATCCACTGTAGTCATCACAGCAAATCCTCACTAATCATCTGTGTTTATAGCAAACAAACTGGAAAAGAAAAAGCAGCAACACTTCCTGAGCAGCAGAGGATTTTTCTGGAAATGTTTCTGTGCGGTCTCTTACCTTTAGCTTGGACTGAAATTCTCTGGATTTTCTTCGGGCCAATACTTGGATGTGACTGGATACCTGGAGGAGAGGAGACGAGAGGAGAGGACGAAGTGAAGGAGGGGTTGAAGGGTAGGAAGGAGAGGAGGAAGAACCAAACAGTGAGTTGCCATGGTTATGAAAGGACTGTTGCTACACTGGAAGGGTGCACACACACACACGCACACACAGACACACACCTACCTCCCCTGACAACAGTGAATAGACCCATCTATGCACATCTTTTGAGCAAGCAAAATGACACCTGGGAACACGGGCCAAGAGCTCAGATACTAAGATTACACTTCACTGACATGCAATAATTAAAAAATAAATAAAAATCCAGACACCCAGTTAGTGTTTCTAAACAGACGGGTGGTATAATCTATCATTCTCCTGTATTTATATCATTGCTCAACTTGTAACAGTAGCGCAGCTGCTAGGCAGTTAGTCGGACAATACGTTCCTGGTTTCCTTTCTAGTAGCACAGAGAAGATGTCACATTTGGTTGTTGTGACAACAAACACAACACTTTCCAACACAGTTTATTTGACTGGACGACCGTTATGTTAAAATGAAATGAAACTGCAGAATAAACACATTATATATGGCACACAATATGACATAATACACATATACTCCAATTAAAATCCATCAATGGAACATAACCATAGTCAACAATATGAGGTCCAAAATGCACGTGTATATAATATAAAAGGATGGTTGGTCGTCAGTAAAACTACAGTTATAGTTACATCAGAGGTTAGCTTGCGCATGCTGGCTTACAGCTCCAGCTGCACTATCACACTTACCGGAGCTTTACTAAGCACACACATCTTTACCTCGAGGTAACAATGATACTAGTAAAATCAGGATCAGTAACCAGCATGGCCAGTGTTGGGAAGGTTACTTTTAAAATGTATTCCACTACAGATTACAGAGTACATGCCCCAAAATGTATTTTGTAACGTATTCCGTTACGTTACCCAATGAGAGTAACGTATTCTGAATACTTTGGAGGTGGCCATTAGGTAAGGCTGCACTTTTTGCAGCAATCTTGTATAGAAAACTATTCCGCGCGTATATAAAACAGGTCCGCGGCTCCGAACCGTAGTAAAGGGACCTCTGGCTACTATGTCGGGTTTGTGTCGGGCTTGTCGCCCAAAACTAGCTTTACTTTGTTGTCTGGGTCGACTTTGCTAGCGAGAGACAGAGAGAGGCGTTGAAAGGCTGCTCCAACGGAACTTATTGTTTCGGAGGAAAACACGAACACAGCCTACAGTCGAGTCTTAATAGCTTACTTACAACTGGGCTGGTCAGGCACTCTTTTTGGCTGCAGTGGTTATTATTATATTTACATGCTTCCAGCTCCCGTTTCTGCTCGATGACAACTCGTACTTTTCCACTGACCTTTTTCTCCCTCCCTCGCTCACAGACAAATAACAGGTATTGAGACACAGGCATTAGAGCCTCTTAATGCGTCTTTTGTTTGGGTTTCCACTGGCATGAAACAGGAAAAGACTGCTGTTTAATCCCTTTATTTCAACAAAGTAACTGTATTCTGAATTCCACCTTTCTAAACGGTAACTGTAGTGGAACACAGTTACTCATATTATGCATTTTAAATACGTAACACAGGTACATGTATTCCATTACTCCCCAACACTGAGTATAGCTGACTGTAGCTGCACCTGAATGGGCTTTTTTTGCACTGCTGAATCAACAGCTAATCGGGGAAACAATATTCTTTAAATCTCTGTGCTTTTTTTCCGACAGTTGGAGATCTTTTTTTTTTTTCCAAGCTACTCTTTGTATAATGGGATACGTGGCGATCCATACTGTAGGCGGCATGACTGGATTTAAAGCGCACTCCCATTATTACCTGTTTCCTTGTTCGCGTCTTCCCCGTTCGGAGTTTGATGTATCTGGCTATCAGCTCGTTTCGACCTGGAGGCACAAGACACAGAACATAGTAATGAAACATTATGCATGCCCACATGCATGTTAAACCCCATTTGACCGGTCTTTCGTTTACGCGGACAATCGCACGCAGAAATCATATGACCCTGACAAACAACTTAGTGGCTGATTTAGAGCTGTTGACCCAGCGGCCTGGTTGACGTGCAGTTTCACATAGAAACGCTGTAATCACCGATACCCCTGTTGAGCCGTCCACACATACACACATGCACATAAAATCACACACGCCACGGCCCTGAATACACATGACCCAACAATACAGGCATTCATGCGGACCGGCCGTCCCCTGATTAAAGGAGCCAGCAGGCCAGCTGTACCCGTGTTTACGCGTGCACACATACACGCACACATAAAGACACACACACACGCACGCACGCTTACGATGCTGAATAATTCAACCCATTCAATGGGGAGCACAGCAGACTCAGCATGACCTGGCTAGTATAGATTAGCCAGGGAGAGGGAGGCAGTGAGAAACAAAGCAGAAAAACACAACTTTTACATCCAGAGAAACTGCGAAGGGGAGGGGAGGGGTCGTTTGCACATATTAACTTAGGCCTGCTCCGCCTGGCTATATTACAGCTTTACAGTCCTTAGGAATTAAGGACGACAGACCATTTTACAGATTTCAGGAAATTATGTAATTTGACTGTAATTTTATTTGCTAACAAGCAAATGCGGTTCAGTTTGGTTTGGTTTGGTTTCGCTCCCGATCTGTTCTCTGTTGCAACCAAGTGGAAAACCAAAGTCGGGCCAGCTGGCCAACTGATGGTCAAGATCAGCACAAAGCCAAACCTCTACACACTACCCAAATGGCTTGCAACAATAGCCCTAACTAACTAGCAGATGGTGTGTGTGCATGCGTGTGTGTGTCTGTGTGTGTGTGTACCTTCTGAGCAGTCCCACTCTCACTGAGATATGGAGCTTAGACTGATAAAATCTACAGCTCACCATGCAGGTGTTTTCCTTCGAGCAGTCAAAAGCTGTGACTGACGACAGCACGCAGACGCGCACACACACACAGTACACATAGATGTATACGCAAACATGAGTGCGTGCTGTGAACGCGTGCACAGAAACACACACACACTGAGTAGTCCTGGCTGTGGAGGCTGACATCTGACTCCAGAGGGGCCAGCTGGTCTTTCTAGGAGGCTTAACGGTGAATTATCATCCTTCACTAACCCTGCGGCACACATCCCTCACTCTCACCCTCCCTCTCTTTCAAAAACTCTCCAGCACACACACACGCACGCACACACAAACACACTTTCTTCCCTCCCTTCATTCGGCCATCCATCCATCCTGTGTTCTGGCTGTTCCTTTTCCCCCCTCCTCTGTCCCTCTTGTAGTGAATGGGCTTCCCGTCTGCTCCCTCCCTCCCTCTTCCACTCTCTGTCTCCATCTCTCTCTACTTGCCCAGTGAAAGACTTCAAGGCCAAAGTCAGATGGTCATTAACCGTGACGAACAGAAGCAACCCCCGTGCTCCCCCCAGCTCCCTATCTCTAGGCTGAGGCCACCGCGTGCAAGCCGATATTAATGGAGACGACAAACTGGGAAGAAAGAAAAGTAATGAAATTACATGTTTGTTATGTGATTCTGAACCATTTAGAGCTGATTTGAGAACACGAAAAAAGTTCCAGAAAACACAGGAAACAAGAGCCGGGTTGGTGACGTAATGCTACGACGACACAGGGTTACAATACGAAGGTGCATACGAGGTGGTACGAGGCAGAACGAGTGAGAAGGAGAAGCTAAATCAGTCGCTTCCTGCACTTTGTGTGGTTAGAAATGCGCCTTTTCTTTCCTGTCCGCTAGCCGCAGTACATTACTGTTACACCGTCGCTCTCTTAGTGGGGTGATTAAGAGCTTCAGCTGCTTTATAGAATAGCTCAAAACCCCTTTCAGAATAAGGTCAAGGCCTCGCTGACCGCGCTCGCTAACAAGGCTGGAGTTGAGTGGTGTGTATTGTTGTGTACCCTGGACAGACCTCAGAGACCACAGGGGCCAAACACTGGCCTAGAGCCTGGATTCGCAGCAGCTTTGTGGGAGTTTCTGTTCGTTACATCCAAAAAGCAGTTTTTAAAGTGCTAAACCTTTAGGATTTGCATTTGCACTCATTTGAGGCTCTTCCCTTTGTCCTCCAAGGCACAATCCCTGAAATCCTGGTTGGTGCAGACTGAAGTTAATCTTTCATTTATTACAAACAAGCTGCCAGTTCTTTTAAAGAGTAACCAAATCCTGTTAATCTTTTACTGCCAGGTGATGCCACCTGCAGAGATTTGGTAACATCGACTTACTCTAATGTTGGACGACCGTAATATGTAGCGCATCACGGTATCCGACCTGTTTCAAAGGAACCAAGAAGTGTTGACTGAGTGTTCCCAGCACCGTGTAAATATTGTTTTTCAAAGTGCTGATAATAATATGATATTTTGTTAAGTTTCTCATGTTAACGCGACTGCCGCTGTCAGGGAACGGAATAATGTGATGATTAAAACATGCAACAAGAAGAAGCTGTGAGGATAGAACCAGTAAAAGACTCAAACCCTCAACTCTGACAACAAATAAAGCCTTTAATATTCATTTTCTCCTTTCATTCTGAAACCACTCCAAAATTTCAGTATTAATACCAGTTTATTCCAATTTAGTTACAGTGCACACTGAAATTAAACGTGGACTAAAAAATGTTTTTTCCGTATTACAGTGGTCTAAGACGACTCGTTATTTGTGGGGGAATGATCGCAGGACTCGGCGGTTCCTCTTTGCTTTGTTTTTGCGTCTCTTTCTTTTCCTTCGGTCTCGTAAATCCTGTTACTCGCAGCAGCACACGTCAGCTTTGACGGCTGAAGTCACGGACTAGCTGGAGAGCATTTAGCAGCTTAAAAAAACAGATATTTCCTTTTAAAAGTGTTTGTGGAGACAGCTAAAAGGAGAGCGAAGGCTACCAGATTTCCATTTGCCAAACAGGGCTTAAATAAATGCTAATGCAGACGCGTGCTCACGCACATGTTCACCATAAGGTGATAAGATCTGGGTGTTGTGCTTAAAGCTTGTCAGCACTGCTGATCACATAGTGAAAACCACACTAATCTGACCAGACACTGGCTTAAGAGTAAATTTGTTTTCTACTGAATTATCCTTTAAAAAGAAATTTCTTTACTTTTATGTGATTTATTAGAAATAAAGACAAATGTAGCTGAAAAAAGCGGCGATTTGAGGAACTTTTCTCTTAATAACGTCACATAAAGTAGGCGGCAGTGAGCCTGAAATTTAGTGAGTCTTATGATTTGTATTTTATTATTACTGGAAAAGAAGCTTGGGTAGGTTACAGCCCCTAAGAAGGTAAAAAACAATATAGATACATCGGCGGGGTACAGTAACGCACACACAGGAAGAAACATTTAAAAAATACAGTCACGCATCGGGCACGTGAGGATTCAATTCCTCGCCATCTAAAGGATTTCAAAATGAAGAGACAAAGGCAGAAGGGTAGCTAGCCCTTTGTCTTAGGGGAAGATGAAGAGTATCTTCAAAATGAGTCATATAAGTCGAGTAACTGGTTTCGCTGAAGTTGATTTTGCAACGTTGTTGGCATGTCGACTGGAAAGAACCAAAACCATTCAGCCCCAATGAAGGATGCAACCTCCAGTTTAAGACGATTACATTTTTACAATGAAGAAAATGTAGGTGTGTATTACACCATGTGACTGGAAAACTTTTGCCAACATGTGTCACAGTCTATACTTCTTCCACTGTTATTCTCGATAAGTAAAGCCCCCTGTGACATAGCTGGTTTGAGCATGCTCGCCGCTGAAGAGACAGATGCCGTTCTGTGTATTAGTCAGTAGATCTATAGGATATGTAGGAGACAAAGACACTGGTCATTATATTGTACTTTTGATGCATCTTTCCCAAGGACAATAGAGCCATTATTCTCCTTTTCATTCCCTGTTATATGCACCCACATTATGATGTTTCTAAGCTTCTCATCCACTAAGTTTATCCCGGCACTTTTTGTACCCGTTTCTTCTTCTTTTACGTTTCACTCCATTTTCCTCCACCCTGTGGGGGGTGTTTCTAGAACCGCAGTAGTCCCCTGCCTATCAGGTATTACTCGTTTCTCCTCTGTACTGTAAGACAACTTACCAGCCACTCAGTGTGCCTTAATGTAATGTCAAAGAAAGCGAATCTACCCTTAAAGATGCTTAAGTTTGCCTTTAATAACTAAGCTTGTATTTTGCTTCTGTGCAAGCAGGAAAAAAAGCAGAAAAATCATTAAAAAACAAAAAAAATCAACAAAGCCTCAAGAGCCCGATTACACACCAGGCATGAAATAAAATAAGAGCCTATTCGATCCTGCAAGCTCCATTAGCTAAAAATTACAATAAACGAGATACTGTTTTATAATTCCGCTTTGCACAGATGTTGTAGGCAATGATTAAAACCCCTGGTCTCTGTGGCCAAATGCTGCTCATCCCTTCTTGCCATTTCGCCTTTCCTGCTCTGCCTCTGAAAACAGACACCATCTAACTCGATTAGGTCACCATGATAAACATGTCAACAACCTGCACACAGAGTCAACAAGGTAAACAACCGAACATGCCACCAAGGCAGAGAACAGAATGAGTCTGATTGATCGGCAACTGATCGGGAACACAAAGGAGGTCGATCGCGAGGTTTAGCATCAACGCGACAGGAGAGCGCTGCTGCTTCCAACCTGTGCATGTCCGTAGCGTTTAGGGTTTTTTGGGTACACCTCTCTCTGTTTCTGCTCTATTCAGAGAACAGCAGCAGTGCATCCATGAATGACCAGGGGATGTGAAAGAACATTTAGCTCATTTCTGTTGAAAGCTGGCTGGCTTTTTTTGCATCACAACTCAGCCAAATAATGCAGCGAGATTATTTTTGTTCCATAGCCCTCCATAACAGCACACGTGGCCGGATCTACACATCAGAAAATGTATTAATTTTATTTTCACCTTTATTTTGGACAGCACAGTAGAACAGCAGAGAGAGAGAGCAAGGGGAACAACACACAGGAAATGGCCCAGGGCGGACTCGAACCCAGAAGCCTTTTAGCAAATAAGTCATCTGCTCAACCACTGAGTTACACCAGCACACAGAACATTAGTGCTGTTGTTTTAAGACATCTAATTATAGTAGATCATGTTCCTCATAGATTATCATAGCATTAATGTTACATAAGTTTGCTTTACAGGCTTAGAAACTCTTCTTATTGTGTCTCTGGGGTTCAAAGAAAAGGACAGCTGAAGCAAAACAACAACATGAAGCTAAAAAAAGAAGACGATTCGCTAAAATTGCAAAAATTCCGATATGGTTGAAGGAAACTGTGACGTTGGGACAATTCACAAGTTTTTAAAAGTATAACTTTAAGGTGCTTTAAAAAGTCCTGACCTTAACCTAACCAAACACCCTAGAGACGCACTGGTACACAGACTGTAAGCCAGATCACCCATGAACAGGACCTGACCTCACTAATGGGACAAACAAATATGGCCGCCCTCTTTCGGGGCTCATATTTAGCGTTCTAGTCTGTGTGGGACCTTTGACCTATATGAGAGGAAATAACTATCTCATATTTGGGATACTGATTTTGATTTTCTCTCGATTCCCAAAACTCAAGAAGTATTCACTAGAGAGCGATACGACGAAAGAGAGGAAAAAAGAAAAACAACAGGGTGAAAGGGAGGGGGGGGACGCAGCTGGTGGCAGCCAGAGAACCATCTGTTCATCACTCTATTAGTTCACACACACACACACACACACACATATAAGTACTCTCTAGTCCCACGCTCACACACACTGCGCACCTATAGCCTGCTTCTATTTCCTCTCTTTTACGGCTCTTTCCTCCCCCTGCATCTCTGACACTTTGCCCTGCGCGACAAGCCTCCGCCACAGCCGTCTATGTCGTTATTCGCACCGTCTGACACAACAGCGAACATTTCAACAGCTCGGCCAGTCGCTCGGTGTGTTTATATCACATTCTACCACATATACCGTGTGAATTAGTGACGAACTATCAAAATTATTCACACTTATTAAATATGGCCCACGGTTGTAGAACAACACAAAGAAGTGACCTCTGTTTGTTTGCGCCTTCGTGAAGAAACCAAAACAAAGCACACGGGGTGCATCGCACTTTCACAACAGCTCCTGTAATTCGCAGTCCAAAGCAATAGGAACATTTATTAAGCGAGGAGTAAAACTGTTTTCCATTGTTTATCTACACTGATATGAGAAAAAGACCTTTTTCAGTTTTTCAAGTGTCAGTAACTTGTACTGATTTATACCCAGCCCTGATTTCCCATCACTCACCGTACATCTTCCCTTCATCCGACAGTATAATCTTCCTCCTTCCACAGGGCGGATAGATGGCCAGGGCCTCCTGGAAGCTCTGCTCGATGTCCGGGCTCCAAACTCCCTCGGGATCCCCATCCATGGTCTTGTCCCCTCCAGAATCACTCAGTCTGTCCATGTCCTCCCCTGGACTCTCACTGCCACTCCAGCTACTGCGCTCCATACTGGCAGCTAACGGTAACTAGCTGATGTGTACTCAGTGCAAATGCCTTGATGCCAAGTTGATAAAGTAATTAAAAGTCTAGTGATAAACTGAAGCTAAAATGAACTATAATGGTAATAACTAACTCCCAGTAACAACGGCCAGCTGTGGCCAACTAGAAACTGACGGTAGCTCCAAATGGTAACTACCAGTAATAAAAATTTAAGGACTAGTGAACTGTAGAAAAGTGAGTGAGCCGCTCCAAAATCCAACCTCAGAGCTCTACAAGAAAAGAAGAATAACAAAGAAAAGTATCGTATTAGTCATTAATATTCAAACTTGATTCTTCCCATATATGCAAATTAAATTTTACTGCAGCAACACAAGCTCACGTATAAGACAAGACAAAGTGGCACGCTATTGAAAAACACTTTAATATTGAAACTGCGAATAATTTTACTGTTTGGTACAGTAGGGGTCTGCTTATAACCACTGACTGTAAACGACGGATGCAGCTTTAGGGTCTGGAAACTGAAGCCAACACTGACCAGCAGGGGCAGATTCCTCTGGTTCCAAAAAGACTCCCGATTGTATAAAAGTCTCTGGAAAAACGTCCCTCTGATCCCTTATTCTGTGAAAGCGATCAGGAGAGTGTTCACTGCGATCAAACGCTTGAATAAAACATTGAGTTCTGTTCCACAGACAGATGCGCCTCTCGCTTGTCATGTCCGATTCCAAAGCACCAAGACGGCGACAGCAAAAACAAAATCAGCTCGAGGCTTCATAAGGGTGCCTCGCTTTTCCAGCGAACAGTCTTACTGTGGCTGTGCCTATGTTTTATCAAAAAACTAACACAAAAAAGAGCAAGAAAATGACAAAAGAAACTAGAGTCAAAGTTTTGATACAATTACACCCCCAAACCCAGAGGAAAGGATCAACTGATCACCCAGCGCCTTCCGTCCAATGAGCTTCTCGGTCATGTTCAGGAGACAAATACGGATTTCACTGCTAAATTTTGCTTTTCAGCTTGCATTGTGCAGGTGTGATCACCACATCCCAGAATTTCATTTCAGAAAATGGGACAAACATAATGGAGGGGTGCCATTCTTCTCTCTCTGCAGCCTGCTTTGTGATTCACACTGATATTAAGTCAGATTTTTTTTTTTAAACCAGGAAAATATTTTTTAATGTAGCTTTAAGTTCCGATCAACATGTAGCAAGCCTGTATTCCAGCTGCAAGAGGTAAAGTATTGCTTCCTTTCATGAAGGAAATTGCCTATTTTGTTAAAACCGTTGTGGTACATCAAATCCATGCACGTAAGGAGTGCAAGCGTGTGAGGGGCAGGCTACTACTACACACAGCGACAGACTCAGGGAGGGGAAAAAAGACAAACTGAAGGGGCTTGCCAGCTGCCTACAATTCTTCTAAAATCCCCCATGGTAAACAGCAGGGTTGGCGCAGTACACACCACACTCAAACACCACCACCATATGCACACACACACACACACACGCACACACACGCACACACACACAATTACTGTGCCAGCCCCTTGGGCGAACACATGTCATTTTGTCTGGTCTTCTACTGTTCACACTTCCCATGCACTGTCCCCTTGCCACAGCCCGAACAAGCCTGCAGTGTGAAGTAGATATGTGTGTGTGTGTGTGTGTGTGTGTGTGTGTGTGTGTGTGTGTGTGTGTGTGTGTGTGTGTGTCTATACTTAACACAATTATATTTGACAATAAGCACACATGCAACTGAAGCATGTAAAGCAGCAGGCAACATTTTGGACACATTTTAACCTCGTCTGCACACCAGCGTTCAGCTCGAGGGTTTTTAACACCTGGGGGAAAACGCTGCGAATCCACAAGAAAACATCCGCTGGCAGAGAATTACAGACATGTGTAATGAAAGGGATCTGCTGGTTTTACTAGAGTTTGTCCCCAGGTTCTCTCTTCATGCTCATTCTGTTCACCCTCGTTTCCGTTTCCTCTCCAACTTCCCATCGTGGCTTTCTTCCCCGCCTCTTCCCGCCCATCCCTCTCCAGCAGTTTTCCCCATTCAAACAAAGATTCATTCATCCAGCAGCCCGCACCAATGAGCAGCAGCAGCTGGATTTCTTACAAGTTTCGGTGTCTCTGTGAGACTTTTCGTGCTGAAGTCAGAATACAGACGCTGTGATCGTCTAGTTTCACGTTACAGTCATTTCACTGATACGTCAATGGCAACATTCTTTAAATAAGTCAGTTCTTGTTAATTTGTTGTCAACCTTCAACCTTTACGCTTAAATATGTTGCTTCTATATGGTAGCTAACAGAAGGTGATAGCACAATATTACACTAGACTCATTTTTGTTTGTAAAGTGCTTTTTAAAGCCCATCAGAGTCAGTCACTGACATTGGCAGCCTATTAAAATCAAGGTCTAAAGCATCACTGAGCAATATTTTATAATAAATAGAGGATAAAATGACTAGTTTTGATTTCTACTACTGATTAAGGTCAATTCCAGCTGCATCTCACATCTGTTTAGAGACAATGAACCCACAGAACAGCACAAAACCAGCATGAACTTTGTTGACTTTTCTTACTTTTCGTCATAATTTTCATCAGTGACTCTTTGTTTCCTCACAAAAACAACATAATAGCCAAGTTAAAAAACTATGATGACTTTTTGTCGATAAATAAAAACGAGATGGAAATATTCTGGAGAGACGAGATCCAATCAGAACTGATTACGCTACAAAATGTCAACGATTTGAAGGAAGAGAAGAGAGTAAACATGTGGACACATTCTGCATTTAAAGTAAAGGGAAGTAAGACATTTTATAAACTGCGTGGAGCAACTCTCACCATTAAAAACATTTTGTATTTTAATCAACTGAAAGACTTCAAATTTTTAAACATCATAAGATTAGACAACTTAAATTTGACTGAAACTAAAGAGCATTTTAGTCAAAAGACTACGAAAACGCAAATCAAAATGTACTGTCAAAATGAACACAGCGGAAATATACAGTCCGAAAAATACTTCTTAGAAGAGTAACCAGTGGACGTGCATTTTAAATTTTATTGCTACATTTTCAGCTAAAATTACTTTATCTTTAAAACTAAAGAACTAATAAAAACATGTATAAATCAGCTGACCTTTGAGGAGCTGATAGCATTTTCCATCCATCTTGCTCATCTTACCCAATTCAGGACAAGACGAGAGGATTTTCTTAACAAGAATTCTGTTCTGTGCAGGATTTAAGTAATGAAGCACATTTGGCTGAGTCTCTTATATGGATTCATTTAGTGGATTTTATAAGTTTAACAAAGCGTTATTTGTGCCATTGCAAAGGAAAAAGAAACACAAAATTAAAGACAAAAGACAAAATTAACTTTCTTATTTAAGATAAAACCTGGATTCTCTTATTTGTGTTCTTTTATAGTTTTTACAAGAAAGGACCGTAAAGGGGCTTAGAAAAAGGAAGAGACAAGCAGCAACGTGGTGACCAGAGATTGTGGAATCTCAGTGAAGTTTAGCACAGTCAAAACAACCATTAGCGATGCAAAGTGAGTATCAGGTGAAATTTACAACCACCAACAGGAGGTGAAGACAACAGCTGATGTATGACACGGCGCCTTAGTGGGTCGCCTAAGCACTCATACGTCCACTAGTGAACCGACCGTGAGCTATGGGGTGTTCACGTGTCTGCCTTTAGTCACACACATAGAAAACTGAACTTTCTGAGATTTGCGGCATGAACAGAGACCTGAAGGACTCCACAGGTGAACTGTTAGCAGAGGATTAACTTCCAATGGTCAAACTGAAATATCTTCTTTACAAAAATAAATAATCAGAAGACCGACCCATTGCTTAGGACAGGAGATCAAAAAATAAAATAAAATAAAGGTGCTTCAGAGCTGTCAGTAATCAAATATCATTACAATCTCTAAGCAGCGTATTCAAACTGTTTCGCCCCATTCTGACACCCAAATAAAATGTATCAGCGTCTGCTACCTCCGTGTAGTCAGTGAGCTCTTTGTTCCCCATAACCTTGGTTAAAAAGGAAAGCTTAAATAATATTTCAGCATAAAAGCATTCCTGCATTCAAAGATTCACCCAGGAAAAAAAAAAAGACTGGAGATGAAGCTCTCAAACCAGTAGGTTTAAGACGTGTTACAGAAATGTGGAATTTCTTCTTCATCTGAAAATATTTCTGCATTTTTCTGGAGAGCTCTTCAGAAAACATTTGACCTCTTTAAAGACCCTATGCTGAAGTGATGACAATAGACCACCTACGCTTAAATTCAAAGGCGTTTTAATTCTCACAGCTACATTTATAACCTCTATTGCATCTAAACACTCAACACTACCACTTTTATCACTGTGCAACAGGCTTTAAATACCAAGCTCAGCCTGAATAAATGCTCGCTATATTTCACTTCTCTGCACATGAGGTCTGTGAACCTCATTCTTGGGGTTCATAGTGTAAATACCCATTCAAGTAAAAATGTACTTAAAATATTGCTAAAAGCTTGTACTCGTCAGCATTACAGGAAGACAGACTGTGGTTCCGATCTCACACGAATTACTCCATTACGGTACACTCATCAGCATAAAGAAACCATGCAAATGTTCTAATGAGAGGAATTTTTGCATAAGGCAAAAAAACCAAACTGACAAGATCACGTTTGCATAAACTGGAGCTTCATCCACCAGCTGTTAACTGGTTAAAATGGCATAAAGGCTGAAACGATATGAGATTCTCCAAATTTTTCCATCTTCGCGAGTCCTCGCAAGCCGTTTTTGTACACGGGGCTCAACTGTAGTTTAACAAACCACAATCATAAACAAATGCTTCAGATCATGAGCCACTCCAAGCCTTTTCTAGACTTGTGTCCTCCTGCCATCTTGGTTTCACTGAATCTAATCTGGCCTTCCAGTTCAGGAGACACGTTTGCACTTTGTGATGAATCCTCAGTTTGTGAAGTTTCCTCTTTTTGGTAAACCTGGGTGATGATATGATGTCCTAGATGGATGCATGTTTTACTTTGGTTGATGTTGGGGAAAAAAAAAACACTAGTGTGCACTTCAACCACATCATGAGATTGCATCATCTACTGTGGTGGAATACATGAGGAAATTATGCAAAGTATATCCCGGTGTGTAGGGATTACGTGGTATTAAACACGAATACGTAATAGCCGCCAGGTAGAACAACAAAGCTAACATTATACTGCCAACATGCCCAACAGATGCAGCACTGTTCATATCATTTGCAGAATGAAGCAACTGTGTCAAAGTCAGTAAAAATAACTTTATATTTATTTATCGAGACCAGGTCTATGAGATTTACATGATTTTGCACCAGAGAGATCTGCAAATCAGAAAGTCTATTTTCAAAGTTCGGTGTGGGCTTTATGGGTAAGAAGGAGAAGAATGTGCTGTAGGTCAGTAAGTAGACCAAGAATAGCCTCTAAATAAGAATATAAGAAATGTGAGTCTACAGAAGGACAAAGCCAGCCATTAAAAGCCAAACATAGACCGTGCAGTGGTGAATAAGGCCTGTGAGATTTGTAAGTTCCATGTAAGACGGCACAGTGTGTAAGTAACAACGGCACACCCCAACTTTAAGTCTTTTAAAAGTAAAATTCTAAGTATTTGTATTTAGAGGATAATTTAATCTCTACATGAAAGGTTCTCTGGGTTTGGTTCTCGGCTGCAAACTGACCTCGAACTTGGTGTAAAGCTCCGTGAAGAACTTCTGGTTTCATCACTGTGCATCCGTTATCTCGGACTAAAATATAAACCTGCTCAGAAATCGCAGAAAGGGAAAAAAATCTTTTTAACTGCAAAAACTTTGTTATATTTGTCAAAATAAATAACCCATTTGAGATTCTTAATCTTCCTAAATACAGCCACTGTATCTCAGGGAATCCAGTAGTTTGATATTAACATTGATGTTTGTGTGGACGAAGGTTTTGATGAAGAGGAGAGGTTAAAGAATAAGAACTACAGTTAGGCTCATGTGAGCCATGAAAGGGGCCCAGTAGCAGATGGACGCTGGAGAGAGACATTAGTCACACAACAATCAACTCTGACTACTGGGCGACTCTTCTGCACCCCGGGCACCCCCCCTCCCTGCGTGTCTCTCTGTCACCAGGCAGGCCCGGGCCACTCGAGCCAGGACAGCAGGCTTCATAGTGTCAGTGCCAGCCCTCAGGAGAACACACACGGGGCATACAGCCACAATCCTGCAGCTGCCTCGGACTCTCATGTTTTCTCCGTGTGTCGCCTTTCTTCCACTTTCACTTGATTCTCACAGCTCTTCCACAGGCCTGCTACATGCGTGTGTTTGCAAATATGCAACGCTTATGGAGGTTATAATGAAGATGGAAGCTTTTACTGGCGTGCGATTGTCTGCATTATCAGAAGAGACCTGTTTGTGTGTGTAATTGTGCTTGTATGTGTGCATCAGCAGGAGGTCGTGTTGCTATACAAGTTGAATGTTTTATCCCAGCCTAGGCAGTTCCTTTCACTCATTCTTCTGTTGGACCACTCAACGGCATCTGTTTCAACTGCTTCCAACATTTACACACACACACACACACACACACACACACACACACACACACACACCGGTTTTTATAAAAAGAGGATTTTCCCATAATCCTCAAAGCAAACATTGTTCCACTTTATAATGTTTAGCCATGTTTTAATGTTGTAGCCCATATGGCCCAAAGAGAATTATTCACCATCACGGGTGACATTTCTTGTACTCTGCTTATTTTAATATTGCTATTTTACTTCAAGGACCATATGGCACAATATTCATTCTTTACAAGTATGCAAGTGTGACTAAAGCATTCAATATCTAAGCAGACTCGGGGGTGCTTCATTCATCTTCCTATGTTAATAGCCTCCACAACACAGGTCCCAAGGTAAAAATCATTCAAGTACACCTCATGTTATTCAAGCAGTCAGAATGTATTTAAATGTGTGATTCTGGGCCGAGCTGATGTGCCGTCCGTCCCTGACTTCCACCCTGGTCATCACTATAGGAACAATTCTGAAAAAGAGAAAAATGTAGTTCTATTTTCTCTTACTAATGCATGCACATATCTACTACTCTAGTAAATTAAACCTTTGAATATAAGGACTTTGCAACATCTGAGGTGGGATTTGCTACAACATGGATGTTACAAATAACGGGGGCTGCAGTACTGAACTTTCCTAGCACTCATCCAACAGATGTGCAAATGCCAATGAATATTTCACAATCTGTTCAGACTTTAGGCATTCCTTTACCTGCCTGTCCTCTAATCTGTGTGATGGGGAATTATTGTCCTTGTGTAAAAATCCAGAGCATTGCCTGCTAAAGTAAGCTTCATAGACTGTACATAAAGGATGGATGTTACCATTGATACACCCTTTTATTAGTGGATGCTAATGGTTATATATTGGCTGCTACCATGTGATCAGAAGTGACCATAGTTGAGGGTGGAGTGCTAATGTCATGCTAGCATTTTGGTGAACGCACATATCCCAAACAACAGGCTAATGGAGGGGTTGTCCCACATGCCAAGCACTTCTGGTCAACAAAAACAAATAACTCCAGTTCAGTAACGTCAGGTCAGGTCGCAGTGGCTACTACTGTTACACGTGAGGAAAATATTTGGAAATGATTCTTCTAAAACTGTTTGTGTGTCAAAGAGGATTTACACAACGTTTTGTAACTGTTTGTGGTCATGTATGTGCTTAGGTCCATTTAAAACATACCCCATGCTCTGTAAAAATAAATATAAATACTATGTAAAGCACTGCTACAAATAGTTAAATATGTAAATGAGTCCAAAGAATGTTTGGGGGGGGGGGGGGGGGGGGGGGTGTCTGCTTGATTGTTTGTTTTTGTTTGTCTCAGAATCAAGTATATGAAAAATGTAAGTCATTTGGAGATTTCTTATAAATAAAAGTTAACAGATAGGAGCATTGCACCACAGCGCTATAAGTCTTCTTTTTCTAATTATTAAAAAAGAATACTACAATTAAAAATAATCTCAAAATTTAAGTGTTTACTGTGGAAAAAAAAACCATCTACATTGTGTGTGCTGCACTACTTTCAAAGCTTGAACTTTAATTTACAGACTCAGCCCCCGAGGAGCAAGCACTGGGTGACAGAGTGGGAAGGAAAAACTACATTTTAACAGGAAGTTCGGGTAGAACCAGGATCAGGGAGGGTCGGCCATCTGCCACAACTGGCTGGGGTGGGGGAGGGTGGGGGCAAGAGGCAAGAGAAGAGAAAAAACAAAGATTTTTTTTTTTTTTTAAAAAGGACAAAACACAGAGAGACAAGCAAAAAACCATAACTATAGAAGAGAGGGAGGACAGTCACATATTCAAAGGTTTGGTCCAGAACCTTCCAGAATAACAGACTGTGACTGTGTTACAACCGTTAATATATGGCATCTCAAATGTACTGGGAATAGTTCACTGAGCTTTTTGGTTCCCCCTTCTTTCCTTAACACTGAGCACATGCCATTCATGCAATGAGCACAGAACATTGTGCATTTTATACTTCTAATCAACCAGATTTACTTAGCTTTGCACACATTAGAGTGAAGGTCATCCTAATCTCTACAAGCAGATATCTGCTGCGAACATGCAGACATGTGGACATCCAAGGAACGAAAGCAGGCAATGAATAGGAGGCATTGTTTCCACGCAGATAAACAGCCCATGTTAAGAGTTAAAGAACTGAAACCAAGGGTTGAAACCTTTAAAATGTTAAAAAAAAAGAATCGACATTCAAACACAAATACACAGAACAGAAAGTCTTAACTCATACATCTATTATCCAGGGCATCGAAGGTTTAGAGACTGGATGTCTTTAAGGGTCAGAAAGGATAAACTACACATAAAACCTTTCAAGGATGCAAGCCTTTGTCTACTTCTGGCTTGAGCAGCACCTGCTTAAGCAGGTACATTCCTACCTTAATGTACTGATGGCATAAAATAATATTAAATGTTACTGCGATATATTGTACACTAGTGCCAAACACTAACAAATCGAGTGAAATAACGTGATCAGCAGTCAACTAACTAATCAGCATGTCTTCGTCTCATCTTCCACCACTCATTCCCAACTAGTTGCAGCAGATGGCCATCCCCACTTGAGCCTGGTTCTGCTGGAGGTTTCTTCCTGTTGAATGGGAGTTTTTCCTTCCCACTGTCACCAAAGCGCTTGCTCATAGGGGTGATCTGATTGTTGTGTCAGCCAACAATTCTCTGTTTTCTCTGTATTATTGCGGCGTCTTTACCTTACAATACAAAGCCCTTAAGCAACTGGGCAACTGTAGTTGTAATTTGGAGCTATATGAATAAAACTGAATTCAACTGAAAAACTTACAGGGAGAAAGGATTTTTTCCAGCACTGATGGACGTCACTGGAACTCCAATCCAAGAACTTGATAATTAAACTGAGTGGATTTGAACTGAATACACACACTGACCACATGAATACAAAACTCTGCTTTTTTCCCTTTTTACACCAACTCTCTTGCAGTTTAGAAAGTATGACCAGCCCACTCTCATTCCAGAGGTTACAATTAACACTGCTGGTGTGCCTTTGTCTACAAAGGCATCCTTTTAGGAGGGGGTTATCCTACCCAAACTAGGATCATTCCATTACTTTGACTAACCCCAACCACAGAGTGTTAGTCAAAGTAAAAAGTGAAAAAGATAAATTGAAAAAATAATCAGCGAGTGGGGGAAAAAAAGTGCAAAAACACAAGAGTCAGATAAGGACACAAACCGCAAACTCATGGTTGACGAACTCCCATCTGCACAGCCTCTTAGTACAGCCTCTGTAGGTCACAAAAGCAGCACCTTTATACATCTATAGAAATACATACACACACAGCTGTAGCTGGTGCATCAAGGAACCGACACCAAAAGAGAGGTGTAATGACATTACTTGCCAGAACTGTATTTTGTAGCACCCAAGGGTGAGAATGCGTTGGTATGACAATATCACAGTATGACTGCTTTGATGGGGATCTTGTCCTTTGTGCTCGTCCACTCCCATAAGACACAAATAAGAAAGTTGTAGTGAACGAAACCCTAATATCAAACGGCTGAAATGACCACGGCGCAGAAGACAGGATATAAAATTTCATCTAAGATATTTGTAAGAACGGCAGCATTAGATACCCTGCACTGAACAGCAATCAACAGAAATCAGTATCGTACTAATTAAATTCATTATACTAACAATATTCAGCAGCGTTTCTCACGTGATCTGAAGCTGGAAAGGTGTTTTGTTTGGTTTCACTAGTGGCTACCTACTTTTATGTATAATCCATATGAGACCCTACAAATGCCTTCCATTCAGACCAAGCCGATTATTCTTGGTTCCATTTCTAATGTAGACTTTAATCAGTTTTCTACTCCGTCACATGTGATTTTTGACTTGGCATTGATGCACGTGTCCGAGTTCAGACTTTTTGATATAATTTGGTCACGATTTCAATTAATCCATTACTGATAAGTTCATTCTGCTGAAGACAGACTGAAAAAAAAAACCCTTTATCCACGTCTCCAGTTCTTCTGATTAGTTCTGACCCGATTTCATGTTGTAAAAAAAAAAAAAAACAAAGACATATTCATCAGGCTGAATAATAAAGCTGCATCAGTGAAAAGAAACCTGCAAAGCATCTTTTATTCTTTCTCGGCACTAATACGCACTTGAGTAAGACAGAGAAAGTTGCTTTATGAGTGGTGAAGAGGCTGTGATTCACAGCATGCGCTCCTCATTATTTCACCATCTCTTCTCACGGAGGCATTACCATTTATGCACACACGCAGTAATTGGTCACAGATTGCACACTGATACAGTGAAGTGCTTATTTCCTCCTGAAATATGACGGTAAAAGGTTCAGCTAGCAGCTCTCCTCTCTGCTTGCCGTCCTTACCGTTATTCCTCATCCACCAGCTTTAGGTTGGTTTTTTTGCTGAGTCAGACAGAGTCATTATCCAGTCTCTTCCTTGGGAGGGTGGAGGGAAATTGGAGGATGAGGGGGGTGGGGTCACACGTCACACAGACACACACGCAGGAGACAATATCCTCCACCAGAGGAAAGGGAGGCCTGGGGAGGTTACAGCAATACAACACCGTTTAATAAGTGTGAACACAGGAGCGTTGTGCCGAGGCAGACACCACGTGTGCTGCATGTGCGTGCATCTGTGAGTCTTAACCCACACCTAGTAAAGGAACAGCGTACGGCTGCATGGATGCGAAAAAGAGTACAGTGACCTCCATCTACCCATCTCGTTGCCACGATTACATCCTCTAAAGCCAACACGAGCTCCTCTCTACTCAAAACACACGTACAAAACGAATTAGCCCCTGAACTGTGTTTTCCATCTGTGGTCCATTAAAACTTGGGTACTGCTTTATTTAGACAGTAGCAGGTAAAGAGGCAGAGATTGTGGCGGCTGCACACCCCTTATTTAAATATAGTGCTTTGTCAGCACTGTTTCATTTGTTTGTTTGTTTTGGATTCCTCTCTCCTAAGCTGAAACTCCAGCTGGACTTTATCACAGACCACAAAGGATCAGAACAAATGGTCTTTAAGGTGATCCGGGGGACAAATCAACAGCGGAATAATTAAATTTTAAAAAATGCTGCTTTATGTTGAATCAGCTCAATTGTTTACTCACTGAAAATCTACTATAATGTGCCATTAACTCATATCTCTGGAAGTAAGTATAATCATCAATCATTTTTTAGGGTAACTTTTATTTGAATGATTTTTGACATTTTATTGTGCTCTCAGAGGGTCGTCTGTCCCTCCCAGAGTTTAACTTTGTAAACAAAAAAACTAGTTAAGGACAACTTGAACGATCTAAAAAATAATTTGTAAAATTTGAGATTCTAGCATTTCAATAGTCTCTGTTGCTCGAACTGAGTTTTAAACTAGTTTTGGTTTTGTGTCGTCTCCCTACGCTTTCCTTTTTCCACCCCACACCAGTCATGGCAGGTGTTTGCCCTTCACTGAGGTTGGGTGTGCCAGAAGTTTCTTTTCTCTTGCCAAGTTCTGCTTACAGGAAATCATCTGATTGTCGTTTCCCCTCTAATACTCCAAGTGTCTTTACTATACAGTATAATGCGCCTTGAGGCAACTGTTATTATGACTTGCTGCTACACTTAATTTCACTATATACAAATATGGGAACATAGCAGCAGCTAAATCTCTAATGTTGAGGCTTCAAAATACAGCCTGGAGAGCTGTACGATCAACATTAAGTAAGGCAGAACAAAGCACTGGTTTGAAAGTCTTCATTTGTGACATTTCTGAGCTACTGTAACAAGCTCAGAGCCCATGGTAGGTAAGCTAGCCTTGCGCTGGTAGCTTTATTTATGGATGTTTGTTGTATGTCATTCCCTATCTCTCCTTCCACTTCTATGTAATGCTATACTGAAACTTTCATAATAACATAAACTGCACAAAAAGATTAAATTTACATGTAGTCATACTATGACTTCTAAGTGTGCCTTGGAAGTCAGAACTGGGAAATTACTTTATTCCCGAGTTAGCGCGTTCCAGCAGAAATGTCATAAAAGTAAAAAATGGAGTTCGCACCACTCAGGTCTCGCTAACAATACACCGTGAAACTTGTTGTTTTGCACACAAAAACACAGCTACAGCACGTCAGATAAAGCCTGCGTCACGGAGTATTTAGCGAGTCACAATACATGACAGTGGCTGTACAAACTAAAAGTTTTATAGCTTTACTGAAGTCTAATTCAATGCCGCCATCTTGGACTCTTAACTTGGAGATGCTCCAACTTTCCAAGTAAGGAATTCAAGTCGATGGGCATTCCAAATTCAATTTATGATTTGAACGTTAGCATTATCTAGCTTGAGGTTGCGAGCATTAGCTAGGCTAATTGGCTAGGTGCTACATGTCAAGGCTAAAAATAAAAAAAATATTGAGACCGTAAAATTAAAAGCCAGGTTTTAATTATAAATTGCTTAGCTTTAAATGTGCAAGAGGAGAAAATATAATTCCATCTTTTAAAAATGAAAAGGCCACAGGATTCTTTTTTGTGCTATTTTCTGCTGCTGTTCACTAATGCTAATAGCAAATCTAAAACACAAACCAGTGTTAGCTGAATTACCATAAAAAGGATATAAGTTCAAAGAAAAAGAGAAATAGACTTCGTACTCTGTGAAAACTTACTTGTTTCCAATTAGGTAATTATATATCATTTTTTAATAATTTATCACACTCTGCACAGAGTGAAAAGAAATTATCAGAACAAACAACAGTGAGTAATCACCATCAGGCCTGCTGAACACAAAAACCGAGGTCGTGAGCACAACAGCAGGGAAACATTTTTCCACTGTGGGAGTTTTCAGAGAGCAGAGCGAGCTGTTGGCCCACTCTGTGGAGTGTTTATCGTGTCAATTCCTCCAGCCGGGAAAATACATAAGTAGTAGTTGAAATCTAGACTTCCTTTTCACTTCCTGCTGAGGTCAGGAAATGTGAGGGTTGATTCAGACTTCCCACAGTGGGATGGTTGGACTCATCCATTCCTCTGCTTGGTGCTCAAAACCCCCGAAAGGCTGAGATCCTGCTTACAGTATTTATTTCTGTTCTTACTTTCAAAATAAAATACGTGAACTTACTGTTCTCGATGGTATTTTCAGTATAGGTTAAATGTAGCTTTAAAAGTAATGTGCAAAAATTCTATTTTTATCTAGTTATTTATTTCCGTTTTTGCAGAAGAAAAACAAAAACATAAAAGTTTTACAAATAAAATAAGATCACGTGACTCAAAGGGAATATCAAAGACATCAGCGTCTTTATACACGAGCTCCATTCTGCAGTTTATTCACACAATGGCTCAGCTCCCGCGACAAGGATTAAGCCAAGTCACTTTTTTCAGTGGAGATCTTCATTGAGTTTTTTAAGTTAGGGATTAGGGTTAATCCATGCCTGCCTTTGTATGTTCAGTAAAAAAAAAATGTACATGGATTATGATCAATGTACACTGATCAGCCACAGCAATTATGCCCATGACAGGTGAAGTGATTGCACTGCAGAAAATTGCAATGCCAGCAAATCTTGATGTTTTGCTGATGACCACCTAAACAATGTTAGAGAGAAAACACAGGACCCCATAGCAACAACACTCCCCGGCGACTCTTCCCTCCTCTGGAAGGACAGTGTGCCTCATATCGCTTAAAAAACTGCTCGGCTACAAACTCAAGGAAAACAGCACAGAGCCCAAAGGTGTTAATTGACCTCCATGTTTTCAGGATCCACTCAAGCATACACCAGAATGCACAGGACCCAAAATCACGTATCTGTGTCCCGATGTATCACACGATATCGTTGACTAATATCAGCTAATGACATACCATTTACTGATATTGCTGGGAAATATTTAGCTGTTGTGGCACATCAGGTTTGGGATGTGAAATGTTTAGGAATCAAAACAGTGAAATCGTTTTTTTGTTTCATTTAAATGGGGCTATATTAGTTTAGATAGAAAAAACTGATAATTACAAATAATAAAAACTAAATTAAGTAAAAAGAAAAAAACTGTTATTAGCATCAGAATGTCACAATGAGTGCATCACTAGCTTATTATACTGCAAAAAGCAAAGCCATGTAAAGCTGGTTTCACGTCTTGTGGGTATAAATGTGCTTTTATGGGCTATTTTGTTTTGTTTTTGCTTGTTTGCTTCTAATAGAGACATGTTGCCGTATCTTACAACATGTTGCAGAATCACACGTTCGGTAACAGCATTCTTATCATCTTCAAAGTGCAACAACAGTGTTGTTGTGTGACTTAAGTGATTATTGGCACAGATACAAACAACGAAAGAGACACATTTTCAGATACAGTCACATCTGTGTGGATGTGAGAGACACACTGAAAGACGAGGAGCTCGGGCAGTCAGGCAAGCCAGCACAGGCTCCGCCAGCCTCCTGCAGCCACAATCCAGCCACCACCACCACCCCCCATCCGGCTCCCTTGCACACCAGCATCCCCTATTCCACCCTACTCCCCCACCCCACCCAGGAGGATGCCTATTGTTCCCCCATCTCCTAAACAAAGCCTGCACCCTCACAACCTCACCCCCAAAACCACCCTCTCTTTCCCCATCTAACCCCTTTGCCCTCCCTCAGCACACACACTCACACACACACACAGCTTTGCTGCTCTAATAAACCGGCTCAGCTCCCTAAATTTCATTACATACAAGCCCGGACCCCCACCCACCCAGCCACCCCCCCTTCCCTTCTTTCTTTTACAGTTTTTCCCCTCTTGGCAGAGTTTATCTTTGCGTATCGTGCTGCATGCTAAATATTGGGACATCAGAACAGAATGCACTACAACAACAACAGAAACTGCTCGATGAAAAACCAGGAAGCTGAAAAACTGGACTGCAGTGACACTGGAGGAATTAATTTATCGTGAGAATTAAAAGGAAGCTTGTGTCTTGTTTTTTTTTTAAAAAAGAGAAATTTAAAAAAAAAAAAAGAAAAAAGAGCAGAGCAAACATCTTGCAAGCCAGCAGCATCCGTTCATTTGAAGGATTTACTGTATCACCTGTTGATTCAGCCAAAATGACAACTTGCACTGGCAAAAAAAAAAAGAAAAAAGCAACTACATTTGAAATTATAAACGAACCAAGTGGGACGTCACAAGACATCATTTCATTTGCCACAAAGATTACTCCTCCTAATCCCAGTTCCACAAAAATCTGTGTGCCGGATTTTGTCCTCCTGTTTAGAAATGAGTCGACAGATGAAACAACAAGGAGGACGGCAGCGAGCAGCGCTCCACTCCAAACTCCACCATATTGCAGCAGCATTGGTGAAGTAGATGAAAACACACACACACACACACACACACACACACAAACATGCACACATACACAGCGGTTGTGACTAAAGCACACAGAGGCCATATGGTGCGTCCTCATCCACCAACGCCTGTTGCTGCTTCAACAATGGGGCTGCCTGGCCTGGACAGCAAGAGGCAAACACACACATCCACAAATGTGTACACACACACACACACACACACACACACACACACCAAATGGTCGTTAGTCAGTCAGTCTGCGTTGCTTAGGCCCCGAACAAACGCCTGGATTTGCATTCTGCACCTCCCTTTATTCTCCTCCTCCCCTCCCTCTCCCCCTCACTCACACACACACACACACACACACACCCCTGGTCTCTACAGGTGCACGGAGCACTCAAAACAGATGTCAACGGACTGGAGAAGGAGAGGCACGGGTGAGTGAGGGGGAGAGGGGAGGAAAGTGGAGGCTGTTTGCCCAGAGCGACTGACAAAGCTTTGTACACTTGCGGGCCTAGACACGGCAAAGACAATGACACACACACACACACACACACACCTTACTCTGTTACACATTCAGGCCGGCCTGATTTGTCACTGTTAGAAACTTTAAAGGGGGGATGAGCGTGAATAGAAAACGCAATTTGCATCCACATTCAGATTCAGATTCGCCCTCTTAAAGACAGGTTTTAAAAGTAACCTGCTCCACTTGGAGAAATCCACATTTCATCAATGATTCCAATGTTATATTTTGCACATCTGCCAAAACAGAGCATGGACAAAGTAATTGTTCACACACTTTTAAAAAGGTGGAATGAAATATTTGGAATACCTCTGCAGAAAAACTCTTTTGTTTTCCGGATCATTTTTAAAAACACTTAAATGCATCCCACACTTTTTTTGGCACTGGCTGTTCTGAAACTGGGGCAGTGATGAAATTCACCGCTTGATCGACAATGTCAGGTGTTACTTCATCATTTGGACCATTTTAAAAGGCAGGATATGCAAAATAGTCTTTCCCTCCTTGTTTTTTTTTATATATTTCATGAACAAAACGATACATTCAGTGACGTGGGGAAATAGAGCACCAGACATCTTTAAAAAAAAAAAAAAACAAAAGAGACAAGAATTAGAAAATTACACTGATAATGGAAACAGCTACAAGTTACATTCCTCACTGATTCCATTGTAATTACTGGACTTGTTGCACAACTTCACATTAACAAAACATTCATCTCCAATATCCCCAATTTCATTTAGCCGCATCAACTCTATTCAAAAAGAAGCCCAAACTAATATTCTCTGAAATATAATCCTTTTATCCAACATCGCCCTCCCGACATCTAACAGAAGGATTACTGTAACAGAATTAATGCATCTACTATGTTTCATCCTACAGGCTGTAATTTTCTCCAATAATTACATTGTGGTTTGGCCCTGCTTTGCCACACATCTCCAGCCATAGAGGACAGGAGCAGTCCTTTGATCAATATTAAAAAGGAAGTACAGAACACAACTACATAGGCTCATGTGAGGAGCTGCTGGAGAACAAGGACACTTGTGATTTGTAATGTGAGCTTTAATTTTTGCAGGCAGCTTTTACTCCAAACTGACAGATGCGTGGAGTGGAAGGAGTGTCAGCATCACAGATCTCCATTTAGACTTATATATATATATATATATATAAAGGAGAGCTTTAAAGCCCTTCATACAAGTCATTTTCTATAAAGGTGGAATAAGAAGTAATGCGTTAACAGATCTCCCAAACGGGCTGTGTGATGGTGCTGAGAGTGAGCGTGTAATGTGTTCTGTCCACTGGGTAAACACTGGCTGTGTGCATGTTATCAGCCTATGGCCTGTTTCTGTGACTGGGGCCTGCCTGCCTGCCTGCCTGCCTGTGTAGGAAAAGAGAAAACCCCGCCGATGCAACAAGTCCCCCATTCACTCCCAGCTTTGTTAAGCTGCCTCCCAGCGCTGCTGCGAAAAGCTTTTCATCCACAATCTCTCAATCTCCCGTGGACACATTCCCGTTTTTAAAAACAGACAACACGTGATTTTTAGCGTACGACAGAAAGAAGTGTTAGGAAACAAGGTTTGTTTTCTGGTGTCGGAAGGAAGGGGAATAAAACTGTAGTGAAAGCGACATCCCTCGCTTTGAAGCTCAACACGGCGCAGTATTAATAAGCTTGTTAGACTTGTTCAGCGTGTAGAATAGGTGTATTTGTGGCGATTTGTATTCCAGTGTCGCCGAAACTGTTTTAATTTGAGCTTCAGTGACCACTTCAGGATTTTAGAAACAAGCGAAACGTCCGGGGGCTTTCAGGCTACAGGCTGAAGAGAGCGAAGGGAGGGAGGGGGGGACTCCTCCTAGGGAACTTACCTCGATTCATACGCCTCTTTATGGATTAATTCCCACACTTTTCACCGGATCGGAGTCGCTACAGCAGCGGGAAGCCCTCCGCCAACTCCAGAGTCTCCTCTCGGTTTTGGTTTGAGGAAGGATCGGGCGCGCTGAGTGCGTAAAATGCGCAGCGTCTCTCCAAGGATGCGAAATATGCGCGGAATGGGAGCAGGAATGAAATGAACGCAGCGGACTGAGTTGAACGGGGCGGGGTGAGAGGGACTGGCGTCACCCTGGATGGATGAAATAGAGTGAGTGAGAGATGGGAGGATGGGTGGAGAGAGAGAAAAAAAAGAAAGAGAAAGAGAGCGAGGGGGAAGGGGAAGGGGCCGGACTGTACAGGCTGCGTTCAACAACAAAAGAGTGGAGCGCCCAAACTCTATTCAGGAAGAGGAGGAGGAGGGTCGAGATAAAACACAGTCTGCTGTGCGGGGCTGACAACTAATCAGATAAGGTGACGCTAAAAGAAAGAGAAAAACACTTTGGATGGGAGCTTTGTGGCAGGAATTCAGAGACTCAAAAAGTTAGTCAACCACAACCCGACCTAGAAATATTTTTTAAATCTGATTTATAATCAATAAAAACGTGACGTGTGTAACTTTGGTCTGCTGTTATGCAAGCCTAGGTTTGAGTATTCGTGTTTAATGGTCTGCAGTTAAGTTTAAACGCAATATTTCACCTAACAGAATGAGTACTCACACAACTACAAAAGTCTGCGTCCACAGTAAATAAAAGATGGATGTAGCCATCACGCAAGTAGTGTTTTTGGACATGTTTGAACCAAAGAATTTTGAAAAGTTATAACTTAGGGCCATCCTTAAAATCCACGTACAGCTATAATGCACAAATACCCATAATTGCTAATCAATGCTAAGTAAAATTCTAATAAAAACACTATAAATCAAGACACACTGCTCTTGCACCACAGAGCAGAGACTGACACATATATTTGTAAGATGATTAACAACCTTTTCCCACTTAGTCATTTACAAATGAGGTGTCCACATATAATAAAACATAATATGTAGTTGCACGGGTTGTGTTTTTTAAAAAACCCCGAAAGAACAACCTGTTACACATTTGTAGTAATGCTACGTCTGTGCCATTAATGCTAGCGAACTGAAGGGGAAATGCTTGACAGATTGATGGACTCCATGCAGGAACAGCAACAGCTGGGGCAAACCACTAAAAAGACAAGCAAGCACAGGCTTGACATTTAGGCTAATTTAACATTATCAGAGGCTTGAAGTTAATGCTGCTTTGTGTTGGTTTAACGTTACAGACCGAATGGAGCAGGATTTATGAAGGCTAGTCACTCTAAATCTTCATAACTTTAAAAGAACAAGTATTGGGATTAAACTTCTTTGGCTTTCTATTATGCACAAAGCCCCAGAGGGCTTATCCTGACCTCACTTTTAGGAACCACTGCCCTAACCAGAAAAAAAAAATCTTTGTGTCTCTGTGAGATCTTCGAATGCGGCAGACAGCCGCCTCTGCCTCATAAAGGAGTTGTTGTTTACTACTAAGCTCTGCCTATCTCAGGTTTCATCCCCTCGGGCTCTGCTGGACTGTCATCTCCCTAGAGGGAGGGGCTGTGACATAAAACAAACACAGATATGCCAGGGTCGCAGCCTCCGGAACACCTACTGCAACCCGACACCACGGCCAAGCCAGGCAAGCCAGCAGACAAGCATTCCACATGGCAGCATGTCTGTGTTTGTGTGCACAGGAACAAATTCTCCCATACACACCCAGCCACACAGCTGATTCACATGTGGACCGTACACAGTGTGTTTCTGAGACATCTTAGAGGAGGCGTGTGTGGCTCATTCCCAGACTCAGAACAATGCAAACACAGGAGCAGCTAGTAAAACCATTCAGCTCGGTGACCTAAAGGTCAACCGTCTGACCTCTGATCTGACCTCACCTGGTTTCCTGATGTTTTATTAACGCTCTGTGTGCCCGGAGTCCTGCATCTTCTTCACGCCTGCGTACAGAAGTGACGGTCTGCTGCACATTTGTTATTTAAAGAACACATAATAATATGCACGGAGCTGCTTCTTCTCTCATCAAAAGATTAAAATCACAGCTCAGATCTTGTCAACCAGAAAATCCGAATAGATCATGGTGCCACTCCCTAGAAACTTGCTTTGAGGTGCTAAAAATAATTTTGTGGAGAGGCAAATTGGTCCCGCTCGCTGTACTTTGAGCAGCACAGATCGAACTGGAGCTCTCTCTGTGCTTGTCCTTTAGGCTTCGGTGCAGCACTGGATACTCTTCATCATAACATTTACCTTTTTTTATTAAAGTAAATGCTCTGTAATGGTTTGAATCTGTACACAGAAAAGTTAGACACAGAGTTCCACAGGGTTCTGTGCTTGGACCAACACGATTTACATTATACCAGCTTCCCTTAGGCAGTATTATTAGAAAATAATACCCAGTTATACCCAGTTATATATATCTATAAAGCCAAATGACAGAATGGCACGTCTGAAAGACATAAAGGCCTGGATAGCCCACAATTTGCTTCTAAATTCAGGACATTGTTATACTTGGGCCTAAAAATCTTAGAAACATTGTGTCTAACCAGATATGTGCTCTGGATGGCTTTACTGTAGCTTCCAGCAACACTGTGAAGAACCTGGGAGTCATTTTAAAATATGTCCTCCAACGCACACATGAAACTAACATGTAGGACTGCTTTTTTCTACATTCTCACAGTATCAATAAATCTGGAAACACTGTGTCTCAGAGTGATGCTAAAAACGAGTTCATGTATTAATTGCTTGTAATCTTGACTACTGTAATTCATTTTTTATCAGCTTGTTCTAAAAGCTCCCTCAAAAGCCTCGAGTTAATCCAGAATCCTGCTGTGAGAGCGCTAACAGTGACAAGAAAGACAGAGCGTATTTCTCCATGTTAGATTCTCTTCACTGGCTCACTGTTGAATCCAGAATTGAAACTCAAATCCTTCGTCTCACATGAAAATTCTTGAATAAGTCCCATCATATTTTAAAGACCTCATCAGTACCATGTTATGCTAACAGAGCACCAGACTCTCAGACTGCAGGCTTACAGGTGATGACCCTGAACCATCCCTTAGTTACGCAGCTATAGGCTCAGACTGCTGCCAGGCTTCACGTTGTGTACTAAACACTTCTCCACTCGGCTTTTTTCAGTCCACGCAGGTTTATTCACCACAGCAACATGTCATTACATTCTTGTCTTCTCTCTCCCTTAGTCTGCCTTCATATGCTCTGTGTTTTTACCTCTTAACCTCTCCAACCAGTCGCAGCAGATGGCTGCGCCTCCCTGAGCCTGGTCCTGCCAGAGGTTTCTTCCTGTTAAAAGAGTTTTTTCTTCCCACAATTGCAAAGTGATTGCTTATAGGGAGTTACTTGATTGTAGTTTTTTCCCCCTGAATACTGCAGGGTTTTTACCTCACACTTTAAAGCATCTCGAGGTGTCTGTTAATCCTGAACTGAGCATCCATGTGAATAAACCTGTCTCTATTTTTGGTTTTCTTTGCACTCGAAATGACAGCAAGAAAATAAAGACTGATTGCAGCCACAGCTCTAAAAGATGTAAGAGCCCCTTTTGTGGTCTGTGGGTGGCAGCGTAAACAATAAAGGTGTGGAGTCTCAGGTATATGTAAGGTGAGTTCCACCTCATCTACATCCATGAAACTTCCACTAATCCATTTTTAACGGCTTTCATGAGCCCTGTCTCTACCTCACAGTTTATTCTTGACCTTATTTTGAAGGTTAGATCCACGTGTGGCTTCCTGTTTTTTCCCTCTACAATTATTGTGTCGATTGAGTTTATTATTTATTTGGTGTGTATTTAATCTTCTCTCTCAGTCTTTGTTAGTTGTTTCTACGCCTTGTTCCTGAGTCTCCTCTGCTGTTTCCTAACGCAGCAGCTTGTTCCAGAAAGCAGGTTAAAGAAATTCAGGGTGTAACCTTAAACTCTGAGGTTGGCAATTCCTTTTTAATCAAGTTGACTGGAATCCAGTTTACATTTAAAAGAGAGAAGAGAATAAAAAGCTTATCAAAAGGTATAGGCTTGCACAAAATTTAGTGTTTTGTATTTAAATCAAATCTTAAGCTGGCAGGGACAAAACTTATGCGATGATAAAAATGTGGATCAGACGGATAAGCGACTGTTTACCTGGGCGATTTTAGGCCTAGTGAGACTTATTTGGGGGATTTGCAGTGTAACAGATGCTGAGGTTAAAACAGGGTAATTGTTTCAATGCAGGGGAGCTGGCTGACAACCTGGCAGGTGCCTTCATGTCTACAGAGTCGCGCTGTCCAGTGATTCCTGTCTCTCTATGAGTATAAAAACTAATGAACTGACATGTAAATGGTATTTCATTGTTTTAAAAGACGTAAACTTTTGCAAATGCATGCGCCTCGATATTTACTACGCTATTAACTATATGAATGAGGAAATGAAACAGAGTATCAGGCAGCTGGTTCAGGTGTTCAGGAGGGGAGGAGTCAGAGTTTATTGAAGAAGCTTGAAGACCTGCCAGGATAGCAAGTTAGGTTCAGAGTCTGTTATCACGGTAACCGGCTCTGGGTTCAAGTTAACCTTCCTATTGGAACAGAAAAGCCAAAGTCTCTTTCATCTGAGAAACATAACAATACATTTTCTGCTCTGGGGAAAAAAAACAATCCTTACAATTTGTTCATATTATATTCCTTTTTTTCAGCCCTACCCAAGAGTACAGTAGATTGAAAAAACCAAAACTTGTCCTAAAAGAGATACGATAAGCTTTGTATGCTTTGATCACAAAATAAGTTATTTAACAGAACAAATCGAATCTTTTTTAAAAAGGCAGATTGAACTTTTATTAATCTTTAAACCGATGCATTGTATCCACCAGTGTGTGAATGTGAGAGTGAATGAATAGTGGCATTGTAAAGCGCTTTGGGTGCCTTGAAAAGCGCTATATAAATCCAATCCATTATTATTATTTTTTTTTTTATTATTAATGGTTCTATTTTTCACTCAAATCCTTAAATCTGCACAAAAATATAGAAAATCTAAGGAGTAACGATCAAAACATCCATCTGTAAATTCAATGGAGCCCAACATAATTCCATCATTCTGTAAAAGCCTTCAAATCACTTGCTGCTTTGAAACACCTTTGGACACTTATTTGTGCAGCTGTTTTCGTGGAGTACCTAAATTAACTGATTTCAATGGTCACCAGGACATAACACCAAACGCCGAAATACAAAATCAGCACCACCAGCGGTTTAACCAGCAAAAGATTAAATCTTATTTTCTTTCCTTGTTTTTATGGAAATTCATATATGACTCTTTTAGAAGGAAATCAGGCTACTGTCTGAAGCAAATTTACATTTCCACTGGTCAGCACTAACAGCCGCATAAAACTGTGTGATTTTTACGGTCATTGGTCACAGCTAAGACCTTTGGACTTTATCTGTTGAAAAATTATATATATATATATATATATATACACATACTTACAGTGTTTTTACATATAAACAAATAAGATGTTCTTATGTAAAGAAGAAAAGCGTGGCACACCGCTGCTCAGTGTCTACGGTCAGTGTTACATTTTATTATGATGTTTTTGCAGATGTGTTAGAATATCCAGAATCACAGTGCAATTTTTTCTATAGAGAGCCTCAGATGCAAAGCAGAATATGCATGTATCTTTGCAGGTATAAGAGCACAAGCATGTATATGAGCAAAGGGAGAAGGAAGTTGATAATCCTCTTTGCATGTTTTGTGCAGATCTGGAACCGAACCATAAAAACATGTTCACCGATCCTGGTGCACGAGTTGTTGGCTTATTGAATACTAAACCCTGTAGCCGTGTTTTCACATCAAAAGCTGTGCTTGCGTGACATTGCACTTATTAGAAGAGGACTTAATCAAGGAGTTTTCTGCTGTTTGTGTTTCCATATGAATTAGGTTGCAAATATTTTTGGAACTTAAATGTGATTAAAGCCCTAACTTTGGCCTTGACATGTTCCCATTACTGAAGCATGCCAATCTGAATGGAGAAGAAATAAAAGTAACACTTGAGTGCAAAAATTAATCAAATGTTCAACTGATGGAATTTATTCTATTGCACTAGATGAGCCTCAAACATAAAAAGAAGCATAAAGTGCAGTAGCATTCATTACTATACAGCAACTTTTTCCTGCACTGAACTGCAGCCTTGAGCCTTCAGACTGTCACTCACCTGCACATTAGCAGCTATGATCCAAGGGGAGGGGTGTAGGTTTGGATTCAACCTTCACTAAAGTGTGTGTGCGTGCACTTTACAAGCCTTCTCAGACAAAGACCACGGTGAATACACCCACAGGCTCCAAGGCTTTATAGGATGATAATTTCTATATGGAATGTCACTACTTTTTACATTTCTTCTGGCAGCATAAAAATTCCACAAATGTCTGAAAAGCAGTTCATTTAAGCTTTTCTTTTTGTTTTTTATGTATGTATTGCTTTTTAAAACGAGTTATTTCATCAATAACAGCCTTGAAGCAGTCTGACAAGCTAAGACCACAAAGTTACCGCCAATAAATAATAGCGTTTTAAAGCTGCCTCACCGCACAGGCCACGCTGTCCTAAACACTAAGTAAGAGTGTAGATAGTGTTAATGTTGTCAAATTTAGCTGCTGGGTTTCCTGCCATTTCCAGATTTATGTTTTGAAACTTGGTAATCGTGTCGAATAGAATAAAAATGACAATATCAAGGGAGCTGGGACACAATGAGCGCAAACCTGTTTTACCTTATTGACACTATTTTACTCAACAAGGAAAATCAGCCTAATCAAGCCAGCGGTAATGATCAAATGACGGCCTTGGAAAATGATTAGCTGGTCCTGCCCATTGGCTATCAGAGCTGTTCTCAGTCCACGTATAGATCTGAAGCATATAGATAATGCAATCCTATAAGCCTGCTGTCTACACTTTGAATTTTTAAAAAGTTTTTGTTTAATATGTATAAAAGTCGCTACTAGTCCGTGTAGTGAGTGTGTTGTGTTGATCACACATTTTTCATTTGGTTTACATTAAAATTGTAAACTGCACCTTTCAATCATTTTATATTAATAGCTGTATAACAATGTATAATATGAAAACAGGTGCTCACGTTGTTCTGTCATTTATGAAACTTCAGAAATATTAAACTTCTTAAACATCTTAAACCAACGCGAATAAAGCACATTTTTGTGTTTTTAGCACAACTAATCAAACCAAATGACTCACAGAAAAACTGTACTGACATGCACTGCATGCCACCCACAACATGCTGATATCCTTCATTTTCCTTTCATTTCCTTCATCCGCCCCTCCCTGAGCCTGGTTCTGCTGGAGGTGTCTTCCTGTTAAAAGGGAGTTTTTCCTTCCCACTGTCGCCAAAGTGGTTGCTCATAGGGGGTCATATGATTGTTGGGTTTTTCTCTGTATGTGTTATTGTAGGGTCTACCTTACAATATAAAGCACCTTGAGGCGACTGTTGTTGGGATTTGGCGCTGTATAAATAAAATTGAATTGAATCTCAATCTAAATGCTTCTTTTAGTCTGCAGACGGAGACTCTTGTGGTTTAACAATAAAAGTTGAACTGTACAAAACGACCCTACATCTCACTTTGTTCTGTGACCTCAATAAACACTTTTCTAATGATTTTATGGGCTAAATCACTAGTTTAGTGATTATTGATTGATTACTGATTTGATTATTGATTTCAACATGATGGTCATTTAATAAATTATGGTCCACATTAGCTTCACAAAGGAGAATAAACGGGTTTACTCATTAAGTCCTGCTGCAAAATGCAAAAAGCACAGCTTAGGTTCCATCTGAACAAAACAAAAGACTTCTAGAACAATGTCCTTTGTACAGGAAGTCTGTATGACATGAGGTGAAGCTTTCTGTTTTCTCCGCAGGGCTCGGTTTTAATCGGATCTACTTTCTGAGGGCCAAGGTGACTCTTCCTTATGGGAAGCTGGCCAGGCTCCACTTTTTTTTACTTGAGCACAATAAATTCACAATGAACCCTCAACAGAGTGTCCTGCAGTAAAAAAGAGAAAATGGCAGATGGATTGTGCCAGTGGAACATTGGGATTCAGGTAGACCGAGCCTCCTCTCCTTTTGTGTTTTTAAACGCTCCTTTTTATACAAAGGGGGTGCAGAGCAGCCTCCTTTTGAATTTTTGACATTTATTTGATGCGTGGATAGCGAGAGCCATGCAGACATGAAAGATAGCAGTTACAGGATCGAGGTTTATGGGGCTCAATTTCCATGATCGGCATTGATCAGGCTGCTCGGAGAGGGACAGAGGATGAATGAACGAGTCAGAGGAGGTCCCAAGCGCCTTTGCTCTTCTGCTGATCTAATCAGTTTACCTTTTGTGTCATTATGTGCATGATAAGTGGTCAGGGACAACATTTCAAATAGAAACCAGCCTGTACTTTCCTGTCCTGGTGGGTTACAGCTGCAGGAGAGATGTTCCAGGGATGAACAACTGATTATTCACGAGATACTAGAAGGTTAACTATGATACAGCATATCTTACTTAGGATTTAATCTTTTAAGATAACAGACTGTCCAGCACGCTCATATCACGGTTATTGCTATCCCAGTCATACAGTGTATATATAGCTTGTTTAAACATCACAATATTGCATTGTTGCTGAAACCTGGACAACCTTATCTTTGCACTGAGGGAGCGAAATATGCTAGTAGGAGTACTTTGTTAGAAACATGGGTACTGTGGCATGTTAATAACGTATCTAGGCTTTTTTTAATTTGCTATTAGTGCGGCTCCATGGCAACACTAGCCTCTCGGCCCACTGTTTCAGAGCAAACTGAAATAGCTCAACAACTACTGGAAGCATTGCCTTTAAATTTTATAGAGACATTCCTGGTCCTGAGAGGATGAATCCAGCTAGTGCTAGTTTTCAATATGAAGTCTCAACAGTGGGTCCAGAAAGCAGCAGTCAGTCGAGGGGCTTCTTCAGGAAAAATCAACTATGCTGACCAGTCAAGCCAAGAGAAGCTTGCAGTAACATGTATCAAGAAGGCCATAATACAGATATTATACACTTTATGATGTCATCCATTGGTTTGGGGACCTCTTCTGAAGAAGTTTGACAGTTTGGTTGTTTGATCTGTTTTGTTTGGTGCTGGATGTGAATGTATTTGAGTAAAAAGCTTGAGAGGGGAAGTTATCAGTGATATTAAATAGGATGATAATTCTAGTTAGCAAACAACACTTTCCAATACAACCAAATGCTGAACGTGACAAAATTGCCCTGACCTAATGGTGATTTTCTAAAAGCCATAGATCATTGACTATACCAGTCCACACACACCAAAAACTAAAGAAGCTTTTTTGATGGGAGGTGAGATGCTCTGAAGAACCTAAAAAAAAGTTCAGTTGCTATCAACTCGAGTGTATAAGATTAGTGACCTGGTTCTCTTGGCAGCCATTAATTCTCTTCTGGTTTTCTTTTTTAGATGTTTTCTGACAAAGTCTAAATTGGAACTTCCTGCTTTTAATTGTAATCATTGGTTTGGTCATTTTTATTGTCAAGGTCCTTTTAGACCTCGACAATAAAAAGCCGACCTCGTCAAGAGTGTTCTTGTCTTGGTTAGATGTTGTGTTGTTTTTCAAGGAAATAACTCTTCGATCATCCACTCATAATGTGGATCATAATAATCCACTTTATTCAGTTTACTTGTCTTCTTTTTAAAAATGTATCAGATTCTTGATTTGGCCATTTCTTAATTTGTTGTTATCTTTACAATAAGCTGATGTTGGGTGTTGATTTACTTGCTTAACATCTCCTTGGAGCTCATAATGAGATTTTCACTGAACAGGTTTTAAATCAAGTACAAATCTTTTAGTGGCTTCGTTTGATATGAAATAATGAGGGAATGCCTAGTCAGGTTACTGTCCAATTACTTTTGACCCTCTGAAAAGGAGAGATTGTGTATAAAATGGCTTTAATGCATAAATAGTTAATGCAGTTATTTTGTTAAAGTCCCTAAATAAAAGCTGCAAGTCTGCACTTTAATCACATCTCGATTGCATGATTTAAAATCCAGATTTAAAAATTTACAGAGGCAAAATTACCCCCCAAAAAAGTATAATTATTCAAATACTTATGGACCTAGTTGTACAATCCCACCTCTCCAGTGCTGCAGTGCTTCATAGGTACTCTGTGTTTTATAACTCTTTGGAAATATAGATAATTTAGAGTGACCTACTTGCATTACATGTTAGTTCCCCATGTATAATAAGCAGCCTTTGTCTGCTGGCCTTTATCATGATATCCAAGAGCTCTTTCTGCGAGAGTACTTCACACTAGTACCAGGGACTGCATATACACAGAAACACATAATGGGATATACTGTACTATAGGAGTGTCATCTGATAATCTCTGATCATCTCCTGTTTCTCTGCCTCTTCACTGTGATATTGTCAGACAGCTGCAGCCGACATTCGTCCAGAAGACTGGACGTGAGCCTCGAGGAAATAAGAAGGGAAGCCAAGTCAGGGCATGAACATATAACATCAATACATTTATTACTGATGAAGCAATCCTGCTCTGCTTTGTAACATTACCTAAGCGGTAATGTTTAGTGCCAGCAAAACATCATTGGACTATATGGCTGACCCTTTCATCTAATGTCACATAATATAATAATGTGATACTTTATTGATCCTCGCTAGCAAAATAGGCTCATGTCTTGACCCAGTTCATAAAAAGGTCAGACGTCAATGGCAGCTGCAGAGGATTGTGGTGCCTCACTTGATGACAAAAATATGTCATGGAAAATGTCAAAAACGGATAAGAAAACTGTTTTAAAAGATTTATGACAAGCTTCAATATGAATCATGCCGCTGTGCAGCACCTTGCATTGTGCATTATCAACATTACACGTTATACTCCAGCCAATGCAGAAGAAAAACACTTAAACTGATGATATGATACGAAAACGTAACTATGACAGATGTTCACGTATTACTAAAATATGACAACTTAACACCTGAAAAACGAATAAATTGTGACTGAAAGGTGTGGGATGACTGACAAAGTACAAAAGAACTACAGAACTACAGCAATTCATGTTTGCAGCATTCAAACGTTTGTCAGAGAAACATTTTAAAACATTTGGATCCTTTTCATGGTCACTGTATCCAGACTGTCTCAGAGAGAAGATCAAAAAAGGCAAGATATTTACCCCAGCTCGCTTCCCTGGGATGAACCACAAGACCCTTTCCTCAGGTTTCTTCCTTGGGATGGACAAGTAGAACTAGAGGAGAAACGCTTGAAAGAAATGCAGAATGAGAGGAGAGAGAAGATTATGTTCCTGATGCAAGAAAATGAGAGAAAGAGCGCTGAATTTAAAAAAAATTGTCTGACCAGGTTCAAGAAAAGGAAGGTATTATTGAGGAGAAACAAAGGAATCTCCAAGGCATGGACAAAAAGAACCAGGAGCTCCAAGGAAAGCTTGATGAAGCTCTGGAAAAATCAAGAAATCCAAGAGAAGAAACAACAGGACATAAAACTGAGAGATTCAGGTGTGTCAGTACAAGGATGCATCTAAAAGCTGCAGGACAGTAGCTCACCTTGCTCCAGATCTTACTGTGTGACAGCAAAAAAAAAAAAAAAAACAGGTCAAAAAATTAACTCAGGATCACAGAGCAGAATAGTTTAGAAATGTAAAATAAATGAATTAACAAGTTATACAAAGTTAAACTAAAAATGAGCATGTGCTTTTTTTTTTCCTTCACTTGTCTCTTTGGACGATTTATTAAAAATCGAAAATAATTCAGGGTAAATTCATCCAAACTCAAAAAGCAAAGTGAAAACTACACACACACAAAGAAAAAGAATAAAACACAAGTCGGTGTAGCCATAGCCTGATGTTAAATAAGCTTGCTAGCGAGCAGCCTCCTGATCAAACTGTGTAATAACACAGTTTAACTACATTCATGCTCCAACTCTCGTAACAAATTAAACTTTTTAAACCAACATTCTCATTTCAAGGACTCCCCTATTTCTCCATTACTGCGGTGCCTTCAATCAAAGGAATGCGTCCGTTGTCCCCATGTGACCCCCGCACAGAGCGACAATGTAACGATAATACAATAACAATAATGTAACTAGGTAATAACTAGAGCAGCTGAATTGTTCCCTGGGCGAGGCAGCGGGGAGGAAATGATTCTAACATGCTTTCAGATCCCTCAGGATCTGTTGCAGACAGCATGAGAGCATCTGAGAGGGAAAGCATCACCGGATAATGTTACTTGTACCGAACGTCACGTCATGCTCGACGCACAATTACTTTATATGAGTTTGTAGCTTATTTTTCACGTCAATTACCAAAATGCAGAGGTTTTAAAAGCTTTTTGAAGGTGAAATACTATGCTCCATATAAAACAACAAAAACAACACACACATACAAAAAACAACAACATGCTGCTCAGGCTCTGTCTCAGAAGCCTTTTCTTACAAACTCTCAGCTGAGGATTAAATTAGAGCCAGCACAGGGCTCCCTCTAACAGTGTGCAAAAGGATTACTTGCGCAGTGTTTTAGGGACTACACACAATCACACAGGAGCTCACAAAATACAGTTTGTGGTCCAAAGTCTACATAGAGTATTCATAATAGACACAAATGTCATGGTAATTTTGGGCTTCTAATGATTTCTTTAAGAACAAGATTGGGATGTAGAGGTTTGAACTTTCTCTAACCCACTCATACACACAAGCTCAAATATATAAATACACCTCGTAAATCTTTTAATAAGTATGCTGAAGGTTCTACGCTGTCTTTTAACTTGACAAGGCCAAGGCCTATTAACTTCCCGTTAGTGATCATGACTGACTATAACTGTTGCCACCATAAAAAGGATTTGTTATACAGCACACACTGGACAGACCAATACTTACAATGGGATATTTCAGGGAACTCAGCGAAGGTCTAAAAAGAATTATAGAAGTTGTATATAGAAGTAGCAGTTGTGTAGAATTGGCTCCTGGAGCCATTTCTAAACAACTGCAGATCCCAAGATCATCAGTTCAAGCAGTTGTGCGTGAGTACACATTATTCAGGTGTGTCAACACTTTGCTAAAGTCTGGAAGAAGACCTTGGTAAAAAACTTTCCCCCCTCGGAGGAGAGGAAATTGGTCAGGATGTTCGGGAACACTAAACGAAACACCAAGGCTCAAGCTTGCCATGAACTGGAAATGTCACTGTCGAAATTGAAGCAACGTCACCATGAGTCGCAACCAGTGTTCCAGCACCGACACCTTTAAATTCGGCTGAAATTTGCAGCTGAAAAGTTTTATGGTCAGACGAGAAAAGGATTGAGCTTTTTCGCCACAAAGACACGAGCTATGTTTGGTGCAATAAAGGTGAGGCTTTAAAACCTAAGAACTCTGTACCAAGTGTCAAGCATGGTAGTGGTAGCATCATTGCTATAGGGCTGTTTTGCTACCAGTGGTACTGATATGCTGCACAAAGTTAATGTAATAGTAAAAAAGGGTTAGATTAATTAAAATTGGGTGTTCCCAGTGATCCCAAGTACATTAGAGGGTGTTGGAATGGATAAAACAGGCTAACTTTAAGCATTAACGAATGAACTGCCCACAGACCCAACCTCGTCTATGCTGCAGCGTCTGTGCCCAGAAACCAACCAGTTTAAATTTGCTCTAGCAATCCTGCCAAGAACAGCGGTTAAATATTCACCCAGAAACTTGCTGACGGCTATCAAGCAGTATTAGTAGGGCTGTGCGTATGTATACTTTTGATCCTGTGTGGATTAGACAAATCCAAACTTGTGCACACAATTCCTCTTTTCTAAAGTCATTAAATATGTAAGCTGTAAATAATTCCACCCTGTAAAAGGAATAGTTCAAAGAAATCAGTAAAAGCCCCAAAATACTGTGACGTTTGTGACCAAAATGAGTGTATTTGGACTTCTGATCACAACATAAACACAGAATAGTGAACCGAGATTGCCAGCAACACGTCTGCATCTACAGGATGAATACTGCAGTGCCTCAGTATTATCAATAATAACGTCAACACATACGCGGCATACACACACCCATCCCCACCCCCTCCCTTTCTTTTTAAAGGCTATTGTGGAATGTGTGAGGGAAAATGAACCTTTTCATCCATTCAGTAACTGTCCTATCTGTTTCAGTCTATGTTGGGGTCAGCCGCAATTCAGAAAGCTTTTACACAGCTTTTCTAACAGTCCATCTCAATTTAGAGGAAAGAAAATTGTTGTGGAGGTTCACTTGTCTTTCTGTGCGGACAAAATTGGAACCAATCTGACCCCAATTTTTGTTTTGTTGGAAAAGCTTTCCTTTTGCTTCCTTTGAGGGACATAAAAAAACGCCATTGCATTTAGGGATTGAAGTATTTATTGAATTTAATGCACTAAAAACATAAACAGATGCATTATAGAGAGCGTGTCTGCACAGATGTGACATTGGCTTGAAAGTAGAATACAACATACATTTAATATATTCAGTCAAATTTAACTGGTCTTATAGAAAGATGTGAAAACTTAAAAAGTGTGATTAATGCATATGCAATTTATACTAAGATAAATTTAACAATATAAAATACAGTAAAGCGAGCAGCTGCTGAGCAAAACAGAGCTTTGGTCAAAATGTTTTGAAAGGAAATCTGGAGCATTAAGACCACTGCGTAGCTGGTTAGCACAGTATCAACGTATTAAGAGCTGACAGTGTTCGCATGTTTAAATAAAGGCACTTTCCACATTTCATAAAAAGGAATATGAATGAAATAACGAAAGAAAAAACTGGAAAACCAAGTAGTGTATCAAAATGTACAATAAATACAATTAAACATTTTATTTTCTGAATTAAAAACGTACAAATCCGCCTCACAGGATTACCTCTGTGTCGTAGTCAAACACCAACAACGGCTGTTATTTAGTTCAATGTTCAATTCATATTGTAGAGTCAGAAATTTCAAAAATAAACAAGACAGACTTGTGTTTGATTTACTATCCAACAAGCAAAATGTGAAGCATGCACTGAGTTAAAAATAGTTTTTCATAGCAATACAAGGAAAAAGGTTTTAAGCTTCAGAACGTGGTCCATGTTATATAGTGTTCCCTGCTGATGCACGTCACGCTCAGTCTACGTTTCTGTACCTGGAGAAGAGGTTATAGAGGACGCGCAGTGTTGATTTGAGGTCACAGTTCACAATATCTGAAGGACAAAGGAAGGAGAGTTACACATGGGTACATATATTCAACAAGGGTTCAACCTTTTAAAAGCAGTCAGCAGTAGTGTGGCTGGATTTCAGTCGAGGTGTATGACTGTCCCTTTTTCTGCACAGCAGCAGCGTAATTAGAAGGAAAAGCAGCACTACGGATGATGGTTTAAGTGAGCTTAAGCCACTGGCACAGTTGGAGATGTTGTGGCACCACAAACTTATAAGTCACTACTTTGCACATGGGCAGCAACAGATACCTGGATGACATGATGATGATTTTCATCATTCTGGTCTGAAAGTATGGTTCAGTTATTGTGATTCATATGCGATTATAGACGAGGCACATACAATCCTTTATGAGGGATGCTGGAACTAACTTGGCTGTGTTTTAGCGACTCACCTGCCAAACAACCACATTTCAAACAAGTATCATACGTGCACGTTGGGTTTAAGCTCAGTGACAAAAAGATCAAGTTAAGCTCGAGACATTTAATCTCAAAAAAGTCTCAACATTATTACCTTCTTGCCATCACCATCTTTTTCTGCTTTTATGATTTTTTTTGGGTACTTTACTTTGTATTCTCATTATGATAATTCTGTGTTTTTGTTGTACTAAACAAATGATAGGACCTAAAAATGAATGACAACTGTTTATACTTTTTTATAAACAGTTGTCATCCAAAACAAAAAAAGCATAACAAATGTCAAGTGGAGGAAAAAATATCGATTAGCATGTTTGGAGCTACTTAGAGCTGTAAATGATATTTTGAGTCATGGGTTTGTGCAAACGAATGAAAAGTGGCCTACTTGAAAAAGAAATTTAAAAATAGCAGTTTAGTAGCTTTACAAATGATAAAATATTATAGAAAATATTTTAAAAATGTAGCAGCGGGTTTAGGATATGATGTACTTGTTTACACATTGTACACTCAGTAATGTAAAGAATTATAAAGACATAATAAATACAATTTAAATAATTAAAATTAAAATAAGACTTGTTCATATTTATTTATTTATTTTGGTCAAAGCCAAAGGAACATGGCAAAGGTTCGTAACCCCAACTCTAAGCTGGAGGGATCGTTATCTGCTTGTATGTCATTATAAGCAATCTGATCCTTGGCTAATAAAAGATGATTGATTACTGCAGCTAAAAAGTGAACAAAAACTAGTGGACCCTGGTGTGTCACCACATACAGCAGTGTATAAAGAAGCAAAGGTTCAAAAGCACAAATATGTTGAATGAACATCCTACCCTCAGGTCGGGGCTTTGGTCTCTCCAAACCTCCATCCTGCATCAGCTCAAAGGAGAAGGACACATTGTGAACCTGCAGACAGAGTGAGGAGGCTGCTGAAGGAAACACGTCGCATACACGCAGAAACACAAATCGTACAAACTGCACACAGGTCCTCGTTGATAAGGGAACATCCTCTGTGGGCCGACGCGGCAAACACAGCACGGCTCTGTTCTGTAAGATCATGAGCCTTCAGCAGCTGCACAAACAATCTGCTCCCTCATTTATCAGTGGATACATTACACCAGTGTCACTCAAAAAAACCCTCCTAATGCTGGGAAAGCGATACAGTCACTGAAAGCCACATTCTTCATGCTATCAAAGGTGAATGAGTAACAAAGTATAACAATATATTTCAAATAGCTGCTTGGATTTCTTTCCTGTTTGTTTACTATGATTTTGTTCTTATTAACTCTTCTAGGTGCCCCAAAGGAAACAAAAGAATCTTTAATGGCGGCTTTAAAGTCTTTCAGCTCATCTTTACGCTGCCTTTGTACATTTACCGAGCAATGTATGCCAGTGCAAAGTGGAGACATGGGATTTCTCCAGAAAACTGATAATTATGAAGCCGGGAAGCTGAGCTGATATTAATGTGGGTAGGACCGGACTTGTGTCCAGGTAAACTGCTTAAAGGCGGTTAAGATTTTTCACATATAGTGCATTTAGACGAGCAGATGTGCTCTCCTGTTGAGGAAAGACTTCTCAGCCAGTCTGACTCAAAAAATGGGAATCCAATCACAGGGAAGAGATGGCTGAAAGATGTTTTCCATTCTCCGCACATTGTGTCTGTCGGTGTATGCTCTCCCTGCTGTGAAGTACTAAAAGCTTTGCCCAACAAGGGCTTATTGTGTGAAAAGCGTGACCTTAGCCCATCTAATAGAAAAAAGAAAGGAAGAGCCTGGAGTAGAGATCCACTGAGCAGAAGCAGGAGTGCTTTCTTGATGCCTCGTGCTACTTTGCACAGCCCACCCCTGGTGTATCGCCCACAGGCCTCTGGGGCCTAAAAACACACACACACACACTCACACACCGAGTAAGAGCTGAGCCCCTAAGCCACTCCAGTGTTTCCCTGTGCAATAGGAGATTACAGATGCTGTGGGGCTGGTGCCTGTTCTTCCGGGCCAGGAATGTCTGTGTGTGTGTGTGTGCGAACGAGCAGTTGTGTACATTGAAGCACCCGATGCCCATTTTGCTTCGCAGCTTGGCAAGGGCAGCTGGCCAAAACCCAAACAAAAGGCTACTGTGGTGTCTCCGCAGATTGCCTGCTCAGAATACCGTAGTACTACAGAGGCCAATGGAGAGGAGAGATGGCTCTGCAGTGAATGGGCTCCGGGGAAAACGGATGGCATTTATCAAGCTATTGAGAGGAGAGAGTCTTGGCTCCAAGTATGTGAGGCTCCTCAGAAATGGAGTATCGATTTAGGCGTGTTCCCTAAACTATAGGTCAGGACTAAAGATTGGTGTCGGCCATGTTTCTCACAGATCTCTGAAAGAAAAATATTAGACGGCGGAGCTCACAACAACAAGTTTACTATCCTGCTTCAAAAACAAGCTAACAGTGCTGCATTTGTGTATTCTGTGACGTCTGTGCTGTTTTACGGGTGAACGACTCATCAAATGTCACGACAGCCTTTTTATTCAGCAACAAATACAAAATAAGTGAACTTTTCTGCATAAATATGAACCGACCCCATACAGATATGCACGCACATCTCTAGACACTGCACTACAGGGGGGCACCAACCATGCATACCTCTTCTAGTCTGACGCTTAAGCCCCGTACCTCTCTGCCTTATAGCTACAAAGGTAAAGTCCTTGGAAAATAGCGATCATATTGAGGTACCGTGTTTTTGGTGAGACATTTCTTTAACCACCGTTTACCTTTTGGTCAAAATTCTCTGGTGTGAGAAAAAAGTTGTAGAGCGGCACAAAGTATCCTTCCAGCAGCCCCATCAGCAGCACCAGATAAACACCATCTGCAAACTGAAACAGCAGCACAATAGCGGGGGCGTGTAAGATAATTGTTCAAACGAGTCGAACTGGTTTATAGACATGTGACACTGAGCACGGTGTTTACAGACTTAACAAAAGAGATGTGACATCATCAAATGGCTATTAAAACCTACAAATATCATTAAACAGTGAGCCTGCGTGTGTGTCAGCGTGACAGCTTTTAATCATCCAAACGAGGTAACAGTTGTCGTTGAAAATATCATCTGTCAACCTGAAAACCGATCACATCGTTTCTGTGTGTATTTAGGTGTGTGACGTACCTGCGTGTCCAGTTCAGACACCTCCAGGTTGAGCTTGTTCAGGTGTTTGTTCACAAATGTGATCAGTGTCTGAGAAGAGACAAAGGAAGGTGTCAGACACAAAAAACAAGTGCTTCAAAGATGAAGAGGAAATAGTCCCAAGAAACAACAAGACCCTGCAGGGTGTTCCAGACGGACCGGCAACAATACGCAAGGTTTTCACAACTGACACTAAAATATCCTCAAGCTTCCTAATTTTACAGCTTCTGAGCAAAAGATAGCTTTAGATATTACTATAGAATTTGTTGTCAAAGGAGCAAAAGCGTCTGGACTTCTTTAAGTTGCTAGAAGACGTTTCACCTCTCATCCGAGAAGCTTCTTCAGTTCTAAGGTCAAATGGCGGAGAGTCCATTTCACAATGAGCTCACCCGAAACTCTGGCTGATTGGGACCCACACCCGTTTTCACACCTTGGCTCATGTGATTAGAGGACTATCAGGGGGTCCTTTTGTCCCTCTTTGGGGGGATACTCCCACTGGGTTTAAATCTGGGACTCTCCGCCATTTGACCTTAGAGCTGAAGAAGCTTCTCGGATGAGAGGTGAAATGTCTTCTAGCAACTTAAAGAAGTCCAGACGCCTTTCTTTCCAAGCTCCTTTGACTACGATGACCTGGATGGTTGTGTCACGGTTTGCAGCTGCATTTCAACCAGCGGTGTTCACATCTTATCAGATTTGAACACAGAAAAGTACCATCAGATTCTTAACCACCATGTAATACCATCTGGAAAGCATCTGATTGGCAACATCTTCATCGTTCAGCATGACAATGGTCAGAAACACACTGTCAATGCAGTTAAAACAAACAAAACTACCTGGATAGAAAAGCACACAATCATGGATTGGCCTGCCCAGAGGCAGTGTGGGATCACCTTAACATAGAATGTAACAAAAGGACACAGACATCCAAAGAAGAGCTTCGAATGTCCTTCATGAAGCCTGGAGAACTATGAAGACTACTTCAAGAAATTGCTAGAAAGCTTCCTAAGAGAGTTAAGACTGTGTTGAAGAATAAAGGCAGTCACTTTCAAGCTCGTATCTCCCCAGACTCAGTTTTTGCTTCATCTACCGTGTTTCTATCTATGTTTTGCATGTTTAAATAAATGACTGCCCTTTTCACCATTTTGCCAGGAAAATAGAAAAAAATAAAGGGGTGGCTCGAGACTTGCACAGTACTGTATTTAGATTTTTTTGTAAAAATTCCAGTCTTCCATAGTCCCACATAGTACAATGCTACTGCAGAGCCTCAGTACCTTCTTCACAACACTCAGCTTATCAGGAGCGTGGTCAAACAGGGTGTCGAAAGCATCACGCTCTGTGGAGAATAAAAATAGATCACCATAAATAAATCTGGGGAAAAAAGTGTTACATAAATCACTTCTTTCAAGAAAACCTACCATGTCTGCCGGAGAAGGCCCTGAGAAAGAAAAAAGGGAAACAAAATGTGTCAGGTAAACTGATTTTTACATCATCAATTTTGCAATATTTACACCACACAAGAGGGAAAAAACAAAACGAAACACAAACGCTTCCAGTTCAATCGCAGAGGAATGCAAAAGGATTATGTCACAGACATAACAACACAATAATGTAGCTGCGGTCTCATAATTTGATTAACAATAGGCACATGTACACTTTGGGTATTCAAATAACCTGGGCATCATCAGTGGCATGGTCACACTGAGCACATACTGCAGCACAATACAATAATCTCAATAGGACAACAATGCAGGGAATTAATACAACGAATGAAGATGTGCAGGTTTTCTATGGGAATGGAGGGCCTCTTGTCTGTTATTACAATGTTAGCACTTTGGAGGACGTTGCTGTTGTTGGAAAGGGTCAGGTGGTTTTGGAGGGTAGGGAGCAAGTGCAGCACGAGTGTCCCGGAGGAAGAGATATCGCAGCGGGCAGGCCAGCAAGAAATGGCAGACACACACACACACACACACACACCCAGAAGCACTCCCACACACGTTTATGGTGTAATCTGTGATGGCAAAGGCAGGCAGGTCTGGGCAATGGTCCTGGTGGTGTGGTAATAACCGTATATCCACTGTGACCATGTGAGTGTGTGTAAGCCTCAGTGCATGTGTGAGTGCGTGTGTTTTATTAGCAGCCTCCATCTACCATGACAAAATGTGTGTGTTGGCCTGCCGTTATCACCCTCGTTGCTGCTGTCAGGCTGCAGGACAGCCTCACAGGGAGACAAACAGTGTGTGTGTGACAGAGTGTATGTGTGCGATTTAAATAGTCTAATTCTTCGGCTAAGGGTGCCATCACATCTCTTGTTCAGATACAATGGTTGCCTGCTCACCAGCGCACAATATTTCTTCTGAAAGCCCTCATAAAACACAGGAGGCTACTCAGATTCTGGTTTTTGGGTCTACAGTGCTGTTATCATTGGGACCGGTGTGACAAAGATACACAAATTCATCCATTCGCAGTCTTGTTTACTTCTTTGTAATTATATTCGGACATCCAGTATATCCATGGTTACTAACCTGGCTAGACTATGACAATCGACCAAAAATAGACAAGGGAAAGGATTTCTGTCGAGGTCTTTAGTCGGGCAGTGTGCTCCTTTTTATTAATGTGGATAATGTTTTAATGCAAAGAATCACATCGAGCTGGTTCCTTTTTATCGCCAGCACTAACATGTGTCAGGCTGAGTGCAGCACATGTGTTGTGAGGTGTAAAAACTGAGTCACACAGTGGAGCGTACTTACTCTGTGTTGCCTGTGATTTCCTCTTGAATTTGCCTTGATTGAAGGATGCCCTCTCTTTTCTGGAAAAGATAAAGGGAGGATAGTAAGTTCATGTGCAATACATTGTTTAGCTTAATACAAGTAGAACCTACTTTGAGCCGTTCACAAAGTGACACCACAGCAGGTAGCCCTACATGTTTGACTGATATGCGTCTCCTGCTGGGATCGAACCAGGAATCATTCACTTGTCAGCCTAATGTAAAAACCACAAGGATTACAATATACATCTTATGATGTACCTTTTTTTTATTGTTTCTTAATCCAATTAATCTATTTTTATTTTTAATTGTTCTCAAATTTCAGTGGATGTGCCTCAGGGTTAATTTTATTTTAATTACTTTCCTTTGTTTTGTCTTTTTAATTGATTCGAAATTGGTTATTTGTTACTTTTTCTTTTATTACTTTGTGCTCCGTCTTATAATCTGCTTGTCAGTCATCTGTGTACATGAAAGGCGCTATGCAAGCTAGTTTCACTGACTGACTGATTGACAGATATTATGCTAACTAATGCTACCTCAATGCTGGGGATAATTTAAACTAAATAATCTATAAAAACCACTGTAGAGTCACGTATGTAAATGTCTCCATCGTGCAGGCTGTCTGATGCAGCAGGTTTTTAATATACGAGAAAATGCTGACAGCAACTGTTACCTCAGGAAGTCAGTCAATGTTTGTGGAGTTTATATAGTTCGATATAACGATATATATCGGATGACGATATAAAAACGTCTATCGTTTCATTTTACGCTACCGTTTGTTTCGTGGTGTCGCAAAATAAACTATTTACGGCAATATTTTTTCATTGTTTTGATGGTCACCATAGTGGCTATATTAATTTCTTAAAGTTCTCTTATATTTAATATAACCACACTACAGACGGACAAGCGCCTGTGTTTATGTGTTGTCGTTAGCAGCAACGACAGTAAAACCATCGCGTGTCCGCTTGTTTATTTTCCACATAAACCCTTCACAATAAAGCTCAAGATCCTGTTGAGACTTTTCAAAATAAACTGAATCATGTGAAAAAGTATGAAGAGTATTTATGGATGAGAAGCAAAAAAAGAGCTGTCAGGTGCTAAAAAATAAACCTTAGACTCAAATGTTAGAACAGGCTTTTCCCCGCAGCGCGCCGTGTAATAAATACTCAAAGAAAACTGCGGCCGTTACAACTTATGTCTAAAAATGTGTAGTTTCATGCATCAGTTAAAACACTCGACTCCAGGTACACGACACGCAGCTGGAAACACTTCAGCTACCCAAGATTCACAGAATTTACAGAAAATGTTAAATGTGATTTATATCGTTATCGGGACGATATATGTTTTATATCAGGATATGAGATTTTGGTCATATCGCACAGCCCTATAAGATGCCATCTCTCCTTCTTTCTAATGATTTATTCCAAGTGTTGATTGGTTGTGGAAAGGATTAGTCCAGGAATATAAACCCAAAGGAGGCGGGGCATGTGATCGGGTCTTCGTCCTTCTCTCCTCCTACCTGATCTCCATAAGCACCAGCTTTATTCATTTATTGCTGCTATAGCTTTGTATATTAAGTACAGGCTGTGTGGGAGTTACTGGCAGTGTTGCTTATTTTTATTTTAGTTTTTCTGGACTAGGTTGAGGGAGAAGCTGGAATGTGACGGCCCATTATGTGGCTGGTTCATGGTCTTCTTCCTCTTTTGTTTGTTCTAGCGCCCGTGTTCTTTTGTTTCTTTCTGTCCTTTTGTGAGTAACTATGTTCCTGTTATTAAAAGCTTGATGAATGGCAGCAGCATCTCACATGTTGGGTTCCTTTGAGCCATAGATTTAGGGAGCGTAACATCAACAACCTAATTTCTACATCAATCTATCCTGTCACTGACTCCATCTTCATTGTGGTAAAGCCTTTATTGAAAAATTGTCTTCTACAGACATTTCAATCTTTACTAGATGTCAGATTTTACAGCTAAACTCAGTAAACATTAACGGTGCTGAGACTTTAGTGTGTCCCTGACAATTAATGGTGGAGAAAAAAAAAATTGATGTTCAGACCTCGTCTGAACATCATCGAGGTCTGAACCTCGTTGATGTGTGTGCAGAACAAAGCCCAGAAAACACAATCACGTATTTTAAAGTGCTAACTCGCTCGTAAACATGCAGGAGAGACACAATACGCCGTGTCTTGTTAATGTGCCCGTATGCTGCATGCATTCAGACTTATCCAGTGTTTAAAATAATACACAAATACTGCTCAGTAAAACCTGGTGCTCGTGCCGAATTAAGGAGAACATGCCTGATTTTTTTTATAAGCAGCAGATAAAAAAAAAAGAACGTTCACCAACCTGGACGACGACTACTTGAATCGAGACGTGGTCCGGCAATCTGATCGGTGCTCTGAAGTGTTGTGACAGCGCCACCAGCAGGTGCAAGATGGCAACTATGCTCTTAGCATGAACCGCTAATGTAAGAAAACAGAAATAATAGTCAGAAACAATAACTAGCAGATCTGTGAGATCAGGATTTTGCTTCACACGGGGGTTTCTGATAACGGTGAGGTAAGTCTGTAAGCATAACTGTAGCATAAAATGAGAACAATTAGTGTTTTATTTACATCATTATAGTTACATTATTATTATTTAAATGTTAAATATATCAAAAATCATCCCACAGATCATACTGTGGTGGCCCTGGAAGCAAGCACTCAAAAAAATGTGAACCAGAATTAGCACCTTTATATTTCTATTACAAACTTTCTCTGTCATATCTTCTATTTTTGTGGCATTTGATAGAGTTAAGTATTAGTATTTACAGTACAAAAGAGTTTTGTATTTGTGTTGTGCGCTACCGATTTAGTCAACAATTTCAAATGTCACATAATGTCGTCATTCTTCAACTAATGTCACCGACACACAGCTCTTTCTACACCATTTCTTTCCCCAATCTTTAGCCTTTGTATTTTTTAAATGTGAATACCTCACCCAAGGCATTGGGATGCCAAATAACAAGGCACATATTTTCAATGTTTTTGTTTTTTTTTAATATCGTTCAAGGAATTTAGAATGAAAAGTTTTACGTGGCAAGGTCGTGTACATACAAACACAAGATGCCAAAAGTTGCCTTGAAGCGATATTATAAAAGCTACAAAATACGAGCTTCAGTGAGGAGGGAGAAAGCACAGAAAAACAGAGTGAGAATGGCTGCAGTGATCAGTCAGAAACACTCAAGAGATGTGCAGTTAGCCATCCAAACAAAGATTTACCTTTGGATACATCAATCAATCAGGATCAATTAATTGTCTAAAGCAAGCCTTTGGTTGTTCCACATGGTATTGGCAAATAAGAGAGGAAGCTAAAAGCATTCATAAAACCTTAGATCCCTGCTGCATGAGGACCTAAATAGGCAGCATCAGGAAGGGTTTTCTACGGCCTCTGGATGTGAGATGAAAGCGGGCAAAAACAAAATTGATTAAAAGAAAGCTCCTCAAATAAAAGGACAGCCAAATCAATTACATTCTGTGCTATTAACTGTGCTCTTTAGCATATTTGAAGACATCTCGTACTTAATATCTTTTCAAGGACACAGTTTCTACAAGAGGCGCATTTAGGAAAGCCTGATTTTTCAGTTTTAAAAGAACACAACAAAATCAGTTGTGTTCGTTATCCTAAAGATTTTCTCTGTGTGTTATTACATCATTTTTTATCTTTCTTTTGTATTTCATACCACATAGCTGCTTTCGGAGGTTTCTGGGTACTTAAGTACTCACTGGGTAACCCAAGAGCCTGAAACATTTTTACTGCTGCAGTCTCATATTTTTCTTTTAGTCTTGTTACAATTTGTTATAGTTCCTTTGTAGCATACTGGAAAGCCTGGACTCTGTGCGTCCTGTGGTGGACCAATCAATGTACACAGTTCATCTAAAGACTAGAAAGTACTCCATTGGCGACTCCATTGGTTGCAAAAGACACAGCTCTCAGTAATCCTATTCCTGATCATTTTATGGGCTCAATCTCTCGTTTCAGAACATACAAAATGAACCTCATTCAGTAAATTATTGTCATTATTAGGATCAGAAAGAAGTTTTATTCAGGGTATGCTCATGTTCGAACAACTAGCTGTTAGCCAATGAGCCTGCGGTGTCCTCAGCTTCACAGTCAGACCCACATCTAGTTTCAAAACACCAAGTCTGATCTCAGTACTAGGGAGCCTCACTGTGCAAGTTCTCCTTGCTGCTTGGGGAAAACACAATCTGCCAAGTACCTTAAAAATCTGTAAGTATTCTCTGTTGCACTCGTGTGTGAAGTTAGCTGATGAACAGACTCCGTTGATGGCATTATTTCTGGGCTCATTCACACTTCATTGTCAACGTCCGACTTCCAGTACTATATGCTGCAGCTAATGACGAAAGTAAAAAGGCAGTGTGCAGGGAGCTCAACAGTAATTATTGTTACTCACTCTGTCAGATCAAAGAGTGCCATCAAAGGACAGATGGAGAGCTCTCTTAACATGCGCGGCTACACGGTTACATCTCAGCAGGAAGCATATTAATCCAATGGACAGATGAGTACATTCAGACACAAATCCTTCAAATACCGTTTTCCACACAGGAAGGAAACAATGAGGGTCATGACAAGCGCCAGATTTATACAGTTTTTCTGTATAAATAAATAATAATTCACAGAATAACAAAACCACCACTCCACCTTGTCAGTGGAGACAATGCGTGGTAGTGGCTGATCGATGGGTCAGTATTAGTTATCTGCTTATCTATCAACCCCAGCATTTATACTTGATGATGAAATTTAAAAGTAAAGAAGAGACAGGAGAAACACCTTTCTCCTGCTATACGTGCTGATTTGACATCGTTTATCCAACACAGAGGACTCTGCAACTCGTGTTTGGAAAGTCACAAACACAACAACCAGAGGGGTGTACTACAAAGCCAGATTAACGATTTGTGTCGATGTTAAAGCCCAAACTTATCCTGAACACATGACCTGGTTGATAGCCGGTTATGTTACAGTTTCAGTTCAAAGCTAGAAGATGGAAGCGGCGTGTTTTCGCTGGTTCTTTTATTTGCAGCTTGTTCTAAACTGCAAATAAAACCCCTGGATCGAGTGCAAACTGTCGATGCACTGTAACTGTATTGTGCATGCATTTGTTTGGTGATGCAGAAAATAACAATATACTGTGAAATAACACAGTATATAGTACATTACAGTGCAGTATAGCATAGTAAAAAAATCTGTGTAAACCAGTGTGGTTGTTCTTTTTAAAAAAAAATTTTTTTGCGTAATATTAGATTCTAGTAGAGTAACTTTGTATGTCACAGTTCAATATAAGCCTTATTTATCTGATATTGGGTGGTGTTGCAGCCCGTCAATTCAGCCTCTAATTGAAACAAGCTGCTTTAGCCGACCTCCCTTTAATTCGACTTTCTTCTGAAGAAACACGTCATTTTGGATTTGTTGGCAGTAACACGTCTTTTCCTCTTCTTTTAACAACAGTCTGTAAATGTCCATGAACTGAGGAGGACACAAGTCCTGGGACTTTTGGGAGAGAAATGCTGTCCCATTGTTGTCTGATATAAAATTCTATCACTCGACAATCCTGGGAATCTTTCGTCATATTTTACGTTTCATATGTTTTCAGTTGGTGAAAGTCACCCAGACTGCAGCCAGACTCTTCTACTGCAAACTCGTGCTATTAGAATAGACGCAGTATGCCGTTTATCATTGTCTGCTGAAACTTGCAACACTTTTCCTGAAAAAGACGGCCTCGGGACACTGATGCGGAACGAAATTAGCGCTGATACCAAGCACGGCAGTCGATTTCCTGTTTAGTCTGTTTAGTTTAGTTGTTTTTTTTAGACATGTTGCTGCAATCAAAAACAAAAAAGTACTGGCAGCGACCAGTGCTACCCCTCAGCCTCCTAGCAATTGCAGCTATGCTATCAATTTAAAACTCTCGAGTCGCCTCATTCTCAAGTTATCACATTCACAAACTCCGGGGTACAATTCACCTCATTAAAACTTTGTTTGATATGAGCATTCACTATTATAATCGTATATACATGACAGAAGATAAGAAAAAGCAGAAAAGAGCCACAATCTATTTTTGTTAGGGTTGGGTCACTAGATGATGGATATGAGTGAAAGATTTCTACTATGCTGTATCTGCTGTGTGTGAAAATATTTAGTTTTTTAAATTTTATTTATTTTTTGCCATCTATCCTTCGGCTGTTTTCCTCTTGTAGATGCAAACATCATTTTCCCCACAGGGATTCATTAGGTCCTGTCATATCATTACAAGTGTTACATAACAGCATATTGTGTTTCACAACAGTTGTTCAAATGACTGGAGGACAGATGGCTCACCATCTTAAAAGAAATTTCAATTTCATCAAATTAAACTAATACATGGAGATAGCGGTGCAAGGACTTCACACAGCACAAATACAAAATGCAGCGCATCTCACTGTAGTGTTTGCACTGCATTCTCAAGGCTAAATAACTGAAAGTGCACGACAACAAGACCAAAACCAAAAGCTGCCTTTGGCGAGACGACATTACTGCAGGAATTAATGAAGAAATAATGAAACTTTCTTACAGTCAACATTCCAGCGGATGTTTCTGGTGGAGAGTTTGAGAGACTCGTTGATCCGCTCTAAAACCGTCTGCAGCTTCTGTTTCTGGGCGATCTCTGATTGGGTCACCTCTGCCACGTTCAGTTTCTCGCCTTCAAGCTTTTCTAAAAGAAGAATTTACAGTAAATTTTAAACTCAGAATTTCAGCTATCAACTACTAATCTACTACTTATCAGATCGACCATCTGCCACCATCTTACTCTATCCCTAGCATGTTATCTTCATTATATCCAAGAATCTTTTCTTTTCTCCTGACTGGCAGCATCGTCTACAACATCCTTTGTCCAGTATATCCCATCCCCTCCTCTGCGCATGTCACCCTTGACTGCTGTCTTCAAACCGCTCAACCTGAGCTGCCCCTCTGATGTACTAATCTTGTCCATTCTGGTCATTCCCAGTGAAAATCTAAGGATCTTCATCTCTGCCACCTCCAGTTTGGCCTCCTGTCCTTTTCTTAGTGGCACCATCTCCAAACCACACATCACAGGAGGAGTCACAACTAGGGCTGGGCCATATCTTACCGTTCACGGTAATACCGGTATAATGTCAGGCAATGATAATGAAATATCGCAATAGAATATGGCATCCGCAGTGCCTTTGTTTTCATACGCACAGGGCTGAAAAAACATGGCAGTGACGGAGAATGAGAAGGGTGAAAACGGATCGTTGAATGAAACAGATGAACCAGGATTGGTTTGTAAAAATGCTGCAACTTCAGTGATGTGGAACTGGTTTAGCTTTCGTCCATCAGATACACACCAAAGCACATGCTAGCGGTAGAGCATGCTAGTGGGCCGTCGTTATTACCGTGCTTTTCAGAAAATACGGCACACTTAAAATCAGCCTTTGATTTTCTGAAAATCGACAGCGCCCCTTATAATCCCGTGTGCCTTATGTATGAATTCTGGTTGTGTTTACTGACCTCGAAACGATTTTATGTACACGGCGCTCGAAAATCTGTCAAATGTTTTAGTGCGACTTTCGTAAGCTACGAAGCCGCACCGCTTGATGGATTGTCGGAGCATTACGGCTATCGTAGGCAGGAGCCTGGCGGAGTGATACGTACTGTGCTTCAACATAATATTACCTTATTGTGTGTGTATAACCTCTTTTTAAGTTTTGTGGATATTATACATGGTTATGCTGAGGATATGTCGGCCAGTTTCCACTGGAAATGCCTTTTGGTTAAACTGTCAGCGAGGAATTTGCATTTTCACTTTTATATTTCTATATAACTTTAATGCACATAAAAAAAAAAACAGCTGCTTGTTTAACCTCCTAAGACCCGAACTCTTTCATGACATGCATTTTTAATTTTTCTTTGTTATTTGGGTTGATTGGGACCTAAAGAATGTAAAAACAAAGAATTACCTAAAATGAGATCCACATAAGAGGACATTTGTTTCAAACAGTGGCAGAATAATGTCCTCGTAAGTGGATATTTGGTGGAGGATTTTTGCACTAATAAAGTTGTGGAGTTGTACAGTATTTTGTCTCGTGTCAGTTATATCGTTATCGCAAATTTTCAAATGTATATCGTGATAAATATTTTTGACCATATTGCCCTGCCCTAGTCACAACCATCATGTAAACCTTCCCCTTCAATCTCGTCGCCATCCTTCTGTCACAAATCTCCAACAACTCCACCCTCCCTGCACTCTCTTCTTCACCTCTCTTGAGCACCGTCCTCTGTTTTGAATGGTTGAGTGACCTACACTACCTTTACTCCCTGCATGTTCACCTTTCACCTGTCTCCCTGTTATTCACACACATGTATTCTTTCTTGTTTCTAATGACTTTCATTCTTCAGCTCTCTAGTTCATACCTCCACCTCTCAAGGTTCTTTTCCCACCTGCTTCCTGCTCTCATCTGCAAACTCCCATCTGCAAACTCTTTGTCAAACCACAACAATGTGCGAAGGTTAAGTTACCAAACAGCTTCTGCAGAACTTGACCATCATACAGATCCTCAGCCAGATCTTTAACAATGATCCTCTCGCCCACCAGAACGTCATTTATCCAGTCGATCAACACCTACGCAGGCAGAAGAAGAAACAGGTGCTTCATTGGGGGCTTACAATGTTTTATTTTTTATGATACAGCTCAGCTACCTTTAAATATACCTGAATATATCCTTTAAAGAAACACAAAAAACAAATAAAACGTAGAAATTATTTTCAAAGCTTTACTCGGGCCCTTAGTCTAAGTTGTTAGGAGATGTAGCAATATAGAAATTCTTAAATGGTAGGTCAAAAAGAAAAACCTTCATGAGCTCCTGCAGTTTGCGGTCATTCTTGGAGTTTGGGTCCACCATGGTGCGCACCTCGTTCTCCTCTGTTGGATGAGAAAAAGTTGGCAAAATAAACCAAACAACAGTACAAAGCAATGGAGCATTAAAGTATCTCAAACTGTGGATCCCAAAATGCTTTGGGTTAGCTAAAAATACATTTATATCCTTCATTTATCCAGGTACAAGTTGGAAAAAATCTCTTTTCCAGGAGGCCCAGCCGAGAGGGCAGCAGAAATTACAACAAATATAACACGATTAAAGAAACAAATACAAGTGACATTCAGCACATTGAGTGATTTAAGCTGATTACCGAGCATGGTGTCCTCAGGGTCCAGCTCATAGTGTGAAGGGCTGAGAGGAAGGTTGATGGCATTTATCCCCTCCTCCTGAAGCTCAGACACTAGAAGAAATAAGTTACAATCACAACATCAGACTAAAACAATCACATAAACAATCAAGATATAAGACATGCTGAATTTTTGTTAGCCTGTTCTTTAAAAAACATGTATTTACATCTCATGTGTCAATAAACATCTAAATTATAAGAGGAGTGAAATTTTACAGGGTTTTTAAATGTTAGCCAATTGTAGAAGAATAACCAATAATTCAGAAGTGCTTCAGACTTTCACAAGCAGCTGAGCACTCTCATTTTAACAAATAATTATTAAGTAATAGAAAAATCATTTCCATTAACCATTTCTGCCATGAACAGACATACACGGACACAGATAGGCAGACACATACACAAACACACCCACTGGTCTACAAAAAAAGGTTTTTGTTTCTAATCACTGACATTTTGACACTTTTGAATATCAATGTATCAACAAAATGTCTGGAATTTCAACTCTTGCCCACCAAAAGTGTTTTAATGTCATTCTAAAAACAGGCCAGAACGCAATATCAGAGACATGCAAAAGATGTGTAGTTCTGTCAATTTAGCTCAAAATAAAACAAGCCCAGTATGCTCAAAAATCTTTGAGGCACCTGATTTTGTGCTTGTTCTGAACCAACAACATTTACTCATCGTGCTCGGATTCAATTTTCTCTGATATCAGTTTTTCACTTTTATACCTTGATGAAATCTTGCCCTATGCTCATCGCTGTCATCCAGATTTAGTGGGAATACAATACATGAGGATACAAAAACTGCATCTTCAGTAACACTCTGATACACTTTCAGAAAGTTATCCACAACCTCAGCATAATTCTCTGCTCCGGGACTGCCCCCCCCCCCCCCCAAAAAAAAACCAAAACAAAACTGTTGACAACCTGCACGAATGCTGCTGATGTAGTTGGCTTCAGTTTTCCTTTGAACCCATCGTCAAGCATCAACACCTTCCTTAATTTTAGCTCCACTTTTTTCTTAAATGCTGAAACGTGACGTCTTTTCTGTCCAGTCACACTAGCTGTCCAATACTTGGAACACCATAACTAAAAAAAACAGGACGTGCTAGACGAAAATAGTCACCAAGTGAAATTTATTAGAGGTGAAAGAATCCCAGCAGCACTGGCTTGTTGGCCAGTGTTATCAAAAGCACCAGGAGAAGAAATGAAACCAGCTTTACTTCAAAAGATAAACAGTAAAAAGCTGTGTGACACATCTTTGAAATGCCAATCAATCTGATAACTCTACATGCAGGGCACACCAGCTAAGACAAAGACCAGAATTATAATCATTTGAGGTGTTCAGCAGTAGTTCGGACGTCCCCCCGATTCCACGAATAAGTGTTGGGAGCCACTTGACGTCAACCAAACACAGAGCAGTGCTGCTTCCTGCTTCTCAGTGGGCTTTAAAGCAGCCCAGCATGCCCTCCTTCACAGCATGTCAGATACCTGAGGAGGTTTGATCGCTGCTGATCTGTGTGTGTGTGTGTGTGTGTGTGTGTGCACGCAGTGGAGTGAACATCCCGTGCATTACTCTGCCTTCACTGGAAAAACATCCTCTTAATCAACACCATCCACAAGTGCCTGGATGTACACTGTGTCTCCGTGAGCAGACATCACATCACACAGAGGTGTATGAGAATATTCCTACAGAGCAACACACACCTCACCCTTTTCAATCCGTAAATTACCACCCACTTACCCACTTTTGTTTCCCCTGGGACAACGTGTGAGTGTTGTGGAAAAACGTCACGCTTCAATGAGAAGGTACAGTCAGTGATGCAAGTGGTAATACCCTCCACCTAATTCCCCTCAAGAAAGTATTCAAGATTGACAAGTCGTTTGCCAGCGAGCATATCTTGAATCTTATAATGACCAGAAGTCAAAATGACCCCAATTTTCTTTTCAGTATGACCCCAAACAAACGACTGATCCCATAAACACATCAATGTTACCCACAGACTTACATATAACTCTTTTTGCAAACTTTGCAACTGTATTTTGTAGATAAAAGTGGTTGGAAATCAGGTGACAACGAGCTAGTCACCAAGGCTGGTGAACTTTTTTCCAGTCCTAGAGACTCGGGATGGGATAACCTATAAGTAAGCTTGAAGTTACTTAATTTGAATGCAGTCCAGCTAATATCTGCTGCTTGATTTACAAGGTAACACAAAAGAAAATACCCCCAAACTGAAAAATGTTCTCAGTTTGCTCATCTACAATGATTTAACATGAAGTTATAGCAGGCATACACCGGCCTGTTTTAATAGATAACAAATAGCTGCATTGCTGAGGGGGGCATGCTGTTGTATGTTTACACAAGATCTATCAGACAACCCCGTATGTATGCAGTGGTAAGACTACGAGAGAGGCTTTTTAGCCCTTTATCTCAGCCAGAATCATTTTAAATCATTTAAACCTTTGTAACCTGAAGTACACAGCAAGAGTACACTCACAAGGTATGCGTGCTTTCTTGTATTTTTCTGCCCACTGCAGATCTGCTGACAAAGATGCAGAAAGTCGAATGGTCATCAGGCCAATTAGGTCTGATTGTAATCTGGAAAACCCATCAGCTACTCTGCTCACTAAGTCTCTGTGGACAGAGGCCAATATTTCCGGGCTCTTGGTATAACCGGCGGATATCCGGGCAAGTACTTCCTGTACCATGTCCTAATCATTGTTTACAAATATGGCCTTAATTTTAAAAAAGCTAACAAAGAGGAACGTCATTCCCAGATGTACAGCTACACCAGGGAACAGCTAAAGCACCCACCCATTATTGGCCTGAGTAAGTTGATTATTTAGTGTTTTGTTTGTGTGATTTTTATTTCTTTTTTATGATGGCAGTTATTCTTATTTATATTTTCAATCCTCCAGGAAGAACAATGTTTCACTGTAAACCTATACAAAGAGACACTCATTCAAATGTATTTTAAATTATCATAAAAGTGCGATATTACAATTTTTGGTCATACTGCCCAGTCGGCCTGCACAATAAATCGAATATTTATTGTCATCGCGATATCAGCCTGCGCGATGGGCCCATCGCAAAAGACGACGTAAACTGCGATAATAGGGTACCTTAAAATGTTTACACACGTGTTTTAAAGAAACCCCTTTACACATTTGACCAGTCGAATAGAGCCCTTCACGGAATTAACCAATCAAATGGATTAGAGGCCCGCTTCCTACGCAGGTGGGGAGCGAACAACGCTGCAGCAACGAGTCACAGTTGTAAAGGCTGAGAGCGAGACGCATGACGAGAACGCTACTGACTATGAACTCGTGCCTAAAAATAAATAAATAAATAGTATCTCGCTTATTTGGAGGTACTTTGGATTTGATAAAGACGACGTTCTCCAAACACAGGTACTCTGCAAAACTTGCCGAACACTCGTGGCAACCACCAGAGGAAACACGACTAATCTCCACCATCATCTTCAATACAACCACAGAGAACTGTTTGAAGAGTTACAGAAGGACAGGGCTAGCCAAACAAAGGTTGCTAATGTTAAGACACAGAGCACAGCAGTCCAACAGCCGTCTCTGTATCAGAGTTTTTCAAGTGGAACAACTTATGAGAAAACGTCGAAGCGCTACAAAGAAATAACAGAGGCCATTACACATTTTTTCGACAAAGACATGATGCCTATAAATACAGTTAGCAGAGAGGGCTTCACCGGTCTGATACATAAAGTGGACCGGAGATCCCCTCACGAAACTACTTTTCCCACGTCGCCATTCCACAAATGTACGAAACATGCCGCAAGACCGTCACGTTTGAACTGAGCCAAGCTGAAAACTACGCAAGCACTACAGTAAAGTTTCCTCTCCAGTTTTGACTTACATCATAAGTACTTGGTGAGTGGTAAAATGATGAACAACTGCATTGAGATGATTTGCAGTATAATTATGTTTATTTAAAACTAATTATAGAGACCGGGAAGGATGTCTTTCAGAATTCAAGCCTCAGAAATTTTTTTTATGGGGGGAATGTTTCAATGTTAAAGTGCATTTTGTTGTTACACTGATAATACAGCAGCTTTCATTAAATAAAACTGTTGCAGTAAAATGGAAATTATGTATTCGTTGTTTTTTTTTTGCTATTTATTTTATCGCAAGTCATATCGTTATCGCAGTATTGATTACAGTTATCGCACATCGCAGGTTTTCCTAATATCGTGCAGCCCTACTGCCCAGTCCTACGACAAGCAATGCCTTTGGGACTCACAAATGCAAGATCTCTTTTGCTCTTTACATGGGCTCCTTACCTTTATACATCGAAAGCCTGCTCAAACGCTATTGGTCAGTATTGCTAAGAATACCGACAGATACCAGTACCAAAAAACTTGTCTCGTGCCTTTGGGTTCTACATATTTATTAGAATTAGATAATTAGATAATTAGAAGAGATGACCACGTTTTGAATCAGGTTATCAAACCCACCTTCAAACCAGGTTTCTCTCACATTATTATTATTATTTTTTTTGCAAAACAAAAGTGTATACTGGGTTAGTAACATGCGCCACTAGGCTACTAATCATCGCTATCATCACTGGTTGGTACCAAATTTACTAGTCGTTTAATCTAATCATTTAACATTTTAACTAACGCTCAATGCCAGTAAATTATTGTGTCCTAAACATTACGCAGCCTTCTGCCACCAGGTGGCGCATCGTTGTTGAGAAACATTAAAAATCTGTTAATCTAGGCCTCATCTTTTTGCTAACACTATTAGAATGACATCGCGGATACAAGCAACAGAAATTAGCTTTCTCCAAAAGGCAGACGGGCTCTCGCTTAGCAACAGTGGGAGGAGTTCGGTCTGCCTTCTGAATAAGGCGTTCCAGCGACCTCCTACCAGGAGTAGGCCCAGTTTATTCGTTTTTCATATGTTATTATTTCTTTTTGTAATATTTTAGTAATACGTGAACATCTTTTGTAGTAACATGTCTTCATATAATATTTAACATCAGGTTGTTTTAAGTGTTTTTCTTCTTTGTTGCCTGTTTGGAGTATAACGTGTAACGTGGATAACGCAGGATACGAGGCGCTGCACATTTAAGTGGCATGATTCATTATTGAAGAATGTGATTAATGGTTTCAATTATCTTTATTACTTGTTTTTGACATTTCCTATTAAACAGTTCTTAAATTTAACTTAACACCTGAGTGATTCTTAGTTTCAGATTAGTCGGTTAGTCTAGTTTTATTTTCCTTATTTAGTCGACTAAGAAACTAGTCGCCAGGAACATCCCTTATGGGGCTAGTTCCTCTATTCTTCTATTTCAATCACAGTTCAACAAAGACACATATGGAAAAAGGGAATAATTTTTGCTTTCTGTGGTCTACTCTACATTTTGTAACTTACAAATAACCTGAAGACCTGTGAAAGCCACCCTCAGCGGCTGAAACTACACAGTCTCATGTGGGGGTACAGCTGCGGTACAATAACACCATACTAATTAGCACAATGTGATATTACTGTTAACCACCACTTGTGCTATTTAAGGTAGAGCGACTTTGTTTAACCCTGGCTAGGTGCTGAGGAAGTATGGCGGGTAGATTCATCTGAATATGGCATTAATTCACTCCCCTGCTGGGATTCTGCATCGAGCAAGATTTTGCTCACCCCTTTTTGCACAACAGATTTCATTTAGTGACATTACGAGCGCACTGAAAGGGATTAAAAGGCATCCCGAATCTTCTCACCACACATCACTCCACTCCACCCCCTCCTCAGTCCACTGTCATAAAATGAGGAAACGTATCCATCCGCTTGGTTAAATAAGGGTAACACAATAAATAGCTGCATGCCTCCTGTCCAGTGCTACATATGGGGGAAAGATTGCATGCTGATGTCCTACCTGGAGGGCATAACGCTCCACAGCCCATGTCTGTCTGTCTCCGTCCCCCAGTCACAAGCATCCTCTCCTGGCTAGCAGGACCAGCTCTGTCCCCTGCGTCTCATTCTCCACAGGCTGAGCTCTCTAATAGCTTTAATACACCGACTGACCCCAAGATAAATATTAAAATTGTTTGATTTTTCACAGAGGATATAAAATTACCTCCCCTGATTCATGTATTGTATTTGCTCCATACTCAGTGTACACAGTTCTGCAGAGCCCTCGCTAATGCTCTGAAACCTCCTGACCTTCTCCTCTCTTTTCATACCACCTCGTCCACATCACATAGCTCTCCTTCCCTTCCTTCACATCCCCTCCAACCTGTTCCCTTTCTTCCTCTCATCCAGTCATTACTCCCGTTCCAGTCGGCGGCCCCTCTCTCTCCCCGGCACATGCAGTGACAGCCATAAATGTCACATGGACCTAAATTTATTCACTGATCAGTACGAGAGCGATCAGCCCACGTTTTCCATCAAATCATAGAACACACTGCAGACGTCCTACACACTGCTCTGTGCATTTATACTCTGTGTGTGTGTCTGTGTGTGTGTAGGGGACATGAGCCCGTATTGATATAATGAGATTGCATGCATGTCCTATGGGCAAAGCAAACATAAAATGGGGCTCAGCTGTGCAACAGTATCCTGACTGACAGAAAGTAATCATCCGACTGAAGGGGACCTTTCTCATTCCATGATAAAACCTGGCCTTCAACAATGAATGTCATCTGTGGAGCCTGTTGTATTTCCAGTGCAAGCCGGCATGGTAATAAACTGAATTGAGCATTTAAAAGAAGCCTTTTGGAAGACATTTATTTAAAGCACGTTCCTGGTAGTTAAAATAGAGCGGTGTTAAAGAACTATTACAGAGGAAGATGAAGCGGGCAGAGGTGTCCATGAGAAGTCGAGTGAATCGCTATGAGCTCCACAGCTGCTATTCTGTACCTGATCCTGACCTCTGACCATGTGGAGCAAAGCGAGTAAGACCGAGTGCATTACAGATAACTGCTGGTCAACCAAATAATCAGTGTCTTCACCAGCTTTTATGACAAATGTTTCCAAAGATATGCTGATGCTACCGAGACATCATTCATCGCTCACAAGCTGACTGATCTTAGTGTTTTGAAACCAGACGTGCTCTGCTATCTATTAAACCATTGTAGGATTCTACTAGAGCATCTTTAAAGGATTCACAGGTCGAAACAAGCTGTTTTACCTCTCCTTCCTTCAAGCCAACTTTCATCTGTAGCCCCTCACAAACAAAACTTTGGCCAGCAGGAGGGTGGTGCTTCTGTGTTACAAGAGCTGAGTTCCTGGACCTTACCATATCAATAAGCTTGAATTCCTTGTACATACTCAATATTTGGAACTTTGCCCATGTTTAATATGATCATCCACAGCTGAAATAGTGCATATATGACAGAAAGGTTCACTTTAAATAAATACAGACTGAGGCAAATTAAAACAAGCGAATGACGCACACTCTGTTAGACTTTTGCAAAGTGTCCTGACATCATAAAGGCTTGCATGGCTCTCCAGTTTTTAGAAGAAGCGGTTTTTGGCAGCACCACTCGCACCACCCCTATAGATCTGGATTCCTTGGCCCAGTATATCAAGCCAACTATCACAAAGCTAGGGGTCAAAGTGGACGCTGACCTCTAGCTTGACGTCAGGGCAGCTGGCTAAAATAAAAGCCAATTCTTTCTAGGCAACACTTTGACACAGTAATCCACACCGTTGTCACCACTCGGCTGGAGTAATGTAATGCACTTTATATGGGCGTTGGTGGTTCCTCCATCGCTCGTCTCCAGATGGTACAAAATGCTACTGCCGGTCTTTTAATTGGCACATGTGAATATGAGCACGTCTCCCTCCATTGGCTGCCCATTCCTTTTAGAATGAATTTATTTGCTAATAAAGCCCTCAGTGGTCTTGCCTCACCCTACTTCTCTGAGCTACTATGTCCCTATGTCTCTTATCTAGTCTTCTGTACAGCACTTTGGTTCCTTGTGGGTCGTTTTTAAAGTGGTTTACAAATAAAGCTAATATTGTATGGTAGTAAGGCATTACTCAGTCCTCCCTGGAAATAATTCTCCATGTTTTTGGAAATATACTGAAAGGAGAGTGGAGAGCTTGGCCTAATATATCAGACCAGAATGAATGAATGAATGAATGAACTAGGTTGCCAAAGGATCCACTGGACATGCAGAATATAATTTTTAAAACGGAGGACAAAACTGACATTTTTGGACTTTCAGCACCAGGAAGCTTTAAGCTGCAAGTCATTGATAATGAGCCCATGAGAGTGGTAACACAACAGTTAATTTCATCCAAGCCAGAGGTCTGAACTACAGATGTTTCCAAAGTAAGCTGGTTATGCCAAGCAGCTCTGCTGGTCTGTTTCTTTGTAATGACAGTCGACTAACTGAATGTGGAAAAACTGAGATGAAGTGTTGAAACTGACCGTATTTTATATTAACACATCTCAGCCTGTTTATCGTCTATTTAGTAAACAAATGATTCATCAAATGTGAACGTTTGTGGGATATATTAATATTTCCCTTCAGTAAAAGAAAGGGATATATTATTTTTTTAATTGTTTTCAGGATTCTACCTGTTAGTGACGAACTCAGCTGCCGCGTCCTTTCCACGGGCTATGTGTCTGTTTTCTTTATGAGTAATGCATGCCAACACATCTGTGTTTGTTACATAACAATCATCCTTTCCTCTGCATACCCAAAGACCAGGCGGACACAGACGTGAGGCTGTAAATTCCAATTTACACCAGACAGGTGGCCAATGACCTGCTGGATGTTAAGAGGTTAACACATCTCAATAGTTCAAATCAAAAGTTTTGTAAGTGGATGTTTGATTACATATAACAATAATCCAATAGTTTGGAAAAAAACATTTTTTTGTTACTATTTAACTGTTTTTACTGTTCTTGCCCACCTGAGATCAAATTTAGTGTATGTCACCCACAAACTACAATGAGTTTGAACAAGTGGTCCCAATTTGTTACCCATCTGCATCTGTATGTAGCTTGTAATTATGCTGAAATAACTGCAGCCTGTATGTCTGATCCAAAGTAAATTTCTCTGTTGTTAAAGTGAAATGTTTCTTAGCTGCAACACAAAATGTTAAGCTGCTAAAAGCATGATCCATAAAACCAACCTCACATGAACTCTTTATTACCTAAATTAAATTAGTTGACCCGGTGGGAGCACTCTGGAAGGAAAAAAAAAAAGAGACTAATCCACATATAAATTGTCTCTGTATATGTATACCTCCTTTAACAACTATTTTAACGCCCAATGTGTCTCCTTATTGCCTTCCAACTAAGTCAAACTAAAAAAATAAAAGCTGTTGTGAAAGCACGATGGGTGCTGCCTCTACAGTGGTTAGCGGGCCTGTGTTCCCTGTTGCCTCATTCCTCACTTATTACAGTAGTAGCGGATTCAATACCTTACATGGGTACAGACCACACAGCCTGCGGCCATGAAAGCACACACAGGACACCACACGTTGTAGTTAAAGAACTTCTTCTAAGCTTAAACATAACCAAGTGCTAAATATGTCGGCTCTCTGAAACTTCAGTGCGTAGTAGTAGTGACTTTTATTTTTTTGGAGGCTGTTCATAGAGTACAACGCTGTGTGCACATACTATAAAATGTGTCTGTAAGAGGGTTTAGTTCAGAAAACAGTGCATTCAGAGGAGCAGAAGAGTTGCTAGACTGTTAACTTTGTTAGCTGTTTACCTTCTTTGGCTTTTTTCCTTCTTACCAAAGTTCCACCAAGTTTCCCAAGGAAAGAGTCATCTTTCTTTCTGGAAGACGGAGATTTGGGCGTCGGAGACTTAGGAGACGAAGGGGACTTCTGAGGCGAAGAAGCCATGGCCGAAACGACAACTAAATCCGGGACAGTTAACTCAAAACTGTCCGAGTTGACGTGGAAATGAAAGTTTGTTAGAAAGTCAAAGTAAAAAAAAAAACTAAGGGAAAATCGCTGTCCACTCCCTAAAGCGGAAACGGAATTCCAGACATTTTCTCCCGAGGTTGGCTGGAGTGCGTGGCCCCTCCTCTGCGGAGGAGGGCTGGGAGCAGGCGGGAGGCTTCTGACCGCGGGAACAGGGTCCAACTCGGTCTAGAGCTGTCCTGGGAGCAGCAGGAGGTGAAAATAGGAGGCGAAAATAGGAGGCAACAGAAATAGATGCAAAGGACCCTAAAAGTGACCTCGTTATAATTAAAGCCCTTTAATTTTTACTTGGGGTTTTCTAGCTTCTCAAAGTTACCCAATAATAAACAAACAGGGCCATACCTAGAGGGGTGGACATGGGGTGTTACCAGCCCCTCCTGAAATATGACCCCCTCCCCCACCCCCCACAAGGACCTTTTTCTAAACTCTTTTTGTCTGATCAATTATTTTTTTAAAAATCTTTTTATTCCACTCACTTTATTCTTTGTTCAAGCCTCCAATTAAAGTTTCTTAGCGATGTCAAGTCCACTTTCTTTAAGAGTTGTCCGCTATACAGGATGGGGTACAACCACTGGTTCCTGTGTAGTCTCTTACTGGCTGACAGTGGTTCCTGGAGGTTGCTGCACCAAAAATCACCGTTGCTCATAGTTTTTACTAAATGCTAACAAGAAAACTTCAATTGAGGGGACGTGGTTGACCTTGAAAATAAAAGTTGGGTCTCAGCAGTGCAACCAGTGTGTTTCAAGACTGTTTGTGTTGCACTTTTTTATAGTTTCACTACAGCTTGGAGAGTAGCCGGCCAGTGTTTGTAGAACATTTCCATTCAAAGCACAACCACAGCAATATGCTAGCACCCACACCAATCACAAGTATGTTTTGTTAATAATATCAAGTGGCTGCCAGAGGGTCTGTAAGCCTTTGTGACTGGGGCTTTAGCAATTATTTTCCCAGCAACTGCCATCAAGCTCCAGCAACCACTCACAACGGGTAGGGGAATACTAATTTTTCCCTCATGACCGGTTGGGGACCAGTCTCTAAGCCTGTGTGGCTGGGGCCTTAATCACTTGATCCTACATCGTCACATGTCCAAAATGGCAGACAAGTTAACATCATGTGGTTAGTGGTCATGTGTCTGTAAAACCACAACAGCATTCCAGAAAGTTGTAGCATCAATGCCAAAGAAAACTGAGGCCCAACAGCTTTTTAAGACTGTTTATATGTCTTTATGTTGTTAAGCAGTAAGAAATAGGTTGCTTTTATAATCAACAGAGGAAGACAAACAATAAAACAGTACCAAAAATCCAAAAATTCATTTTTATTTAAGATAATTTCATTTAAAAACACTCAAAGCAGCATTAAAATAAAACATGAAAGTTTTTTGCTAAAGAAAACCAAACTTACTGATATTATTTAATTTGCATTCATTTGTATTATAAACAAAATAACATTTAAAGCCCGAGGACCGAGAGAATAGTATGGCAGTTTGCATCAGCATTAAAACTCATGTAAACACATTCATCTTTTCATGAGATGACAATTTGATGGCATTTTGACTCACAGCCCTTTACAGTGAATTGCAGACAGATTCACAGTAGTTAACAAAATGATGAATCCACTTTGGGCACGCTGCTTTCAGGATGTCACAGCTAGTGGCATACCTTACTGGAGCAAGGCCAGAGATATCTGCAAGTTTCAACAAAAGTACATGAGAACTCCCACTCTGTGGACTTCCAGTTTTCTACACGGCGGTTCAAAGATAGTCCAGAATGAGTGAAACTTTAGACCAAAAATTAAATTTTGTGGAGTGAAGATTTTTCCTCTTGACATTTTCTTTATGCTTGTGATAAAGGGGATCAAGAAGTGAGTAAATTTTTAGAATAGTCCTGATTTCAAATTGTAATAAATTACCTCTGTGTAACACTTGGGGACAACAAACAACATTCCAGCACTGACATTTGAATTTCACAGATGAAGCGAGCAACAGCAGCCGGTTTCTAGCAGCAGTTTTCTGATACCAGTCGTCTTCCTCAACCACGATAACCATTTGATTCTTAAACACACAGAAAGTGAATCCCATGTTAAAATGTACATTTTTACAGCAATAAAAAACACTAAACAAAAATATCCGGTTACAGCCTCCTGTTTTGGTCTTCATAGAAGTTTCTTTAATTTAATACTAGAGATAGGGTTGCAGCTGCTTGCATTGCCAGGTGTCCCAACACAGGAAGCTGCCGCCCATCTGTGTTTGCTGGGCTTTACCTTCTTTAGTTTAAGTCTCGGAACTGGACCACCACAGTGTTTGTGCTGTCGGTGCCTTGCTTACAGGGTGGTATAGTCTGTCCAAGAAGTCTGTGCTTTAGTTTTGGTGAGTGAAATTCAACCATTGTATTTGTCTGTTACTTAGCACTAATTAGCTTCAAGTCTGACAATATTAGGCTAATGAATTCCCACTCCAAACAAGATCACGATCATTTTGGTTCCAAAAATTTACACAGTGGTACCAAAATGCTGATTTTGAGAATTCAACACGAGGAGTAAGCGGCCCATCCATTTTTATATACAGTCTATGCTTTTACCATTCACTGTGGACTGTCTTGCTACTGCTGTTTGCTGCTTTTTTAGCTGAGCTCCAGCCAACTGTACAATGAGACAAATAGGAATGGAACGGCTCCCCTAGATATCTGTGGTTTCAGTCTGTGCAGCAGCTCCATGGCAGATTCCATTTCTCTGGTATTAATTAGTGCCTGAGCATACATACAAATATATTTTATTTGATCCAAAGAAAAGTGAATAAATTTAAAATATGCACAAGAGTTTACAGTCACAAACAAGGCTGCACATAAAGTGACTCATAGTGAAATACTTAAAGCATTTTTCTGGTTTTATAACAACTCACGCTGTGCAAGAGTCTCCAGAAAAACTTTTGACTCCTTCCATGTGCTATCCAGTGAAGATACAGTGTTACAGTAATAACCAATCTGCCGCAACAAGTCCACTCTTATGACTAGCAGCCACAAATAAGGCAGTTTGGTTTATGATGAGTGCAGGCATTCAAGGCAGTGGCTCACATTATCAGAGGTGGTTAAGCGTATCATACATCAAGTTTCAGGTCAGTATCAGCACTTCTGAGTGTTGAGAAAAGTTGGCAGAAAAGTTATTAACCCTCGTGGCTATACAGGAAGCCATTATCTAAGGGTCAATTTCCATTCTTTCTAACACAATCAAGTCTTACAATCTTCGTCAGTGTTTCAAGATTCCTTCAACATTTTTCAGACTTATAGCTTTGCAAAAAAAAGCCAAAAGCAAACTATTGTGGGAACCTGTTTTCCTTCTAATCTGTCCTCTTCAGAGTGAGATCCTCGGTTTTCAGCCATCACTCCTGCTTCTCTTGTCCCCAGCTATCATCCATGCGGGCCCAGTGGAACTCATAGCCCTTGGAGAGCACAAGGCTCTCGAGGTCCCTGTCCTCAGCCCTCTCCTTGAGCCTCTGCTCCTCCAGAATAGAGACCAACGTGTCTCGTTTCTCCACTGTTCTCATGATCTCTGCGAGGATCACCTGTTCCTCCTGCAGCTCTGAGGCACTCTTCTTTGTATCTAAAAAGAGTAGGAGGAAGACAGAAATAAGAGCAAGCTATATTATATCAGACTGCAGCGCTGTGTGCTCAAGGCCGTACCCTCTACTGCCATTTTGCGTCGCAGATCCTGCTGCAGCCGACTCTGCGTGTCCTCCAGCTCCAGCTCCTGAGCGCTGAACACAGAGGAGAAAATAGTGAGACCTCTACATGCGAGAAAAGGGAATTGCTTTCATAATGCATTCACTTACAAGATCATGAGTTCAGACTCATAGCGTGCCAATCTGTTCTTCTCTAGGACGAGCTTAAACCAGGACTGATAGAGCTGGGCCTCGTCACTGTCGTCCGTCTGAGGAGATTCTGTAAAAGGGAAAGAGGGAACGATGTAGGGAGGAAAAAAAAAAAAAAAAAAAAGAGGTTTGATAGGGGTCAAAAAAAGAAGAAAGACATTTCAGAATTTATATCAATTATTTAAAAACCACTGCAAGAAAAAAAAAAAAATCAAACTTCAATGACATACACATCATGTCACAGGGTCATATACTATTCACTGGAACACAAACAGAAGCCTGTATTGTAGAAAGATGAAGCAACAATAAAGTCCCTAGTGTCTATTGTGAGCACAGCCATTAACCGTATGTAGAGGCTTTTAACCAGACCAGGATTACAAGGCAGTGCTTTTCTCTAAATGGTCTGAGAAGTATGGGCAGTGCAATTAAACAGAACGAGAAGGAAAAAAAAAAAAAAAGAATGAAGCTTTCACTGTGGAATTCCATTGAGCTGTAGAGTAGAGTGAATCAAGGTGTTATGGTACAGACTTCTGTCAAATAAAAGCAGCTACGCAATGCTGAGACTCACGGGTTTGTAAGGCACTGGTCTGAATGTACCTGTTTCTCCTCTTATGATCTTTTCTATGGCCACTCCTCTCTCCTCCAGGTCCCTCTGCTTTTCTCCGACTTCCTCCAACTGTCTCTGGATCACCTGTGCAACGCAACGTCGCCGTATGACACATGTAGTTAGATGTGATCAAAGGAGATTAATCAACGGAGAAATCGTTCTTTGAAATTTCTGCTTTCCCCTCCATACAAAGGATCTAAATTGATTTGTGGTGTTCACAAATAAAATTAGCCCTTCTTTCTCTGAAGTGTCCTTGTTATCCTGGGTAATTCTGAGAACTTGTAATGAACAAGTTTAAAGGGCCCATTTCTTTTATAGAAAACACTTACACGAATCATTCGGAGTAAGAGATTTTTCTGCCGTTCTTCTTCTTTTTCTTTTTTTTTAAAAATGCAATTTTTCAATTCTGTGAGCACTGCAAACAATGTTCCATTTACCATCCTTGTAATGGGGTTATGGAAGAAATCTCAGACTGATATCAGCAGGGACCGTCTGCAGTGAAAGGAATATTGTGACATTCTTTGGGAAATAAACAAGGATAACAAACTGAAGGAAAAACCTGAAGCACCGACTCTTACAGTGAAGAGTGCTTCTGTTTGTGAAAGGTCACTGCAAATAAACATTAAGCTGGTCATTTTTATCCTTTGATGAAACATTTCTGTCACGGTGGGAGTAGCCTCTTCCCGGGTGATGATGCCCTCATCCATAGGGCAAACAGACTCCCTGAAAGGTTTGATGGAGAATGGAAATGATGTTTGGGGGGACGTGTTAGACAGCAGTCTTCACCACTATAATAATGATAATAATAATAATGATGGATTGCATTTATATAGCGCTTTTCTAGACACTAGAAAAGCGCATCCGTGTGGTAGAGCTCAGGAGACGTGAAGAATCACTGCCAGCAAACATTGACGTCTGGTGTCACATGGTGGCCCACTGTGGCCCACTACCTTATTAACATATGTTATATTGATTTTTTTCCCCCAATTTGTTCATGCCTGAGTCCTTTTATATAATCAGATGCATATATATAAATACTCAAATAGCATCATTATTAAATTCCTTTAGAGCGGCTCCATTTGTTACTACGTAGTCAAAGCATTTTTCCATAGCCTGCCCTGTTTTATTCCTTTTCATTCTTTATGGCCAAGAACCAGCTGGTGTCATATGTGAAATGAGAAAATCCTAATAAATACCACACCCAACCACCTGAAAACTGGTTGAACGCGAGCTCTAATTATTTCTTCTCATGGTTGGATTGATGGGGATTTTGTCACAACTGATTGGATTGTGAATGCAGAAAAGTGCCATCAAATTTTGATCCACCGTGCAATGCCATCTGAAAACATCTGATTAGCAACAGCTTTGTTTTTCAGCATGACAATGGTCCCAAACACACTGGCAAAGCAGTCAAAGCATGTTGGGACAGAAGAACATACAACAGAACACCACGAGTCATGGATGGGCCTCCCCACAGCCCGGATCTCAACACCATCAGAACCTAACATATTACTTATGTTAGGGGGAAACTGGCACGGGGTATTGCTGTCCTGTGGAAAACAAAGCAAATTTTGGCTCAGAAAGCACTGCACATATTATACGGTGCTTTACTACTACCATATATGAGCTATTGTGTAGAGGTCTGGGGAAAACGCATACAAAAGTAATACACAACCAATAACCATAACGCAGAAAAGAGCCATTAGATTAATAAATAATGCAGGGTACAGGGACCATACAAATGCACTCTTTATAAAAATGCAAGCCATAAAATTTCAGGACTTGGTGAAGTTTAAAACAGCACAAATAATATATAAAGCAAGAAACAAAATGCTTCCAAAAGAAATGCGTAAATTGTTTATAGAAAGACGAGGGGGGAGGAAATGGAATTTAAAAACACAAAGTGTTAGAACAACTTTAAAAAGTATGTATGTCTCAATAGTGAAGAAAGTAACAACATAAACCAGTTTAAAATAAAATATAAAAAAAAAAAAACTAATTTTAAACAAATATAAGAATGAAGAAAACGGGGTTGACCCAGGACAGTAACTGAAGTGATGTTTTGGTTTATTGTGAATCTGCCAATTTACATATTCTGTCTTTTATTATATGAAAGAAACTATATTGTGATGATTTGTGTTTTGTTTTTCTTTTGTTTCATTGTTTGTTTGATTTAAGACTAAAAGAAAACTAAATGAATGAGATGAAAAATTTGTGGGGGTAGGGACTAATAAGTGTATACTTGTGTTTACTCCTTTTCAAACAAAAGAATGGAATGATATCACAAAATGATGGTGAATGTACACGTTTGAAATAAAAATGAACTGAACTATTCAAGCAGTTCTAACGGTGAGGTCTGAATCCTCTGGACAGAAAATGGGACTGGGACTATACAATGAAGACTATAGAAAAAGCTGCCAAAGAGATTTAAGACTGTGTTGATGATACAGGCAGTCATACCAAATATTGATTATCAAGCTCAAAAGAACTGCACGAAATCAGTTTTAGACTTTATATTTCTTTGTATGTTTTCACATGTTTAAATAAAATCAATGCACCTACTTATTATAAAATTAATAACGAGGGGTGGCTCAACATTTTTGCACAGCACTAAAGATATAAATGTGCTCATAGACATAAATTAACTTTTGACTACAGCAGAAAGTTGAAACATAATAACACCTCTCTGTTAAAGTCATAACTGCTAGATATTCAGTGTCATCAGTGTGGGCATACTCTCAGATAAAAACATCGTGGATCTTTTTGAGCGAGCAGCAAACCTTTGTACTGTAAAAGCATCAGGTAAATGTAAAATGTATAACTATGACTGGTAGCAAAAAGCTCTTCAGTCAGGGGTTTTTACATTTTTGTCAGGTCAGACCAATGCACAGCTTTCCAGCACAAATCTCTCTATTAACCGCAGACTGAATTTAAAAGGAAATTACGATACCTGAGCTCTGTGAAGCCTCTTTAGCTGTTCTCGTTTAGCCTGTTGGGCCACTGTCTTTTCCTGCTTCCTCCTCAGTTTCTCTGAATGCAGCTGGGACAGGAAGCGTGGAACATTTCACAAAATGTACACATGGAAAAAACCAAAAAACAAACCCAGTACACGCGGGAATAACTGGAATGTGCCGTGTCTCACTCAACAGGAATGTACAAACCTTCTGACTGGATACCAGGTTTTCATTTTCATCATCACTTGAGGACTCCTCCAAATTCTGCTGACTGGATGCTGGATATGTAAGAGTGAAAAGTTAAAAAGTGAGGATAATTAGAAACTCTTAGCATTTTAGATTTGCAAGAGAAAAAAAGAGCCTTTTTGGATTATACAGATAAACTTTAAAAGTCAGCATGAAAAGAATGCATTTAAGGTTTTTTTTTACTATGATAATCCCATGGATGAAAAATTCTTCTAGGTGTTCAGAAGCCTGCACAAAAAAAATTGGCTCCAAAAAGTATGGAAACCACACAAGCATGAAGCAAATAAGCAATAAAGGAGGCCAAAAACCTCTTCCTTCTTTTCAGCAGTGGATACTGAAATTAAACATGGCAAGACTTTTAAATAAGGAGGCTTGAGATTGCTCTAAACCCTCAATTTCAGATGGCTTTCTCTATTGCTGGAGCTGTACAACACAGAGCAGAGGAGCTTAACGTGGTCATCTCAGGCACACAGCTCTGAGTGTGGGCAGTAAACCCCACCCGCCCGCTGTTTGAGCCTTCTGTCTATGAGGGGCAGCCAATTACAAGAAAGCTAGCCTAAATGGAGGGTGGTATTAAAGGAAAAGGTGCTAAAGGCTTGTTTCACACAGTGGATGACCAGATGGGCTACACTAAGGGCTAGGGTGTGCAAATCATGCAAAACTACTTTTATTACACCCAGTAGAGAAATCAGAGACCTAAAAATGAGGAGAATAGATCCCCTTTAAACCTCAAAAACACACGTTTAGTAAAACAAGGTCCTTTGATTCTGTCTGGAGGGTTTTGTTTAGTTCACTTCTCTGATCATCAGACATTATTGCAGTTGCAGCTGCCCACTGACCTGAGTTAAAGTGTGGAACTTGTAAATTGGATCACATCCTAGTATTGAAGCTAAAGGCAAAAAATCCAGAGGATTTAAAGCACTGTTACAAACAAGCTTCGGAGTCCCTACACTAACCTTTGTTTCTGAGGTTAGAGAGGATGTTTGTGATTTCTTTTTGAACCTCCTGGTCTTTCCCTTCACTCCCAGACAATTCCCTCTTCCTCAGCCTCAAGGAAGAGAACAAGTTGACCCTTTTGCGTGCAAATGGGCCAATGTCATCAGCGAACACCTCTCCAGAGTCTTTACGGCCCTTTAAGGACACCTGCTGCAACAGGGAAGGCAGGTCCTGCCCCGCCCCCCATGGATCTGCCCAATGAGCTTCACGCATGCTGGCCTGGTCCTCTCGGGATGACTCTGGCGCTATGGCACTGAAGCGTGAGCTAAAGCTAAACGCTCCCTCGGACATGGGCCGCCGTTTGCGGGGACCGTCGTGTTTAGGTCTCCTGTTAAAGCAGAGGAAAAGTATCAGAATTTAATCTGATTTGAAGCCCATAGAGAGCAGTAGAGAAGACAGCTTGGTTTATATAACAGCAAACTATGAGCCAAGTATTTTATACATTATGACTGCAGTGTTGGAGCTGCTGAGTTGATTGGTCCCGCTAAATGTCCTCCTGAAGGCGTTGGCTATAGCCTGGAAGGCTGAGGGGGATGAAGCTGAAGTTTGGCTCGGGGAAGCCTCCCCGCTCTGGATGGAGTTTCTCCGAGGCTCATCTAGTTGTGCCTCTGCCTGTACCTGATAAAACATGAGAGGAGAGGATAAATGTATTCAATATAATATAGGATTAATTCCTCTTATATCTCTCACATCACTGTCTGTGAGCCATTCTACATAGCATAGAAGGAAAAGATGAGAAAACTATCTTTCATATCCAGGCTCATCTTCTCTCAGGTTAATAAACAGATCAAGTCTCCACCTGGTCCTTATGTTGTGGTGCGTTTTCGGTGGTTGTGCTAACGGGAGTTCCCTCTGGGTTGACCTCCACGTCCCAGTTCAGAAGCTTCTCTTTGGCAGAAAAGGACAAGGCCAAGCGTTTCCTTGGCGTAGATGTTCTGCAGACGGCCGAGCGCTCCTCACTCGTCTCATTTACCTCTGGAGGATTCAGGGTATCCACTGAGGTTTTGGAACTGCTGTCCGAGTGCTGAAAGAAGAGCAGAAAATAGTCTTTTTTTGTTCACACTGTGCAACGTCAATGAATTACACAGACACCCTTGCTCTTAGTTATATTCCTTAAAAACAAGACCGTTCTGTATCCAGTGAATGTAAATTAGTCATAACATACAGGTTGTTTTTCTGCTGAAGTGATCTCCTCATAGTCAGAGTCGGCTTCAGGGACCGTATCAGGTCCGTCTTTGTCCAGCTGTGAGCTTTTGGGATAGCGCTTGATGAAAAGCAGAGGGAAGGCTACATAAAGAGACACAACAGGGAACACTTTACAACAAAAAAATATGCAAATACTGCAACCATTTTTCTGTTACCCAGCAACTATTAATTTACCTGAATATAATACAGGCACGAAACACTGTCTTTTTTCTTTTAGGTTCAGCATGCAAATGGAAAATGTGAAACACATCAGACATCAAAACTTCAGCTTCACATTACTTCTTACATCTTTAAAATGTGAATGATGCCACTGAAGTGACTGACACAATTCAACAGGGTTCTTACAGCTTAATGCAAGTTGTATGAATTTTAACACCAACTTTACAATATCCAGAACTAAAGAAAAGAAGTGCACCAGGTGGCAGCTCTGAAATAAAGCCCCTGTTAGCATCCACAATAAGCAGATCCGAGGTAGTGCGCTAATCCAAAATGGCTGATGTTTTGGCTTTCTTATCTGAAATGTATGCAAACGTATGTGCATCCTATGGGATTCCACTGCAAAGATTTCCACTGTGCACTTAATACCGCACACCTCTTAAAGAGTGGCTGGTACCACTTCAGTCATGCAGCAAAAACTTGGTTCAAAGCGCAATTTTCTTTCAATCTGTGCAGTCAGTACAATATGATAAATTGACCTGCATTTACACAATGCTTCAATCATAGTCGCTCACACACTGAAGGGCACACGAGGGGCAGTTTGGGGTTCAGTATCTTTTCTAATGACAATCCTTGGAAAAGATCTTGAATAATCAGACCCCAACTTATCTTAAAGACCTCATATCGCCCCAATAGAGCACTTTGCTCTCAGGCTGCTCTATTGGGGTGATAAGACTGTTGGCTTACTTGCGGTTCCTAAATTTTTTAAAAGTAGAATGGGAGGCAGAACCTTCAGCTTTCAGGTCCCTCTTCTGTGAAACCAGCTCCCAGTTTGGATTGGGGAGACAAACACCCTCTCTACTTGTAAGATTAGCCTTTAATCTTTCTTTTTTGATAAAGCATATAGTTAGGGCTGGACCAGGTGACTCTGAATCCTCCCTTAGTTATGGGCTGCTGGGGGACTTCCATGATGCACTGAGTGTTTCTTCTTCACTCCCTATGTGTTTACATGCCACTCTACATTTAATCATTAGTTATTATTAATCTCTGGCTCTCTTCCACAGTGTCTTTTATCTTGCCTCCCTCGCTCAGCCACAACCGGTTGTGCCAGATGGCCGTCCCTCCCTGAGCCTGGTTCTGCCAGAGGTTTCTTCCTGTTAAAAGAGAGGTTTTTTCCCCCCCCCCACTGTCGCCAAGGGCTTGCTCATAGGGGGTCATCTGATTGTTGTGGTCTTTACCTTACAATATAAAGCACCTTAGATGACTGCTGTTGTGATTTGGTGCTATATATTATTAAAATTGAATTGAATGGAATAGAGTAATATTTAGCTTTGTCCAACTCACAGCCAGTCAGTAAATCATTTCAAACCAGTTAGTTTTAAATTTTAAAAGTCCAGTGTCTGACAAAAGTATGCTAAGATATCACAATTCAATTGAAAGATTGATTTAAGAGATTTAACACAAAGTAAGCCCCTTGTTTCTGTTAAGACCTTTTCGTAAATGTGACAAATGAAAATACCTGCTGCAAGTTATTTTTAGAAACCTGTATCTTAGGGTTCGCTAACTAACGACAGATTAATGAGTACAAGTGTAGGTGTGTAGTCTTCAAAACCAGTGTGAGCCAAACCACCTTGAAACAGGTGGCAGATTGAATAATGCTAAAAATATATGTATGAACTGTAAGCAGCCATAACCACAAAATTATCAACCTGACACATAAAGAAGGAAAACTTTTTGTTTTCTGAGGATTTGTCAGTCATGGCTGCAGTTAGGAGGAGGAATACTGTCTGTCCATCACGTCACAGGAATCAAATCACTCTGCAGAAAACAACAAACAGCCCAGAACACTACAAAGTTGGGAAACAGTGACCTCTAGTGTTGAATACATTGGATGACAGTTTATCAACTACATAAAAACCACAAGCCTACTGTAACTGTAATTGAGCACTTTCCCCACTAACATCTGGTTTGTCACATCACGTTATTTGTGCACAGATATTGTAGAGTGAAATGTTTTATCAGTAACAGCCTGCACTGTAAAAACAACTAAGTAAAGTCTCACAACCAAACTATTAATAGCTGTCAGACAAGAAACAAGTTTTCGGTTCTCATTGAAACGATGACGACAACAACGGGAAGATTGATGATGATGGCAGAGGCAAGACCGGAGTGAAAATCTGAGCTACTCACTTGCTCGAATCTTCCGCTTCCATCTGTTGTGTTTGTGTTTGGGGTTACAGTGATCTGCAAAACAAGGGAAGAATTTCTATAAGTTGCAAAGGTTAACATTAAGCAGAAATGAATTAAACACAGAAAAAATGAAATGAAGGCTGATTAAGTGAATGTGGGGAATGCTGTCAGGTAAGAATCTGGTGTGGAACAGATCAGGTGTGGGTCACATGAAAAAGCTCATCTCACCAGGTAAGAAAAAGAACATTTTAATAATAATGTGCGACATTTTTGAAAAAGTTGGAATATGGTGTGAAATGTAAATCCAAACAGAATGCAATAATGTGAAACTAATTTAAAGGCATATTTCACAGAAAATAGCACAAAGGTAATATATGACATACCATTTGTAAAATATGTGATATTTTAAATTTGAAGCTAGCAACGTGTTTCTAAAAAGCTGGGAAGAGCTTTTTCATGCATTCCTGCAAGCCTTTGGTTTGCTGTAAAGGAAACACATTTTGCTTCTTTTCTTTATTTTAACAAAGAGCTTCTTAAACAGGTGGAAAAATATCCATTAGAAGTGGTAATAAATGGATTTGAGTGATATCTCAAGCACATCTCATGTTGCAGGTGTTACTTGTCCTATTTAAATAGGGAAGAATAGCGAAATTGAGATGTTCTGTATTCTGCTTTAGAATCTCTTACTGGATAAGAGGAGATACTCTGCGAATACTAAGAACCTCAGCTTTAAGAGTTTGCAATGTTCATGTGGAGAAATCTATGTAGACCAGAGAAGAGAGGTTATATTTCAAAAGGTACAGATTGCTCAGTGACACTTGATGAGCTGCACATTTAAAGATTGCACACAATGTCATCCTTTTTAATCACGTGTTGGATCTGTATATGATGCGTTTTGATAAATTATGTTTTTTCATATTGTGAAATGTCCTGCGAAACAAACTAAGCACACCAACTTTATGTTATTCAAACGTCGCATGAAAATTCTGGGAAGTTTTGTGCAGGTAAACAGCTTAGTTTGCAGGACTGTGGTGAGTTCGTAGTAAAGCCCTGTGTTGGACTGGTGCACAGCGGCTGCGGCGCAAAGTGTAGCACAAATTCATTTACATTTAAGTTGATGATGCTTTGATTCATTCACTGAACTCAGTCGTTATAACAACTTAACGTCTGGTGTAAAGACAATAAAATGGAACAGAACTGAAACATCTGCTTACATCTGGTTGAATTCAGTTGTGTAAATCCACAAAGAGTGTCTGCACTCACGTAATAATATTATATTGTATTATATTAAAAAAAAGCAGAAAGTCCAGTTCCTGTGTCCTTTTTCACTTTTACTTGAGCAACAAAGTTGAACCAGTGCTTTAACTTTTACTGGAGTATTTTTCAACACACTTCTACTCACAGTACGTCTGTACTTTTCCACCCCTGATGTGGACAGACTGTTACAGTGGTGTGGGACAAAAACTATAAAATCAGTCACACCCCTGTCTCCCACACATAACCGGAGGAGGGTCTCCAACACAAACAAAGTAAAGTCACGAGTTAGAGTTCAGCCAGTTTGAGATTCTCCCTCAGAGAATATCATGCTATGAATGAAACAACAAACATAAACTTTGGGGATTAAAAAGCCATCCGAGCAACTGGAAATCGTTGTTTTTCCTCCAGCCTACCATCCTCATTTCTTCTTCTTCAAAAAAAAGAAAATCGCACTGACCTTTGGAAGAGTCCTGGCTTTGACCTTTTGCTGCGGCGGTATCTTGCGTTTTGGGTTTTACTAAACAGGAAGCATCGTGAGCTTCCACTGCCACATCCACATCGTCGGGAACTTTTTTATCAAGCGGTTCAGAGAGTGAACTGGAGGCCTCGTCTGCAAGTAACAACAGTATGCAGCCATTACATTCAAGTTCGTGTTAAACTAATCAGCGGTACAATGTTATTAAACAGCGCGTTTCATGCTTGTGATCTTAAGAACAGACTTAAGAACTTCAGCACAAAAAGTTGACAGTTACAAGAACTGAACTACTAGTCCTGCATCTCAAAGTAAAGGATGCTAGGCGCTAATTAAGCATTGCAAAATTAAACAGAACTATTCTTAAATTCAAGAATTTAATCTGAACCATATTTTGGCTTCTTAGGGACACAGAAGCTGTTTAAACACACAGAGTGAGACGAGTTCAGTCAGACAACCAGAAATGTGCTGCTTCACGCGCACACGACTGGTTTGTTTAAGCTGCATTTTCCCATCTCTCCCCAATTTCTACATGCAAAATATCTACGTGGACTGTTGAGCTCGAAGCTTGAACGACTAACTACACAGTGCTGCTGTAAGAAGTAAAAGGTAAAGGTGAGTGGTCTGACTGAATTGCAACTTCACAGAAAATCTTCATTTCCATACAGGCATAGATAAAATACACAGTCACATATTCATGAGTACTCACAGAGTAACGAAGTCAACATTGTACAGAAGGGGATTCCACTTGGTAACAGCAAAGAAATGAAAAGATGTCGGTATAACCACAGGTATAAATGGGCCCCTAGGTATTTTTCTTATTTTTAACACTGATGGCACCAGTTATCCATTTTTGGTTTGGCTCAAAAAATTTACTTGAAAGGTTTGGGATCAAGTGAAAGTGAAACAATAATAATAATAATAATAATAATAAAAAACAAAAACAAAAAAAACCTTTAAAGCTAGGATTCAGAGATGTCAAATTTGAAGGAAAGGACAGAGAAGACCCGCTAGCAGAACCCATGAAAAAGCTAACAGAAGATTCACTTCAATTCTGTTTAGGTCTTGAGCTTTTTCCAATTATATGCAAGCTTTTGCATGAACCTTGTTCTTCCTTGTTTGCCTTTACAGTTATTATTGTTATTAATAGCCAGCATTTTTTGTCACCTTCTCAAAAAGCTCAAGTTAATGGTTAACAAAAGCTGTGATCGTGAACATGATTTGTGTGGGTGATGTTAGCATAAAAGAAAAAAAAAAAAAAAAGATTTCCTATAAAAGAAGTTGTGTTTGTTTTTAATTTAACTGCTCAATTATGAGACAACCCCTGTTCAACTGTAACAATAAATGATGACGCGAGTAATTTATGCAATCAAACTGATTTATTTTGAAATATATTTACAGCTTATAAATATCATAAATTAGCATTTTTACAGGAATTCTCAATGTGGAAAAAATAAGGCTGGAAGGCTGCGTTGAGATAACATAACTGCATAACACAGACAGTAGCCACAAGAAGGTCTGTGGCAGTGTGCAAAAAAACCAAAAAGCTGCTACTGGGCTGCTTCACTCCTGAGCAAAGACTAGGAGGTACATGAGAGGGACCTGGAGAGGGGCTCTGAGGGGGGGAGGCTTCCTTCTGAAACAGAGGGAACCACAGACAGACCACAGACATGTGGACACGTGTTACCGTCGAACGGGCCTAAGAAGAAGGGAGGCTGCTGCTGTGTTAGAGAACAAATCAATCCAGGGGCATTCACGTCGGTGCTTGGTGTTAGAGGAGTGAGGGACAAGCAGAGCACAACATGAGCATTACTAGGGTTAGCCTGCGCAAACTGGCTTAAAAAAAGGTGCTACATATGCATCCGTTAACCATAAGATTATGAAGTTTAATCCAAGGTTTTTAAAAATAGTGGACCTGCAACATTAACCTTTATATGTCCCTTCCCTTAGGTGAACAAATCCAATTAAAGCACTAAAAAATAAAAAGGTTAAATTAGATATTTCTATGTATCCAAAGTTTAAATACTTCAAAGAGCAGGTAGGAGCCTGGGTCAAACTGATACAGTCGGCCAATATCAGCCATTAATCCTGAAGCTCCACCAGTACTGGTGTCTGTTGTGCTGCATTATCATATGAAAGCTTTGGTATCATCACACAGTGATCTGCTCTCTCTGCACCGTTTGAAATTTCTCTCAACACTTTCTGCAGCACATGTAGCACCACGGCTGAGCAGAGAGTCAATCGCCATGTTTCAGTTCAATTTCTGCCTCGTTTGTGAAGTACAGTGGTAGAAAGTTGAACAATGGCCCAGCACATTTAATGGGGACCAAACATCGGACACAAAAATCCACCACTGGTTTAACTCTTATATTTATATTGGTCAATAGAAGGCTACATTAAGTTTGCTTATTTCATCTGTAGGCTCTGTGAAGAGAATCCCTACAAATGTTCTTGGTCAGCTGACGTCAAACCAATAGCGCCATCCCTAGATCCATAGACTGTATATAAATGATGAAAGCATTTTGTAAAGCCTCAAACTGAACATTTTTAGCACCTTTTTAAAACCAGAGTTCACAAGCAGAGGGTGGCACTGCACAGCCTGCTAGTGCTGGACACTAAAATATGCAAAATGATCAAACGTCTTTAGTGAGACTTGAAACTGGTGACAATGACCAAAAAAAGAAATGTATCAGGAAAGTATTTACGAAGGGATCGATCAACGGAGGACTATTTTCCATATTTCTATACAGCTGGACATGTTTTTGCAACTAGAAGATTGACCCCCTGCTGGTCATTCGAATTAATACTGGTTTATTACCATTTCACATTTGTTTCACTTTGCAAGTTCCATCTTTTATATACAGTCTATGCACGGGCCAAACCGCTAGCATGGCTAAAAAGAAAAGCTAATTTCAGTTTGATGCACAGTTTAGATACCAAAGAACTGAAGATAATGGCAGCTTCATCCTTTCATATAAGTATTCTTGGCGAGTTGTTTGCATGATACTGTTCATTGCATAATATTTAATATAGTATTTAACATACCACAAAGCTGCACGTAACACCCTTATCAACTATAGCATGCGATACGTGTGGTTCATGCTGGTTACTCTGGGTTACGCAGAGACAGTACAGAGCTACGAAAGCAGACAAGCTCTTATGGCCAAAGCCAGCCAATCGTCACCTTCCCAGGACTCAGCCAATCAGAGGGTGCAGCATTGGAAACTTGAACGGACTGAACAAAATGAAGTGAATGAGACAGAGGAAATGAATTTGGGAGGGGGAGAAAAAAGGGGACAGATAAGATAAAGGAGAATGAATGGAAAGATGGAAAAAAATGCACAATATAGTGAGAATTACAGGAAATGGTACAATCAGCACTGAAATTCTCACGTTAAGATATTAAGAACTGAATACACCTTAGGTATCATTAACAAAACAGAATATAACAAATAAGGCTCACATTTCACAAAATAAAAGCGCTACATTGTTGCAAAGCTAAAAACAAAGTGAACATTTTCACTGAGTCAAGAACTTCAGTAGGTTTGGATTCAATGACTTTGGCCAACAGGGAGGCCGAAAGAAAAAAAAAAAAAAAAACACCCCAAAAAAACAACAGTCTGAAATGATCATTATATAAAGACAGTCTTTTTTGTTCTCGTTTTATTTTTTAAGAAAAAGCAATAATGTGCTTTTGAGTTAATTTTATAACCCAATGCAAGAAAATACTGCAAAAAACCCCAACACAGAGTGGGTGCTCTCGTGACAATTAGAAAACAGAAGTAAAAAATTAGATGAATCGTCACCCAAAGAGAGATAAACGTAAATGATTAATTTTTTTTTTAATAATTTGAATTCCATCCATATTTTTAAAATGATTTTTAACAGAAAACAATACAATAAATAATGAATCCTGAATAAATAAAGGGACATCGGTGAATTACCTTTAAGAAAATACACAAAGTGAAATACTTTGAGATAAAAAAAAAAAAAAAAAAAAAAAAAAGAAGAAAAGTTTGGTATTACTATTGCACACTTTGGTGTTGCAGCGTTACGGGGCAGCAGGCAGAGTGCAGACACCACAATTACTGGTTTAGTCCACTGAGAAAAACCAACACTCAGTCCCGATGGCTTAAAAAGATTGAAGCAGAGAGCGTGTTCCAGGTCACTCTAGTGCAATTACTATAATACTGACGATATATTAACTAATCAGATTCTTGTATAGAGTGTCTTGCGGTCTGGGTTGGACATTTCTGTGACAGCCCAGTGGGTAAAAATCTGCCTGGAACAAACCCATGTGAGTCAGAGAAGGTTACAACACCAGGAGAGCCTGATGGTCAACAAGCATGTACCAAAAGAACCTGGGTAGAGCGCTCAACATGGCGTCCTGCTTCATAAATTACTGATGGCTTCAAAAACACAACACTAAAATGAAATGAAATGAAATGATGGAAAGCATTGCACATTTGACGCTTTTTTGGGAAATGAAAAAGAAAAAGAAATCCATCTGGGCTCCTATCTGGCCACCTGGCTCCATGACCCCCCCGTTAGTCTCCCTCCTAAGTGAGCTGGTGGCCGACGAGATGCTGCTGGGCCATCTGGGGCTCCTGGTAGATCTGTCCCAACACCTCATGCATCATGTAGAGCAGAGGACAGCCCAGGCTCAGCAGCTCAAACAGCAACACATAGTCATGCGAGTAGCTCCTTACGTGCGACCCCACAGCTGAGAAAGACTCACACACACTTCCCAACAGCTGTTGAGGCAACACACACACAGCCCGGCTAGCACGCCTCGGCAGGCTCAAGCCTCGCCTAAGCAAGGAAACCAGGGTACCTGGGGGTTGCAGCTGGGCGCTGCCCGTGGTGGCGGTGGTGTAGCTCCCGCCGTCCATGGACGAGGGTGCGACACGACTTTGGGGTTCCTATACAAAAACAACACACAGAGAAAGAACTCAGAAACACAACACACTCTTCTAAAACACAACAACAGGGAACTTTTCAACAAGAAGATTTAGACAACCACACAAGTTTACTCCACTAAAACTACTGTTTCACACCGATGCTCTAACACTGCTATTCTTTTCATGCTGAATATAGGGTAATCCAGAATTAGAGTATGGAGGACAGATACCCACACTGAAGGTTTGATTGTATCTTTTAAGCAGGGTGGAATGCCATCCCATAATAATAGGTACTCGTTCATATGAATAACAGTGAAGAAAACCGTCTGAAGGTTCTCAGTCATCCAGGTCATCGTACTCTAAAAAGCGTCTGGACTTTTTCCTTGAAGAAGCTTCTTCAGTTCTAAGAGTAATTGGTGGAGAGTCCCACATTTTAAACTCTATGGGAGTGTCCCCAGGAGGGTCATGAACCCCCTATTGATCCTCTACCTAAAATATCCAAATGTCCAAAATGTGAACATTAGCATCCTCTTTAGAGGAAAGTGTGAAAGAAGCAATCTATGTCCACCGTGAATGACCATCTTTGAACAGAGGCGGTGGCTTACGACACCAAGTGTCTGTCATCTATAATCCAGGTTTGAGATCCTTCCCAGACACCTTAACGCCAACTCACATCCTGGGCCATTTGACCACAGCAAATCACATCATAGGGTGGGGCTAGGCTTCACAATGGGTTCACCTGAAACCTTGGCCGATTGTGACCCACACATGTTTTCACACCTTGGCTCGTGTGATTAGGTAGAGGATTAATAGGGGGTCCATGTCCCTCTTGGGGACACTCCCATAGAGTTTAAAATGTGGGACTCTCCATTGCTCTTAGAACTTCTTGGATGAGAGGTGAAACTTCTTCAAGGAAACTTGAAGTCCAGACGCTTTTCTTTCCAAGCTCCTTATAAAACAGGTTAACATGAAACATTTCCTTTGTGCTATAAAAGAAGATATTTTCTAAAAGCTAGCTAATAGAACTGAACAGTGATATTACATATGGATATTACATTGTGTAATTAACATTTACTAATTTACTAATAAGTAAATGTTGGGTGTTGGGTTCCTTACCATTCTCCTCCTAACTCTTCCTGGGTTATTGCTGTACAGGCGCTGTGCATAATGCAGCTTGCAGTAGAATTTAGCTGTACAGAAAGCAGAAAAAAAATATTTTGAAGTGACGTCTCCTACAGGTTTTAAAGGCAAGTCCAGCAAATGCAACGTACCCTCCTGTGAGTCAAATGTGTGTCCTCCCAGGCGGAGAGTGCAGTTGCAAGCGTCGCAGCGGAAACACTCTCGGTGGAAGAAGTAGCCCTCGGCGCTGAGTCTCTCCATCACGTACACCCGCTTGGAGCAGAAGTGGCAGATGTCGCTGCCGCCCAACCCGGGAGGAAAGTCCTTACGCACCACACACTGAGAGGAAGAAGGCCAGCATAGGGTTAGACTTTTGAAAGATTCTTTCAAGCAAGCTTTTAGGACCGTTTTCTTCCAAGAGACACCTGAGGAGGGGAAGAAAAAGAACCCCCAAACAAAAAACACACATATCAGGAGCAAACAGCCAGATTGCAGCATAAAGAAACTGTCAAAGCTGCAAAGCTGGTCACAATCACAGAAAGTGTTGCTCTTGAGAGCTGTAAAGTTGCTGAAGCAGTATATGAAAGTTTTTAGGGACACACAGTATAATTTTGTGCAAGAGTCAATAACAAGAATAAAAAAATAAAACAACCACTTCCAGTTCACAGGAACAGTCTGGATACTTATTCTCAGGCGATATTACAGGATTGTAAAAAGAGCAGAAGATTCATGGACATTTAGACCTGCTCCAGGCCTGGGTATGTGTCAAAGCAGGGAAGCAAGTACAGTCATTTTTTGTTAGTTATGAAAGATGCTGTTAAAGAGAACTTCACCAATTTAACATTTTATTATTCGTTTAGTTGTCATAAAGGTTCTAAGTCCTGTACCAGAACCAGAGAGGACATCCTGCCTACATCACCCAAAATGCATCTTACACCCGTGATTATGGCGTACACATTTCCCATCAGTTCATGAATATTAGTATCTGGAGTTGTGTTTGCTTTGATGAAATACTGTTAAATTGAATGCAAGCTGCAGTTTTAAATGAACCCCGGCAACACAGACAAGACAGACCCGGGGCTAAAGCCACATGCATCTTACCGGTGGAGCACTGGGCCTGTGGTCTGTCTCATAGAGGATGGCCAGTATCTGAGCTTTAGCATCTATGGCTGATGATACCTTTCCAACTGTACGCTAACATTAATGACAGGTGAAGAGGACGGGAGGACAAAAAGACGAGAAGGGGAAAAAAGAAAAAAGGAGGAAAGTTTGGGAATCAGACAGGAATTATCAAGAGGGCAGAAGGAAAAGGCTGAAAATGGATGATTTGTATTAAACGGTATCAAACTGTATTCAGACTGAGGCACTGCTTGGTACCTCTTTGCTGTAACGAGGAGCCCCAGTCGGACAACTTATGGAGCGAGCGAGCGACTTTGGAACGATTCTCCTGAGGTCCTCAGGACCAGACCTCTCCGAGTGCTAAATGAGCAGCAGAATGAGCAACAGCTTGATTCATTTCATAAAGAATAAATGTGTTATTGAACACATGCGAATGTGAATACAAGAGGAAACACAACGAGCAGGACCCCCATGCTATAAACTATAAACCTAATGCCCCCATGGGGTTTATAGTTCCTGGTCATGAAGTCAGTTTATAAAACAAGCTTTTTTTAAATAAATTAATTGGAAGGCAACATTTTTACTTAATAAGCAGGTTTAAGGTTAATAACCTTAACACTTTAATTTTAACAGAATATTTTTTACATTCTCGTGAAATGTTTCCATTTTTCTTTATCCATTGGGGAGCTAGCTAGTATAATTAGTTTGTAATGAATTAGACTTCCAAAAATAATATTTGTAGGTTCACAATAAAGCAAAAAAGAGGAGACTTTAATTTTTGCAAAAGAATACTGTGAATTTGAATTTTCATTAACATAATGTGATTTCTTGCTGTATACTGAATGTTGAAGTATGTTAGAGCTGTTAGTTTTCTTCCGTGACATTCACAAGTTAATACAACAATGGAAACTCATGCAGGAACAGAAATGGGTTACTTTGCAGAAGGTTTAAAGCTCATGCAGCTCAGGCAGCGTTACATTTATATTTTGTTAGATAAGCAGTACCGACTACCAAGCGGTCTTCATGCAGGCCATCGACGTGCACAATGACTCCGTTACCTTCGTGTGATTATTTTCAGATGCGTTACTATCATCAACTGTCACAGTTTTGTGAACCTTCTCCTGCTCATTTTCCACATCGTTCTGTGAACTCTCACACATATTCTCATAATTCTGCTCGAGGCCTGACGAGCCGCTCTGTTCATGTTCACAGCCAGCGTCCGAGAGCGGAGAGGAGCTCTTTTGGGTCCCAAGGCAAGGCAAGGAAAGAGCAGCAAATGTTTCGCTGTTGGGTGCAGAGGAATCAGGATGAAGTGAACAGATTTCCTGTGTTTTTTCAGAGTCAGTGGAAGAGGGAGTGTGTGTCTTGTCCTTGTGTCCAGGAGTGCAAAGTGGGACAGAGGAGAAACCAGCCTGGGCTGTGGGGTCAGGGACAGGGTGGACCACAGGGTAGACGGTGGAGCTCTTAGGTATAGACAGAACAAGAGGAGGTGTTGACAAGGAAGGAGGAGAGGAAATGGATGATTCCACCTAAAGAAGAGGAGTCAGAAATATTAGGCTGAGTAGAATAAAATGATGAAAGCGCAGAAACAAGATCATTAAAGGTTATCAAACTCTAAAGTGAAGAGGAGCAGTGTAACATTTACCATCTTAGAATCACTGCTGGGAATTAAACTGAAAGTTGTTGTTTTGCAGGACTTCTAAGTGTCTAAAACAAAAACTGCAAACTGTCTAAACCTCCCAGATGATGTCATTTTGTCAGACAACCAATTAAAGAGCAGAAAAGCAGCCAGCTGTACATCTCAAACATGCATTAGTCCCAATTTAGAATTTTTCAAAGCCATCATGAACATGCAGCAGTAAAATGATTAAAGGATGAACATTTTCATGCCAATAGTGTGTATAATACACAACCTGTGGTAGACAAAGAGGAGCTGCTGAGGGTGATCTGCTCGAGCCTGGAAACATGGAGGAGAGGAGGCTAGCTCTCTCTTTTATACTCCTCCTGGAAAAGTCCCTAGCAGACAGTCTCTGGTCTTTACTCTAAAGGAACAGCAGGTGGCGGTCAAAGTTGGAACGGATTCAAAATAAATAAATACTGTAAAGAACTGCTATGACATTCACCTGCCGCATAACCCCCCCTGATCTCTCAGAGGACTGCCCAACACCCAGAGCAGACTGAGGAGAGGGAGAAAGACGAATAGGTGAGAGGTCTGGAGAGATGCGTTCTGGGTAGTAATGTTCAGGAGTGTCAGGGCTCAGTGAGCGAGGAGGACTCAACGGGCTCTTTGAGCGTGGGGGCGATGGAGACCGACTGCAGGCGCTCCGAGTGTGAGAGAATTTGGGGGAGGAGAGGAAAGTAGCGGGATTCTCAAGCAACTGAAGGTAGATGGAAGGCTGGGTCAAAGGCAAGAGGAAATGGATTATGCACAGATGCGCACAGATGCTACATGACATAATGGAAGAAGTTCAGAGGCGCTCAGAGGAAAGCATACCTGCCACTTGGGGCGAGTGGGAAGCAGACTAGGAGGAGGAGGAGTGTCATCTTTGGGCTTTGCAAAACGGGGATTTTCTCTCTCCACTTCCCCATCTTCCTCATCTGATGAAGGAAGTGGGGAAGTTGGAGGAGACTGAGCAGGAGAATAGGATGGATCTGATGGGTCCTGATCAGATGGAGGCGTGGATAGGAAAATAAAAAGGAAAGTAAAGGGTGAGAAAAGGGTGTGCAGAGCATGAAAGGGTTACTTCGCAAAGAAGCCAGTTTGTGATATGAGGACAGCAAGTAAATGCTCCATCATGAGAAAGGAAGTCTCATAATATCAACATACCACGTTTACCATAAGATAGTATTATTGAATTTAAGTGAAATACACTCACAGAAAATACTTCAAAGATGAAGTATTGAGTCAGACACTTTTTCCTTCTGGTGTACCAATAAATAAACCTGCAAACAGCATTCTTGAGCCACTTTAAAACTGCATCACGTTCTCCGTCAAAGCTAAAAGATTACAGACAGATACAACGACAGCCAACTGTTCTGCAACACATCCGATGCAGGCAGGCAAATCCCAAGTAAATTAACAACCTTTAAGACCCTTTACATATTCAGAAAGGCAGAAACCCCACAGGCGACACAGACTGCTCAGACAGCAGAGGAAGTTAAAGTGGAGGAAGGATGAGGAAATAAATACCAAAGCAGCTCCTTTAATGACAAACTCACCTTTGTTCGAGCCTTTACTGTTGCGGAGTTCTCCTCAAATTTGGCCAGCAGCTGAGTTGCCATGGAGCGGACTTTGTTCTCCCGTTGTTCCCCATCCTCACCAGCAGGGGGAGCACTGTGACAGGACAACTGGCATCACACAAAGGAGAAAGAGAAAGTGAGATCAATTTGAAAAGCAAAAAGTGGCATTACTCACATCGCTTGGAAGAATGAAGCCATTTCAAAGAAGAACCTACCTCTGTGAGGTAGTGGTTGCCCTTTCGCCGTTTCTTGTTATCAGAATCTTCCTCCAGTTTCTTGTCATCCTGCAGCATCAGACGACACAAACATATACAAAGTGCATCTCACTGTCATCAGTTTAAAAAAAAAAAAAAAGGCTTTAAAAGAGGCAAACGTGTGGGGAATTTCAAAATAAAAGGCTGTTGTACTCTCAATAAGCCAAAACTTGCAAACCTGCAGGAGTATTAAACACAAAGCAAACCTATTTATCACAACAGATGCTCTACACTAATACGCCTTTTTCCTCCGGCACTCATAAATCCTATGCACACTAACAGCTAAGATTCATGGTTAGATAACACACGCATTACAAACACTACTTTGACCTTTAATGCTACCTGATCTCTAATCTAATTTATATGACTACTGTTGAGCAGCAGAAATGTTCAGATCAAATCAATAACACACAAAAAGCAAGAATCAGCATTTCTCCTTACCCTGGGAATCCTCTTTCTGGGCTGAGGCAGGTTTAGCGCCTTGTGGTTGGTTTTAGATTGATAATCTTCACCATTTTCATCTCCTTCTCTGGAAACTGGAAAATAAGCACAATACAGTTTACATACAAATTATCCAATCTTTTCAGGAAATTCTGCTAAAACAGTTCAAGAAAATGTAAAATTACTATTAAGATCAAATGTCATTAAAAGGCTTGCTGGAAACAGTAAAATTCCCATTTTAGAGGTGGATTTGTTTGCAAGTGTGACACTTGTTGATTTGAGTAATGAAAAAAACAAACAAACAAAAAAAAAACAACAACCTGTATGCGTCACATACAAGGCAGTGGGAGAGAAGGACACAAAAGCTCCCTTTACATGAACAACCACCACTGACAGGTGGAGTAAAAATCGCTGATCACTTGTTTTCAGAGCAGCTTTCATCGGACTTTTTGGGTCCTGACAACTTAGAGGAAAAATAAATTGATGCAGACACTACCCTGCTGAAACAGCAGTCCCCAGCAACAGCGGTCCTCACATAATTAGACAACACACTGGACAACACTGTCAAAAATGGTTTAAGGAAAATAGCAACACAGAGGACTCAAAACTACCAATGCCCAAATCGCAAATTCCAAAAAACTAAATCTCAGAAACTACAGGTCAAGTTCATGAAAATAGAGTTTCATTAAAGAAGCATGACTTGTTTGGACAGGTTGCCGGGAGCAAGTTTATTTCTTAACATGGCAGCGCAGCCAAGTGTGCACAGTCGCATCTGAACAAACCACAAGGCTTCTGGAACAGTGTCCTTTGGTCAGACGAGACCAAAGTGGAGATGTTTGGCTATTAATGCACAGAGCCACGTCTGGCAAAAACCAAACAGCATGTCAGCAAACACACCTCACTCTAACTGTCAAGCACGGCGGTGGAGGGATGATGATTTAAGCTCGTTTTAAAGACACGGGACCTGAACATCTTCAACCACAGACTCCTCTGTAAGCCAGGACGGCACTGAACACAGAACTGTGCACAGAACTCTGCCCTCCTGCATGATCCAGTCATCTTGAAAAAGAAAAAAAAAAGCAAAAAAAAAAAAAGCGTAAAAACCATTAAAACCCCAGGAGGTCACACTTTAAGCACCATCTTTGCTATTGTGGAATTGTTTGAGTGCCGTGTAACATTAGCATAGGGGAGGTGGGCGGAGATCCTTATTCAACAACTTTTATCAACTCCCTGAAGGCCTTTTCCCACAAAGCTGATGCCCAAAGCGCTTGCTTCACATTTAGAGTCTAACTCTGCTCTACATGTTTATCTCCCTCACTATTTTTTTCTACTTTTGGTTCGGTTTGATGTCACTAAGTGCAATATTCTTTATAAGGCCATTTCAGGCTCGCTGTGTTGGCTATGAATACAGAAATCCTGCCCACCTACTGCTCAAATCTGCCGTTTGCAGAACCCACTTAAAAGTCAAAAAATGGGAACAACTTTTTTTTTTTTTTTTTTTTATTAAAGCTAAGGGGCAGCAGCATGGCCTAATTTCAGAAAAATGTGAATTATTTTGATATAAGCTATTTTATTTGAGTCCAAGAATAAAAACATGGGACTGGAAACAAGTCCTGTTTAAACTTAGATAAGTAAACTTAGATAAGGCCAAGTCTGAGCAGTGGACTTAATTAGACCAGGGTTCATCCTTAGACTCCAAATAAAAAAAAGGAACTGGAGTAAAAACCACTAATGCATCTTCCCAAAATAACCCAAGGCTATTCAGCAGCACAAAGGGGCCCAGTGTAAAGACTAAATATAACTCAAGTCATGCACTTAAAGGATGGAAAAATGACTGACTTTCAGTTTATTTGGTGGGAATTTAGGATATTTGAGTTCAGCGGTGACAGCAGAGGTCTACAAACACCAACATTAAAGTGCGTTAGGTAAAACGTGGCTGAGGCTGCAGCTCGCAGTGGTGCTGGACCTGAAGACCTCCAGAGTTACGCCAAGCAACTGGATGTGTCTTCCACAGACATAGCTCGCATACCACTCAGGTCTCTGGCAGGGACCAACTCAACCACAGTTGTGTAACATGTAACTTTAGCTCATGTAGAAGACTCAGCTGGGACTATAATTTAGCAGAGGGACTTCTCCACAATTTAAAAAGACAATGAAAATGTGTCCACAGCAGCAGTAAGCAGCATCATTGTCTACCAACCAAAACACTAGAAGGATCTTGATGCGATCCACGTGAGGATATTTTCTCAAGTATCGTTTTGCCCTTTAAGAGAAATAAAGCGAATGGAGAGCCTTGTTTTCACAGCTTTTTTGGGTTTCATACAGCATTTCACATTTTTTGGCAAATTGATAACTGCCTCGACCGCTTCCCCGTCTGTGTGTTCAGGGTTAGATCAATACACACGGTTAAATGTTAAATGATCATTTCCTGTTCCTAAACTGGGGTCGGGAGGTCAGGTTTTAGGGCTACCGTTTCCAGTCCAAGAAATTTACATTTAAAGATACGATGAAGACTAACTTTTTTTTTTTTTTTTTTAAAAAAAACCCCAACAACATTGGGTTGTTCATGATTGAATTTAAAAAATTCATGTAAGAATCTTTGTGGTTCTGTGAGGAAGAAGCTGACCTTTGTTTGCTGGCGAGTTCCTGAAGGCCTCGTAGAACTTGGAAAGGTACAGGACCATCAGCAGCTTATCAGGTTGAGAATCTGCAGCCATCTCCTTTCCTGTCGTCACCGGTTGGATGCCAAACTCTCGCTCAGCCACATCAAACGCCAGCTGATTGTTCCCCGCCACGTCCTCCTCGTTCAGAGAGTCATAATCACTGAAATGGAAAAGGAGATGAAGGTGAGGTTAGGAGATGTGTGTATACGCTCAGGAGGTTTCTTCATATATATTCCATATACTGAAAACAATCTAGAGAGAGCCGTTTGTGGAGGCTAACTCAAGCCATTTATTTAGCTTCTAGATTTTACAGATGTCCCGTAAATGCTTCACACATTAGAGCAAAGCTGAATAAAAACAACTAAAGGAAAATATGACAAAAATATAAGTCATTAACCAAAATACAGATCTGCACTGTGTTCAGAACAATTTCAATAAGCCAAGATGGTGACAGCTTGAGGCTTCATGACAGCATACATAAAGCAGTCTATGCTTGCTGACTATTTGAGGGCATTCCAGTGACTGCTGACGGCTCCACTACAGCAGGAAATCAAGCAATTAATAGTTCGAGACCCCTGGTTTAAATGAAGGCAACTCAGTTAGCCTTTGTGCTAGAGAGAAAATGATGTGCTTCCTGAAAGATGGGGATTTTTTTTCCCTTTTAAAGTCAAAATGACAAAATAAGTCTGTTAAGTCTGCTGGTCAATAAAGAGTTAAGGTGCACTGCATGTGATGAGATGGCTTGTTTCACTGGTGAAAGTTAGAGGCATGAAAAAAATTCATCAACTGTGCGAACATGTCAACATCTCTGCACGTGGAAATTGATGGCATGTGTGGAATCAACAGCTCAGCGCTAAGACAGCCATGCAGGTGACGCGTGTCACAATTTTCAGAGTGCTGATGTCATTACAACCCATCACTGTGACAGTTTACATGCAACTGAAAGAGCCAATAAAACCGTTGACCGTTATGTGAGCAAGAAATCAAACAAAAGTCAGTGGTTCTGGATCAAGGAGTTGCCGGTGACTTTGCATGCAATTTAAAAATTGAGCATTGCACAAGAAAAGTCAATTAAACTGTAAGTGAGGAGAGAGCCAAAGAGACATGGCTCTGAAAGGTTTCTTTTGTTTGTTTTTAATTTGCACAAATCTCTCAGCAATCATATGACTCAATTACTAAGCTATTCTAAACCAAACATTGCTCTTGAAGCTGTTGACGGAGCATGAGTATGAGAAGCAAAAATCGTCGCTTGAATTATCACGAGCATTAGTGCAAGTGTTTCCTGTTAGCAAGCTTTGGCTCTCCTTACATGAGCTCAGGCTTCTGCCGATGGATGAGAGCACAGAGGGCCAGGCCATTCCTCCAGGAAGACGCGAGGTTGGTGACATCGACTCCCTGGTACCCATGAGTCTGCCTCTGACACCAGTTCAGCAGGCGGCCAGGATGGACCTCAGACTCTACGGAGAGAAACAGTCTATCAGCATGCAGCATCACAGGAAAGGGCATCTTCATCATCACCATTATTTCCTCAAGGCTGGAAATGTTCCTCAGACAGTGCTGACACTATGGCACGTTAATAAAGTACGGGTTGGTTTGAACTTGCAAAACCTGAACGACCTCCCAGGCCCGAAGCAACACTGGCAGCAGAGCACATGCAAGGACATGCTTTAAATCATGACCGTAAACTCAAGCAACACAAACAAGAGAAGGAATTAGAGTGTCCAATGGGTCCCAGTACTCTTTCTGCAAAAACACTATAGGTAGCGGGACTGGGAGCAGTGGGGTATCAATGCAATCCCCTGCTTCTGAGAAAACACCAGTGTCCTCTTCAGTGCATGATTTTAAACAAACTTATGAAATAGCACAGGCTTAGTGAGAATTATTTATGATTTTACATGATAAAAAGCATGTGATACTAATATGTCATGTCTTCCTTCCTAGCACAAATAACAAGACAAGCCCATGCAGCGAGAGCTGCTTGTCAGCCTCGGACAACAACTTAAAAGAAAACAAAAATGCAAGAAAACTGTTCCTGCTAAAGGCGGAAACGGACCGGATTCAACAAACACCGAGTACAATCAGATCACGAATCCTTCATATGATGTTAAGCTAACAACAGCCAGTTCTCCATTCTTGGTGCACTAGTTAGTTAAACTCCACACGACAGGAAGAGCAACCTGTGGGAAACATTTATTGTGCAGCTCCTGAAGAGCTGAACTTGACTTAGCTGTTAAACTAAAGTTTTAAGCACTTTTTCTGGCAAAAACACTACCTTGGCTACGTTTGGGCTTGACTTATGCTGTGTCACTACTATTGCTATATAATATGTTGCTGGCACTCTGTGGCCACAGATTTACAGAAGCTCACTGCTCTTAATTTTGGTGCGGCCTGCAGCACAGCTTTTATTTATTACAGATTCGATCCATTTTTTCCAACATTCTCAAAAGTATTACAAATTTCCTTTGAAATAATACAAATATAATTTTGAGGCTCTATTGCAAAACCCTAGTCCTAATTAGTATAATATTCCCAGGATAATCGCAGCTCTTTACCAACTCCATTTTTTTTTAGCTCTCCAGTTAATCCTGTGCTCCAATACTGCCATCATATTATTACAGGGAGGCCGTCCCAGGGCGCATTGTTTATGGGGGCAGGAGACATGAACACTATTAAAATTGTTAATATTTACCTGTTTTTTTATTTTGTTATTTACAAATGCAATGTTTGATTACCCCTGCCTCCCAAGTTTTAGAACAGATACTTCCATAGTGCCTCTGAAAAGTACGACTTCATGCAACATAACCAAAAGTACTAATATTACTAAATTGAGCAAATTTAAATGCAAAGCCCTACACTGTGTGCGTCTGCTCTTCCAGATCATATCAGGTCAGCTCATGCATGAAAGAGGCCTCATGTTGGACCCTCGTGCAGGTGTAATGTTATCCACCTGTATTGTCTGCAATGAGGCGTGTCGAGCCTGTGACTGAGATGGAGCTAAAGTTTCCCCTCAGGAGGGCTGAGCAAGCATTCAGTATGATGTCAGCAGCCTTCCTTCTGTGAACCAATCTGAGGAATTTATTCAGACTCTTTTTTTTTGGGGGGTATTAGATGACATTGCCAACCGGTGCTGAGATGTTTTTGGAAACCTCGTATGAGCTTCTCAATTTGATGTTTCAAAGAAAGCTTTCGTGCAGTGTTAATGAGGCTGCAGATGCATCCAGTCTTACTGATGAGTCAGAATGATCAGATTACTATTAAAAGAAGACTGGGAGCTTTTACAGACTAATTAAGTCCCACCTGAGCAGTTGGCAGCAATCCTTTATGCCGCTACATATTAGGCACATCTACAATCTGCTCTTTGTTATAGCTCCGTGAACAAAATAGATTGGCTGGGACTGTAATCTCCAATTTGTGACTATTAAAGACTCACACAGCAGAAAATGAAGCTGTTCGACATGCTGGGTCTGTCCAGATGCATCAAATGCTCTCAAAGTGCAAAGGTCCAAGAACACTACAAGGAGGGCTCGATTATCATCAACTGTCTTTTTCTGTAATGCACTATAACGTTGAGGTTCTTTGATGTTACCATTGGTTACAACTTGACACGATTATAATTAAATCCATTATTCATGTTTGATGGTTGGAGTGCACTTTGTAGCTTGGAGGAACATCTACCTTTCCTGGACAGGTTGACTGATCGACGTGCTGGTCCTCCTCTTTCTATCTGACCTGGTCCCTGATGACCATCAATGAACAGGTGACGCACCTGGAAGTACAAAAATCAGGAGGCCTAATGACATATAGGTTCTAGGGATGTGCAGATAGAAACTGTAGGCTGTCAACTAAAATTTGTATATTTTTTTCTTTAAATGTTACATTGGTACATGGCATTTGAACTGCAATATATATGATACTGACCACGAAGGTTTCTGTTGGAAGAAAATGTACTTGGCACTCTTTCATTTCTACATTCAGTGGAAAGATTACATGATTGTGTTGACTGCACAAAAAAAACATTTTGGGGTTTTCAGAGTCTGCAGGCTTCCAGTGTCACGAGAACCAATACTTTGAGAGATGTTTTCTCATTTCCTGTTTTGATCTTATGAAACTGATTGGCTGCGATTGTCCAATGGCTATGAAGACGAAAAACAAAAGACAAAATTTGGGGGTGGCTGTAGCTCAGGCGGTAGAGCAGGTCGCCTACTGATCGGAAGGTTGGTGGTTCGATTCGCTTCCCCCAGTCTGCATGCCAAATATCCTTGGGCAAGATACCAACCCCAAATTGCTCTCCGATGCATCCATCGGAGTATGAATGCGTGTGTGAATGTTAGTTAGAAAGCACTTAGAAAAATGTGCTTGTGTGAATGGGTGAATGCACAAGTTGTATAAAGTGCTTTGAGTGCTCAGAAGAGTAGATTTATAAGAACCAGTCCATTTACCAAATCCAGGAATATTTGTGTGACCACGAGTTTGAAGATGTTTGGTGTTGATGACTACTTATTTTTTTGTTAATGCAATGAAACAGCCACATAAGTTTGCTTATATCAATGTAGGGATGTCAGATTCCACCCTTCTTGATTTCACCAGACAGTCCCCATATTTTCATATTCAGAATCATAGCAATTACTCCTTGATGACCCCTCTCAGCTGCACCATAGTGCTGAATCATCAGAATTTGTGATGGCAAATGCGATACATTTGCATAGTTCAAGTGAGCATACAGAGTTTCCCCAGTGCCCTTATTTGCAGAGCTGAATATTATCGATGTAAACCTAGAAACGCAGCTCTCTGCGGGTGTAGTTGGTTGGTGCCAAAACACCAGCAGCAGTAGAGATTTGATCTCACACTGCAGAATTTGTAGAGAATTTGCTCAGAACAAGTTTGAGCTCGTTGTCGATGCCTTATGGAGAATAAAGTAAACATCTAAATCTCTTCAAACACGGGTTTATTTATGTGACATCTACCATATTAATGTGGAAATGATCCCCTAACATTCTAGTTTATAATGAGGTAGACAAGTAGAGATTTCAATCCAGTATTTCTGTTAAGTGTAGACGGCAACTTCATTCCTTCTTTCTTCACAGGTACCCTGTCGAGCACAGGACTCACCTGATGTGGGCGCACACAGCTGGCGTTGAGGTTGGGGTAGCGGGTAGCAGGGTCAATGGAGTACTGTTCAAAGTTTTTACTGATGTTCTCTGGGGTGGTCTGGGGTAGAAGACGGTAAATGCTCTCCCTGGAGTAGAAAGAAAGATTTAACTATCAGACTTAAGAAAGAACAGCTTTTAAAAGGAACCCAGAGTTCTATGACTTAAAAGTGCATTCATGTGGAAACAAACCAGCTCAGGCATTATTAGAAGACATAATCCCGTTTGAATCCATGAACATGCTCACACACCTCTCAGCCAGGATCTCCAGTGGGCTCTTTCCTTTTGCCCAGCCCTTCACCATCCATGCAGTGTCAAAGGCAGCCAAAAAACCCCGAGCGCAACCCGTACCCATCGGCCAGAACGGCTGTAAACAGAAAGCATGACACACACAAGCTGAGCCTGGCACACAATAAGAGCAGTGTCGGACAACTTTCACAACACTGATAAATAAATACATAGGTACATTTTATTCTAGGCACCTGTCAAAAACACTCAAGATCACATTAGAAGACTTAAAAATATACATCTCATTAAGTCAATAAAAGATTCAATAAAACAGTTAATAAAACAAGTTTACAATACATAAAGTCATTATGACCAGAGTAGCAGGTGGGAAACGATCAGACTGGGTGTGGAGTTTAACGATTGTGTTTGGAGATGGGATCTGAAAGCAGAGAGTCGGTGTTATGGATGTCTGGTGGGAGGGAGTTCCACAGGTGATGGACGGACAAGGTGAAGCCTGTCGAGCCCATAGCAGTCAAACGGGTGGATGCCACAATGAAATGGAGAAACGCACCCAAATGTTCAGGGAGGCACTTAAGGTTAGTGACTGCCTTGAAAGCTGGGAGCAGAATTTTGAACTCAATACAATATTGAACCAGAAGCCAGTGAAGCTGCTGAAGGACAAGCATGATGTGGTTAATGGATGAGCTGGTGATGGTGCGAGCAGCAGAGTTCAGGAACAGCTAAAATTTATGGATGAACTTGAACACGCGGGCACGGCAGTACTGTTGGGTGAGACGGATGGAAGCGATTAATGTTACGAAGATCAAAGTACGATGTGAGGGTGGAAGGACAGTGCGCCGTCAAGGATGACACGCAGACTCTTAACCTGAGCGGAGGGAGAAACCGAGCGACTGTCAATGAGAAGGGAACGCTACAACTTCTCGTACCTCAAGCAAACTATCTCCCACCAGTGCAACCAGCAGCTGGTGTCCATGTTTCTCCCTGATCAAGGCGGCGTTTTCTGAGGCGTACATGCAGGTGAAGTCAAACATGGCTACATCCGGCTGTCCGTAGTGGTTGATGGCGTAGTCCAGGGATGGCAGCTGGTAGTTGGTGCCAAAATCAGCCGCTTCACGAGCATATGAGAGCAACGCTTCCTGGTTGACGTTGTCAGGACTCAGAAGTCGTTCAGTTTCCATGTAATCCTGCATTAAGAAGAAGGAGACTGTTTTAGGCACACGGCTGTATTGACATGTGGCATCGTTCAGCACTGACGGGCAATGTAAGACGAGAGGGAGACCACTGAACACGCGCGTCTTTACCTATATTACTCCCACTGTGGGGGAAAACATCTGCCTTCTTTTACACTGTGGGGACCTCATCGTCACAAATTATCTTAAAAGAAATAATTACATTTTTTAAAAGAAACAGTTGTAACAGGTTTAGGGAGAGTTTCCAGGATCTTAAGAGAAATCCATGTAATGGTCTTGAACTGGTAATAAAGGTATGTGTGAGAGGGGAGAGAAAGAAAATTAATAAATAGCCCTCATACGTATGCCAATCCAATACTCTAATACTCTCCTACGTGTGTGTGTGTGTGTGTGTGTGTGTGTGTGTGTGTGTGTGTGTGTGTGTGTGTGTATTTTCAGATAATTGGTTTGGCAGACATTACTGGGTGGTTAGACTGAGGGTCACATGGAGCCTTTCCAATATGATCCAGTTGATGTCCTAATGCAATTGTAATAACCGCATTTATAATGTCTAATCTCTTTAATGGTGTGTGTGTGTGTGTGTCTGTGTGTGTGTCTGTAGCGCATGAGCGTTTAATTAGAACCCCATTCATCAACCTCCTCTATGCCGACCCGTCACTCACTGGTCTGGCGAGCACGCACACATTCCTGTTTGGGAACGGCCTTTGAATCCTGGAACCAGGGTTAACCACAGAGGGAGGGTGTGAACTGTGACCCATTGGAGTCTGGAAGAGTCGAATCTATGTTTGTGTGTCTGATTAAATCAAAGTCAGCTGAGTAAACTTACATTAATGATGACCCCTTTGTCCAGCAGGCTCTGCTTTTTTGCAGTCATGACAAAGTAGTGGGTGTTGTCTTTGTAGTAAACTATGTTCTCCAAGTCGATTCCTGCAAACATGAACATATTTACGTAACGGAGGACGTTTAGTGCAGGAAGAGCAGCATTTAGAGCGGGAGAAGCTGTCATTTTCCCACTGCAACATTCTTTCCTGACTCACCCGTGTCCTCTTTGAGTTCCAGAAAGAACTTTTGGTTAAAGATGAAGGCCACGCCACTTATTTCTTCTACTTTGGCCTCTGCTGTTGTGTTCCTATTGACAAAGTTAGCCGTTATAGCGATTGCCAGCTTCCCACGAAACTCCTTGCGCCTGAAACCTGCAGAGGTGGAGGAGGGAAAAACAAAAAACAAAAAAAGGGTTCAAACATTTCAAATCATTTATTATTTCCTGAAGTTGGAAAATCAATACAAAAGTATTGAAAATACAATCCACAAAGCTTCACTTTGTTTGTTCCAATAGTGGGAAAACAGTAAGCCTGCTCCTGATGACCTCAGTGATCTGGATGTTTTGTAAGGCAAAGGGTGAATTAAAAATGTAACTCAGTAAGAGTCCATTTAGAGCTTTACACATGAGAATGATTTTAAAAGTTATTCAAAGGGAATGCAGTGATTTATTTTTTACTGAGTAATGCGCTCCACCTTTTTGATGTTTGTTAGATTTCTGCAGAATTATGAATGAGCTGTAGTTTTACTATGACTACTATGACTACAGGTCATAGTAGTTTTACTATGACCTGTAAAAGACACTGTTACAATAATCTAATCCGCTGAAGATGTGATCATTTGAATACTGTGTAAACAAAATTTTCTGCATCTGCTTCAGACTGAAATCCTTTAATTTTTCCAATAGTTTTCCAATGGTACTAACACGGTAGGGCAATGGTTAGCACTGATGCCTCACAGAAATAAGGTCCTGGGTTTGAATCCAGGCTGGATTTACAAGAGATGCCTTTTGTGTGGAGTCTCCAGGTACTCTGGCTTCCTCCCCAAATACAAATGAGACACCAGTTATTTTAACCCCAAGTGGTTATAGGTGTTTCTGTGAGTGTGTCTCTGTGCCAGCCCTGTGATAGACTGAAGATCTGTCCAGGGTATACCCTGCGTCTTGGCCTATGACAGCTGGGATAGGCTCCAGCACCTCTGATGTAAGGCTGATAGTAGGCCAAATTAATGCATCATGTTTTCTAGATAGGCTGTTTTCTTTGGAGGTGAAAACAACCACTGATTTGCTTAATGCACTTTTTGTTTAAGTGTAGGGGAACTGCAATCATGTGGTGACACTGATGTGTAGAGTTGTGTGTCATCTGCATACTTTTGACAATAAATGTTATAATACTCTGAATGAGAGGGAGCATGTGTTTGTTATTCCCTCAATACCGCTAATTTACTCTCCAAAATCCAAAAGTACTTATCAAACAGGCTCCAAGTGTACATCACATCCTTTGTCCCAGGACAAGACTCAGCGGTCCATCTGCATCTAAAGGACAGAGGTCACTCTTTCGAAGATGCCAATGTTCCCATTTTGGACAGAGAGGACAGATGGTTTGAAAGAGGAGTGAAAGAAGCCATCTATGTCCACTGTGAACGGCCATCTTTGAACAGAGGCGGTGGTTTACGACACCAGCTGTCTGCCATCCAGTGTTGAGATCCCTTCCCAGACGCCTTAACATCACTTCCTGGGCCTTTTGACCTCAGGAAATCACATGATAGGGTGGGGCTAGGTTTCACAATGAGCTCACCCGAAACCTTGGCTGATGGTGACCTACACCCGTTTTCACACCTTGGCTCGTGTGATTGGGTAGAGGATCATCAGGGGGTCCAGTGTCCCCCTCACTCCCACAGGGTTTAAATCTGGGATTTTCCACCATTTGACCCTAGAACTGCAGAAACTTCTTGGATGAGAGATGAAACATCTTCAAGCAACTTAAAGAAGTCCAGACGCTTTTCTTTCCAAGCTTCTTAGACTCTTTGCCATCCTCATCATGGATATGTGGAATTACTCCAAGTCTGAAGAAAATCCCTGCAGGGCCTAACCATTGGGGAATTTAGTATTTTTAATACAGAAGCTGCAATTCTTAAGTTATCTAGTGTAGATGACAGTCAGGAGTTAGTCATAATGTTGTTCTTTCCCTAACAAATAATTTGCACAAACATCCCCCCCCCCCCTCCTACTAGTCGACCATTATAATCCTATTTAGAATATTCCTTGGAGGAAAGTCCCGGAGCAACATGCAGTTGAAAGAGTTTCTCTGCAGTCATGGAGACACCAAACCTTCAGGAGGATGATGCTTCCCATCAGTCGTCCTTATGGGAAAGTAAACATGTTTATAACACACACATATGCCACACACACACTCGCACACGAGCAGAAAATAAACACTGCAACTTGTACGCTTTGACAAAGCCAACAAAGCTCTCCAGCAGTTCATGAACCAGAACACCCCTCTGACCCCATACGCACCATTAAGCCTCCAGCTGAAACTATGTCAGCAGGAAATGCTTTACCAAGTGGCCGAAAGCAGCTTTGCGCCACCTCACCTCATTTCCACAAAAAACAAACAAACAAACGGAGCTTTGACTCCTGAAATGTAGGTCCATAACAAAGTATGACCCACAGCACCACTCGCATCTGTAACCTATAATCTTTTCTCACCATCTAATGTGCTTCTGCGTCCGTCAGCTCCAATCACCACGTCAAATTCAAAGTCCGAGACAGGATGGCCAGAGGGTCGGATCTCTGCCCGCCAACCATGACCTGAGGAAGAACACAAGGAACCATATATGATATTCAAGGACAGTGCAAGAAAACACAAGCAGGAAGGCACGCTCAAGTGCTGATTTTAAAGAAAAATACAAAACAGTCAGAGCAGATGAGGTTGGATCTCAACTACCCTCTCAGTGTCACATAGTTGTGTCATGTTCCTTGGAGTGTTAGAGTGAGAAAGTTTCTGGACATGCTGTGTGGGACATGCTATTTTAAGACATTCAGAAAACCCAGCACAGAGTTCAACTAAAATTTAACAGCACACTCAGTTTATCTTTATTCTCCACACAGTTTATTAGAAATACTCTATATACACTTCAAATGTGCGATCATTTTAACATGCCCTGTGTGTAGGGAACTTTCCTTATATAGCCAAGATATGCAGGCGGGTCCCAGCATGTCACTGCCACTCGTGACACTTTAACATACAGATAATACCACAAATACACACCCACAGACACACTTGTCTTTCTGTATTTGTGAGGATACTTACTGACTTTGGAACTGAAAATGGCTTCATAGTAGAGCAATGCAGTGACTCACACACTGGTGTAATGAATTTGTTCATGAGGACATACTCACCGACATCTGTCTGCTCCTCTGGTGGCTCCAGCAGTTTGATGAACTCAACATTGACGTGAATCTCGACACCAAGGATCAAGCTCACTTTTACCAGCATCAGTTGAAGCTGGCGGATACCTGGAGCAGGGGCAAAGAGACAAGTATGTTCACAGAGCAAACCAAGAAAAGAACCATCTCTACTGGCAAAAAACAGCAATTCTACATACTTAGTAGTTATTAACACACATCAATTAAACCTCCAGAATAAAACTGGGAAATTTAAAAAAAGCCCAACGTCCTCCAAGATCCATGATCATAAAAAAGGCATTCTTCTAACCAAGCAGCAACTTACAGGGATAAATAGAAATTATGCCAACAGAGAAGTGCCAAAAATGACCCGAGCCCATTCCAGGGTGGATTTTAAAAGTTAGAATGAACTTTACAGGCTGTAAACTGTGCTCTAAAGCCTCCATAACAACGCTATGGTGGGTGGATTTTCAACAACTAACCCTTAAACTTTAGGAAGGCTTAAAAACAGGTGGCTTTTCGTTTATTGTCATTTAGCACTAATTAACTAATAACCAAAAATGGTTTAAAACCCCCAAAATCTGGGTGTTGATGAGCAGGGGAACAAATATAACTAAGTTTAATATATACAACCTTTGGTATGGAATGTGGTTTACTGATGCTTTCGTGCTGATGTTTATTTTGCTGAAATTGGACTCAGATGAGTTTTTAAATGTTATTTATTCATGAAATAAATAGTTTGGGGGTTTGAACCTTTTTATGCTTCTTAAATAGGCCATGTCACAAAAGTCAAAGAACACCATAGGACACCGTACTTGTGTGGATCTGTCACATACAAATCTGGCACAACAGAGTACTGCAACCAAACAGACCATAAAACAGACTGACAACAGTAGATACTTGCAGAGACATGGCAACAGACTCTCAATGAGTCAAAATTTAAAATCAACATAAGCATAAGATTTTTTAGTTTTTAGAATAATATAATGCGAGTTGTTTGTACATGTTTCCACTTGTGCTCCACAATGAATTAAAGTTAGGAGAAGGACATGCAGTGGGTGGGTGTGGCGGAGGAGGATGCTAGGGATAGGATGAGATGGAGGCAGATGATCTGCTGTAGCAGCTGGAAGAAGATTCCCCCTGGACACTACTGTAAGAATCTGATATGTCAAAGCATTTACACTGTACTCACATGCATTAGCAAAGAATGCCCGTACAGTACAGATGTGACGAGAAGTGAAGAGAGTCAGCAGACCTCATCTTTGAAATGAGATACATGACAGTTGCTAAAGCTGGAGAGCAACAAGTGCGAATGGAACTGTGAATGGTAAATGGCCTGTATTTGAATAGCGTTTTACTTAGTCCCAATGGACCCCAAAGCGCTTTACATTACATACAGTCATCCACCCATTCACACACTGGTGATGGCAAGCTACATTGTAGCCACAGCTGCCCTGGGGCACACTGACAGAGGGGAGGTTGCCGGACACTGGCGCCACCGGGTCCTCTGACCACCACCAGTAGGCAACGGGTGAAGTGTCTTGCCCAAGGACACAATGACGGAGACTGTCCAAGCCGGGGCTTGAACCGGCAACCTTCCAATTACAAGGTGAACTGCCAACTCTTGAGCCACGATCGCCCCGCTACTTGCAAACTGCAGCAAATCAGGCTGCAGGAAAAACAATCCTCCTCTCACATGACACAGAGTCACACATCCACTTCTGTGACGTTGGCTTTGGTTTTGTGGCCAGACAACATCACATTTACTGCACAGTAGTGATTTCTCACACACACACAGTGCACTTACTCAGAGGCAGGAACCATTTACATGTTATGGCTTCACAGTACTTTGCATGTTTTCTCTTTTTAAAGCACTACTGCGGTGCCACTCTGAGGACTTTACAGCCCATTTTATTTTTACAAATGTGCTTCAAACGCATCACATGCAAGAAATCATAAAGATACCGCTCCAAACAAAAATAACATTAGAAATGAAATTAGATTAGAATTTGAAAAATCAGATTAGAATGAATAAATTACATTAAAAAAAAATATCAAACCAATATTAGAAATTTTTCAGAGCGATTAAATGTTCTATAACGTAGAACTTTTGCCAGACTTGTTTTATAATCTGACACCTCTTCAGCTGGCATAGGAAATTCACGTTTAGTTAAGACTAAGGGGTAAGAACCCTGGGCATCCACTAATGTCTGTGCCCCACCCCTTACACACAGAGTGGAGAAAGTAGCAACTTCCTCTGGGCTAAAGGATGGTACCAACTTTCAGCCAAAGTACAAGCCCGACATCAAAGCTGGCACTGCACTTCCTCAGATCTCACAAAAACCACATTAAGAGATAAAAGATGGAAAATTTCCCAAAATATTATTATAGCTTAATAAAATTTCAGACAGGCAGAGCAACTGAATTTTAATTCATTTTTCTTATGTCTCAAATGAGATCGTTTCATGACTATATTATCAAGATACCATGGGATTCGTGTTTTGTTTCCTATTACAACCATTTAGAACCTGGTCAGTAAATAACTTTAAAAACAGATGAATTATTCAATCATAAATTGGAGCCATTTGAAAGGAATTAGGATGCGTCTTCCTTCCTAGAGCTAAAAATCAAAGAATGTGTGTCACGGTTTAACTTTCAGTCAACTCCAACAAGTCTGCTGCGCTCTTTGTTTGGCAGATTATCGTCAAAGCTTAAAAAAAAGGAGACAAATGATGTGTGCACGCTCACTGATGTGGTCGATGGAGCCAGCACAGAACTTTCCGTAGAACTTCTTGGCCCCGAGTCCCCTGAGGTCGTGAATGGTGTAGGGCCAGAGGTGGAGCACATTGTTCCTGGAGAAGGTGTCTCTTTTTTCAATCACCACCACCTTGCAGCCCAGCAGAGTCAGCTCGATGGCCGTCCGAAGGCCACACGGACCGCCGCCGATGATCAAACACTGAATGGGAGAAGATTGCAGCTGGAGTGGGAAAGCATCATTCAAATGTCTTGCAGCAGCACAGCGCCTCTCTTTTTTTAAAATCACAGTCAGCGCTTCATTTCCAGATTGGCACGCAGCTATTTTACAGCTACACAGGAAATTACGTAGCCAAACAATTAGCACAGCAATTTGGATCATTTTTGTTAGGGTACATTTCTAACGGCTACCTTATTAAAAAGAACAAAGAAAAACCGATAGAGTCACAGAACTCTACAAAGTCCCAAACTGCTAAATCCTCTGCCCTCATTTTGAGAATAGATACAGTTTTAAAAGAGAGATCGCCCACCCAGCCTTAGGCCCACCATTTTTCTCCTGGAAAAAAAAAAAAAAGCCTGAAATAATAGTTTGTTATTTTTGGCCAACTCTCAACCCAGCCCTTCTGTGTTAATCTCCCCTCTGTGAGTCTCTGGCCTCATTTCCCTCCAGACTTCTTATCTTCTCCTTCAGAAATGAGCTTTCCAGTGCTGCGTTAAACACTGTGCTCAGAATATCCATTCGTTCATGGCGAGACAAAACTCACGTGACAGAAAATAACAAATAGGAGATCCTTATTGTATCACATGAAATGCATATGTGAACTTTCATAATGTTTTTGAGCAAATAATACTTAAAAACACAGGTTACACTAAGTAAATGTTTCTGCATGCATCTCAGTCATCGACTTATATTAATTCTACTCAGAGTTTGGATCATATGTTTACTGCTGTTCAACAGCCTTCAACACCATCAGAACAACATCACACAACCACTTCAGAACCTTCAGAGGTCAGTCGTGCTTGGTCTTTCTTACCCTCGTGCCTTGGCAGGCCTTATTCTGGTTGTAGACCTTTTGCTGAGCTCTCTTGTCCAGTTTGGTCCAAAGGGCTTTGACTTTCCAGGTGCTGACTGCCGCCTTCAGTGAGTTATAGAAGTTGCTGTGGTCCAGTGGATCCAGCTCCAACTGCCTGCAGAGGATGCTGAAAGCCTGCAGAGTCCCTTTACAGGTAGATGCCTGGACAAAGTTCTCAAATAGCTGGCTGGCCTGAGCCATACGCTCATCCTCTTTCTCACCCATCTGCCCAGTTGATGACCGGTGTGTCCAGTCTCCTTTAATCATTTTCTTCCACCTTTGCTCTCCCGCTTTTTTATCCTCTCCTTCCACACAGTCAGCGCGGGACTCCCAGCATTTGTGCAGTGTTCAGCTGAATAAAAGAAAACAGATTTTTAGAAACAGACTCAGGGGAAGAAGACCAAGAACTTGTTACAGAGTTCACAGAAGTATATCTGTCAGCGAGGGAAAGGTGAGGTTATCATTTGGTGCAAAGTCAGCAAACTAAAGTTTTGTTTTGTTCCCCAGGTTTAGCTGGATATTCTATATATAGAGAGTTTTAATGTCCTGGTGATTTCTGAAATTAAAGTCAATTTAGATACAATTTTAAAATAAATGCACAAATAACCGCCGTTTAAGACTTCAATATTTGTCAAAGGTGACGAGATTACTTTGTTATAATAATTACAAAAAGATGAGGTGCTTATGCCCTGCTCCGTTCTGGTCATGTTTGCGACTGCAGTGACATCTTTCAGGTATTAATTTTGCATCACTGTCTGGAAACACCCTTGTAGTTCCTGCAAGGTCACGTTTCAAATGTAAGGAGTCTGAAAATAAATTGCAGAGGTCAGCATGTTGCCTCATATAGCCAGAGTGTCATGTCCTGCATTCTGTGTGAGGTATCCGGGGACTAGCACTGCTTTACCAATACATCCCTGTACAGGCCTACACATCCACCTCCAGCCAACGACAAGCCTGTGGAGTTCAAACAGTCTTAATAAGCTGAACATAGTTTTTGTCCACTGTGCAACAAAGATATTTGCCCCGACTACCTGATAGGATTATGACCCCATGTGCATTTGGAGGGTTCAGCTGAGCAGTCATGGGAGCAGCTCAAACCCTGTAGCTGCAGAAATACAGAGAAAACACTTTCACAGTTATAATTATGTGCCAGCAGCAACTCAGGGAGGCTCAAAATGTGGAAAAAGCAAAAGCTAAGGAAGAATACATCACTTCTTCTAAACCGTGCAAACTGATTTATGTTCATAACTAAGAGCTCATGAAGATGACGACCAAATATCAAGATAGCAGCACTTCTCTGCTGAGTATTTATCCTGAGACAGTTCGTTCCATAAGAGATGTTATAAGTATAGTCTGCACATGTCAAGTCTGGACATCCTCTGTCCCAAATCCATGAGTCTCTATTGTTGAAGTCAACAGTCGCATCATAAAAGCATTGATAGCGGCACTATTCAATTCTTTAAGGATGGATTATGTGAATATTAACAACTTAATCCCAAAGTTTGAAGAACATTCATCCACCCTGTAAAAGCTTATAAACGGCTTTCTGGGAAATGCTTCTCAACTCATTTCTCACAACATGACCAATTAATCACCACAAAATGTTCCTATTCAGGAAAGTAAACAGCCACCTTGTCACTGTCGATGTAAATGCAACGCTGAAAGAAAGCAGCCTCTAAATTTGTCATGTACATGTACTGTTCAGCTGGTGGATGTTCATGTTAAACATGGAGAGTTTCAGATTACTAGGTCAGCGAATGCAAAACTAGTTCCTGTGATCCAAAGGCTCAGGTTTTAAACAGAGCGCTCTGACAGTTTCCCAGTAGTTTCGTTTTTTTAATTTCAGGAGTTCAAGAATTAAAATACGAAGCTTGAAAATAAGATTAATGATATTTTCACTTTAATATCTCAGTCATTAATACTGGACCTTTGTTTTTGATGTCACACTTTTTTTTAAATAAATGATTAATAAGTCTAATGTTCAGTGAGACATAGGCTCATACTGCCTTTAGTTAACGTGTACTTGCCTTCATTTTTGGCGATTCCAGTGCTTTGAGGGCCAAAAGTCGTCAAATGTCACAACATTTGACAGTTAAATTCTACGCTTCAGCTGATTTCTCTGCATACATAACACTTCCAAGCATGCACACCACATTCACTTCAATTGTTTGACATTTCAAATGACGAGACATCTGGCTGAGAATCCCTACTGCTGACTAGTGCATTCAGCAGAGCACCACGGGAACATCAGCATGAGTATAAATCCTCAAAACAGTACTAGTCACTTGCTTAAGATATGTCATTGACCCTAAATTAAGCTTCCCTCATCTCCACAACTACATCCCTACTATCAGGCACGTGGCCGGCACCAGTGGATGAAAGCATGAGCAGGACAGACTCACAGGATCCAACAGTACATGCACTCAAGTACTTACAGGTAATGTTTTAATGCACTTGTATTTCTACGTCTACTGAATCATATTTTGCCATGCAAATGTTGTGCTTCGTACTATTTAGATGCCTGGTAACTCTTTATTTTCTTTATTTAACTGTTAAAGATTCTAAATACTCATTTAACAACTATTCAGTGTTTAACTCTTGTATTACTTGCTGTGTAATTCCATCTGTATGAGGGCACAGGGTTGAAATCAGCTTTTCAGACTTCCTGTGGGCCCCAACGCTTTTCTGTTAGTCCTCCATTGGCCACGCTATGACACCCCCGACTCTGTTATGTTTGTTGGAACGTGCTTTGGAGCTGCTCGGCTGAACAGACCATCTTAAATTACCCCAAACATCTTTTTTTGCACTACTTCCTCCACAACAAACTGTAATACGCAATTATCTCTAGCTTCAATCTCTACTCTTTAAATAAAAGTTTCAGAATTTTACTTTGCTTAATACCTCCTTGTATATGCTTCGACTCAGTAACTTCCTTAATATTAAAAAGTATTTTTTATTCTATACGTCTCAAACTATCCCAAAAACAGGCTTGCGTGTTATTTGAAGCCAAAGCCAAACCATTTCCTGGATAACGTCTCTGTCAAAGTATCACATCCCAATCGCTGGAAGCCTCTCAGCATCACTGTTACAGTCATGGAATCTGCTTTCCTGGAGGAGCTGCGAGAGGGATCGCATTTCTTTCATCTACAGACGGGAGCCGACGTGCGCGCTTACGCACGCAGCACACGGCATCCAAACGACCTGAAACAGAATCGCATGAAAATCTGTGTTTGTACAGGAGTGTGTGCGTCACGGCAAGGGATGTGCATGCAGCAGAACACCTGGTGGGGCCTTCACTTTGTGCCAGTCACATTCCCCACACTCTGCAAGAAAGACAGACCTTCCCTTTAAATCCTTGAGTGGCCCAAAGGGGGGTTCAGGTCTCTGCTACCGAACAGTTTGGCAGCAGACAGTAGCGTCTCAATTACTATTCCTCCCCCGAAACACTCACACATGCTTACTTTAGACCCTTCGTGCCATTTTAATGGAGAAAGTTTTCTAAAGCTTTGTTGCCGGTTTTCCCATCTAATTGAAATAATACATGAATGCATTTAGCAGTTTGCCTAGCAAAACACCCATACTAGTTTCACATTTAAGCTCCCTTCCATATCAATTCTAAAGGAAACTTGAGACACGGCTCAGAGCAAATAAAATAAAAAAATAAAAAAATATCGAGGAATGTGTTTGGAAACTGCGTCCTGTACTTGCAGCTCCCACTGACCAGCTGGGTCAGGAGAAAAATATAGTAATGTGTGTGTTGAGATTCACAGAGCTGGAGGGTTATGGGAAAAGTCCTAACCTTGGAAGCTGTACTACTACTGTATATAACCACATCTGGCAGGGTGCATTCTGGGAAGCATGATAGAGGAAGTGGTTTACTTCTGTCTCACAGTATATCCATATCAGCCTGCATTTCAAGGCCTGTTTCAGCCGAGTCACAAACTAACGCAACAGATGAATGTCTGCAGCTTTTTTAATGCCTTTTCCTCCTAAAGCAAGAGGAGTAAAGTTTACGGTGCAAGGTCATACTGAAGTATCGTGTTCCTATTTTATGCAGTATGCACTTAAAGTTTACAAATGAATGCAATTTGGGCCTCCAAGTCTCACCTCCCTGTAAGTGGAACCTACACCCAACAGCCCCTCCACACACACGTCCAAGTCTATTGACACCAAGCATTCATACACTGTATATTTCTATTCCCGAGTACTTGAATGAGTGACCTTTTAATTAGGTTAGTCATTTTAGTTGTGTCGGGTGTCCACAGTGATGATGTGATATGAAATACAAGAACACTTCAGAAGTAACACAAGGCTAGATCACTTATGGATAGTTATTTATGCACCGTATGCATACATTGTGTGTTTGTGATACCATCCTGATACATGTTAAAGGCATGTGTATGTGCACTTGTGCAAACTACAGAAAGGAAATGTGCGTTTAAAGAGTTTCTTTGAGACAAAAGAACCAGCTGCATCTAAAGGCTCCATGTCAGATTTTTTTTTTTTTTTTTTTTTATCCTTATCTCTAGATGATGTCAATGACAGTGGTATTCCTATCATAACTATCTAAGGAACACAGCACTGGCTGTGCATAGTACCCCACCCAGCAGGCTCTGTTTACAGGCAGCAGCCAGTTAGAAGACAGGTGGCTTAAAGGGAGCTTAAAACGGCTCGTTTCAGACTCAGGGTGAACTGAGAGACTGCACCAATGACCAAAGTAAGAGAAAGATTATTTTTAAGTTAATTTAGTACAAACTAAGCATACATAGAAAGAAAATAAAAATCTAAAATGAATTTAAAAGCCATTTTCTACTTTTCAAACTGGTTTTGTAGGTCAGGGTTGACTCAGCGTGTGAGTGTGTGTGTGTTGGGGGAATCTGTTTAACGTAATACTATCCCTCTTTGAGCCTCTGCTTAGTTAGCAGTTGATATCGGAGAGACGTCACAGTTTATTTTTTTCCACACCATGTGGACAGAACCTAAATAATTTGAGCTGCACTTGTCAAAGTGGGTTAAATGTCTTGATGCATGCTCAATCATCCAGGTAAGGAAACCCCAGAGAGTTGATTCTGTTCATGTGAATGGCAAAGCGCAATCAAAGCTAAACAACAATTTGTTCCATTCACAAATAAAAAGACTATTTTGCATGATTACCTTGTTCCAGGCTTTACTATATACTTCAGCTAAAAAAAAAAAAAACTATATGCTTTTACTATAACCATTGTTTCTTAAAGTAATGGAAAAACACTAAATGCATCCTATAAACTTATCATCGTGGCTCTTTGCACTGATTGTTCTGTATGTTAATGAATGCACAAAGTCAATACCTGTGGAGACTATTTCAGGCATAAAATAAATATATATCCAAAGGTTGTCCATTACATTAAATGGGCTGAGATGGCTCTGTAATGACATGAGAACAGAGAAGGCCTGAGGGAATCTGTGTGGTTAAAAATCAAGGGCTTTCCTTCACTTAGTATTCATCTGAATCTTGTCTTTCAAGAAAAGCTGTTGCAGCATTATAAATCTTGACAGCAAGCTATATCAGCTGCTTTCAACGTGACACACCCAGACAACACCCAGGGTTTGGGATTCCCAAATCCCAAACCCTTCACATCTCCAGGAAGTCAAAGGAGGTCAGAAATCAGAGCAAGTTTAGAGCTACGTCTGTTTACCTGATTGCAAACAGCACAAGATAACAAGTCCCTTAGTTACAAAGAACTGGAGCCTACAGGTGACAAGTAGAGCAGGAGAAATGTGTCCCTGGACTTCAAACAAAGCAACACTTCAGTCACAATGACAACACATCATTACCCATTATAACTGCACTTGCCGACTCTGTTTTCCTTTGTACCCTCTGGAAAACGTGTGATCTGTAACACTTCTCAGTTCATTTAAAACAATACAGAGTACACATTGCTCTTTCCCATGTGACTGATACCACGATCTCTGGTACAAATGAGCATCTTCCATACGTCACATACTTCGAAGAACTGGCTAGTTTCTGGATTTATAAGATGAAACGCTCCCAAAAGTTACAACACTGGTGGTCATTTGTAAATGTAATGCAAAGCTGTATACTACTTTATGTTTCATTACACAGAATCCTACATTCATGTGGAGGAATAACTATAAGGAGCACTGACAGTAGATTAAAGCTTTTAACTTATAGAAATGATTTTTTTTTGGATTGATTAATCAATGGTCAACTTTCAGTTTGAAGGATTTGTGGACACTGTCACATATTTTTTATAAATTTGAAATAGTTTGAGGACTTGCTCGGTCAAGCAGCTGGCATGGGCACAGTCAATAACTGTATTATAAAAAGGGACTGAGCTTTTGCAGCCTAAATAGCCAAGTTTTAGGATACTGACCTCAGCTGCAAGTCATGCTCCTTATAATCATCCTCCAGTCTCTAAATTCAGAGAGCATGATTTTTCTAGTTAATATCAAATTACTGGAACAAAACAAATGTCGAGCAAAGGTGGAAAACTGTGGAAAGAAACGTTTGAGTCAAAATCGGTCACTTGGTGAGTCAGTGAGTTAGCTCAGCAACTGCAGCAGCTCAAACTAGTCCTGTGAGTATAGTTACTAAATTAAAAAGCATCTAGATGCAAATATAAGCTCCAGAGAAAGTAAAGCTACCCGTACCTGTGTTTAGAGCAGATTAGCCAACAGGTATTCTGAATGTAACGACTGTCTGCTTTCATTTGTTTTACATTATAAGTTTTGCGCTGCACGCGCAATCTGAAAGGATCATCTACTGAAATTGTGTTGGACACAGACTAAAGGACTAATTAACATCTGTACTTCTGGCGTTACCCATTACAGTTTAGTGGTGTAGTAGTAATGCTGGTGTATGCAACAGATTTTACCGGGGCAGGCAACCCAAGTGGCATATTTGGCAGCTAATCGATTGTGTGGTTTTGTTGTTGTACTCTTTAAAATAAATAAATAAATAAATAAATAAATAAATCTGTCAGAGAATGAAACTATTTGTGGTCAGTTTACAAAGAGACGGTGCTTTTGCTTTTATTTTGAAAGTTTTATTGTCTAGCAGTCCTAAGTATAATTCAAGAGCAAATCTTGTCTTATGTTAAGACTTGAACTAGAACCCAGAACTTGCATCAGGGGGAGAACCGATCCCTGCACCTTATCAAAACTACAGAGCAGAACATGACCGCTGTGGCCGGCTGCAGTCGGGGTTTGTTCTCGTTTCACTGGAGAGGCAGCTAAATATATCGCGCCATTTATTCATCACAAAGTAATTTGCAAATAAAATATTTCCAGGAAGCTTTATTCCCTCCCACCCTTGGGAACAAAGAGTTTGTGTTTTTGTGGAATAGGATGTTCACAGAAACCAAAATTAGACGTTTACATTTTATGCTTTTTGAAACTGACCTCTGAATTACAACAAAAGATTAATTGGAAACTCACTGACAGAATGACAAAGATGTATATTGAACCCAGTCTCCAACCCTGAATGACAGATGAGGTGTTCAAGCCTATTTTAATAATCTGCCACAAACACTGTAAAAGCTTTTCAGTTGTAGGTCACAAGACTTTGTTTGAAAAAAATTAATTACTTGCCACGTAACAGAACTGTAGTTGTGTGAAGTTAATGGCCTGTCCAAGAGTGCTCTGAGAGAGGGATCAAAGCCGAGTCAACACGTTTCTACCCAGACAGACTGGATGCCAAAACAGAGCGAGAAAAGACAGGGAAAAATACAAACTGGGGGTGTAGAGTTCAGAGAACTGAAATTTAAGGAATTTGAATCTGATTGGAGTGCAGGACTTGGCCAGGAGACAGCAGCAGGGATTGGTTATGACAACAGGAAATATGAACAGCTGGAACGTGTGGAGCTGCTGTCTTCTCAGAGATGCATCACACAAAAAGTGACTGCATCAGACCCTACACTAGCACAAAATGATCACAAATGAGTGAAAATTAAATAATGAAAGGACAAACACCTCTTAAAAATCTTACAGTTCGAGAGACACACAAGCTAAAGCCATTAAAATGACCACACTAAACCGTGTCAATAAAACCTCCAGGTGAAGATTTGATTTATTGCAGGGTTCCTGGATCCAACTGCATTAGGCTTACATTAGTATCATTTAGTATTAGTATCATTTCTAGCCATTCATTTAGTAAGAACTGAGCTCAACCTTCTGACTACGTAAGACCTGAAGGACAATTTCACAAGGAAAACAATTTCCCGTCTTCCTCCCATAAACCACTCACAGCCTTCTGTATTTCTAGTCCATTGTTAGCCTAAATCGCTGCTGTAAGATCAGCAGATTGAATCCATCAGAGTTGGCAGTTCGTCTTGTAATCTGAAGGTTGCCGGTTCGAGCCACGGCTTGGACAGTCTTGGTCGTTGTGTCCTTGGGCAAGACACTTCACCTACTGCCTACTGGTGTTGGCCAGAGGGGCCGATGGCGCGATATGGCAGCCTCGCCTCTGTCAGTCTGCTCCAGGGCAGCTGTGGCTACAACTGTAGCTGCCTCCACCAGTGTGTGAATGTGAGAGTGAATGAATAGTGTATTGTAAAAGCGCTTTGAGGGTCTCGAAAAGCGCTATATAAATGCAATCCATTATTATCATCATCATCATCATCATCATGCATAATATAATAAGGAAAACAAAATGACAGTGAGTATAATTTACACATTCATCTGTGTAGCACCCAGTCCCTGACACCTACTTCCTAACTACCTGGTGCGTCATGAAAAGACTGTAAATAAAAGCTGGACATAGCCACTGCAAAAATCACTCCTTGTGTTTGGAATCTGCAGTTAGACGTCTCAACATCAGCATTTTCACCATTTTGGAGCCAGAAGGGTCCATATTTAGTTATCAGCTAACGCTAGCAAGATGCATCCATAAATTGTGTAGCTTGTGTAGCTGCAACACAGAGCAGTGCACCAGCTAGTAGAAGGTGAGCTACTGTAGCACAGAGGATGCTAACATCAAAGGGTTACCATCTTTTGTTGAGTTCTTTTTATTACGTGGCCTCCTATTTCACATAAGCCTAGTTTGTTAGTATAAGAGGAAAAGAGACCCAGAAAGCAGCCTTGGTCCTGCTTCCCCCCCCCCTCACATTATTGCCATTAGGACAAAAACAGACAAATTTGCACAAGAGACATGAGACAGCTAACAAGGAGACACAATAATGTGCGTGCAGTTCAGACTTGTCCCATAGCAAGAAGTTGTTTTAGATTTTCATTTTATTCTTTACTCTCACTCAGACGCTTTCTGAAGAACTAAAGAAACATACAAAATCATTGCTGCTCACGCTGCTAAATGCCTTTCACAGGGACAATATCTTATAGGCACATCAGTTAAGCCCACATCTGAAAACGACACACCCATACTTAACCTACAGATAAGGAGCTCAAAGGGGGGCCAAACTCTTCGTCAGCTACATATTTGGTATCCCCTGGGTGGCAGACACAGTGAAGTGGGTCATTATGTAAAAGTACAGGATACAGGCAAAAAGGTATTTGTGCATTTGTGCAAGTAGACCTGCAAGTGTAAAATGAGTTAAATTAAGCAAAAGGTTTATATTGTTAAGCTCCTTAACAAAGACACATGGAGATACTGGGGATTCTGCTGCAACTTGGATCATGTGATCTGCCATTGGGTAAGTCATACATGTCATTTTAAATGTACACCAAGCAACAACTCTGAGGCCTATAAAATTAAGCCAAAAGTGCCAAAAACATTCGATCCTAGAATGGCCACTTGAGGCTTTTCAAGTGCCCACCTCCAAAGCTGAAAAATAAAGCAAAAGCTGTGATTCTTCTTCACTTTTTTAATTAGACAAAAGCCTAACACTACAACTATTATGCTAGCGTATGTACTTTATTAGAAAACTCTTCCTGTTAACCATTTTATCATAGAAAATGGGGGGAAAACTATAAAGCAATTAAACAAAGGAATAAGGAACCAAGCAAATGTTATGATGATGTAACAGATTTACTGATATTCGTGCACACTAATTAAAGGGTTAAAAGGGTTCAATTTAAATCTGTGCCCTCAACAAGCGCTGTCCTACTGTATGCAGAGCTATCAACACACACTTAAAAATTAGTAGCAGTCCATTTACCCTGTGCAACATTAAGTTGTACTGAATCATCTCCCACTGTTTGAGTTTCTGGCAAAAACCCTGTACATCCATCTTTTATGTACAGTCTGTGATTTCTATCTGCAATTTCACAACCTTCCAAGGACAACCACAGGAAGAACAATGAGGTTGACACGTATCCTAGCACACAGGGGATACATGATTACACAATCCTGTGTTGCAGCGAGTTTGATTGACAATGAGTAAATTAACAAGAATGTATTCTAAAAGAATATATCAAAACAATTATTGAGCTTGTTCCAACACAGAACAAGATTTACTAAAAGAGACTCACCAGTATGAAAAGTGTTACATTTTTAGGTTTATAACGGCACATCTGAAACTACTGCTTCCTGTTGCATCTCAGAACTTCTTACGTTCCCCAGTGTCCTCCTTAAGTATTGTATTTTAATACTGTCCAGGCCACACGAGTCAGAGATACTAAGAACTGTGTTTCTTGAGATATCATACACATGCTTATCACAGCTTAAGAATTTCACTTCTGTAAGTTACCACAATGAAACCAATAGTGAGCATAAAGCAGAGGGGCCACATGAGGAACTGGGACTACTGTGGAGCGCCATACAAAGAAGCTGAACTCAGTTCTGCTCAATAATAATTGCATCTCTACACATTTATTCATGTATTTTTGGCCCATTTGACAAATTTTGTTGCCCTTCCAGCTCCAAGGATACAGCTGAACTTTTACAGCATAACTTCCATGATGGTAAAGTTCAGTCATATAGCATTTCAAGTTTCACAGAAACTGCTGCCGACTGAAACAAACACAAAGTTACAAACTGAAAGCAGGATAACAAAGTGCCACGAAAAAAGTAAAGAATCATATAGGAGTCCAGCAGACTGTTAGGCTCAGAGGATTGTATCACCATATTGATTGATTTTTCAGGAAGTCTCAGTGAATTTAAAAAAAACAAAAAAAACAAAACAAAACAAAAAACCCCAGATATACTGACCAAAAGCATTCAGGAAAAAAACATGAATACAATCGGACCCATCATTGTTCCTTCTTCTCCTTACAGATGAAAAAAGGAACTACGTAAGGAAGAAAAAGGAAGTAAGATTTGCATTCAGTCTGGCTCATCGCATGTAAATAAGGCAGCTGAAAGCTCCAAATATCCACAATTCAAATGCATGCAAATCCCTCCAGATTCATATGTACAGAAAAAGCAAAGTCACAAACCAAAATCAGATAACACCTGCTCTCAAACTCAGGCCGATGGGTTAGTGCCATCATCATCGCACTTTGCAAACTACTAACAGACCAAAACACAGAAAATGTTTTTGCAAAAAACTGTAAAGATTTAGACTTTAAGTCACGAGCGAAAAATCTCTGAAAAACGCAAATAACTATTTTCTAATCTCTTTAAAAAGATGCACAGAGATATTTTAAAGGAAATTTTTTTCAAGCCACCTAAAATCTTACAAAGGTAGACTGGGTCTGCATGTGAATGAAGCACTAAGATAATACCAAGCAGCAGTAACCAACTACTACATAAACCACATGATTTACTTGTTTACTTTTACTTCAGTGTTTCAGTACAAAAGAGCCGATTCTTTAGAGCTGATTAAAACTCAAAAGCTGTTATTCAGTGTTAACATGTTACATTTTGTACATACCATGAAGTGAAGAATGACACATGCTCCGAGAACTCTGAATGAGTTCTGCTCTTCAGACTTAACAGGGATGTATATCAGGACCAAGATAAAGTCTGTATTCAACAGCCAGTCAATTTTCAGAGTTTAATTTGAAGAGCTGAAATTTCCTTTTAGGGATTTACTATACCACAATGGGTTTGTTTCTGTACATACAATCTACTAATAAAGGCATCGTGTTGTTAGTCCTCTTTGGTACAAAGGTTGCACCAAACAACAGGGGAGTGTTCGAACACTCAGTAAACAGCAATAAAACTAATCTGACTGTAAAAGGAAAGTCTTAGCGACATAAATTGCCTAAATTGGTATTGCTGAGACCAGAAGCATCGCAACATGTTCTGTGACATCAGGTGCTTTATTGACAAGGAACACCGCAAAGGTGGCCGAAGGTAGTAGCAGGAAACGGCCCTTTGTTATGGAGTGTTTTCCAGTCTTATGGGACGACTGAAAGCCTTTTTCACCATGCAAACAATTCAGCTTCAGCTAATCTGACTTTTATTTACCTTCTTCTTCCTCCTCCTCCTCCTCCTCCTATCTTCTAAAAGAATGACTGTAAATGAGATCAGCAGCAATTATTCCTCGGTGTGGAATCTTACACAGATACTTGATCAATTTACATGATGGAACATGTCAGAAATATGCCCAGCAGCAGAAGCGCCAACAATAGCAGGGAGTTTACAGTGTGTAAACTGTAGTATTTATACAGCACTTGTCTCAAAAGGGGAAACCCTGTGATGTGATGAGCTAAGTGAGTTCAGCTGGTAAACCTGCATTCATGTGGATGTTGATGATTGCACAAGCTTTGTGTCAGACCAGGTGGCAGTGTAATTCAGCATGCATCACAACAGCAAAACTTGCTCAAGAACTGCGTGAAAACCAAAAAGATCTCAATCTGATCAACACTGTGAGATGTGCTGGAAAAGCAACTCTATGCAAGTCCCACCTCGCAACTGAAGCTGCGCTCAACACTCAACTGCTATCTGAAGAAGACACGACACATCTAATGAATGTTTTCACCGACTGCAGCAGATTGTGCTCTTTGATAGTCACAGAGCACTAACGACTGATATAGTCCACTACAGAAGCACAGAAGGCCTGAAGTGTGAAGCTTACATGGAAGTGCCTCCAAACCTGCATTCTTTTTAGTGGCCAGCAGGGGGCGACTCCAAAAAAAGACTTCAGAAGAAGTCTGAGAAATGGCCGTTTGTCTGGCTCACTTAGTTAATACTTTCCTGATAAGTTTGAGGGCTAAATCAACGGTTTTAAGTAATTAAAGAATCATGAATGCATGACATTTTGTAAATTGTGGACACAGAAAGGAAGATTAACCAGCTAACAATGTGTCAGACATATTAGCCAATGTGGGCTGTACTTTGTTTCTCAGGAACCGCCTCAGGCTTGTGCCGTCTTGTTCAAAACACCAAAAACCAACAGCTTAAATCAAGTGGGTGGCTTCAAGTTGGCCATGTCCATCACAACACAACACAAGACAACATAACACTGGAAATTCTGTTGGTGGACAATCCCACAAATAAAAAGCAAATACGTAATGTCACAACATGAATTTACCATGTTGTGAAAAGGTTTCAAAATAATGAGTTTCTTTGCATTGGTCGGGGGAGCATCAAGTAAAGAATTACATAAAGTAATCGCACATGGAGAATTAAAAATCCATTTCCCCAACACAAGCCTGCTTCACGTAAAACTTTAGCTGCTAAAAAATAAACAGAAGCGCTTTCAAGTAAATTAGCACACACAAGTCAAAAGTTTTAGTGTCAAAAGTTGGGACCCAAAGAACATTTATACATTTACCATAATATTACTTTTGTTATTTGTACACCAAATAATAGTATATTTGTGGAATTTCGTGCCTTCTTATTGGGTTGGAACCATCAGTTGTGTTGTGGAGAAGTCAGGTTGGTACACAGCCAACAGCCCTATTTGACAACTGTTAGAATTCATATTATGGCGAGAACCAATCAGCTAAGTAAAGAGAAACGACAGTCCATCATTACTTTAAGAACTGAAGGTCAGTCAGTCAGAAAATTACTCAAACTCTAACCTTGTCCCCAAGTGCAGTTGCAAAAACCATCAAGCACTAGGACGAAACTGGTTCACATGAGGACCGATCCAGGAAAGGAAGACCCAGAGTCCCCTCTGCTGCTGAGGATAAATTCAGAGTCACCAGCCTCAGAAATCACAAGCTAACAGCACCTCAGATTAGAGCCCAGATAAATGCCACACAGAGCTCCAGTAGCAGACACATCTCTACATCAGCTGTTCAGAGGAGACTTTATGGTCAAATAGCTGCTAAGAAACCAAGACTAAGGAAAAGCACCAAGCAGAGGAGATCTATTTGGGCCAAGAAACACAAGGAATCGACATTAGAACAATGGAAATCTGTGCTTTGGTCTGATGAGTCCAAATTTGAGATCTTTTGTTCCACCTGCTGTGTCTTTGTGTGACACAGAAAAGGTGACCGGATGGTCTCTACATGCATCGTTCCCATCGTGAAGCATGGAGGAGGTGTGATGGCGTAGAGGTGCTTTGCTGGTGACGCTGTTGGGGATTTATTCAAAATTGAAGGCTACCACCACAGCATCCTGCAGTGACATGCAAACCACCCCATCTGGTTTGCGTTTAGTTGGACCATCATTTAACTTTGAGGAGGACAATGACCCGAAACACACCTCCAGGCTGTTTGCGGGCTATTTGACCAAGAAGGAGACTGATGAGGTGCTGAACCAGATAGCCTGGCCTCCACAGTCACCTGACCCAAACCCAGATTATTTGGGATGAGATGGACCACAGAGTGAAGGCGAAAGGGCCAACAAGTGCTCAGCATCTCTGGAAACTCCTTCAAGACTGTTGGAAAACCATTTCAGGTTTTTTAGGACCTCATGAAGCTCATCAAGAGAATGCCAAGAGGGTGCAAAGCAGTAATCAAAGCAAAGGGTGGCAATTTTCAAGAATATAAAGCATGTTTTGAGTCATTTCACACTTTTTTGTTTACTGCATAATTCCATGTGCGTTCATTCATAGTTTTGATGCCTTCAGTGAGAATCTACAGTGTAAATTGTTGTGAAAATAAATAAATAAACCATTAAATGAGAAGGTGTGTCTAAACTTCGGACTGGTAGTGTACATGTTTAGCCTGATCAAAATGTGCAAACACAGAGATTCTGTTCAGTTTACTTCTTACAAACATTTAGCAAAATTTCTCTTCCTGTGTTTGTTCATCTTCTCCTGGGCAACACCAACTGCACTGACTCTCAGTGTAAAGATGTTTTTGAGAAGTCTTAAGAAGAGAGGACTTGCTTTGATTGTTCTTAAGAATTAAGACTGGAAGCGCTACACACAGTGCATGACTTTATTTCCCAACTGTTAACACAGACTGGGCTTGATCAGTCGTCACATCCAAATCGCATTCGCAATCGGCCCGACAGTCGTTAAATGTGCGCCCAGCTTTAGAGGACTTAAAGGATCTACTGCTAATGTCTCGGTGCCTGATACCACAGGAGACCATCAGAGAGCTTGCTGAAAGCTGTTATTGCACGAAGGGGACCCACGCAACTTTAAGGAGGTGGTAATATTAAAAGAGTGCTGTACATCACAAATGAATGAAAAAATGTCATAAACTGAAATGTTGCCTATCCATGCCACTTATCCTTCCAACTATTATTGCACAATTAGCTCACAAGTAGAGCATCACAGATGATTCACATCTTAGTGGTGAGTCGAACCTGATTCAGTCCCAAAGGCTACTGCAAATTGGCTTCAATGCCATATGTTTGTTTGTACTGAGCAAGGCTTTAATTGGTTCGTGTGAGCCCTGAAATCAAACCCTTAATCCTCACGGGATTAACACCGCACACTGTTGAGGTTTAAGGCTTGATTATGTCCACAACTTGCAGGCAGTTGTGACATTAAATGCCAGACAGTATGTCCATACTTAAAAGGAAGTGAATGACAAGCTTTCAATAAATTACTTGCAAGGGTCCAACATCAAAGCATCTGTAGACATGATAACGCTGCAGTAAATACTAACTTCTACAGATTTTAAATGGGTCTACAGTAAATTTAAGACCACAACTTATGGGAGGATTTAGACCCATATGTCCTGCAGAGGTATAAGATTTTGCAGGCTAAGAATTAGACCTGTGGACTGCTGCTGTACAGTAGCCCTGCCAAACTTAGCTCTGTGTTATAAGGTAACTCAAACCTCAAGAACCACACAGCTCTGAACTTTGACTGGAAATAAGATAAGATGCTTTGGAGCTACAAAATAAATAAATAAATAAAGGCATGAAGGTGAAAAAATTGAAGCAGTTACCACCAATATCAGTCCAAACCTACAAGCTGCAGGCTATATTCTTTAGTAATCTTAAATACCATGCGCTTAACCAATTTAAGTTCTCAGCATAACCTTAGAAAAACCCTCTGACACACTCAAACTAAACTTGGCCTCTCTCATTTGATAGCAGCACCTCTGGTCAGCCAGTGACAGTGACGCCCGGCTCCCTGGTGTATTTTTGTCTCGCTGCCCCCCGTAGCTGATATGTGCAGTGGCACCCCCTTATAAGTCAAATGTTCATTCCAGGAAGTGAACGCTTGTGCAACAGCTTTTTTCCTTTCCCCACTGGCATCAGGGGAAAAAGGAAACACCAGTTTAAAAAGGGCTGAGATTAACATCTGAAGGGTTGGCATCAGGATGTGAAGATGAAAGTCTATGGAAAAAAAAAAACTTCCACAGACTGTTACTGTCACATTTAGGTCAGTTAGGATTTACTGAAAGAAAAGGAATCTCTGCCAAGGCCATAAAAAGGGAATCTAAACAACGAATGACAAATTTCAGTGCCACCAATTAAAGGACAAAAGGTTAAAGGTTTTATTTTTTTAAATCTCCCAGTAGGCCAAGGGCAAAACCAGCATTCATGTACAATAGTGCTTCACACTATGAAGCCTAATACAGTGGAATTGGACCCCCAGTGTAGGACAAGAGACAGCTGACAACCATAACAGCAACCTGTCCAGCAAACCAACCAGAGGGGCAACACGAGAGGGAAAGGGTGGGGAAAAGAAGCAAGTGGATTGTCCACTAATAATTTAAAAAGGATAAAATGTTAAACCTGGAAACCCTGTAGAAGCAAAGTAAGGTCTATGTGTGGAGAAGGTTCACAAAGATGTTCAGTTTCACATCAGAGGCAATAACCAGCAAAGAAATGAGATGCATCAACTTTTTTTAATGTAACAAAATGGTAAATGGGTAATGGACCCATACAGCGTCATTTAATCCTATATTTGTCACATGCAAAGTTACACGTACGCGTTGCGTGTTACGTACAGTTACATGCAGTGAAATTGGTCCCATTCCGACCATATGTACAAAGCACAAGCATGACATTGGGAAGACCGGTCGGAGAGAGGTAGAATGGTAAGCAAAACAATGAAAATACACAACATCAGGGACAAGAGGGAAAAAGTTCTCTACTCAACATAAAGATTCAAAGCACTTTATATAACTTTCCTCATTTACACACTTACACAAACACTTTTTTCCCCTATGCTTTTTCTACACAAGTGCTTTCTATCCAACGTTCACAGCGCAACTTGGGGTTAGTATCTTGCCCAAAGGTATTTGGCATGCAGCCTGGAGCAGCCAGACATCAAACCACCAACCTTGCAGTTAGCATATGACCTGCTCTACAGCCACCACGGTGCACTGTAGCTCAGGAGCGTGCTCGTTGGAGCAAAAGGATACACAGAGCATGTATGAGTAACATTAAACGTTCATTTAGTTTGTTGGTAACAGATTTGAGTCAGCTGCTGTGGGCAGTACAGAGTGTGGAACTGCTGAATTTAAAATTTGGTTTCCTTGTTCAGCAGACAAAAACACCACCAACAAAAAAAAACCCTGGAAGATTGAGAACAAAGCAAAATGTGAGATTCAGAACAAATACCAAATAATAATTTGCCTCGTCTATACACAGATTTGTTTGTTTTGTTTTTTTAACGTTTACCCACCACTTGTGACAGACCCAGCCAACGATATTGGTAAATGCTATCTTATCTGCCGCCAAGCCAATATCAGTCAGCAAAGCCAACAACATGAAAGCACTTCGAGTGTTCAACTGAGTACAAAGACACTATATTAAGTACCAGTCTACCTCACCATCAGCTAATTTATCAGTGCATTTTCCACTTAATGTTGCCACTGGGATGTCTCTACAACTTTGTGTGGCTGCAGACGGGTCCGTGGTTCCTACTGATGTGACAATCTCAACTCCTGCTGTGGAGTTGATTTCAGGTGAAATGAAACAAACTCTTTTCTGAAGTTCTGCACAGGAGCACAGCCAACAACAAATATTTTCCTCCCTGCAATTACTCGTGTTCAGAACAGTCATTTAGGTCTTATCTAATTCCTGCAACTCTGACTTTTTAGGCCTCCATGGTGACCAAGCTGCTTCTGACCAACACTCACATTAAAAGCTGTAAGCTACTTGCAATAGGTGCTACTAACAGCGTACGAAAAGTTGGCTCCCAGCTTTGTTTTTCTCCTCAAGTCCAACAACTGAGAACAGTCTCTTCACACCATGGCGTGGTTATGTAAAAATGGAGCGCGTAAATCTTTATTGTAATGATACTAATCCATTGTTTTGTTTTTTTTAGAAGAAGAATAAACTGAGTGTAATTCTGTCCAACTACTGAAACATTAATCCACAACAACTGGGCGGTTCTCAAATGAAACTAGTCATTGGTGCCTGATTGAATTTCACATCTCAGAGGACAGAAGGAAAAACACCTCACTACTTAAAAAAAAGTTTCAATGCACCTACACTTGTTGGAAACTTCAGCAAATTAGTAAACCTCTTTCCTGTATGTCTGATGGGAGAAGTTTGCATATGTTAGTCTCCACTATAGAAACTTCTCTGCTTTCAACAATATAAAGCCTTGCAAAGGCTCTTGCTCAAACTCAGTTGTAAAACCTCAAATTTAATGTCTTTCTGGCTATAAATAATTGCAAGAACAGAGAGAAAAAAGATAAAGATAATAAACGTCATAAACACGGCATTTAATTGATGTATGGAAATTGTGTTGAGTCATATAAATGCATTCAAATGTTAAAGAGCAGTTCTGTAACAGGCCACGCACATTATTCACCGGTCTCACGTAATATTTATTTTCTCGACAGATTTCAAAATAAAAGTTTAACTTCTTCCTTTTTTCAGATTCCCTGTGATTTGAGCTTGTTCTTGGCATGCCACCTGTTGCGCGCTTGCAACGTGTTAAGTTGCAGCAAATGCTAAATAATTTACCAACAGCAGCAACAGCAAAGCCTCATAAATGAGGGGGCTCAAGATCCGACTTGTCAGCAAAGTCACCAAAATATAAACCCGTGTTAACCTGCCATCCCCGTATGTGTGTCTGTGGGTGTGTGGTAATAGTGTGGGACTGTTGCTAAATAAATAAATTACCTGCAGTTTCTTACCAGCACCTTTAAGGTATTAAACAGAGTAAGGAAGACTGTGTGCGGTGAAAGTTAAACATACGAGGCGTTTAAAACCAGCATTCGTGATTAGCGCTCAGTGGTGCGTTCGCTGTCAGATACTCACACCGGAGACTCCATGAAGCCCAGCGGCCGGTGAAATGTCAGAGGTCCCGCCGCAGTCCTCCACGGCTAACAACGCTCAGCTTTCGGCCGTGGAGACGCGGCTTTATGTACTCCGTGGGCGGTTAACAGTGCAGCGCGTCCGTGTCTGCAACCTGCTCCTCACAGCACAGTCACCGTATCAGCACCGATCCCCGCGACGAGCGTCTAGTTAAGAGCGAGACTACAGCGCGAGGTTAGCACTTCCGGTTACTGCCCCCCCGCCCCGAGGCACACTAAAACCTCAACTAGGCAACTTGGAAAGAGATTCATTACACAGAAGTGTGAAGTTCACTGTTACACTCCGAATTTAAAACGTTTAAAAATAAACATTCAATACCTTCAACAACTTGTGACGATGTGAGCTCCACTTTATTATAACATAATATGAAAATACTGCAGGGTCCTCCTAATGAAAAAAACAATTTTGTCTTTTTATGCAAATGTACTGTTTATAAGATTGGGGAAACCTGCAGTCAGCTGAGACTGAAGAAGTCACTTGGATGAGTGATAAAAAGTTTCTCCCACTGAAAACGCTACGTCCAGATGAACAGAAATAAACTTTTGGAGACTTTTTTCTTTTGTGTGCAATATCTTCTGCCACAGTCTGTCTGAGCTGGGTTTAAAAACATATATGAAATTACATTCTTGTTTCAATTTGCATCACATATGGAAATAAATGGTTGAATGGGCTGCTATTGGCACGTTTCTACTCAGTTTGACCAAATCAAATACAAATTCAAGTCTCATTTACCCAATAATACACACATTCATACAGGGCTTTTATCTAACATTTCCTCACACTCTGATGGATACACTCTGAGTTGAGTATCTTTGATACATGAACTGGAAAGGCTGAGATCAATCAGCTGTCCTTGTTATTGATGGATGATCCGCTTTACCACCTGACAGCTGGGTCAAATAAAGGCTGGGTTATGGGAGAGATTGAAAATGCTCCACCGAAATGATTTATTGCATTGAATCGTGTGACTATGTCTGCAAATGTTCTGAAAAACTCAAAACAATCTCAATTTAAAAATATTAAAAATATATATTTTTTCCATCTTGACTGATATCTTAGAGGAATAGGCTGACTATAATTTAAAATAGTAATTTCTGGGGGTTTTTCTGCAAAAACAATGCATATTTTGTTCATGTTAACAAATCACAACCTTAAATATTTAGCCAATCAAATATCTATTATACAAGTCTATAAACTCAGCTACATAGTTAATATTTTTCATTAATTAAAAAGACACAGCTCTACTTGCTGCAGTTTTAGAGTTCTTACATGGAAGCCCCATTTTTGCCGAGTAAATAATCACCAATGTCAGAATTTGGGCAAGAACACTTTATCCAAGGTAATTTAAAGACATTGCTGTCCTTACAGAGTTTATTTACACCTAAAAGTTTTTCCAGAAAGCTTTCCTAGATAATGTAAATATTATATGCCAGCAATGTTAACACTTAAATGTAAATTGGGCACATGGCATTAAATCTACAGGTTCAGACTTTTATTTTGAAATTGAATTTGCTTTGTACAGTTTCCTGTATCTCGGCTACCTTGACACAGAAAAAGGCGGGTCTTCCAGCGTCTCCAATCATATCTAATGGGGAACTGAGTGTTAAATTCAAATGTATTTTTCCTCACCTTACATTTAAATCACAGAGGAAACCAAAAGTAACGCAAGTACAACAAAGACTTCTGTAGTACTCGCTATACTTATAGCGCAATACTAAAATAATGTAATCAGCTATTGATTTTAAATAGCAGTAGGAAAATGTAATAATAATAATAATAATAATAATAATAGCAAAAACAACAATGGTCTTTCTTGGCTAACCTACTTTCCTGTGGAAGGGAAACTGAACTTACCAAATAAAGCTCTCCTACACTTGTTCATATTGTGTCATGCAATACATATATCACATATTTTAGCATTGAAGATATCTTACAGGTTGTGTCATCTTACCGAGATGACTCCTCACACACTAGAAGCTACCGAACACATTCCTCTTGACATTGTCACCTTTATATTTCCAGCTTTCAGCGCTCAGACTCTCTCCCTGCGATGTTTGGTCCTGCTCTGCCATCAGGTGGTGGAAAACTGCTATATCATCCTGATAGAGCGCAGTGTGTGTGTTATCCTAACAGAGCAAATATTAAATCAAGCGACAGGGACTTCTGGATTACACAAAATGACCACTGTGAAGTTTGGGTGGATGTGTATTAATAAAATAGTCGATTCACTATCACAATTCCATAACAGGTATCTCCTCAGAGACTTTGTATCCAGTTATGCAAACAGGTGAGAGGAACCTTTTGATGCCATTAGATTATCCTCACAATGTCAACACGTGTTCTTTGAAAGAACACAATCATATTGTCAGTTGCTGGATCTCCAAAATCTATTAAACTGAGCGCCTCATCAGCTCAGCACCTTGAGTTTTTACAAATGTCAGTGATGATGCCAGTGTGGAGGTTTTTAAACCTTATTGAAATCTCACTCCTCAACTTTAAGCCAGATTTTCTTAACTAACCACCTGATCAGGCTAATGGTGTTTTACAAGGGCTGCTCTTCTTTAATGATGTTATAGCCAAACAAAACTACACTTTGTACACGTGTGCTCATAAACATATCGGATATTTCTTCCTTTTCTCCTCCATCCTGCCCATGTTTCCCCTCAGATGTGTCAGCAGCCTGTGCACAATTTGCAGGAGGCCCATTAACCACTTCAGGCTCCACAGAGTCTGACGTTGGTTCATCTTCCAGTGGAGGCGGTGCTGTGATTTGATCATCGTCCTGACAGTGGGTATGAGTTTGTGTCTGCTGTACCAGTGGATTGGATATTTTATGGACTAAAGACTTTTGCTAAAGTTAAAGTTACAGAGTTTACCTCTTTATTGGCTTCTTTTAAATTGTCTGTGATTGCTTTGTTTTTCCAACAGTTATACTGCAGGATCTCATTTTCCTTCTTCAGTGTCTCCAACACTGACTGTGAAATAAACATATGATTGTTTTCTCAGTTTTCCTTATATTATTATAGTGTCTTTGCCTTACAATATAAAGCACCTTGAAGCAACTGTTGTTATGATTTAGTGCTATAGCTTTTGATACGTCTAATAGCTTCTTAAACATGTCATCTTTCTTAAACAAGTTATAAAATATCACTTTGGTAACTGATAGATTATGACCAGTTGTATTCACAGAGCAATAAAACAGTAATGGATAATAAGGGGCAGCTCAACATACCTGCAGTGGCTTATTACAGCAACTTGTCATTAATTAATTGTAGACACCAGGAATTTTGAAATAATCTCTTGATATACTCACTACCTGAGCCATCAATAGTGAAAGCATGAGGAACTGTTTCTCTACAGAGATTAAAAATCCATTGCTGCACGATAATTTCTGCTGTTGCTTTGGAAATCCCATGCACAGTCGTCTTTGTTTTGGACAAAGAAGACATGGCTGATTTTAGGTGGTTTAACTTCAGCTGTCTGTGAAGGTTCTCAGTCATCCAGGTCATCGTAGTCTAAGGAGCTTGCAAATAAAAGCGTCTGGACTTCTTTAAGTTGCTTGAAGACATTTCACCTCTCAGTTCTAAGGGTCAAATGGTGGGGAGTCCCAGATTAAAACCCAGTGGGAGTTTCCCCCTCAAAGAGGGACAAAGGATCCCCTGATGATCCTCTACCTAATCACATGAGCCAAGGTGTGAAAGCGGGTGTGGGTCACAATCAGCCAAGGTTTCGGGTGAGCTCATTGTGAACTTTATAAACGCCTGGATTCTGGATTCCAGATACTGAAAGCATGTAGAATATCTATGCTGTTACTGTGTGTGTGTGTGTGTGTGTGTGTGTGTGTGTGTGTGTGTGTGTGTGTGTGTGTGTGTGTGTGTGTGTGTGTGTGTGTGAAGATAACAATAACAGGCTCTCGTGTAGATGCAGTGCTGTGTGTACTACTGGTTTCTGATTTGTGTTTGCTACAAAGAAATCAACAACAGCTGTAACACGTTGTTTTTGTAGAATTTATCACATCAATGGCGATATTTATTTAAAAAAGTAAATATTAATAAAGCATGCAATCAGTGATTTGCTTGCACTGATAATGTACACTCTAGTATAATTATGACTTTACATCACTAGATGGCAGTGTTTGATTATAGAAAAAATAATAATAAAGCCAAGCTAAACATAAAATGGACATTTTTTTCCCCACGTTGTTTGGTTGTTTTTAGCTGTTTGCAATTTCGGATGTTACTGTCTCAACCTCTTAAAGATAAATTAATTGTTATTATTATTATTATTATTATTATTATTATTATTATTATTATTCAATAATATTATTATTTTATTTCAAATTTCCTGATTTTTAATTTAAATTTACTTATTGTTTATAATATTTTGCAGAGTCGAGGAGCAGTTCAGGAAGCATTTCCCTGTGTGTTGTACTTGTATGACTCTATGAATCTTGAAATCTCGTATTATTACTATTACTATTATTACTATTCTTCTTCTTCTTATTGCTATTATTAGTAGTAGTGGTATCACTCCCCCTCTTTTCCCTGATATGCAGAGCACATATTTCAGGTTCAGGCAATGTGAAGAACCTTTTGGACAAACGTTTGAGTTTGGAGTCTTAAAACCAAATCGTTATCCGGATTACCACAGATCGATGCCTCGCTGCGTTCATGAATATCGGAGACATCAGTTGCAGGATAATGAGGCTAATTTAAGACGTTAAAATCTTTGGCTTATCATTTGAATAAAACACAACAGCAACTTTGACTAGTACTGCACAGTATTACAATCATCATTGGTATTTGTTGGATCCAAGAAGAAAAGATACAAGTACTACAATTAGATGGTTCCTTTTCATTCTCAACTATGAGCGCACTGCGAAATATATCATAATGTTCAGTGTAGATCTAAAAGAGAGAGAAATATGGAGTTTCAGGAGTTCCGAGGAGCTCGTAAAGGCATCGTGCATATCACATGGCAGGTGATAGAGCTGAGGGAGCTGGCGCTACAGTGCAGCGCAGAGTACAGACAGACAGTTAACACAGGTCAGGGCACCTTGCGCGCACGACTGCTGTATGTACGCGTAATGGCGCGTTTGTGCCCTCTCACTTTATCTTCAAGCGTCTCCCAGAAACGCAGTTAAAGGATTTGTTTGGACTGCGCGTCAGAGGGTCGCACAACGTGAGTAACATGACTTTAATGTAGTAGTTTCCCCGCATCTCTAATACATTTAAACTCCAACTTATTTTTGTGTGACAATAGCTTTTTCATTTCGGTAATTACATTTTACAAGTTGTTGTTTTGCTGCAACAAAAAAAAAAAGCACCAAATATTTGACAAGTTGTCTAATTCCTGAGTAATTAGCGTTCAATATGTGCGAGTTAAAGTGCGGCTAATGTTTTTGTCTTCTTTTACTTAAAAGTGAATTTGTGGTCCGAGGTTCGCAGATAGTGCTTATGGTGGCACTCAGTTATGTTAGGAGAGACTTCAGCACAGCCTGTATTTCAAATATTGTATTAAGTCTTAAAAATGCTTCAGTGATAATCCTGCTGGGGTTGTGCTGTGAGCATATCAGCCTTTCTATTAAGAGTAATTGGGACATAAGGTTGAATGGGACAGTATAAGTATACATGGTTTGTTTTCTTCCTTGTACATGCAAAATGACAACTTCTTTTGCTAAGGCGGAGCTCTGAAACCAAATAATGAAAAATAAATGTGCAAGCTGTTGTGGCATACACGGGTGGGCGGGGCTAGCTTCATACAGTAAAGCATAGGCTGAGGAACTTAGCATACGCATAAAGGTAATATGCTGCTGTTGCTGCTGCCGTAAAAAGGTATTACATAGGTATTTTTGATTGGTCCTTTCACCTTACTAACTTCGCAGTAGAGACGAACTTTGCATTGTGCACATCAGTGACCTCCGACACCCAGTCACTCAGATCTTCTACAGAATGTAGTGATGAAGTCTGTATTCTGAGTCACTACATGGCACAAATGCATGACACACCTAACAGAGGTGGGTACTTGAAAAACCCTCACCTCGCCCTACTGAGGGCCTTAACAGTGCCATGACAGTACCCAGCTATTTCCACTAGTAAGTGATTTCCTGTGAAAGTGAGGCAGTTTTACACCGTAATGACTGTGGACAGAAATATGATAGAAAAAAAAGCAAAATTATGTCAAAGTAAAGGACAAGTATGACACAAACTGTGCAACATGCTGTAAGTTTCTATCAAAGCTGAAATAAGTAGTCAAATGTTCGGTCCCAACAGGGAGATGTTACGAAAATAGCGCTTTGGGTCTTTTTACACAAAAAGGGTTTGGTGTGCTTTCTTGGAGTATGATCTGCTCTTAATTCCAGCTCAAATAGATGCTAAACCTCTTCATCTTTACAGAATATCACATAGTGGGCCGAAGCTTTTCTTAGAATTTACAACAAGAAAGTTTACACAAGACAGAAATTCCAAAATCGTCCCCGTCACCCTTAATTTTCCCTACATTGTATATCCCATTATATATATTTTTCTACATTACAACAAAATGCAACATGGTCTGTTGGAGACAACATGGTAGTTTCACTGTGACACGGGTGTTTCTCCGCTTGCTTGCTCAGTCATGTACTGTCAGCTCGGAGCTATTAAATGATGTTTAGTTGCACCGACACATGCTGTGTAATTGCAGATCATCAATTTCTGACAGCGTGAGTAAAATGGAAAGGGGGCGGGTGAAAGAGGGGGGACGCTGATATGCTAACAGCAGAATATCAAGGTTGATGTGTGGCCCCCCTTCGCTGAAGCATCTGTTCCATCTAAGGCTGGAGACAGAGTACACACACACACACACACACACACACACACACACACACATGCACGCATAAACATCAGAGACATGAGAGAGCTGAAGGAGCCTCCTGCCAGTGAATACATCAGGCCGGTGCCTCCTTTCTGTTGCAAATCTCATTTTAAAAAGAGACGGAGTTGAAAGGCATCATTGCCGCTGACGACAGTGAACTGATTAACGCTGCTGAGGTTGGCACTTGGGTGGCATTAGCACACGGAAACAGAAGAAATGCACACAGGAGCTCGGCTGAAGTGGCAGTTGATAAAAGCCCTAAATTGGTAACATTTATTGTTGCAACAGTTTATTTTTGACAATAGCGTTCATCGGCTTGTCGTGATAGGTTTACGCAGGGTGCACACACACTGGGTCAAGCAGATGATGGCACTCATTTCTGTGATCAAAGCTGCTCGTCTAAGTCCCAGAGTGGCCATGTTCAGATGATTGCTCTGTCATCTTTACAGCCGCTGCCGTCCACGGCTATGGTGTAGTTCCACTGCTGCTTAGAGGGAGAGACAAAGGAGAAGAGGAGAGATATGGGTGAGAGGAATGAAAGCGAAATAGCAAAAAGAGGAAAAGCGTAGAAATCTGAAAAGACAAAGTCAGGCTGTTAATCTTGCTGAAGTGAAGGAGTGAAAGAAAAGTGTCAGAGAGAGAAAGAGGAGAAACTCTGGCTTGTCCGAGGCGATCTTTGGCTTTCTTTGTCGAGGAATGTGAAGAGGTGTTAGAGAACAGCAGAGGCTAGATGCTGCTCATGCTGTGTTGTCCCATTTAAGAGAAAATAAAGTAGTAAGAAATTTGCGGATTCCAGGAGGAATAAGCAGAGCAGAAAGAAGGTAAACGAAAGGATTAGGTTTTTCTTTGGTTTTTCAGCCGCTATTTTGCTCCTTCTCAAATCCTCGCTGCAGCAACGCAGTGTGCAAGGGATGAGTTAAAGGTTTAACATTTGATAAAAGGGAGTACTGTGTTGGTGGAAGTGCTCGGTAATGTGTAAAAATATGCAAATGTATCATGTCAAAGTGTTATGGAACTTCAGCACATCTTTAATCCCCCTACTCGAGTGCAATAAGTGTGCAGCCTGCGGTGTGTGGATACTGGAGGCTGCTCTAGAAAGGAGGTAAAACTAATGACTCACTGAGGGTGTTTGACATTGTTTCAAAAACCAAGCATGGCTATGCTTTTTGAGGATTTCTGACCTGCCAAAAAGAACCTCCGCCTCTCAGGTGTGATACCAGGTGATGCTTATGACTTTAAATCCAATGTCTGCATCCACCAACCAGCCACAGTTTACTATATGTCCACGAATTGTGCCTGAGTCTTCCAGTCATTGTGACTTACACTCACACTTGACACTTTATTAGGCACACCTTGCTAATAACAACCCTCACCCCTCTTTTTCCTTTAGAACTGGCTTAATTGATCAAGGTGCAAGATTTGGGTCCATACTGGCATGATAGCATCACACAGTTACAAAAAATGGAGACACTGTGGTCATGGCCACTGAGAATAATGAAATAGGCTGGGTGTTTAAACAATGCTCGGCTGACAGCAGGATGTATCGAAGCTTTCATGTTGTTCATGCCAAATTCTGACCCTTCCATCTGAATGTTGCAGCACAAACTGAAACTCATTGGACTAGGCAACATATTTCCAGTCTTCTGTTGTTTTCATGATCCTGTGGGAACTGCAGTCTCAGGTTTTTGTTCCTAGCTGACAGGAGGGGCACCTGGTGTGGTCTTCTGCTCCTTCTTTGCCCATCTGCTTCAAGGTTCAAGCTTTTGTGCATTCAGAGATGCTCTTCTGCATAACTTTGTTTTCAAGAGTGGTTATTTGAGTCCTGCTTTGTTACTGTAAAACTCCCCCATTAGCTTTTGTATGACAGCCTGAAATATCATTTTTATGCTCATTATGCAACTTGATCTGATTAAGAAAAAAAGGTGGGGGGTTGTTTGAGGGGGCACAATAAGATTTAAAAGCAAGTAAAAAAGTCAAACATGTTTAAAAATAATAGCCCCATATGAGGGGACAAACCGTACCTGCTCTGGTGGCTCTTTGTGCTGTCTCACCTGCCTTCCTAGAGGCAGGGAAAGAAAAGACAGAAGGCTAATAGGTAAGTGCAAATGTAGAAAAATAAAAGCTGTTTGTTAAATGAACATTACAGTAAACTTATATTCATACGTATTGATTTACAGTGTTATTTAAGTGGATATCAAGAAAAGCCATTGAAGATAAAAGCTTATATGATTTGATTTTGGTAGGTAAATCTTGTTGAGTTGTTCTGAGACTGTTAGATGGCACTGCACTTGAGCAATTTTGTCCACTTTTCTGGATTAATGGAAGTAAACATTTGTTTTTTTAAGGGGTAATACGTTCAAGTATTTTGTACTGAAGCTGCTCGGTTTTTTATGGCATTGAAACACTCATGCACATGCATGGGTCTGGGCATGCGAGCGAGTCAGTGATCGAATCTCACAGTTAGACTTGTCAGAAATGATATCAAACAAAGCAGCTGATGAAGAGAGCAGAGAGGAGGTGAAGAAGAGCTTTACAGGGCAATAAATCGGGAAGTAAGGAGAGGGGAGGTGCACATTTAAGGTAAAGAGTGGTGAGTTTAAGGACACTTTGACAGCAGGAGTTACCTAATAAAGTGATTCATTTAATGAGATGTCAACTCCTGGGTAGATTGTGACATAGTGTTCATGCGCACTTGAATGCTGCAGACCAGCAAGCTGCCAGAAATCCTGCTTTTATAGATAATCAGTTAATCAGATGCTTGATTGGCAGCACCTGACTGCTATTTACCTACTAAATTCCAATGAAGCACTAGTGGTGTGTTCACTGCATAGAGTCCTGTAGTCTTGATTATTAATATATATTAGTATAAAGAAAAGGTATTCAGAGCAACATTTGCACTATTGGTGCATGGATATTTTTATATTTTATATTAAATAAGTCTTCTTTTCTTTTCTGTTTACATCTTTGAGTAGAAGAAAGTAGAGCTGTGTTGATATCAGATTTTCACAGACCTCCCTAAGAAATTTATAGTGGCTCAAGATTTTAATAGAAATAATAATTTAATAGCAATAATGCTGTGATTCAAACTAATTTATCCAGAACTTGGTTTTTTGTTCTTTTTTTTAATGTTTTGGATAAAACATTAAAAAAAATGCAAAAACTGTTTGGTCTTTGAATCTTGCAGCACGTTATTGCTTCATCTCCTCGTGAACAGTGAAAATGGTCAAAATACAGCGTATACCTAAACCTACAGTGATTCCTTTGAGTGACTGACATTTGCTGGGAGTGTCCACAGCAGTATGTGGCTTTAGGTCCTCCGCTATGTACACAGATGGACTGCTATACAGTTCATCTGTATACATATGTATACATCAGTACATCTCTCCATAGTACATCTGTATATTTGCTCTCTGTATAGCAATATAAACATCTATATACTTCACTTATTTGTACATAATCTGTACATAACTATTCCCACCTTTTATACCAGCCTTTTCTGTATATAATCTGCTCTTATTGCACTTATTGCTCTTTGCACTTCTAATTAGATGCAAACTGTATTTCATTAGCCTGTATTTATACATGTGTAATGACAATAATGTGGAATCCTTGTACTTGTACCACATAGATGGTTATTTTTATGTATTTTCTTCTGATCCTTCAGAATTTGATCTATAAAAAACAAGTGTGTGATGTGTAGAAAATGCAGAGATATGTGTTGTGTATCAGCCTTATGATGTCGAGACAATGTTTTTGCCCTTATTACCCAGCCCTATGTCTGCCAGCAGTGACTCTATAAGGACAGTAAAATGTTAAAATGTCTATAAATAAAAATGTTGCCCTCTTTATCCCGATTTTTAAATAATTATTAATAATAAAAGCAATGATATCAAATATTTTACCATATTATGACATTTTAGCCTTTAGCTGCGCTGCTATGCTGTGTTTCACTTACTCCATGAATTTGGCTTTTGTTTTCATTTCTGCTTCTGTGCTGTGAGGATATAATCCTCATCCTAGTTTAACTAAGTCCAGTACCAATATTCACTCCTGAAGACTTGGCCAATGTCAATATTTGTATTGGATTACATTTCAGTGTAGTATTTGCCTCTGCTCTATCCTCTGATGCAAGAATCGCAGACGCCCGCTGTGTTCACTGCAGCGGCTGAGCTCTGTGCTCAGTTGTTTTATTCCAGGAATTTGACCACTAGTGTTGTTTAAGCTTCACTTTTTTTGTTTCACTTGGGAGTTCAACAAGTAATAAAGTAATAAAGACAAATTTATAAACACACAAGAATGGGTTGCAAATATTTGGCCCAATTACATGCTTTTTTGATGTAACTGAAGCTTGAGTGTGAAGGAAGATAATCCTGTAATTTTCCTCTTCAAATCAAAATGGAAAACTGGACGTGTTGCGCTGTGTCTGCCCAGGAAGCAGTCATGTTGAGTGTCCATAAAGCTTTACATTAAGGTTGAGTAAGCTGAAATGAAATGAGTTTGTGTGTCAGACTGTCTGCGTGTCTCCTTCAGGATGACATTTACCTGAACCACACAGAGCTTCTCATGCGGCTGTAATATTATCAGGTAACGTGATCCGTCTCTGATCATGTCCAGATAGCTTGTTAGGAGGTTGTGACTCGGACTCTGTGTAACCCTAGTCTGCTGCAGCCGAGGTGCCGGCCTCTCGCACTGCGACTTTAGAAGCTTAGAAGTTTTTACTATCCTGCTAACTTGTGTTTGGTGTTTTATTTACTCAGTGGAAAATCATTCTTTTCAGCCTGAATTTGTATGGAGGGTAATAAGGATGCCAGTTGACTGCACTCGACCAGGCTGGCGGCCAGAATCCTTGAGCTCTATCTGAATCAGCTGCAAAGCACCAGTTGGCTTACTCTACTGGGACACACATAAAAAACCGAATTGATGCATAATCAATTCTTCATGTCATAGTTTGAGGGTCGTGCAAATTTGTGGACTATCTGTGAAACAGGGAACTAGGAGGTGGTCTTCAACTGTGGGAAAACTGGGAAACTATGAGAGTAATGGACAGCATAGAGGTGGTTAGCCAGTTAGCCTTAACTTTGTAGCAATGTTGTGATACTGTATGTAATATTATATACAATGTATATTAAAAAATTAAAAAAGTTACATATAGCTCCAAACTGTAGCTGTAACTGGAAAAAGAAGATGGGGACTTTTGAAGAGGAATCATGAGAAAAATGCTGTTTCTGCTTCTTTGACCTCCTTCAATTTTGCACTTGAAGATCAGCGTACTGGTCATGACATGCTGCTTGTTACTCTGAAAATAGAAAGCGTTGTCCTCGGCTAAAGGAGGAGGTTGATGATCACAGTTACATCATTGAAACTGGATCACAAGGTTGGACAGATCATTTACCAGGTAGTTAATGATCACACAAAATGATGCTAAGAGTTCTGGGAAATGTTTTTAATTCAGTGTTTTGGATTGTTAATCCAAAATGATCTCTCTTTTCACCTTTTTATGCCTTGCAGACGGTGGCAGGTCTCTGTGGTTGGTGCTGTGGGTCTGTTGAATGATCACTATATTGATCGCCATTGAATTTGGTCCTGATCTTTAAATACACTTCACTGACACTGGTAATCCTCCAGCTTGAAATGTAGACACATACCTTTTGGGTGACAGCTTTAGAATAAATTGGCATCAAATATGTTATTGCTGTAGTGTCCAGGTCGACTGATCAATTGATTTGTAAACAAATTGTGATTGGTTCCCTAAACTTTTACAGCGCAGTGGTTCAGTGTTCAGCACCGCCGCCTCGGGCTCTCGGGTCTAACCTCCTGGTTGACTGGGTCCTCTCAGTGTGCATTTTGTACATTCTGCCTCTGTGTGCTTTAGTTTCCTCTCAAAGTTTAAAGATGTGCTTGTTATGGTTAACTGTTTAATCAAAACTGGCTGTAGGTGTGGAGAGTTGGTGGTTGCTTCTCTGTGTGCTGCTAAGCCTGTCCAGGCTGAACCTTCTCTTTACTCTGAGCTGGGATAGGCTTCAGGATAAAATGAAAACTGGCATCTTTAGAATTTGTTTCATTAAAAAACTGTATAAATGAATTGTTTTTAAGTCATTCAGCTTTTTAAGGCTAACTGGTAGCTTGCACTCTGAGCCTGTGCTGGTCCCCCTGAGACCCTGTGTCCTCCTTTGATGACGTTACATTTTGGCTTTTCTGCACCTTTATTCATTATATTGCTCAATAAAGTGGTTTATACTTTGCTAAACAATGGTAACTTTATTATTCTGCAAAATAAACCTATTTTCCCATCAGTGCTTATCCTTTATCTGGACTAATTCTGTATAACTACACGAAATTGAAAAGTATACCAAACAAACAAAGAGCTTTGGTCACAGGGGGCCATGAGAAGCACATCCTTGTTTTTTGAGTAAATATCACAACTTTTGGATGGATTAACGTGTACTTAAGTAAACTTACTTGTGATTTGTAACTCTTATGGTAGGTGGAGTAGATATGAGAAGTGGCAAAGATGCACTATTTTCATATACCGCAGACAGATTTAAGTGGTTATTTGGAAACAGATGTATTATTAAACAGGGAATTATTGTCTGGCTTCAGTATCCTAACAAACATTTTGTTAAGTAGCTAATTACACCTGCAGGATTCCTTACTCCCGTTGAAAATATAACATTTTTGCTTTGCTTTGCCTTAAGCAGGTTACTGTTGGAGTAAGTAGAGCTCGCATATAACAAACAATCACCATTTTCAGGGCACGATGCCTGTGTGCCAGTTCGTCCTGTCATGCTTTCTCTGTCATGTCATCAGCTTCATCATCTCATCAGCTTCATCACATGGCAGAATGAGTCCACGATCTTATTGTGGCCTCACAGGGACTCTCATTGGCTCGTTTTTATTCCCTCCTAAGTGCTGATTGGTTAGTCACGCCTGTCACATGAAGTTGTGGCCATCTTTAACGTGTATGTATTAACTGCTGTTGACATGTTGTTTTTACAGCACTGGCTTGCTGACACTGGTGTTTGAGCTCCCTGCTGGTTTCTGCACCCGAGGCCACATCAGGGCTTCAGAATGAGCCGGAAAATCAAATCCGAGCTTGTTTTGGAAAGACAAAACCTCGTCCAGCTGGACTTCCCAGTCCAGGTGTTACTTCAAAATAACCCTGTAATTTTTTTTAACTGGGTTAACAGCTGGATGAGAGATTTTTTTTAAGTTTACTATTATGAGGATGACTTTATTTTTATTTTAGTTTCATATATTTTTACTTGAGGCAATTAAATGATGTAACCAGACGAAACAACAACATAAATATGCTGAATCCATCATCTTTAGTCTGAACACTTTCCCCCATAAAGACGACATTTGAGGACCTCCCTGTGCAGTTAAAGGCGAGTTTAAATAACTCTCTCTGAAAACTGTGGTTTTGCGATTATTAGAATAGTTTCCGGGTTTTTGCAAGGGTACTCGTAGTTGTACAAGCAGAGATAACCCTCACTAATTTCTAATGCACACCCAGTCGGTTTGTCCTGGAAGCAGACATGAAATATGACAGAAACTGCTCAGTTCAGAAAGTGGAAACAAAGGTTACGTCTAATAGGCAGCCTATGGGAGAAGAGTTAAGGAAATCACTTGAAATTCTTGCATGAGTAAACCTACATTAGCTTAAAATGCTTTGTCTTGAGCATAATGATCTGCTTTATTGCTGCTAAGTTGTGTTCTTTTGTGGTGTGTTTTGGATGCTGTTTCTGGAACAGAGCAAAGCAAAGCAACTCCTTTCCATGTTGCAATGTTTTTATTGTATTTAAATTAATGCCAGAAATGAGGAGTGCACAGGGTGGTAGTAGTAGGAGTGTTATTTTTTTTTTCTTTAACCTCATGCTAAGAATGAGGTTAGCCCATAAACTTCTACCATATGTTTTCTCCTTTGTGCGGGCAGGTTTATAGCCTCTTAAATGAAAATTATAACAACAGTGAATCTACTGTAAGTTGCACAAAGCTTAACTTAGCTGATTACATGCCTACGCTGAGAAAAATATAAAGGCAGTGTTGTGTGAGCAGTAAGGGTGTCACAGTTTTACCAAACCAGAGTTTATGCAGTCACTGTAAAAAAACAACAGCAATAACGCCCTCTGTCATTTCTGAGGTTTTACATATCAGGATGAACATCCATTCTTGCTTAAGCTTCCACTTACGTAATTTGGGGCCGTGGGGAGGCTGGAGCTTTTCCCAGTTGCCATAGGGCGAAAGGTGGGCTACATCCAGGACACGTCACCAATCTGTCGCAGGGCTAAACAGAGAGACAGACCGCCAACCAATTTAAAATTCACCAATTAACCTAACCCCACTAACTGCATGTCTTTAGAATGTAGGAGGAAGCTGGAGTACCTGGAGAGAACACAGACACAGGGAGAACATCCACATAGAATTACCTAATACTTATCAAGTCAGAAAATTAATTACAAAAACCTCAGATGAACTAAAATATGTAAAATATTACACATCATGTTTTATTTTATTAAAACTAAACCTATAATAAAGAAGCAGAGTTTAATAGCTAAGTGCAGCCCATGATTCAGGAGCCTGGAGAGCTGGTTTTTGCAGCAATAACATGAAGAAATAGTTTATTGGCCTTTCATATTGTTGTGGAGGAATTTTGGCTCGCTATTCTTTATATTGCCTTAGTTCATTCAGGTTTTCGGGTATTTGTTTGCGCACAGCCAATCAGGTTGAGGTCTGGACTTTGACTGGGCCATTGCAACAGCCTGATTCTGTTCTTTTTCAGCCATTCTGTTGGAGATGTGCAGCTGGGCTTGGGATCATTGTCCTGCATGACCCAGTTTGGGGACAGATTTTATCTGTCAGACAGATACTCTCACATTTGACTGTAGAAGACTTTGATATACAGACGAATTCACGGTCAGCTCAGTGGCTGAAAAGTGCCCAGGTTCTGTGACTCCAAATCATCACCCCTTTATCCCCATGCTGAGCTTGTATGAGGCGCTTGTGCTGATATGCCATGTTTGCTTTTTGATAAATGTGATGCTGTGTGTTATCGCCAAACATTTCCATTTCCACTGGTCTTGTCTGTCCAAAGGATGTTGTTTCAGAAATTTTTCTGGTTTTTTCAGATGAAACTGTGCTGAACAGAGAGTTTCTCCTGGTAACCCTTTCAAACAAGCCATACCTGTAGAGTCTTTCTCTACTTTTACTTTCATGAACTTTAACAGTTAACATGCTAATTGAGGCCTGTAGATTCTGAGAAGTAGCCCTCGGCGGGATTTTTTGGGAATGTCCCCTCCTGGTCAATTTGGCGGCTGTCTTGAATGTTTTCCACTTGTGCATAAAGTTTTTTGTTGCAGAATCATGAACTTCAAATTGTTTGCAAACAGCCTTACATGTCTTAGGTGTTGTGTGGCTGACAAAGGTAGGACCCAAACGCAGGACTCAGAACACAGACAATAAACTAATAGGTGTTTTTTTTTATTAAACTAAAGTACAAAATAACAACACCAGGAAACTAAAACCTTTGCCACAACAAGGAAAACATACTAAGGCTACGTTCACATTGCAGGTCTTAATGCTCAATTCCGATTTTTTGATCAAATCCGATTTTTTTTGTCTGCTTGTTCACACTACAAATAAAATGCGACAGCAAACGCGCTCTAGTGTGAACGCTCAAAGCGGCCCGCATGCGCAAAAGAAGACGTCACACACAACGCACTCCTGTTTATACCCAAAGCAAACAGTATTGTTTGACTGATGGCCCTTGATATAAAGACTTCGGACTTCACGTTTCCCAGTTTTTGCTTTAAGTTATTTTGTTATTTACATAATAATGTAAATAACCTAATAATTATCCTTATTGCTGTTTTAGAGGAGCGGTGCTTCAAAGGATAGTTGCAGATTTCTGTCAGAATCTGCAGATTATACAGAACAAATAAAATGTTCACGTTTCTCCAACGTTGTCTTCCCAACAGTTTCACTGACATCTACACGGGATGGCCAGGAAGCGTTCGCGATGTCTTCTCGGGCGCTGATAATTGGCGTCTGTCTTGTGTCAGTGACGTAAAAGACGGATTTAATGCGACATGACCATTCAAACAGCAGTCGCTTTCTAAAACATCAGCTATGTATCGGATTCAGTACCACATATGAAAGTGACCCAGATCGGATTTGAAAATATCGGATTTGCGCCGTTCACACTGTCAGACCATGATCGGATATGGGTCGCATAGGGTCAAACAAATCGGATTTGATGCGCTTTCGCCTGCAGTGTGAACGTAGCCTTAGAGGGAAAACAAAACAACAAACAGAGAGAAATGCAGACAATATATACACAAGGAGGATAACGAGGGAAGAGGCCACAGGTGGGAACACAGCTTACACTAATCTGACTGACGGGAATACACATGAAACAGAAGACTATCAAAATAAAACAAGAAGTACAAACACTGACACCGAGACTAAGGTGCATGGGCCTGACACAGGGACCGGAGAGAAACACACACGAAGACAAGACAGACTGAGGAGGCAAAGGAACGAAACATAGAGCCTAATTTTGAGAGTGAGAGGGACCAGATGATTTTTAACATATAACTTAAAGAGGATGTGCTTATTATTATCGTAATTAATATTATTCTTTCTGTCTTCCATTAAACTTCAGTTTAATTGTTTGTTTCCGCTCGTCCGCTTATCACCTGAATTATTATGATAGCTTTCACCAAACCAGTATATTTTAAATACAGTATGTCAGGAATTCCCAAACTTGAGAATGCCGTGGTTCACTTTGGAATCTTCTGCTCACCCAAACCTTTAATTACATCTGTAATTAACACACGAGATTCCTGAAATTCCACAAGCGCGATTTCTGATAACCACTGCTCCATTTCTCTACCACTAACGACCCACTAACTCGCCGCCAACAATCAAGACAAAGAAAATGCTTTTGAGCAATAAATTGACCCAATAAAAGAAGAATAAAACAAAATTTAATATCACATGGATTTTTTCAACATTTTGGATAAAAAATCATTTTCATGGTAATTTAAATAACCTCACGTGACCTCTCCAACCACCCACAGGTCTGCTGCCCAAACTTCTGTTTGTTGCTCATGTTAACAACCTGAAAAAGGAGGCATGCAGATGAGTTTCCATGATAGAAAACAGTTCTGCTGAATACACTATATAAGCTAACAAACTTAGAGAACTGATCACTCAGAGTCCTAGGCTAGCAATGACACCCAGTTTGTGGTTAGGCTGCTAGCCATGGTGCTTTGTCAGCCTCAACACTAGTTATTGTATAACCAAGTCCCAAAAACAGTCTTTGAATGTTGCTTTGCCACTTTGTCTTGTGACTTATTAATATAAAACCAGTCGGCTCTGATTCCCAGGTCATCCAGCAAAATTACTCGCCAGCAGTGGAATAAATGAGCAGTGGAAAAAACCCCAGACAAATTAAGCCTTCATTATAAAATTATTTTGTCCATACACATAAATGCATAGCTTGTTTCTTAAGCCCAAAACAATTCAGGTGTCTTTGCTAAGTCCTGCTTTCTTCTGTAAAGATAACCTCACATGTTGCGTTTATGATTTTCTTTTCATATGCTCTAATGTAGAGGAAAAGGTTGAGACATCCTTAAGACTTTTGGGCCAACGAACCAAAAGAACAACATCTGTCCCATTTTCCTTCAGCAAAAGCTGCTGGAGTTGCAGATTAAAATCATAGATTATAAAAAGCAAACTCCCAAACAGAGGCTTTGTCCATTGGAAGTAATGCTGACTGAAACTTTGCATCGAGTTACACGACTAGAGGAACAGGCTAGACAGGAACTATATGAAGTAACTGAGCAAACAGCTGGCCCACCTGGAATTTAGCTGTTGTTTCCTTACAGCTTCATCAGTGTGATGATCAAGTGATACTTTTTAAAGTAAAACAAAAAGTCTGATTCTGGAGAAGTGCCTTGCCATTTTTTGAGGGGGTGGGGGTGTTATTTTCTATATTCTGTCTATTTAAACTGTGGCTGCTTTGTAGAAAATCTTCGGCAATCAAACCTTTTGACAATTAAATTGTGACTTTTGCTTTTCTGCTGAAAAACTGAGCATTTTAACATGGGAGTCTACAGGGATTTACTTGCTTTTGGAAACAACCTTCAGTGGCCAGTAGAGGAACTGCAGCTTTTTTGCACTTGTGGATTTGTTCAATCTTTCAGTCCCAGAAGCTGATACTTAGGATTTTCATGCAAAATTTCTGCAACCGTTGCAGCAGAAAGAAACGCAAATGTTTGAATACAAATAGCAGAGTTGGAAGAAAGACACGGAGACATAGAGAGAGAAAGAAGGGAGAACTAAAGGACAGAACAGGGAGCGTCCTGGTCTTAAATGTCAGTGGTGCTGTCGCGTTGATGTTAATTGGTAAAGAATCTGGTGTTTCTTGTTGGCTCTGCTCCACGCGCACACACACAGTTGTATTTACCCTCTGTGACAGCAGGGCCTGGGGGGTTAGGTCTGGCCTCTAGCTGGTGACACTAATCTAAACAGGCTAAGTCAAATGAGGAGGAACGGTAACCCCCTCCCACCACCACCTCTGCGTGTGTGTCTGTGTGTGTCTCTTTTGTCTAAGTGTTAATGTTTAACTGTGCAGGTTCACAGACATTCTGGCTTTTCCTGTTTGCACAAGCCCATCGCAGTAATTGTGTCTTGTGAAGGTTTTGGTGACGCTGGAATTTCTGACTTAGTCGTTCCCATTTTGCAGCAGCTTTGATGGGTTTCTAAAAAATGTTTGACAGGAAGCTGAGATTGGGACCTCTGCTGTCTTCTTGTTTGGAGAAGAAGTGCATTTCTCCAATGTTTTTAATCTCTGAGTAGAAGGCTAGCGTTAGGTCAGTGAAGGTAGAATAACCTGACGCACTTATGTAACTGTAAACATGTTTTTAAGGAAATTTCATCATTTGCATTTGTGATGTATGCACATCCAAATGTCTCGCCCAGAGGCTGTGCATATGTGAACATGCTGGAATAATGTTCCCGACCTTCTGTTCTTGTAAGGCAAATTAGAAAGCAAACTATCCAAGCAGCGTTTTTCTCAGCTCTTCACGCTCCTCTGTAAAATATCCCTTTGTATTAGAATCAAAAGTGTAGTGATGGGTGAACCCAGCTTTGTACTGATATGAAAACAAATACTGAGATGGTTTGGACATGTGCAGAGGAGGGATAGTGGATATATTGGATGAAAGATGTTGAAGATGGAGGTGCCAGGCTGGAGGAAAAGGGGAAAACCCCAGAGAAGATTCTTGGATGCTGTGAAGGAGGTCTTTCAGAGGGCTGGTGTTGGTGTAGAGGATGCTAGGCTGTGGCAACCCCCAAAGGGACAAGGGACCACAAATGTAAAAATATGGTGCTAAATGAGTTTCTCATTTATCTAAATGAGTTTCTCATTTATCGTCAATGTCAGTAAATGAAGCAGTAACCCAGTGATGGATGAAACTGTTGGAAAACGACCACTGGAGTAAAGGGTTAACGGGAGCGCTGTCCAGCGAGGGTTAAGCTTCCTCCCACATCCCTTCCGACCTCCTGTTTCCCACCAGGAGGTCGGAAGGGATGTGGGCCCCAAAGCAGGCAGAGGTTTTGTAGTTTCTCCAGCAGAGTTCACGCAGGCCGTGTGTGAAAGACTTTGATGGTGAAGCAGTGTCTGGCTATGGTGATGTGAATGCCGGTCACTACAATATCCATGTGCCCTACAAATTAAGAAAGCTTACTATCCAGAGTGATCGCATGCCACTGTGACACCACATAGTCCACTGTAGTGTTCTGCATATTACACCTTTGAGACCTTTGGTGCAATATTCAAAAACACAAATTCTTTGTGTCACGTTCCGCACAGGAACATCATATTTCCACTGTTAAATTCTTAATTGTTGTAGTGGAATATTAGATTCTTGTCACTGTGGCAGTTTTCCAGAGCAGTAAAACATATCTTGGGCGAACAGCAGGCATGTCAAAGGGCCTGGCTGCTAAAACTTTTGCTTAATAAGCTTAGATTACTCCTCTTTATTTTACTGATTTTATGAAAACGACATAACAGGCTAAGATCCTGTAAGAAAAGAAAACACTCTAGTTTTAGTTACATTTTTTCACATTTGAATTTGAAAATGAAATGGAGTGCCCACTTCGAGTCAGGGCCGAGTTCCTGCCCCAAGTGGAGGAGTTTAAATATTTCGGGGTCTTGTTCTGCAGTTCTGCTGCAGTGATGCGGACGCTGTACCGGTCCGTCGTAGTGAAGAGAGAGCTGGGTATAAAAGTGAAGCTCTCAATTTACCGGTCGATCTACGTCCCTTACACTCACCTATGGTCACGAGCTGTGGGTAGTGACTGAAGGAACGAGATCACGGATACAAGCGGCAGAAATGAGCTTCCTCCGAAGGGTGGCTGGCCTCTCCTTTAGAGATACGGTGAGAAGTTCAGCCATCTGTTCAGCTGCTGCTCCTCCACATCGAAAGGAGCCAGTTGAGGTGGTTCAGGCATCTGACAAGGATGCCTCCTGGGCACCTCCTGGGTGGGGTGTTCTGGGCATGTCCCACTGGGAGGAGGCCCTGGGACAGACCAAGGACACGTTGGAGAGATTATATTTTTCGGTTGGCCTGGGTGCGCCTTGGTGTTCCCCCGGACAAGCTGGAGGAGGTGGCTGGGGAGAGAGAGGTCTGGGCTTCTCTGCTTAGGCTGCTGCCCCCGCGACCCGGCCCTCGGATAAGCGGAAGAAGATGGATGGAATTTAAATGTATTTATTTAAAACAGATAGTGCCTAATAATGACCATATTGTTTGTAGTCCCAGATATAAAAACAATAAATAAGAAAATTAACAAACTGTCAGACAATGAATAACAATCCAGACAAGAAAGACATAAAATTATAACATCAAAGTCCGCAGTACAATAAGAAAATACACTGTATTTCATTGCGATACTTTTTCAGTCTATGTTTTCAGACCGTTGAATTCTCTGGACGTGTAAAAAGAAGTTAGTCTTCCTCTAAGGTAATGCCCTCCTGACTGTATTTATCATCTGCTGCTGCTACTTACAGTATGTAGCATTTGAAGTGCAGTAAAGCCAGTAAGTATAAATCCTCCCATATTGTTTTCGTTAATATGCTGTTTTGCTTCTGCCTTCAGTGCCGCTCTGTCTCTGAGAATCATTTGTAAAGCAAAGGCTGCAATCTGCACTGAATTACATGTCAAAACAATTTCTTTAGCAGAGACTCTCCGGAGCTCCTCTGGAGATGATTGAATGACTAGCGGGCTGAGAAATTACTGTGACAATGAATGTGTTTCACTTATATGTAACCCATTTGTGTGTGTGTGTCTGTACTTCTATCATCCTCTTCTGATGATTAGTAATAAGCTGTGCTTATGATGACAGTCCAGAGGCTAAGTGCCGCTCATTGTCAGCTCCTATCAGCTCTGCTGTTTGCATTTGTTGAGGAAGCTCTGCCTTGTGGGTAAAATCTCTCTTCTACTGTCTCTTTGTACTTTGTCTTGTCTTCATGTGCATTTGGTTAAATTATAGTACGAGTGATAATCTGGCCTCGTTACTTCATGGTGTGTTGATTGTTATGATCCGAGTTGCATGTTATCAAAGCTAGCCGAAAGTTTGTGCGCTAAATGGCAGTTGGTGGAGTTGAGGGTTTGCTAAGTGAGAAGATTATTTTATGTTTTTTTTAATTGTATACTTCATGTAATTATGACAGAAATGCATAAGTTTCAGGTAAAAGAGTCCAGATCCATTAGCTATGAGCCAGTCAGAGGCATGAACTTCAACATTTGGGCTTTTTAGATGCTTCTTCTGATTGTTTTCAGTTCGTGAAGTCATAGTTCCTGAATTCTGTCAAAACGGAGAATTATTTGTTTTCTCAGCTGCAGCATTTTTGGAGCTTGTCTTTGTTAGTGGCTCAGATGACAGAATCTTATCTTGTTTTGGATGTTTCTTGGGAGTCATATTTTTTACTTTATCTAACTCATAGTTCAAAAATAGCCTTTCTTTATCTTAGTTTAGCTCTCAGTTTATCCCCTGAAACAACAAAGCATTTTAACTCGTCTCCATTTCAGCCAACTTTGTTCTGCCCCAAAAGCTTGATTCTGCTCATCTGGATCTTTCAGTGGGAGAAACATTTTGTCACTCATCCAAATGACTATTTCAGTCTCAGCTGAAGAAGGGACATTTGCACAATGACTGACACTAGCATGCATCAAGCATGCATCAAGACAACTTTGTTCTGATTGTCTGCCCCTCATCAAGAAAACCCTTCAACAGGTGGATGAAGCTTTTGTGGTCAAAGCTGGAGCTGAATGCCCAGGATGACAAAATCGGTGATGTCACCTCTATATAGGTTGACATCATACAAAGGGAAGAGAAGACAAAGTTTCAAACTGTGCATTTAGGATAGACTGAAGTCTGAGCCTTTGGCTTGCTCAGTACAAGAAAAGCCATGATAGGCTCTTTAGCTTTAAACACTGCTGCAGAAGTGCTTCAAATATGTATTAAACAACGACCAATAGAGAAAAATAAATGACTAGATTTTTAGCCAGGAATGCCTTAGATGCCGCATCTCGTCCTAATTTCCACCTGTGCACTGATGGTTAAATCGAAGATCATTCTTTGCACTGTGCTTCTAAACTGTCAGCACAAAAAAGGCACACAGTTCTTTCACAGCTTTAATCTTTTGATCTTAGCCGTTGGTCCCCTCGGGCAAGTTGTTACACTGACAATTACTACAGTCAGGCAGCTCTGCAGCTGACATTACAAGAATGTGGAAGTACTCGACACCTTCCTGGTATGTGTATACTGACACAAGAGGGGCCTGTAACCTCTCCTTGAGGCTGCTGCTACAAGTTTAACTATGTACAGTCAAAGTCGATAGGCTTATTCATCTTGGAAGAAATTATTTTTTTATGGTATTCCAAGAATGTCAAATGACTGATCAGGCTTTTTGAAATTAGTAATCTAAATAAACGATTTTATTGTAAAGGTTTACTGTTATCTATCAGCATTAACATTATATTACTGCATTATATACTCTGACCGTTTTATTATAACACAGTTGTCAGAACTTGGAGTCAACATGCACTCATCATAGGCATGAATGTCATGGTAGTTTTGGTCTTGAAATTATTTCTTTGAACTGAATACATCTTTAATGACTTTAAAAAACTAGAGTTGGGTGAACAAGTTTGAATTTATTTTAGATTTTCTCTAAGGCTCAAAAGTATAATATATATATTATATATACTTAATTGTGCTAACTGTTCTACAGTGTCTTTGAACTTGACAAGATGAACGCCTATAAGCTCCTCTTTAAGAATGATGGTTGACAACAGCTGGTAATTTCTCTTTGCTGACATAAAAAGCCACCAAAGTGAGTGTTGTCAAAAAGCACTCATTGCATTGACCAATACTCAGAAAATGGGGAAAGTCCAAGGAACTCAGTGAAGATAGGTAGGAGAGTTGTAGATTTACAAAAGTTAGGAAGGTCTCAACTGAGATTTCCAGGAATTTCTATTCATCTGCTATTCATCTTACTTTTCCGAAGTCTCAAAGAAGACTCAAACTGCCCCCCAACATGAGAGAAAATTGGTTAGGATGTCGAGGAACAACCCAGGAACCAACAAGAATCAAGCCTGCCATGACCTGGAAACTGCTGGCACACCAGTGTCACTGTCGACAGAGAAGCAAGTTTTATATCGCCATGGCTGAACGACAGTACGTGTCTGAGGAGAGGGACTGGGCAAAGACTGGGCAGTTTGGCCATAATGACAACAGGTGTGTTTGGTGGAGTGAAGGTGAGGCTTTCAAACCAAAGAACATTGTACCGGCTCTCAGTCCTATTGACAATTTGTGGACTATTATTAAAAGCTGGGTTGGTGCCAGGAAACCAACCCATTTAAATGAACTCTACTAATTCTGCCAAGACGAGTGATCAAATCCAGCCAGCCAGAATTATGCCAGAAGCTTGTTGATGGACAACGAAAGCTCTTGGTTCTCAGTGAGTTTCTCATTTTCACTCTGCCATGTTGAACTGCAGCTGCAATGGTAGTTCATCCTCTGCTCGGAAGATCCGCTTGGACCTGGGCCGCTCTAACCAGACCCAGCAGCATTTTGAAAGCTGGATTGTTTGCACTATACACAGACTACATATTGAAACAAGGACAGTTGGTGCTAACTGCTCTCTAATACTACTTAGCAAATTTAATGTTTGCAGCAGAGAAACATAACAATTAATTTAGGAAAGCCTGTGTGCAATACAAGGAGAAGCACTCAAGTAGTGTCAAAAACAGTGCCACGGATAGAATTCATATCTCTGGAAAACATTTGATATGATATGACTCCTCTGACTCATTTACTCTTCCTGTGACTCTTGTCAGTGGCAGCTCAGGCATGGAGTTATTATTCACGCACCGGATTGGGAAAGATTTGGACCAGTTTAAAAAAGAAATGTAGGAAAATCCATGTTGTTGATGTGTTTTTTCTAAATGGAAAATACACATGTATATCCTACTGTGAGTAGTAGTGCCTAGTTAAAGGGAAAAATCAGCTCTGCAGTTATAAAACAGCCTCTAATGGATCTAGGCGATGTCCTCTAAAGAGAAAAAGGACACATTTCATTAGAGGACACCAGGTCGGTCTGCCTGTACACAGTAATAACAGCATGATGGTCACAATGAATGCGTTGTGACAGTGTAAAAAAAGCCTAGTTAACAAATAAGTACTAATTTGTTACAGCTCCAGTTTACCTGCCCTTTTATTTACCTTTTATGACTTGCATAGATTGTCCTCACTTCATGTAAATAACATGAAGCTTATGAAAAACAGACTGGAAATAGATTTGAAGTGATGTTTGGATATTCCCATTGCTGTTTGCTGCCCTCATGATTATCATTGACTGGAAGTCATGTGTTGTTTTGTGTTATGGTTCATTACCCTCACTCTGAGGACAAATAGATTACAGTAGAAATGAGAGCAGAAGTCAACTGGACTGATGGAGTATAACACAGTTGCAGGAAAAAAGAATCAGATGATCCGCAGAGAGCTGAAAACAGAGCCACGTTTCACTGAGAGACCTGAGCGAAGCAGAACCAACTTGAATCAAAAGCACTTCAGCAGAACTAAATAGGACAAAAAAGAGCTGAGCAGTTCAACACGGAGCAGTGCGGCGCTGCAAGTCACATTAAACTATATATTCTTGGCCACCCAGCAGCAACGCATCAGCCACGGTTCACGGATCACACCCACAGTCACACACTAGAAAAGATAATCTAACCCGTGTTCAAGCCCACAGACTTAGCTTTGAGAAGATGCTTTTTATAGCTTTTCTCTCTGTATGTGTCTGTGTGTGACGCTGGTGGTGAGCCTGAGGAGACAATAGCCCACTTACAGAGACATAATCTTCCTTAAAAAAAGAAAGAAAGTTAGACTTCTTGCTGTTTTGACAAAGCAGAAACTCAACCATAGGGCCACGGAGGCTGAGGTGTTGGAGAGCAAAGCTATCTCAGAAGGCACAGTGTCACTGTAGGAGTTCAGTTTTGTCCAAGAGCACTTTCCTCTACATCAAGTATATGTGAATCTTGACTACGATGCAAATCAGTACAGTTAGTGGAAGTGTTCATGTCTTGCTCCAAAGCTAGCGCTTTACCCCATGTCCCGCCAGGACCTGAATGTGTCAGATATTTGCATTTGTAATTTTACCAGTAAATTTCCACAAACGTATGTGTGTCTGTGTCTTAGTAGATATTATCAGTGGACTTTAAACTTATGTTAATTTGTCTTTTTTGTGCTTACAATGGATCAAATGAGTAAGTAAGGTAAATATAAAGCGAGAATGGTCACTTATATTCACTCTAAATCAAAGAATGTTTGTAAAATTTGCTTACGAATAGAAAAAAAAGCACTTGAATGAATGTGTGTGATTAATTGAATGAGGCTGGTAGTAAAAGGTAGTCACTTTGAGTTTTCAATTGGATTGAGAAAGTATCAATCATTTGTGTAAGTTGGAAATGAAGGTTTTTAATTCACGCTGCGGATGGGTCGATCGATGATGGTCAGAGTGAGTCGCGCTAGCTTATAAACAAAACCATTTTTTTAAAGTTTGTTATCTAATGAATGCATTAAGTCTGCCCTGACTGTGTCCTCCCCACACAGAGACATATTTTAGAGATGTAAAAATTTAATGAGTAAGCAGCACTAGAGCCCTAAAGTAGAATGAAAGAAGAAGCAAGCAGATGTTAAGAATTCCTACTGTGAGCTAATACCCATTGCATTGCTGTTTGCTAACTACAGTAGGCTGTATGTGAAGTAGGCTCTGCACTTTCTTTCTCATCATGCTGGAAGTGGAAAATAAACTTCCTCCTGTTGTGTTTTTGTGTTTGAATCATACAGTCTACATTATTAACACTGTGTCCCCTCTTTCCCAGCAGCGGTGGTATTGGCCTTTGACAGTTGGCAGAGTGATGGGGGATGACAGGAGCCCAGGGTTGGATCATGTAGTCTAGCATGTAATGACTATATAGGGAACTACTGAGTCAGATGCTGAGACCAAAAAAATGCTGCAAACACTTATTATCATATTAGGTAACTGTTGGTTACAGCTGGTTCTGCTGCCCCCTTGTGGCAGAAAATCAAGTACTGCAGCTTTAAGTGTCAGAAACTGCAGTTCCTCTAACGGCCACTTGAGTCTGGCTCCAAAAGGGAGTCATTCCCCATAGATTTTGTTTCGATGCCTGACTTTATATATGGAATTAACACGTCTGCAGCCTAAAAAACTGTGATTTCCATATATTTCATTTCCTCAGGCGAGTCAGAGACTGTGGTGGGACACGCATGTTGGGAACAAACCTGCATGATCTAAATTTTGCTTGTGCATTTTTTCTGTGCTCAAACATTTCAGCACACACATAGTTACTGAGGCCTTTTGAGATTTGCTGTAGTGGGGAAAAAGAAAGGTTGTGCCATTTAAATGGCCGCTTCCATTGTCAGGTAAAGTTTTTAGTGCCAGTTTAGAGGCACTAAAAACTAAAATACTCCCATGACAGTTTGGACCAGGTCTGATAAGATTTCATTTTCTGTTAACCTCATGTTTGAGTAACGGCTAGTCTGAGTTTTCTCTGCTGACTTTGCTTTTTTTGATTTCTCGCCAAAGACTGAAACATTCGGCCAACCAACACAGAGTTACACCATTAGATGTTTTTATTCTTTTGCTTCTTTGTTTGATGCTGGACTTCATCCTATTTTCCTCATAATTACTTTGTTTCGACATTTTCCTCTGTGCGCTTTCTCTGTTTGCTTTTACTTTATTCTTGTAAGCAACACTTGATTTATTTGCTTGCTGTACTCTGGATATGTGGTTGAACACATGAACACACATAGACGTACTAATCTAGCTACCCTTTCTGTTTATCTTCACAGTCTTTACCTCCTGACTTTCATATGCAGTGTCTCTTTCATACAAGCTTTGGCAGTGTTGTTCAGTTGCACAGAGCATGGAGGTGACGAGGGGGCAGCGGGTGCGATGGCATATAGCAGTAGACAAACTCCCTTGTTTTCAATAAAGTGAACGGAACAGATCTCTTGATATGAGTTCACACAGGCAGATGTTTGATCACATGACACACTCGTGGATCAAATGCATGCTTTGTTTTGAAGCCCTCGTTGGCCGAGTCAACAATTTCAACACCTGAATCTCGTCCGGCGCCAGAAGATTCTGTTTTATTTCTTTGAAGGGTTTTTAAATCAAAGCACTTTGGATTTTTTTTTCAGTCTGAAATGGGAAGTGTTTGGTTCTCAAACCTGCAGCAAGCATATAGAGTCGCTTTGTGAGACAAATGTGCTTGGATTGCAGCGTGCTGGATTTGAGGATATTTAGATAGCAGTTTATCCCCACTCGCAGCAGGCTGCAGGGCAGTAGGTATTTCTAAATGGTGTGAATGCAAGAGGTGGCTATGCAGAGAGGTGCTGACCAGTCGTGCATTGTTGTTCGGTAGCTGTTCTGTCAACATGGAAACCTGGTGAAACTGGAGCAGTGCCTACAAAGCAAGTTTACCCACTTTTCCTTATCTTTCCCTGACATCAGAAATCAGGCTAGGCGGTCACAAGAAGGTGGTTATCAACTCTTCAGTATAACCCAGGATTTCCAAATCTAACTGTGAGCACATTCACAAAAGAGGCAGTATTGGCATCACATGACCAGCTGAGAGCACGGACAGGTCTACTTACAGCAGTATAGACTATAAAATTCAAAAAATACAAAGGAGTTAAGTATGTAAGAACATACTAAAAGCGACACAGCGTTCATCTTTCCATAAAGTTTTGTAAACTGAATAAAAGTGACATGCTTTCTTATGCCAAAAGAAAATGACCACTGACCGGATGTGTAAGAACCATAAACCTTCTCTCTGTCTGCACACAAAGGTCCAAAGCAGCTTCCAGGAATGTCAGCTCTGCTTTCTGTTTAGGCTTTGATTTTGTACATGTTCATCTCTTATCTTGAGCATAACTTAAGTGGAGCCTGTTAGTGCTGCACTATAAGTTAACATAACGAGATATCTCAGTAGGATGTGAGTCGCTGAAAACCCAGCGTTAACCCTCACTAAGTCCCAAATCCTGCATCATAGCACAGGCCCCTACTTGCTTAGAGGACAGGTTGTAATGGTCTGAGTAATGAGATGTGTTGGGCTCATCTTACTCATGAAACTGGTACTTGAATTAAGCTGTAAAAGTAGTTTTAAAAAAAAAAGTGTATTTTTAGCTGTAGACATGAAGTTTCGGATATGTCCTGTCAGCACATGAGGTTAGAGACCGGATTAGATTTGGCCGAGTATCCGCTTTCCTTTTGACTCAGGTGAGAGAGCTGTCAACACTGAGGAGGGTGTAGCTGTAAGAAACAGGTCACATTTATCTCCACGTTTGACAAACATGTTTTTCTGGAGTGCATCTGCGATCGTGGGAAAAGGCGTGTCTGTTTTCTCACATCCATGAATGAGCAAGCCTGTCATGTTCACACACACTACCTAATTGCTCTTTGATTGTTTGACTGTAACAGGCGACTGATGGGATATCAAGCACCTTAAATAAGCTCTCCAGTATGTACTTTCTCTTTTTTAATAGCTTCTTTCTGCAAAGTATGTTTGAAAATTGTCATCTTAGTTAAGGTGCTTTAAGAAAGCAGTGAAAAGATGATGAAAGTGAAAATATATTAATGAGCTTTTCAGTTAGTGTGAAGCAGTTTCAGTGTGACACATCTCTTTAGCAAGAGCAATCTATCCACTCACACGCAAACTCAGAGGCTCTCACATGCACACACACACACACACACACACACACAGACACACCCTGACCACTCAACCCTCTCACACAGAAACTTCTCTCCACAGTGGATCTTGTTCTTTACACTTTGTATAGTCAGCTCTGTGGAGATCAGTAATCTCTGTGTATCAGCACCTTTATATGCAGTCTCACTGTAAAACTGTGATTACCTTAGTTTCACACACTGTGGCCCTTTCAAGCTCACTCACTCACACACACACACACACACACACACACACACACATACAGTGGACACAAAGGCGATGTTGTTCTGTCGAGGTCAACAATGCAGCTGGACAGAGACAGTGTGTCACAGTATCTGAATGGTGCTGTCACCCTCGGCCTGCACATGCTAATATGGAGTCATTTATAATGAACATGACACTGGGCATTATTTAAACACACGCTTCTTCATCTGTGCACACAAATGCACACTGTAGCTCTGTCCAGTTACCAAAAAGTAATGTTGGGGTAGTCATTTGTAAAAAATCACGCAGGTTTAAACCATTTAAAAATCAGTTTGTTCCCACAGAATGGCAAAATTATGGAAGCCCTTTTCTGCCGCTAAAAAAAAGTATCCATAACTTGAAATTTTGAGTTATTTTCTCAAATTTTGACTTATTATCTCAAAATTTTGAGAAAAGTAACTCGAAATTTCAAGTTAGCATTGCCAGTCAGTATCAATCTGCGGGAATTACGTCATTTCCGTGTTACCCGGAAGCCCTCAGCTACAAATGCTACAGCTAAGCTACCAGTATTACAGCCAGTCATGAATGCACAAATTGCTGACTATTTTCAGCGTGGCTTCACAAATTATGAAATCCTTGTGTTATTAGCTGAATCGCAAGGCGTTATTATCAGCAAACGTACTCTCGATTTTTGAATGCGCATTCCTCTGCGCCGTATCCTTCTGGATAACAAGAAAATGACGTCATTCATGTAGATTACCGATTGGCAGAGCTAACCTGAAATTTCGAGTTACTTTTCTCAAAATTTTGAGTAAATAAGTCAAAATTTCAAGGACGATAACTTGAAATTTCAAGTTATGGATACTTTTTTTTGGTGACAGAAACGGGCTTTCATACAAAATACTACAAGCACAGTTATATTTACTAATATGACTGTAATAAGTAATAAACAAAAGGACCTTTGGATGTTCAGTCATCCTATTATGTTCTCTTAATTACAGTAGGTACATTAGTCTTTGTCTCTGCACCTACTCTACCCTGCTGTGTTATTATTATTATTATTGTTATATTTTAAATGCTTTCAAAGGCTCCATTAACCCCCGGAGTAGTAGCCGCCTGCAGCGTACTGCAAAGCTCCAGAGACAGACAGTGGCCAGCTTTGCTGTTTCTTTCTTTCTTTCTTTTTTAACAATCGAAGACTCATTTTGTTCGTGTATTTCATATTTTATTTGACAGTCCTGACAGACAAACTCACACACACAGACACACACACACCCATCACATTACATCATGGGGAATCTTTGGGGAATTCTGATGCTGTCTTACAGAGTAATGACAGCATGTTACTGTAATTCCATTTAGTGTGTTTCATGCTGATTTTCATTGTCACTTGTCATGATGATGTGCCAGTTGGTGCTAATGCAGATGAGCATTAGTGTGCTGTGCATCGGGGTTTATTCTCCCACGCGTCAGTAGATTACATCACCGTCCTTCCTCTTCGATTTGAACATGATGATGTCTGTTTGTTTGTAAGCTGGCATGACAGCGTGACAGCAGGGTGAGAGCCTTGAAGGAGAGATGACAGAAAAAGGATGAGTGCCAGGCAAAGAAGGGAGGACTGGGAGGGCTGAAAAGCAGGAAACAAGGATGTCAGGAGTCGGAGGGCAGCCGGAGGCGGTGATGATGGATGGAAAGCCATGGCTGTTCTTGTACGGTTGTTCCTAGTTACATGTATGCTGCCTCTGTGCACGTAGTGAGGATTTTTTAAAGAGAGTTTGTGGGTTATATCTGTGTCTGTAAAATAAAACAAAACACAAAACAATGACGTACGCTGTGTCAATGCAAAGACCTCAAAACTCAGCAAAAAGCCTGAGAGAGATTTTTAATCAAATTAAAAGAACATTTAAACATTTATCGGCATTTTTTTGGACCCTGGTGGTGACTGATGGTTAATGCAGCTTATTATTTTTATTAGTGCTTTATTTATCCAGGTAAAAAAATCTCATTGAGATTAAAAATCTTATTTCCAAGAGAGACCTGGCATCATGGCAACAAAAGTCACATACCACATAGGTATATAACTTTAGTCCAACGTAACTCTTTGTTGTCCTGTGAGTCACTGTTAGGGACAAAAATTGTTAACCCCAAAAAACCCATTGATGCAATTAAGCTTTTACTAGCGGTGCACCAATATATCGGCCTATTGTTGTTGTTGTTATTGGCCCTGTTGACCGATACTGGCAGAATTTATGGTTATTATTAGTAATATTAGAATCAGAATCCACCATCCATCCATCTTCTTCTGCTTATCCGGGGCGGGGTTGTGGGGGCAGCAGCCTAAGCAGAGAAGCCGAGTTTATCCGGGGAAACACCAAGGCGTTCCCAGGCCATCCAAGAGATTATCAGAATACTTAATCCGTAAGGAAATTATGTGGTTACAGTTGCTCCAAGACAATAAGAACAGTTACAGACTGAACTAAATTAAGGAATTCAGTATATTACAACATTATAAAATATAAGGAATAGCTCTAATATATACAACAGCTCAATTTTAAATATCCAGAATATTATATAGATTAAATATATATGATAGATCTTTTACTCTAAACTGTAAAACTTTGTTATTTTCATATTAGTTGCCAAATACTAAAATCCATCCATTTTCAACTGGTGAAATGTAAGAAAAATCATGGGAACAGCTATAACTACTTTCAAGCAGACCAGCTTTTAAAAAAAATAAAGATTTGTTTTCTTAGCACAAAAATAATCAGATTTAGTCTTCTTTTGTATCTCTATATGAATATGCATAACCTTTGGGTAAGTAAAAACCTCCCTGTCTCTAGGAGTGGTGCAGCACTGGTCTCTATGTTTTGGTTTGGGGAACCACTCGCTACTCCAGAAATCCACAAATACATATTTTTTTCTGTCAAAGTCTCGAGTACGTTGTACAGCAAGTTGCTACTTAACTTATTTTTTTTATTTCTTCTGTAGAACATCAGAACACCTGAGATCTGATGCTACCTGCCATCACCATGGAAACAGAGGCCAGTCACATGCTCGAGGCGGCACTGGAGCAGATGGACGACATCATTGCAGGTAAAGGCTAGAAAGCAACAGGTGTAAACTTTGAGTTAGTGTTTAGAGGTGAGTGGAAGTCTCAGCATGTCATGAACCAGTATCTGCACACAGGTTGGCTTCTCCAGCACCGTGTGCTACAAATAAGCATCATCTGGTCTGTATTAATGCTGTAACACTGCTCCGTACTGCTGTTGTAATTTGGGCAATTAGTGATTGTTACTGAGAACTAAAGTGGAAACTTTGTGCATCGGCCACAGCAACATAATAAAAAAATGTGTTTGCCGGCACCAGAAGCGTCCAGAACGTAAGTGGTATATTTGTTGCTACTCATAGACTGTATGTTAAAGATGGACTGAACCACTATGACGTCACCCACTCTGGTTCATTTTTACCATTCCGACGTAAAAGGCTGATGAGGTATTGCCTGGGTGGGTGAGGTGGGCACCCAAGTTTGTGAAAGTGATAACTCGGGAATGAAGCAACGCAGGAGTTTCAAAATGATACCGTAGGCGTATCTGCTAAACATCTTGGATGAGTCTCAGTGACCTCGACCACAAGGTCAGAGGTCAAATTTTCTGAAAATCTCTGAAAATCTTAGAAATGCTATAACTTAAGAACAATGCGATAAAGACTTTTTAAATTGATACGATAGGCGTGTCTACTAGGAGGCTGACAGGTAGCACTGTTCGTGGCCTGTATTTTAAAGCCTTGGCCTGAGCTTCTTGTTCATTGCTATCTGAAACCAGGAGTCAGCATGCTCATGCATTCGTGGCTTGTCAGGCAGAAAATAGGCCTGCTCTGAAGCATGCAATGCTTTATCCTCGTTCTGAACATTGATGGGGAACATAATTTACAAAGTGAAAAGTATTTTTGGAGTATTTACCGAGGTCACATATCAAGGAAACCTGAGGGTGGTTTTCACTTATCCGTCTATACAGCTGGAAGTCTGTGTTTTTGCAGCCAGAGTCGCTGCCCTTGTCTAATCCATCTGATTCATATACCTTCAGGCTTGTCGATTCATTTGTCAGTACTGGGTTTTCCCTGCACCCAAAATTGATCAGAACCCAGTAAGGAAGCAGACATGAGAGCTGAGTCGTTTGTGGCAACTGTATCAATAAAATCTTGTCAATATCCATCCCCAGTCATAGGTGTATGTGTGACAATGCATTTGTATTTATTTTTTTACAGTAGAGCTGCAGGAAATGATTATGTACAATATTGATAAAGCTTCAACTTATGACAAGCAAACACATTGTCAAGCACATTATGTAACCTATAAGGTCAAAGGTCCAAAGGGCTACATGAGTGCAGATTGTTTACCATTCTTCATCCGTAAAATATAACTTACTAGAGCTAAAAATGATATAGTTCAGTGTTTGGGTTTGCTTTGAGTTCAGCTCATACCTTTTTTTGTGATCCATAAGTCAAAATTTTGGCCTATTATCTTAAACTTTTGACTTGCTAACCCCAAATTTCAAGCTAATTTCTCAATTTTGAGTTATTTTCTCAAAAGGTTGAGTTAATAAGATAACATTTTGAGATATTAACCCCATGTAACAGTGTAAAATTTCTGAACACAGCAGGTTAATAAATGGCAGGCTTGTAATGGTGAGACTGCCTCGTTTTCTGTGTTTCTGTGAATTTTTGTTTGTACAGTATAACAAAGTTTGTTGCAGGCAGCTCAGCCTTGGACAGAAAAGATTAGACTGACAGTGGGGTAAATGTTTAATGTGATCGAGCAGCATGATGTGGGAAAACACATCAGTTCAGTCACAGGGTGAGGCAGAGAACGACTGATGTGGAGGATTTCCTGCGAATCCGTCAGAATCAGAAATGTTTTGGTCACTAATGAAAGTAAAATTTTGGTAAATGGTAAACTATTAGTAGTTACTTTACTATCACTTGTGGTGACTGATGAAACTGTTTTGATAGTGAGTTAATCATTTTTTGTAATTTTCTCATTTGCTGGATATCCGTGGGAACTTCCATCAATCAAGTAATTTTTAAAAATAACACTGTCAGTTATTCCCAGTTTTTTTAGTCGAGGCAATTCATCAATTGAGAAAATAATCAGCAGATGAAATAAAATTGCAGTTGTATTCTCACAGTTGCCCTGCGACTTATTTTCACACAGACAAGTGGAGAAAAGAGGCTTTACTGCTATCATTGTTGTAATTGTTGTTACTATTTGCCATCAATGTGCTGATCTCACCCAGGCCTTTGAGCTTGCTGTTCCGGCTCTCACTGACCACAAATAGAAAGACATTAAAAATGCCATTAGCGATAGCATCAGCCAGTCGCTAACGAGGAAATTAGAGCCACTTATCAGGAATTTAGATATGTCGGTCATATTGCATTCCATGATCAAGACAGCTTTTTCTGTGCTTTTGGGGTCAAAAAGCTTCTTGCGGTAATACTTGTGAAAGCACTCTGCTGGTTAACGATTTTGGTGTCGGTGTTGTTTTTGATCTGTTTGCAGGCAGAGGAGCAGCTGCAAACCTTTATCACAGCTACCTTTTAATAAGTTGTCTATATGCTGCCAGTCCTGGGATGTAGATGTTATCAGACGCAGACGGGTCACAGAGTAAAGGCTGTTAATGGTGCAGAAATAAATTATTAGGACTACCTCTGAAATTAAAATGCTTTACAGTTGTAATCAGTTACATACACATTTACTAATACAAGGCCTTGACAGTGTACTAAGTAGCGGGCAACTTGAACTTGTCATTGCATCACAATTTGCATGCTTTGCTTACCTGACATTCAATTCAATTCAATTCAATTCAATTTTATTTATATAACGCCAAATCACAACAAAAGTCGCACTTTGGCGACAGTGGGAAGGAAAAACTCCCTTTTAACAGGAAGAAACCTCCAACAGAACCAGGCTCAGGGAGGGGCGGGGCCATCTGCTGCGACCGGTTGGGGTGAGAGGAGGAAGACAGGATAGAAGACATGCTGTGGAAGAGAGACAGAGATTAATAAAAGATATGATTCAATGCAGAGAGGTCTATTAATACATAGTGAGTGAGAAAGGTGACTGGAAAGGAAAAACTCAATGCATCATGGGAATCCCCCTGCAGCCTACGTCTATTGCAGCATAACTAAGGGAGGATTCAGGGTCACCTGGTCCAGCCCTAACTATATGCTTTAGCAAAAAGGAAAGTTTTCACATCATATATGAAACACCAGCTTCCAAACTGGCGATTTTATTTCAGCTTTCAATGTGCTTTTCCAAAGTAAAATTATTCTTAAATTTGTTTTTAAGTGTTAATAAATTTGTAAGAAGTGTATTATTATAGCCAGTGTTGGGGAGTAATAGAATACATGTACCGCCGTTACGTATTTAAAATACAAAATATGAGTAACTGTGTTCCGTTACAGTTACAGTTTAAAAAGGTGGTATTCAGTTACTTTGTTGAAATAAATGGATTACACGGCGATTTTTCCTGTTTCATCTGTTAGACTATGCCCTCTCTATGTTTGGTAATTCCACGCTGGTGGAAACCCAAACAAAACACGCATGAAAAGGCTCTAATGCCTGTGTCTCAATTTCGCGGCCCGCACAATGACGTGACGAAATATTTTTAAAAATTATTATTCAAAATAATTATTCAATATGAAGGCAATAGGTAGAGTGTAAGCATGTAAACATAATAATAACCACTGCAGCCTGAAGTGAAGAGTGCCTGACGAGCCCAGCTGTAAGTAAGCTATTAAGACTCGACTGTACGCTGTGTTCGTGTTTTCCTCCGAAACAACAAGTTCCGTTGGAGCAGCCTTTCAACGCCTCTCTCTGTCTCTCGCTAGCAAAGTTGACCCACACAACAAAGTAAAGCTAGTTTTGGGCGACGAGCCCGACACGAACCCGACGTATTAGCCAGAGGTCCCTTTACTACGGTTGGGAGCCGCGGACCTGTTTTATATACGCGATCGCTGCAAAAAGTGCAGCCTTACCTAATGTCCCCCTACTGTTACTCATTTTATATTAAGATTTAAACATCTAGTTGGTATTGGTATGGTGACTATCCTTCAGTAATAGTAATAAATCACACAGCAAAAGCATGATAATATATTAAGTAATCCAAAGTATTCAGAATGCGTTACTCTCATTGAGTAACGTAATGGAATACGTTACAAAATACATTTTGGGGCATGTATTCTGTAATCTGTAGTGGAATACATTTTGTAAGTAACCTTCTCAACACTGATTATAACAGTCATATCTCCAGGGTATAGTTATAAATGACAAAACAGAACAAATTATAGCCCAGAAGCACAACTTTAACACAAAAAAAGCAACAGGAGACACATTAAAAACACTGTCTTCAAAATAAAACAGGAATCGGCTACAAGTGAGACATGAGACCGTGGACAGGGCAACACAGGAAGCACAGGGAACAGACACAATGAAGGATATCAGATTAACTCAACACAGGAAGCTAAACCTTTCAAACTCTCTATAAAATCCAAAGACCATGACAAATAAAAAAAAACAAAAAAAAACTTTTGTTTGATAAAGCTTTTGTTTTTCTCGTTTTTTTCCTTATAGTGCAGATAAAATAATTCACTTTAAGAATGCACAGCATTTCAGCTGAAATGTCAGCGATGATCTTTCAGAAACATCGCACATTAGAAGCAGTTCTGACATAGATACCAGCTCAGTGGTGCTTGAGCATCCTAGATTTTCTCTCTGCTTACTTTATTTCAAATAAATGTAGTCCCTGTTCAAGCCCACAGACGTGTAGCTTAAACTCAGCCTCTTCATGATAAATGGACGCAGGTTGTTTCTGTTGCGTGCTCTTTTGTTAATTTTGGGCTCTGTTTGCTGTCTGAAGCCTCTGCAATGTGTGGCTGTTGTTTTAGAGCCACGATTGCTTAAGTGCATCCAGATGTTTGTTAGCTTGGGCCATACAGTGCAGGGAAATGATCCAGGTGACACATGGACGGTTTGGAGGCCATGTATTAGAAAGATGTATGGCTCTGATTAAAGTTTGACTTCCTTAGTAATATTAATGTCCTCTAATCCTCTCCTCCTCCATCACTCACACACCAGGTTCAAAAGCAGCAGCGATGGAGTTCTCTAACAGCATGTATGACCTGGGTTCCCCCGTCAGTGCTGGACCGCTGCAGGTCCTTCAGTTAGCTGAGGACCTCAAACTTTCCTTGGAGCTTCGACCCAGCCAGGAGGAGCGAAACAGCCTCCGAGCACAGCTGCCTGCAGAGACCGCACAGGCTCTTGTAGACTGGCTGCAGAGTGGAGCTGTGAGTACACTGTGTGATTCATTTTGATGTTATCCGTCATTTCAGTGTTGATCGTCTTCTACAAGCAGTGTTTATGCACAAAATTGTGACATCAAATGGAAATGTGACTTTTCCTTTGTCTGTATTTGAGTTTGTATCAGAGGATTTCAGTGTGATGGATCGGCTTTGACTCTTTATGCCATTGTTTGCCCCGTGTTTAGTCTCTGCAGCTGAAAATGAGCATCATTCCAGACTGGAGAGTCTGCGCAGCTCATTTTGTTATTCTCGCCTTCTAAGCGTGAGAATTCCTGTGTTCTTGTTCCTGTAAAGCATTTTTATATATTTGTTTCTTCTACTTGAATTTTCAGGCCCTTTATGTTTGTTAGTGCACGAACGAGGCTGAAAGGCATTTTACATGCACCAAGTCTCGATGCAGCCTTTCCACTTATTAGTGCGGTTATTTAGCAGTCTTGGATGTGTATACAGATTCTTCCATGAAAAATCAACAACTGACTGTTTTTTTTAATAGACTGATAAAAAAGTTCATGCCTTTATTAAATACTTGTTAAATATTTAATGTGCAAAGAAACCATATTCTGTGGGGGTTTCAGCGTTGACTCACATGTTTGTGGTGATTTCTTCTGATGTTTGCAGGGGAAACCTGAGCCTAACAAAGGCATGAACTTATTAGTACGTCTTTGTGTACATGTTCAATATCTCAGGTTTTCTGACATACTCGAATTACATCTCGCACTTAGAAACTCAAGTCATTTTAGCAAGATGACAAGCAAGCAAACACTCCCTTGCTTTCGTGCTGAGGTAACAATTATTGTGTAGCACATACTCGATACTTAATTTACTTGCAATGATTTAAAGTGCTGGACATTTTCTCCCAAATTATTATCAGCTAGTTGAAAAGTCAGCTCGACAACTGGATTACAGTTCAGTCTGAAGTATGACCGGGTCAAATACCTGTGAGCTTAATGCATTTGATATTTTTTTCTGTATGAAATTAAATTAGGCTGTGGCTATGTGATGGCAAAATGACTTCTGACTTGTTGTCGCTTAAAATCCCACAGCCAGGGCTGACAGAGCCACAGTCTTAAAGCTGACGTTAGTTCATAAATTGGACACGGTATTTGTTAAATTAATTTTTATTTGTGTACAGAAACTCCAGTTAAGCGCTGAACAGTGGTCTTAATGTTTCTGATATAACATTTTCATTATGTTATATTCTATTTTTCTTCAGCATATAGTGATGTGAGTTTTTTAACCTTTCCTGACAATCCCAGTGACTTATTTCCTCTTCAGGAGAATCAGGGGGAAAAAAAATCAGACTAATAACTCATCAAAAACGCAGGAAAGAGTCAAAATTAAACGCAGGTCAACGGACAAGGTTCACAGATGTCTGTACAAATACTGCATGCAATGCTGCTTAAATGGTATTTTGCATAATTCATTGCATTCACACATTGTCAGACTCGCAGTGCTAGCTCCAGCAGCCTTCTTTTCTTGCAGGTTAACTTTTTCACTCGTGCAGAATGCGGTTGCACACTTGACACAGACTACATACAGCAGGGGGGAATCACTCATGTTTGTACAGATGACTCTCCACCTGGAGTGCTACCATCTACCGGCTTTGGTTAGTGGCAGGTGGTTGTTTAACATCATAGATCCAACAGCTAACTGGTGCTGTTCATTAATAAATTAGGAGCTGTTGGTTACATTCACCCACGTTCTGAAAGGGGGACCCTGAATGTGTTTACTACAGCTGTTGTGATATTTCAGGCTGGATGTAGCGATGAACAGACAGACTGCCATCCGTAGAGCTGGAGCGCTATCAAAGCTGAAAACACACTATTACACGCTTTGTGAGATCTGTTTCGTCTCTCTCAGTAAACCGGGAGTTCATTGAGCTGTTCATTTTAAATTTGCAGTGAGACTCTCGCCATCCTAAGAGATTACACAGATGGGTTAGAAATTTGCACTGTATGCTCAGTGTACATGTCTCTGTGGAGACAAGTTATGTTTACTTGCACTCAGAGCAGGGTAGACTGGCTGGAGATGCAAAAGTAATAGCAGCCGATTTTTTGTTTGTTTTTTTTTAGAGGAGGATAGCATCTGAAAAATGAAATCAGACATGCAAAATGTTAACAAAAAGAACCAGATGTTTTGTTTTTTGTTGAAGCCTCTCTTACAGGGTGAATATTTATTTTTGTAGCAAGTAGATCGGAACGCATAAGTAAAGAAAAGCTGGATTCATCTGTTCGGTCAGCAGTGATTAGTGCAGGAGTGCTGGTTCAGGATCACAAACAGACTGCTTTCATTAGTGCTTTTTGAAAGTCATTCAGATTCAATCCAAATCCAACGCATGTTTCTTTAATCTGCATATTGTGCGGAGGGTGCTGTAGCGTATGCTAGTAAAGACGAGGCTGCCTGCGTCTCAGAACTAACGGAAACAAGATGTTCAGCTTTGAAGTTGAGTATGATCATATTCAGTGATTTGACAGTGAGGGAACTCACATGCAAGTGTTGCATTATCTAGTGTTTTCACAGCATGGGGACAGTTGCCTTGGGGTCAGAGGGGTCAGCCGAAAGGTCAGGAGAGGAGGAAGAGGAGAGGAATTTGGCTGCTGTGCTACAGAATAGTTATTCTCTGCTGCACAAGCTCAGCATGTCTCTGTGAGGATGAGCTCAGGGCTCATTTGGTCTCTGTCCCAGTCCGACACCACGTTTCATCTATTCCTGCTTTCTTTCTTGCTCGCTTCTTTTCCTTTTTTGGTTTCCTGCTTGTTGTCGTGCTTTTCCTACAAAGTCATACTTGAGCTAATTTGGCATTGACAGCTAGACATATACAGTGTGCCAAAGACAGGACGATACAGTAAAGTTACCCTCCCGATGTCTGACTATAGCTTTGATACATCATCTGAAGTTTGGTTATATATCAGTGAAACATGTTATCAGGGTGTGTTTTGCTCCACATATATTAATGAAAGCGTTCCTTTTCTTTTTTACTGTTTACACTAAAATACTTTTCACATCATGGGTTACCTCTCAGCATGTTTCATCTTTATTAACCCTTTCATGGATTTCATCAAAAGGAGGAAATAAGCGGAGAGATTTAGGACAAGTTCCATTAGGTTCTCCTCAGAGACATCATTACATCTCCATTATTATCAACTTCCTGTGCAGCTTTCCCTCCCTCACACCCTGTCTCTGTCCTGTGTGGCCTCTCAGCCAGTCCAATATCTCTGTTTATTGTTTACTCTTTACTATTTTACCCCCTCTCCCTCTTTCTTTTCCTTCATCCATTCTTTTTCCCTGTAAAGCTACTGTTCTTGCTCACTGATACTTTGCATTTATGGACACATTCCATTTAGTTTTTAATGCAAGCTTGTCTGTAAATGAGGTAGTTTCTATTTAGGCACTCAAATGTCTGTCGAGAGGATTGGATTGCTCAGGGCTGCTGCTGTAAGGTAGGTCTAACTGCTCCAATACATTATAGCAAATGTGGTACGGTTTGATGTTTGAAACCTTGCAGCTCAGGTGGATCTTTTGGTATTTTGTGAAAAATGTAGTTTTTTGACTTTCCTGCTTTTGTCATTTATGTGAGGTTTTTTCTTCTTCTCTTGCCGAGTTTTGTCCTGCAGCAGTGCAAAGTTTTACCCACAGTTATTGAGATGGAAAGTAGATCTTGGAAAGCAGCGTTTTGAACTCCTACTTTGTTTCAACAGCAGATGTCTCACATGTTGCACTCAATCACTGGCCAAGCCTCCCTCCACCCCTCCCTTCCTCCCTCTTGCCTTCTTTGTTTCTTCCTCTCTTTGATTCACTGCTGCTTTCCTCCACAGTGCTGTCCCACTTTTCAGTCCAAGTTCAGTGTGATGTGCACAGTGTTGTACGTGACACTTTTGTCTTTATTAATATGTTATTTTAATTCATGCGGCCCAGCAGCACGAGGTGGGTGTTTTACAATAAGGTGCTGTTTTTGGTCACCATTTAAAATCTAACACTGTCTGGAGGCTGTTAATCATCTTCAGTGCCAAAGGCTTTTTCCCAATGCATTAATGCAGTATCACTCCAGTTCCCTGCTTTTTCTTTTTAAGCATTTTATTTAAAATGAATACTCAAAGAGGTCAAGGTAGAAGAATTACTTGTTCTTTCTGTTCCTCTCCCTTTGTGAGTTTAAAATTTTAAGCAAAAGCCAAAACTGTATTTGATCCAGACTACACCGTTCTCCCTTCCAAGTGTTTTCATCCCTTTGAGTCTCCGGACCACTGCTTTTAAAAAAAAAAAGGTCTGTGGAAATGTATTTCTCCTCATCCACATCGTCCGCTGGAGTCCCTTTGGTGGTTACTACACCCAGTATCACAAGTTAAACTGCAGATGCTCATGAAGAAGTACACACAAGGTGACTTTAAGTTAAAAGCACTGTGTCAGCGCTGAAAGCTGTAGAGGAGACAGGAAAATGACTTTGAGGAAAGGACAAGAAGCAAAAATAAACACAAACATGCTTTTCTTCAACTTGGAAAGTTCATGCATTAATACTGTGTTCAGTTCTTGCGCTGACCGTCTTGTCAAACCAAGTAGATATCCTAATCTAGCACTTTTTCGAGTTGTGTATTTGTAGAAGGTTATTACTAACTAAACAAAACAAAAACCATTAAAAAAGTTTCTCGTAAGTTATCTGAGTCAGTAGATCAGGGATTAAGGAACAATGTCTCACTGAGTCTGGATAATCCACAGTCAACAGTTTCCAGAGGGACTGTTCCTGTAGTGGAAAGCTGCTAACATTGCCTGAAAATTTCAATAGCAGATGAACAAAAGCCTGGCAGATAATCAAGGCAGATAGAATGTAAGGCTGGCTGCTCCCTCTCATGCTCATCCTGTCCACCTTCTCCCCCCTTCCGTCGGCTCTTTGTTACTTCGGGAACATGGCGCGAACAATTTCTCTTCAACGACGTAATCCGATAACAACCGATCTCTTTACCCGTCGGCTTCCCGTGGCTGTCATGCGACCGGCTATTGCAGTTAATAATACAACAGCTTCTTGCCATTTTTTGTGTTTCTTTTTATCGCTGTGTAACTGATTTCAATTGAAAGCCTGCGTGCGCTAGTACCTCTTGCCACGAGTTCCCAGAATCCTTTGCGGTTTTACCCCTGAATGACGTCACATTTTCAATCTCTATAGCCTGAGCAACAGGATCAAAGTCAGTTGTGCTCTGCAATTAGTCTGCACCCCACGGCCTTCTCTCCAGAGCATACTTCATGGTGAAGCACATGTAAACACAGGAAGCATCATAAGTGTATTTCTGGCAGGAAGTTGTGATAGCCGGTGACGGCTGCTCATTACTGCTGACCCAGAGATGGTTGTCTCCTGTGTTCTTGACGCAGATGAACATTTTCAGTTTCCCCAAACCTGCTGAAGAGAAAATATACAAAAAAAACCTGAACTCTTCGATTTTTTTATACATAGAAATACAACTATACAAGTTCTTTCAGCAGAAACTGTCAAGAGTTTATTAAAAATGAGATGGAATGAAAGAAAATAGGTCAGGATTTTGTTTTTACAGAGCAGTGTCCCAGATTTAATGTTTTCACTCAGTAGTTTATTATTTTGTTATATTTCTTTCTTTGTTTTTGTATTTTACATTGAAAAATGGATTTGTCTATAATACAGCCATGTGTTGACAGAAGATGCCAGAATACTCTGTGCAGCTTAGGACCCTATTTAACGTTACACATAGTTGTGCGATTTATTACGGCTTTTCTGCCCGTCCTGCAGGCTGACAGTTGGTAGGAGTGGGTAGAACTATTAGGAATTAAAAAGGAAAAGAGAAATATCGGGGTGCTGTTTTACCCTCAGCTGATTTTGGTCCCCCTTTTGTTCTCAAAGCACATCGGTTAAAACCATTCACTGCATATAAACAAGGTTAACTGTGCTATAGACATTCTCTTCATGTCTGGAAGACAGACATAAACATGGAGACCTTTGACAATCTCTGAGAGTGACTGCAGTCGTCAGGCTGTGACTGTTTGCAGGAATGTTTGCTCCTATCAGGTGACCTGAGCTTGTGATCAAAGTGGTCATGAGTGTTCAACAGCCTCAGGGTGTAGGGAACCAATTAGTCACCACAAGTTGTGATGAATTAGGAGCTGGCTTTGTCAAACTGAATGTGTCCAGTGTTCGATGGTTTTTCGTGTGAGCCGATTTAATGCAAGTTTGCTCGGCTAATGTCATCTCAGGATGGTGCTGCGTGATGGTGATTATCTCTCTTGTTCACAGTATTCACAAAGTATTTTCCTTTATTTGATAAAATACTGCCATTTGGTATCCAAATGGCAGTATTGTCACCATGCAAAATATTGCAATACTATGTTGTAGCTAAATGCCACCCTGTAAAACGATTATATTCACTTATCTCATGGGGTTTAACAGTTTTCTGCTTCATTTGAAAAACCTATTATGTGTTTCCCTTTCATCATTTTTATATTTTTCACCATTCTTCATGCCCCTCCCTCTAACTGAGGACAGAACAGAATTTAGATAGAGGTATTTGGCAGTTAGGCTCTGATGGCCGTGTTGGTGTTAGAGATTAGAGCAGGACCTCCCGGAGGCTGCTGGTGGAGATGAAGCTGGAGACTTGAATGGAGACTGAAAGATAAGAGGCAGCGATGGGGAGGAGGCAGATTGCATGAAGGCGACTGCAAAGGAGAAAGATGCGCAGTGAGATTTAAAGTACGCGGCGTGAATGCTGATTGGTCTGAACAAGGCTGGGAGAAAGATGATTGGACTAGACCACTGATGTCACAAACAGCTTGACAGCTTGTAAAAGTGGAAGAGATTTGAAGCTCAGATTTAGGAGCAGACAGATGTGAGACTGTAGATCTACCTTATTGAACTTGCGCATAAGCTTCGTTAAAATGATGCATGAGACAGACCTTCTGCTTGAGCATGCACAGGAGCGTGAAAGAGGCAGAAAGATTGTATTAAGAGACAAAGTTGGAGGAAGAAAGTGTGGCCATATCAAAATTTGCAGTATTTTGACATATTACAGCTCTATTTTCAGTAATACAAAGCATGACTCCATGAAATTACAGTTTACATCCAACTTTTTTTTACATTTTAGGACTTGAATCACTTGTAATCACCTGCACAAAAGCGCTATTTGTTACTGGGGTTTGTGTGGCTGTAAATAAACTTGCCGTTCAGACCAAATGGCTGAGATTGTTGTGGTGGACTCTGTAAAATACACAGGAAATGGAAACCTGAGCTAAAGGGCTTAAACATGTGGAGGATCACACACAGAGACAGACGAACAGGAGGCAAAGAAAGTGAGCCAGCGTCTCCCGGCACTGTGACTTAATTAAAAGAGCACACGAAAAAAAAGGAGGGAGACGGGCCTCCTGGCATGATTTGTGTTTGTGCTGACAGTACAGCCTGTTGCTGCTTTGCCCACTTATCTGACATCAGACGCTGCTGCTTTAGAGGCTACATATGAGAGCGGGAGAGAGGAAACATAGGCCAACACTGAGACACAAACAGATGACAGAGAAAGAAGAAAAATGGCAAACCCTCCCACCGTCCCCCCCTCCTTCTTTTTCGGTTTGACCATTTGGCTGTCAGATGGACCTTGGCAGAGAGCGAGAGAGAGAAAAGAGGGGGAACGATTCAAAAGTGAAGAAAGGAAGAAAAGAGAAAGAGAAGGGGAAAGGAAGGAGGGCAAAGGAGGGGGACCGACAACTCCAACCAGAACGGGAATAAAAGAGGGCGTGGAGAAGGCAGAGAGCGTCCAGGGAAAAGGACAAATAAGTTGGAAAGTGAAGAAGGGGAGTAAGTAGGGAGAGGGAGAGAAAGAGAGGGAAAACACAGTGGGACTAAAGAAGGAAAGAGAGAAGTAGGAGGAGGGGGACCAAGCAGGGGGGAGTTTTCCCTCTGAGGAGGCAGAGATCATAAAAAGCCCTCCTCCACAGCTGTGAACATCGCAGTCACACGCACACTTGCATGACAGTACTCACATGCTGCAGCAGTTTGCTCAGTCCACTGTTAGTTTGTGAAACTTGCACATAAGACACACTCAGAGGCTGATAGTCCCATAAGAACACAAGAAAATAGGCAGGGCAGCAATGGGCTGGGAGCATGGAGACTCCCATTGACTTCTACAGACACTTCTCCTGGCTGAAAAAGGTGAGTTAGGGTTTGTTTATATGCTCCTTCTCCTGCGTCTTCTTCTTCCCCCCTTTTTAAATATGTTCGTGTCTGTCCGTGTTGCACATTCCTTTCATTAGGTTGATGCCTCGGAGGAAACTTTTAGTTGGAAAACAGAGAGAGGGGAGAGATGTTTGAAGGAGAAGCTGCCGTCGCAAAGCAGTTGTTCCACTTTAGATGCCTGACATTGTCCTCCTGTTATTGTTTTATTTCCTGGCGACAGACTTTGTGATGTAATTTCCCTCAGCTCAAGAGCTGGACTGCATCTCCTGTTGTTGTTGTTGTGTTATAAAGGCACGCATCCATGAGGACTGTGTTATCAGATTGGAAATATTCACTATCAGCTGACTGTTGTTGTCAAAGCAGTGTCTAATGCTCTGGGGGTTAAGCAGAGAGAGACTTAGCGCTGCAGGATGTGTGTTGTAAAGACATGTGAGCAAGTCTTTAACTGATGAGATACCACATTTGTCTGATTTACTTAGGTTTATTTAATTTATCTTTAAAATCGTGAGGCTATGCTGCTTTTAAGCATGCTAGTGTTTTACATTATTGCAGTTTCTTTCTTCAAGATGTGACCTTTAAACTAACATTCACAGATCATTCACAGAGTTCCAGCAACTGCTAAGGTCAATGGCAAAGATCTCAAGGTGACAGTAAATCAGCTTATGCTGTTTTTATTGATGCCTCTCTCTGGGATTTATTCTGTGAATATATATGATAAGAAATTAATTGTGCAAAGTTTTCTTCACTGAAGGTGTCGCTCTGTCTCTTTTAAGGGGCTCCTTCACATGCTTAAAAGATTTTGCTGCATTTTGCCTCATTCACATCATTCTGCATTACTTCCTATCTGTTTCTCTAATATCTAACATTTAACGCTAAAACGTTATTCTACTCGGACTTCTCTGACACAGTGACTCATCAGATTAATAGAAAGTTTAAGCCTGTCAGTGAGTCCCCCTAGACTTCTATGAGCCTTGTGTCATTTTTATGGATTATTATTTTATATTTTGCCACAGTGGACGTATATTTTGAGAAATGACTCTTCACCGGGGCAGAGAATGTGTAAAAACAGGCTCTTTGTTTGACTTCTTGAAGTAGACCTGGACTGAAGACATGTTGGCCAGTCTGCACTTCGTCACACTAATTCAAAAGGCTGTGAGAGGGTCAGGACTTGGTTATAAGGTTAGATAAGAGCATCTTACCACTTGGCCACCAGATGGTGAGTTACACTTCTAGGAACGTTATTAGGTCAGTTTTATCTTTTAGCTAAATGAGTGAGATGAATAACTTTCATTTCAAAGTTTGCTGGGATAAAAAAATATCCATCCATCCATCTTCTACTGCTTATCCAGGTCCGGTAGGAGGGTTCAGCACTCTAAGCAAAAAAGCACAGACTTCCCTCATTGCATTCATAAAATCACCAGTCAAGAGGTTTGCTAAACTTACCCCAAACTAAGGTTTATTAATGGCTCAATCTGGAGCACTGATACAATCAGTTGTCTACCTCCAGTGCACTGAACAAATGTGATGCTACTTCATGTTATAGTTACAGTTGGAAAGAGGAACTTGGATGAGAAAGTTAACCATAGACTGAACCAATAACTAGTAGGCACGGCTACAACAACCCAGCTGAAACTGTCCTGAACTCTGTTTTGCTCTGTCAGTGCATCGTTGTGATTTTCCTCTCAGTGTTTCAAATCGTCCAACAGATTTACTGACAGGATTTGTTTTACTGCCACGTCTGCATCTTATAATGTATCTGAGGTAGAGTGAAGTTAGGGGTGGAGTGAAATAGCATTAAATAAATGAACCCTTACAAAGGTGCACAGATGCATCTGTGTGTGAGGACGTACATCTGAGTTCTTTTACTTGCTGTTGACCTGGCCAGCATGTGTGAAATAAACATTAGCATGTTAAAATGTATTATTATTATTATTATTATTTAACATTATTTATGCAATACAATCTCTTTTCTTATTTTTTAGTAAGATAGTCCAAGTTACTCATTCAGTCTGTTTTGTTAAAAATGGAATAAAGCCTTTGTTAGCATTCAGCAGATTAGCTTGATCTCAGTGCTAGCCCATGTGAGTTGATACTCTCCTGAGGCTACACATCTCATTCTGGCAGTTATAACTCTCATCACGCTGCTTCAGCCTTCACAGTTGCTTTGCGACTCACTTCTGCTCTACAACTGATCCACCTCAGTGTCCTGGATATGATCATTTATTCTTGCTTTGTTCTGTGGGTGGGTGTGGGCTTTCCACATATGCTCAGAGAACATCACATGGTCCCACAACAGCAAAGCTGCCATTTATAAATTGTTCCAGATACGATTACAGTGATAAACAAGTTTATTAGACCAGTGTAAGGTTTTTTTCTTAAATTAACCAAAATATTGTTTTATGTTTCTGTAATGATCAATGCACCAGTGTGCAGAAGTTCAGGCCTTTTGACTTTCTTCTGTTAGTTATTTTTATTCAGTTTCACTCACTTCTCTATTGATATTAATTGTGTTTTATTGTTATACAGCACTTTGTGGCTTTTATGTCTTTGAAAAGCACCATATAAATAAAGTTCACTTCCTTACTTACTAATCAAAATTCTATTTTTAAAGCTAAAATACAATTATCGTTGCTATCTATGAATTTTCAAATGTAGTGCTTTACAAAAAAAACTCCAGAGAGCACAGATATTTACTTGCATTTGAAAAATTTGTTTTAATGTTTGAATTGATTAACTTCTGATTTCTCAGAGAAGTCCAGTGCGCCAGCTCAAATTTGGGCATCAAAATCGGAACTCAGTTAATTCAGTGTTTTTATGACAGTTGGTCTGATACAGTTGTTAAATAAGCACTGTACATATTTACTTCAGATAATGAGGACCAAATTAGCAAAGAGTTTTAAAGAGCAAATTAGGTGATCCTTTTGTTTAATCCGTGTGTGATGGTTATTTCCAGACAGAGAAAAGGCCATTTATTTTAGTAGTATACTAAACCAGCTATCATTCCCTTCTCCCACACTGCCAGCTTGGTCCTGTTTCCTTTTTCTTTGTCTTTTTTTAAACAAACGTAACAGTAAACAGCTGTTTTCATCTTCGAATTGCTGAGGCTAACGTGATTATAGTGGTAAGATCAAGATGAAGGTTAATCAAACTTGGATCTGGAGAAACAGAAATGACAATTCATCCTAAATGCCACTGACTCACCTTCAGATTCACTTTCCACACTCAGTGGGACTGTTTACTGTCAAGCTGAGCAGACAGCAAATTGAATTGGACTTTAAATTGCATTTAGAGACACTGTGGTGTGACTAGAGAGAATACCTAAGCTAATGTGCTGCACACGCTGCTGCAGCGCTAAATCGAATGAGCACTCACGACTCAGATTAGGGCCAACGAGGGACGAAAACCAAAAACTAAAAGCATTTGGTTTTGGATGGAAGGTCAGGCTTTGACTTTGAAAGTGAGCAGTAAGATTCTACATGAATTCTGTGGACGTACATGTTACCTGCTTACAGAGCGCTGACCTTTGGAGCACTTTTATGTGAATCACTTAAAGTAGGTGGGTAGTGTGCTGCATGCTGTCATGCATTCTTAGACACTGGGATCACGCCACTGTATGTCATTACAGTTCCACCCATTCCACTGGCCACAACATTTATTGTGAATACACCGAGAAAAGTACGACTAATAAAACATGTCTGTATTCATTCCAGTGTAATCATTTATATTGAGTGGATAGTGTTTCCTCTCCTCTTGTGCAAAGCCTTGTTAAATATTTGGTCTGCTGCAGTGAAGTGTACTCACTTTATATAAATTGTACTAGAACTATGATTAGAATTTCATTAGTGTTGAATAAAATATGAATTTTATGGTCCTGTTTTTTGAGAGAACATCCTGAAAAAACTCAAAAGGTAGTTTCGTATTTAGCTCTAAATGATTTAAATATTTTCTTAGCTGATTAGAGGAATTATTAATTATCATAAATACCTGATTTAATATATTTGAATAAAAATGTGCTGTGTAAGCAAAAACCACTCAAGGTAATGGGTCAGTATTTATTTAACTGATGCTCCACCCTGTTTTTACTTGTACTGGAAGTACTTTTACTTCATGATACAAACTGAAACGCCTCTAAAAACGTAATATTTTCTAGGTTCACAGAGAGAACCTGTTTAATTAAATTTTTACTGCTACTAATATTCTAGTAGTTTTCAGCTAAATTTCCCAGATTTAGTCAGAAGTGCTAATGGAAAACTCAAGGAAACTGAAAAAACAACTGCAGAACTGTAATATATAATGATAGTGCAAAGACATTACACTGTGGCCCCAAACCGTCTTGCTCTGTCCATTCTCACTCAATCCACCAGGCGATAACAGATAAAAACAGACGGGCCTGGTTTCTTTTATCGGTCCATTCAAACGCTGTGTCATCACCACCCTGAAATGGCCTTGCTTCTCTTCGGTCTTCTGATGGGAAGATCTGTGATTACAGCAGATTTCCCACTGGAATGAGAAACTGTAAATGTAACATTATTACAGCCTTACATTTTATAACTTGAGAGACACTCTGAAAGAAACAGTTTGTCCCCCACCCCCTTTCTACCACCGTCTCTGTTTAATTTCAAGTCTGATAATGGGTTTAATGCATCCATATGGTCCACGTCAGGTGACCTAGCTGGTGTACATCCTGTGACCTCAGCTTCAGACAGTTCATCCAGGATTACAGGCTGATTTTAGGGTTTTTCATCTGTGCGCTGAGACTGCCTTTGAGGGATGAAAGAGACTGATAAGGTTTTGGAAGCTCACTAATGTGCCTTGAAGCTAAAGTTTAGAGTAGTTGTTGTGGCATCAGATAAGAGTTTCAGCTAAAAGCACAAAAAAACCCTCGATGTTTACGTTTTCTTTAAAACTGGGTCATCGCCATGATAGTAGGAAAGGTCGGCTTCTTGTAGCAAACAGTTACATTTACACTGCTGCATATTTTAGCCTAAAGGCGTTTTATATATTTATTTTTCTGGACTTTGAAGCTAGTTAAGCTAATCGTAGTTTAGACGGGTGTGGAGTGGATTTTTGGCAGTAAGAGGCTTAAATGTTGATTGCTTAAATGACAGTAATGGTTGTGGGGATTGTTGGCAAATCTGGGCCCCCCTCAAATCTTTAGGGACAGATGCAGAAAGTTCCACCGACACACGATCATCATTGTACAAGAAAACACTGCAGTGCTGAGCGATGACAATGTGGTTTTACTACTACAAGTGATTTTAACATTATCCACAGTCATTTGATTGATTGTAATAATTGATAATAATAACTGTGATACTTAATTCAGGCCTAAATTTCACACACAGTCTTGATATATTACCAGAATGACCATCAGTTCCTTTACAGCTGCTACTGCTTTCTGTCATTTCAGGTGGAAACAGATCTATAATGGACTTTTGGGCTGGTGTCAATACTAGTGTTTCAAGTAGTCATATACAAGGTTCATACTTTTATAGCATATATCCACACTGGATGTTTGGTGGGGGTGAGAGGGAAAAACACAATCAAACATGTAGAAGCAGGTGCAAGTGAAATTATCTTTGGAATATCATGAAGCAGCCAAGTAAACACAGACATGGTCGAGACGAGCACCAGAATGGAGAAGAGAGGTGATTTAAGTGACTCTGGAAATGGCCCGGTTGTTGATGCCAAACAAGGTGGTCGGAACATTTAAGAAACTGCTGATCTACTGGGATTTTCCCAAATAAAACAGGGTTTGCAGAGCCTGAAATGGTCTGAAAAAAGAAAACATCCGGTGATTTCCCTGTGTGAAAATGCCCAGCTGATGTAAGACGTCAACGGTAACTCAAAGACTCACTCCTTACAACCAAGATTTGTTGAAGAGCACTTCTGAATGTGCAGCACTTCAAAACGTGAAGCAGATGAACTACAGCAGGAGAAGACCACACCAAGTGCCTTCCTGATTGCTGATCACATACATCCCTTTAATGACCACAGTGTACCTTGTCTCCTGACAGCTGTTTCCAGCAGGATGGCACGCCATGTCTGAAAGCTCAAATCATTTCAAACTGGTGTCTTGAACATGACGATGCGTTCACTGTGCTCAAATGGCCTCCAGAGTCACCAGATACCAATCCAGCAGAGCACCTTTGGGATCATAGATGTTTAACTGACAGCTGTCATGTCAGTATACACCAAAACCTGTAAGGGATGTTTCTAGCACCTTCTTGAATCTGGTTTAAAAGAAATAGCAAGATTTCTGTTAAGGACAAACATAGTGTTGAAGCTCCAGTTTTAAGAGCTCATTCGGTTTGAGCTGTAATGTAATATTGCTGTTTCCCACACAGTCTTTGTTTGGCATTGATACAGTGTTACTGGCCAGTACACGTCACTCTGTTTCTTAACATTATGTAGGGTTAGCACAAAGCTAAATCTCAGCTGCAGTTTAACAGGCCTGCAAATGCAAACTGATTTAGCCAAAGTGTTTCTAACAACAGGTGGTATTTCTAATCTTGCTGACAGAAGCAGAAAATATCATCTTATCATAAGAATGTTTTCCTCTCTTTCCAAATGTTTGCAGCAGCATGTTGGGGAGCGGAGGAGCCAGCAGCATTCAAACACATTCTGACTCTTAAAGCTGAGCAGAGAAATGGAAACAGGACAGACATCATCATTCAGGAATAAAGCCATTTAAAAATGTTCGGCTTGACTTTCATTTTCACTTCCTGAGTTGCGGACTGCATAATTCTGCCATAACCTTAATAGCAGGGCAATAAGGAACTGGCAAAAGAACTTCTGACCAAAGGGAAATGTCTCTTTCACTGTTTGCATGTTCTTAAGTTCACATTAGAAAGCATTTCTATTTCGACACAGAGCCTGACACGGCTTTTTCTCCTGACAGGCTGCTGCAAATACATTGATATCTGATATGTTTTGTTAGACTTACAGTAGTCAGAGATGAAAAAGGTGGAAATTATAGCACAAGCTTTAGCACAATGTCGATGATTTGGCTCCGCTATCCTGCTATTTCCAGATTAACAGAAGTCAGATGAGTCAGATGATGTTTCATAACTTCGTATCATGTGCTTTGTGAAAAATGTGTATTTATACAGCATCGGCTCTGTGAGTTCCTTGTGCAAGAGTCAGCAGTCTTGCCCAGACCAGCTCTGGACATTAAGCGAGAGGATTATGTGTACAGCTTGGTTCTTTGTCAAACTCTGAAGCATCAGCAGCGCAAAAATCCGCAATATTCTGACATTTATATGCATTTAACGTTAGCAGCTAAGCCATATTACTGGCTGTTTATAATCTTATTGTATAGATATTTCAGTCTGACTACCTGTAATCTAACAGTTTACACGTCTTTGTATTTTAAATTCAACATTGGCAATATGTATGTTTGCTGAATCATGCTTTTTGCTTTTGTTCAAAGCATCCCAGACAAAGTAAATAAGTTATTTTCTGACTTCAACAGCACTTTTTATAATGTATTTGTGCAGTTTTGTGAATAATAGATACTCTTTTCTGTTTTAGAGAACCTTGTTGTGTCTGGCTTATGAGTAGCTAGATGAAATTGCCCCTGTCTTGGGGAAGCGCATCCCCCCCGTGTTTGTTGGGTGGTTAAGGTGTAATTCAGCATCAGACCTGCCAAATTTAGCTTCCATGTGCCAAACTAAGATGTTTAGGATGAGCAGGCATCTATTCATCTGTGGTTTAGACAAATAAACACTCATTAGGAAGCTTTTGTTGCAGGCTAACAAGTTGTCATCTCCACCTCTCACATACACACCAAAAAAGCCACTGACTAAAATCCGCTAACAGAAGCTTGGAAACGGTCACCTTGGCTACCTTCATTTTTTCTATACAGTCTTTGGTGTAAACAAGACTGCAGTTTTGCTGTTTTAGGGACAGAGGATGTGCCTCTCTGCTTCAGTGCTTGAAGATAAAAATAGGCCGTCCCTTATCTTTCATCCTTAACCTCTTCATGAACTTTTTGTGTTTCTTCTGTGTGTGTTTGTCCAGGTGAACCTCTGTTCTCCAGCCAACAATGAAACTTACCAAGAACGACTGCTTCGCCTAGAGGGAGACAAGGAGTCTCTGGTGCTACAGGTCAGATATTTCTTATCTATCTAAGTTATAGACGGTGTCAACTGAACATTTAATGACACATACAGTATGTACGCAACGTGCCTATGCTGCCTGTGTACTTTCATATCACATTTTCAGAGTGTACTTTTTCTTTGCTGTCCCAGTTTGCTTGTTCAGATGTGGTTGTAATTATTTTGGCATGCACAACTACATCTAACTTTTTGATCCCTGCCATAAATGAGCCAGGAGACTGTCTGGCAGGATTTGTTCCACGCTGGAAAAACATCTTGTCCTTTAATCTGTAATCCTGTGAGTTCAGATATTTCGTGTTATTTCATAACAAAACATGTCCGGACACCTTCGAAAGCATGTGAGGGTGTTTACATACGACTCGTGCAGTAACCGCCAGCGCCTAGTTGGCTGCAGTAAAGATGATTATATGTCATCTAACTATATGATGTCAGGAGGTGCTCTGTGCTGTCAAAACTCTTTAATAGCCAGTTCATGCAGCTGTGATTTCCACAGTCTGTCTTTACATTCCTCCTAGTTAATTTGTCGTTTTGGAACTGCCCCTTTATGCTCTCCGTGTCTCTGTGTATGTTTGTTTTATGCTCTGGGGAAGCCCACGCGAGCGGATGATTTTTTTTTTGACGATAAGTGCACCACCCGTCTGGACAACCCCGGTTTGCAAAGTTTTCACAAAGTCCACATCTCGTTCGTTACCACCACCACCCGCACACCTACTTCTTACACATTCCTCAACTGACACTGCCCGTGATTGGTTGAGATCCAAGTGAACCGGGGCTTGTTTTTACTGACTGGTGATTTAATTGGCTGTGGACAGTTTGCCCCTCCGTAGTGCCTTCCTGCCTTTTCACCTGCCTCTACTTTAAGACTGCTTATGTGAAGCTTTGTCTTGCTTCAGCGTGTGCTAGTATAGACACACTCTGTGGTTAGTAACTAACTTCCTTCTAGCTTTGTCGAGGGCATTCACCTCTGTTTGTGTGTGTGTGGCTCAGAGGAAGGAGGTAAGGGGTATTTTTAACTTTTGTCTTTAACATTTGGAGTTTATGCAGTCATATCAAGATCACGCCGTGTTGTTTCTTTATTTTTACTTACTTTATGTTTGTGTCATGTTTGTCAAGCGTTAGTGGTATCCATGTTTTTGGTGCGAAACCTAACACAAGGCTCTTAGACGTGACTCATTCAGATACTTGTTCATTCATTTACTCACTTGTTCATGGTTCATCAGTGCTAGGGAGGGCAGGTTTAGCAGACCAGTCCCTCTGTAATAACACATGTTCATGTTCTGTTAGCGGTTACAAGTGTCAAGCCAAAAACTTGACAAAATATTCTTTTGTGCCAGAGCAATGTGTGACAGGACGTGGCTGCAGGGGTAAAAATCAGAGAAACTGAAGTGACAGAGAGTCAGCTGCTGTCAGATGGATTTGGCATCGTTTAGGTGAACAGGAGGGATCTTTGAGTGTGTGTGTGGGTGCACGTTTGGCAGGAGGTGAATGGGTTGTCAGAGAGATTATAGTAAGTGTGCAATACATTCCTAGGTGACAGACTGCTGAGTAAATGTGTGTGTGTTGGTTTGGAGTTGAAGTATGTGATGATGTGTTCTTTTATGTGGATTGAAAGAAGAAAAAGACATAAAGACACAAACATAAACCAAAAGCTGTGGACTTTTGAATATGTAGGGTAGACTCAAACTGATAAGATTTGTCTATCACAGGTATTAGTACTATTATATAGTATATATAGCATATTATATAGTACTATAGTAATGTAACAAAGTTCTATCTCCCATAAAAACTTGTATCAGTGACTAAAATCCAGTATCCAGTGTAGCAGAAACAATGTTTACCAACTAAAACTCCTGCATGTTTCTATCTATTTTTTCCTTATCTTAAGCATGTGATCAGCCAGCGCTCTCTGAGGACGGTGTAATACAGTATGACTATGTCACCCACCAGGTGAGCGTTCTGACCGACCAGGTGGAGGCCCAGGGAGAGAAGATCAGAGACCTAGAAAGTTCTTTGGAGGAACACCGCCAGAAACTGGCCTCCACTGAAGAAATGCTCCAACAGGTAAAGCACGTGTAAAACACCATTTATAAACCTGTCACAGAAAAATGTTGAACAGATGAAATATTATTGTTTGCATGTTGCTTGATCCACCCTGGAGGGATTCTGATGCTACAATACAGACAATATGGCAAGAAAATGGCATTTGTAGTAATAGACTCTGCATAAAAGGTGGACATGGCCTTTGTGGTTTCTGGATGTCATTGTTAGCGTTTTGGCTAACACTGTGGCTCAACTAAAGGCAGCAAGCTAGGCTAGCAGAGAGTGAAATCATCTGTAAAATTTAGATTTCACCACTAACTTCGGGACTTTTAACAAAGGAGCCAGTGGTAATGGTGACTCACTTTGTGGAACTAGCCTCAAGTTGATTTTAGATGAACTGCAGTTTGTTTGGTCCTCTGTACTAGTTTAATTTCAATCAATTAAGAAAGCTGTTTTAACCCCCGTATATAAAATATATTGCTATAACAGTATTAACACAGGCTCTCTACAGAGGGCCGTAGCTGTTTGTTCTCAGTGCAAACTGCATCAGCCTAAAGAGGAGAGTGTATTATATTGAAAACACTAAATGTGGTCTCAAATGGTGACCAGACAGATGGCAACTGAAAATGAAACTATGACAGAGGTCATACTTATTAAGTTGACCTTGTTTTCACTTGGCGTTTCTTTTTTCTGTTTTACGTTAGAGGAAATACCAAGTCGCTGACTTCAGGTGATAGCAGGGAGTTATCCAACAGGATGTTCAGAGTGACTAAAGTGCAGGAGTGAGTTGTTACTGTAAATGAATAAATAAAGGAGTGGCGCAGTGTTTTATTGAGGATTCCAGTTTGATTTTATGCTCGCTGGCCTCCTTTGACTCTGTCCCTGTTTAGCTGTGTGGTGGGTATAACAGAGACATCAAAACAACTAGATTTTAAAGGGTCAAAGCTCGAAGTTACTCAGTGTTCAGTGAGATGTAATGAGATTAGACAGAGTTTACTCTTACAGTACAGTGAGTTTGAAGGTGACCTTTTTAGATAAAGGATGTAAAATGTTCTGCTACCAGCTATGTCCCATTCATTGGATGTAATCCACTAATGTTGACTTTACATTAATGCAACTGCTGTCGGCCCTGGAGGGATGAGAATCAGTCAAAACAGAGAAATAAAGCCCAGATTTCAGCAGCAGATACACGAAACCGAAAAAAGGTTTCCATAAACATGGTTTTTAAAACATGAGCAGCGGTGAAATCCTGTGTGTTTCAAAAGCATTACTGAAAGATGTTGACAGAAAATGGGCCAGTCTGATTATTAAATATTCATTTCATTACAACATCTGGTAAACTGTGAGTACATTTATAACATAGGTTAATAACAAAGGGATATATTTGGAAACCAACAGAGCATTGAAGGTCTATTTAAACTGGACTAAGAGCAAGCGAATAAAAAGAAGAATACACTTTGAATTGATCAAAGCCTTTGTGTCGGTACAATGTGGCCTATGAGTTATCAAAGATTTATTTTTAACATCAAAGCAATTTTCATATAACTTCTATATAATCTATCTCTCTATATGTGCATACTTTGTCCTTAACTGAAAAGAACTGTCAAAGCATCAAGCCTTTGGGGTTTTTTGAATATGAAAATTAATGTCAAATACAGACTATATTAATCCTGCGTGAAGATGTCAGTCACATGTTGCAAAATGTGTGCAAGGCGAACAGAGGCAACAGTTGAATCTGTATTGTTTTATAGTTTTGTTGTCTTCAGTATCAGGAAACAGATAAATACAAGTAAATACTATCTTATGTGCATCAACGTCTGTCCTTACTGAAAACCCCATTAGTATGCGCTCCTAAGCACTTAGCACTTTAAGGCACTGCTGGACAATAATTGTAGAGCAAAGTGCAGTAAATGGAAAGTTTATTCAGCCGGCCAGTCTTTGGATTTCTCTACTGCTGCCCGCAGTAGGTCATAATTCTGAAGCAGAGTCTTCTAGTCGTTTCAGTTGTTTTGGTTGCCGTCACCAGTGAGGCAAGCTCGTGAGCTCTGCCAAGCTGGACACAACAAGCCTGCAGCTCTGTGCATCACAGAATCAGGCTTCTGTTTAGACTCGTCAACAGGCTCTTTGTCCTCCTCGCTGTCAGCACAGAGGATAAAAAGGCCACAGCCCCCAAATAAATACCCCACCGCGGCCGTGACGTTTTTCTCCCTCATCCAGCCACCCTTTGTTATCTATTAGTTATTGCTGTTGATGTTTTTTCAAGTGATCTAAACCAGTTTTAGGTAAAAACACAGGAGGAATTATAACATCTCTCTCTCTTTTTTTTAAAAAAATCTCTGCTGCTACTGATCTTCTTTTTGGTTTGTGACTTGATGTTTGTGGTGTTTCCTGGTTTTAGCTGCACTGATCTGCAGCTGTCGTCCTGGTTTGTGGTTGTTTGTTAGTAGCTGCGAGTGGTTCCCTTTTACAGTTTACGACCGCTGCTCAAATAGTTAATCCGATATGAGATGTTTGGTTTGCAGAGATGAGGGCTGAGTGAGGAGAAAGATAACTGTTTACCGGTGTTTTCAGTTTCTATCTCGTCTGTTGTGTCTGTTGTATTTTATTATCAGTTATGTGCCTCTTAAATCTTCTCCATGCATAATTACAGGGCATGTTTGAAGGATTTAAAAGGTGGCAAACACGTCTGCTTCTGCAGTGTCTGATACACAAGTATGAGTACACTGGTTTGGATCATACCGAGGTTGTGACACACGATAAATTCATCTTCTGATTTCTGCGGGTTTATGTTTTCACATAAAATCACTTTTATATTTTAATGCTTTCATTAGCAAAAGTGGGGAAAAAAACAAAATGAAGATTTTGAAAAACAAAATATCAGCAAAGCTCTGGATTGTTGGATGCTAAGTTAGTTGACTTTACCTCCTAGGACCTGGCGTCCACATATGTGGACATCACATTTTGGGTTATTTAGACCAAAATACTCAATTTTGCTCTACAATGGCCTGATATCCACTTACGAGGACATTATACTGTTACTGTTCTTTCAAAATTTTAAACGAATATCCTAATACGTGGCTCTTATTTTTCTTAAAAACAAAAATAAGGTAAAAAAAAAAAAAATCTGGTAATTCTTTGTTTTTACATTCATCGGGCCCCAATATGCCCAAATATCAAAGAGAAATTAAAAATGCATGCTGTGGAAGAGTTCAGGTCTTAGGAGGCTAAGGCAGGGGTGTCCAACTCCGTGCCCGGTGTCCTGCAGGTTTTAGATGTGTCCTTGATCCAGTACAGCTGATCTAAATGGTTAAATGACCTCCTCAACATGTCTTGAAGTGACTGGTAATGAACTAATCATTCGATTCAGGTGTGTTGACCCAGGATGATACCTAAAACCTGTAGGACACTGGCCCTTGAGGCCTGGAGTTGGACACCCCTGACTTAAGAACTCTCCACAGATGTTTGAAGCTTAGATTATTCCCAGAAAATGGGAAAAAATGAAGTGCAGCACCTTCAAGTGGACAGTCAGCATGAAGCCGAAAAACAAAAAGTTGTACAGGGGTAGAAGGACACCTGAAAACGCCTGAAATTAAGGGACTTCACACTGCAGCACATCGCAAACATGAGCGCCTCCGTTAACAGACGTCAGCTGGGCGTGGAGATGGATGCTGTACGTCTGATTCTGTGTAGTGTATTCACAGGATAGTATTCACATGAGCAAACACAAACAAGTTGTGTGTCTGTGTGTGAGCGAGAGAGACAAGCGACAGGCGAACAAGAGTTTATCCAGCCATGCAGCATTATGTTTCAGCGCTGCAGGGCTGCTGTTTGCTGTGGGAACCACAACTAATCTAATAAGAAATAGCCCTCAGGACACACACACACACACACACACACACCACAGGGTGCAGAGTTCTCATGCTGGAGGATATCCACCCACACATGTAGTCATACTGTGACTACATGTCCTACAGTGCCTTTATTTAGACATAAAAATTACTGTACTGAGACATTTCTGTCTACACGGCTTACACTGTTGTAGTTACACAGTATCCTAAACAACATACAAGACAAGTATAACGCGCATAAACATTCATGGGCCATTATGTTTTAATATTTTGCCATGTTCATTAAAAATGTAATTGACTCAACAGCAGACGTCATTCACTGTCTTCATTATTATCCAAAAAATATCAACAGCCCAGCAATTTCCCAGTATTTTTGGTTTCCATGCACTCTCTGGCTGATGTTTCTTTATTTTCTGCGTTTTTGGCCAAAACAAAAAGGCGGAGGTCTCTAAAACAGTCCGTGATTTGGCAACCAGAGATTGCGAAATATCAATAATATAATAATAAAATAATAAAATGTTGCAACTTGCAAATGATGATGATTGCTACATCCTACCTACAGTTATGGGAATGGTTTGAATCAAATGAGAACCACTGAGGCTGAGGATCCTGAAAGTGCCAAAATTGCTGTTGGCACTTGAGGTTGGCTCTAAAGGTCACGCTTGAGTTTTCTTTCTGTGGTGAATCTAAGCAGAGCCTTGAACCTACTCAAAGCTGAAGCCATGCCAGCATTTATGCCAGTGCAGGCTGCGTCAACGTCCAGTTGCATGTCTGAGGACATTAGCTGCTTCCATATTTCCCAAGGGGTTGCTGTAGTGGCTGTGTCCAGATTTTTAAACCAGAGCAGATTTTACACAGGACACTCCTCTTGACGCAACCATCCCATTTATCTGGGCTTTGGATCGGGACCAGGAGTGCATTAGATTGTCACCCCCTTTGAGGTTTAGTTAGTGTCTCCTCTGGGTGTTGAGCCGGGGATCTTTCATGTGAAAGATGAATGTGTTAACATTTGGGTAGATTTAAGGTTAGCCTAAACAGCCGACTGCTTGGATTAACAACTATGCCAGCATGAAGAGTCATAGCTGATTTTGGTCAGGCCTCATTTCAGCTAACTGTAGTCACTGAACTGAGCCTTTCCACTGTGTTGGCAATCTTTTTCTGTCATTTGGGACCATGTCACACAGAATGCCCAGTGAATCTGTGCTTTGCCTTTTGGTGAGTGAAATGAGGATATTTTTATGTATCTTGATTTTGCACCTCTACATTTTATAGATGCAACATGAAAACCAGAGCTTGCAAGCCTTAGCTTATAACTTAGATCTCAACATTCTCGTCCAAATATGGTCACGTCTGAGTCAAAAAAGCTCACCTGCCTGAAGTGAAGAACTCATATCTCCATAACCTTTTGGCATGTCAACACATAGCGGAAAAACATAAAAAATGAAATGTTGCTAGGTTTAAAGTGCCTGATGTAACTTTTTACAGGGGAGCAAGCAAAGGTGCTTAAACAGACCTAAAACTGACGTGTTAAAATCAGAAGCAGTGCATATTTGAAAGGGGCTGAGAGTAGATGACTACTTATGACATGACATAAAATGACGGGGTAAATATATAAGAAGATTACCTATGCACCAGAGCCTACTGTAACATATAATAGGGCAGCATGCTAGTTACACCGAGAGAATAGAACAGCATGTGATTTGTTTTCAGAACATAGTGAGCGATGTAAAGGTAAGTTCACAGGCAAAAACAGTACCAAACTTCTACTTCTGCGATTTTATTGAGTGTTTAATTTTTAAACAAATAGATAGTATATATCCAAAAGTTGATTCTGTTCATCTGGACGTAGCGTTTTGTGGGAGAAACGTTTCGTCACTCATCCAAGTGACGTCTTCAGTCTCAGCTGACTGCAGGTTTCCAATCTTATAAACAGGACATTTGCATAATGACTGAAACCAGCCCACTGAAGGAACAATGGGCTGGGAGGTCAGTTCCTTAATCTTAATTATGCAAATTCTCATAACCATTGATCAACAACCACTGACCAAAACCCACTGACCAAAACCCACTGATCAATGGCCATGAGTACCATTCACAGAGAGTTGGGGAATGGCTGCAATCACAGCATGTAAGATGGTGACAGATGTACCCTTAGGCCCCCTCCTCGATTCAGAGATGGTCTTTCCCTCCTGGCACTTAACAGCGTACACTATGTTACTCTGTTTGTGTCGGGGGACCCGATCCTTGGGGTTGACCAGTTTTTGGCGCAGCGTGTTTTGGGGTTTAAAAGCCACAGAGACCCGGTGTTTAGAAAAAATGCGTCTCAACTGCTCCGATACTCCTGACACATATGGGATCACTACAGGTTTTCGCTTGATCAGCGGTTGTCCTTCTCTCCTGGATCGGCTGGAGCTTTCTTTAGGTGCCTTTCCCACTTTGACAAAAGTCCAGCTGGGATAACCACATTTACTCAGGGCCTTCTTGATGTGCAGTTCTTCTGCTTCTTCTTCCATGTACAAATTGGCCACGATGGGTGAAACTGGGGAGCCCATGGCACACCCATGTTTCTGCCTGTAGAACTGACCCTTGTATGTGAAGTAGGTGGAATGAAGACACAGTTCAAACACACTTGGTCGATGCTGAGAGTGGTCCTGTTGCTGAGGTTGGGGTCATCCTAATCTCTTACGGACTACCTCCAACGCTTCCGTGACTGGGATGCAAGTGGAGAGAGATGTAACGTCATACGAGACCATGGTTTCATCTGCCTCCAGGGTGTTCTGGATGTGGTGTTCAGAGCTGCCCACCAGCGGGTTGAGGATCGAAGCCAGAAACTTGGAGATGTTATAGGTGACAGAGTTGATCATGCAGACAATCGGTCTTAAAGGTGCACCCTGTTTATGTATTTTTGGTAAACCATACAGGCTTGGTGTAGATTCGCCTGGGTATAGCCTGTGGTATGAGGTTAAGATTAAGGAACTGACCTCCCAGCCCATTGTTCCTTCAGTGGGCTGGTTTCAGTCATTATGCAAATGTCCTGTTTATAAGATTTGGGGAAACCTGCAGTCAGCTGAGACTGAAGAAGTCACTTGGATGAGTGACGAAACGTTTCTCCCACAAAACGCTACGTCCAGATGAACAGAATCAACTTTTTGGAGATTTACTTTCCTGGATGATTGAAAATGCATCAAGACGTTAGATAGTATATACTTCAAGTTCTCCTGTCTAGTCGTGCCATATTTAACTCTGGAGATGAGCGCAGCTTCTTTAAAGGGATCTATAAATGCTGTGGTGCATATGATAATTAGTCACATGCACGGCACGGCCTCATTATTAAAGGAAAGCAAATGTCAGGCAGCTGAGCCGTGGGCCATGACCACAGCGTGTGGATGAATTACCTCTAAATATTGCGGCTTATCCCTCTGTAAGTGACACTGGTGTTAGATTGCAAACTGACAGTCAGCTGCCATAACGAAAGAGATTTTCTAAATATCTGTGTGTGTGTGTGTGTGTGTGTGTGTGTGTGTGTGTGTGTGTGTGTGTGTGTGTGTGTGTGTGTGTGTGTGGCTGCTGAGCTGGAGTGATTATGGGGTTTAGTTGTTCATTTGTGTGGCTGTGGTGTTGACACAGTTTGTTTACTATGTGATGTTTCCGTTTAGAAAGAAATTCCTTGTCTGACATTTAATGGACAGTAATCTACTTTATTTGACCGCTCACAAGTCATTGAATTTCTGTCTTAAATATATGTTATTTAAAATAGGCTCATGTGAGAAGTGTGTGGCTATAATTCTAAAAAAATCCCAGCATCTTTTTTATTGAATTTGATTCATTTGGCATTTTGAAAATGTGCACGCACAAATGAAAAAATAGAGAAGCAAAAAATGATTCTGATTGTTGTTCTGCTCCAAAACCATCTCAAAAAAGCTTTGCATTAATAATACATTTATATAGCTCAACTATAAGGCTACAAGATGCTTCACAAGACAAGATAGTCACGGTAAAACAAATCGTAATAAAACGTTTGAGAAACATTTAAAGGTTACACAAAACTGGGAGGGAGAGCGCAAGACAGTTAAAAGCAGAACAAAGAAAATGAAGAATTGCAAACAAGTACAGTAAAAGCACACAAAAATAATCAAAGGCTCATGAAACATAAGTGACAACATAAAAGTAGCTCGATTTGGAGGCATTGAGAAAGTCTGGCTATCCGATGTCTCTACGAGAGATTTAAAACAAGAGTGTGATATATTAAAAACTACTAAACAGCAGAAAATGTATGTTTACAGCCTCAGTTTGCACTTCATCACAGCTCTCTGCTTTCTCAGTAAAAGACTTTCAGTACCTACTGCTGACTGTGACTAAAGAAAATATGACTACCTCTTACAGCAAAAACATTTCTGTCAAAGCGGCAACTTCTACGGGAAAATCACTTCCCATAACAAAGCGGTTACGTTACACTGACTCACTCACTTGGCTTTTGTTGCTTTTCTGACTGAAGGACTGGACTAGAAAGAGGTGAACTTTTGCGAGCCTTCATTCAGTTAGTTCATTTTCAGATTTGTTTGTGCTCTTTCTAAAGCTCCCACTCCTCTTTGCCTTCACAGCGCTCTGAGCTAACGCTAACTGCTCGGTTAAATACCCAACTGTGCGTTTTGACTCGCACATGTGTGACTACAGGGCGTAGCTGGTCTAATCGAGTGCTCTGCTTTAACTGGACAAGCTGAGTCCTGCATATATCAACGACATTTGTCCTGTTTAGCAAAGTTAAAAGTAACAGGGATATGGCAGCTTTAGCCACCGCCGTTTGACACCATTGCCCCAGAACCAAACCTCCTGGAATCATATAAAGTTGTAATTTTTTTTCCACAGTTATTGTTATATTATCATGAGTGGGGGTCACACTTGAGTTGGCAGTCCTAGTTTTTACACGTGTCCCAATTTTGTTTTTCCTTATTAAGCTTTTTAAATTGGTGCACAAAAAGCTTGTAAGTTCATATTTGGTCTGTTTGGTGTTTTTTTCTTCCCATTTCTTTCTAAATGTTTCATACTAAACAAGTATGGAGCAAGAAGATGGACGTTAAAGGCTTAATCAGCAATCCAGGTCAACTGTAGTTTGAGTTTAGAAAGGAGGAAGTGCAATTTAAAGGAGTTTAGATGCGGAATTGAAAGCAACAGAGTTTTGTATGAGTCAGAAAAACGTTCCTTCATGTCCAGTGGAGTGCTTTTTTTCGTTCTCTCTCTTTTTTAGATGCTCTTTCTTTTACTCTCTCTCATACCAAAGAAGGCATATATTAATAGAGTCTCTAGCACGCTTGTGTGTGTGTATATATTTAGCTTTGTGGGGTCTGGGCCCCAACCGCTCTGCTCTGTTAGTGTGGGAACAACAATACGCTGAGTGGAGTAGCCTGCTTAGTCTCACAACACCGATCTCCAAAATCTGCGTTGCTCTAGCTTGAGTAAGCTGCGTGTTTGCTTCCCATGCATCTGACTTAGATGGTGCACATGTGATTCTCCCAGGAGCTGATGAGCAGGACCTCGCTAGAAACTCAGAAGCTGGATCTGATGGATGAGGTGTCCTTTCTCAAACTGAAGCTGGTCAGCATGGAGGAGACGCAAACCAACTCACACCCGCAGGATTCGACAGACACAAAGCAGAACAAAGCTGAGGTACGCAAAGTCAACAAACATGCTTTCAAACACATTCAAGTCTTTGATCTAGAAATGGAAAACTTGTATGATGTCTGTGTTTCATGGGCTATAAGCCAAGATCCCTGCCACACTTGCCTGAGTGGAAGTTTTCCCTTCTGTGTACATATTGATGTATTTTAGAGTTAAATAACAGGAGGATGAACATTTTACTTTGCACAGTTAATCCTGTTTATGGTTGGGAAATAAACCATCTAATTTTAGGGCCCAGATTAAGAGTATTATTTTAACTTACTTGTTGGTATTAAACAGTTATTGGTACTTTGATTATACACATTGATTTTCAGGTACTTCATTAGGTGGAAAGGCCAGATACCGACTGTCTCATACTTTTCATCTTGCCCAACTCTAAAACTCCGTAATGCAACATAGGAATATGTGATATTAGCGTCTTGAATAATCACAACTGTCATTAACTGTTCAGCTGTGTTTGCCTGGGTGATCCTTCACTACATTTCTGCTAGTTTGGGCTATTTATCAGCTGCAAAGAGCAACCAGTGGAACAAAAACATCATCGCTGGTATGATCAGGTCTGCAGCCACCGCTTGGTTTGAATGAAATCACCTTCAAAATGCACATCAATAGACAACACAATTGTTTTTACCACTGTTTTTCAAATAAAGCTTAATAATCTTTATTCCGTATGTTCCACGAGGGGTTATTTAGGGACACGCATCCTGTGGTACTGCTCTTGGGAAGTTCAGACATGCTGTCTAAGGATGTATGTAAGCTGTTTGTCTGGTTTTATTGTGTTTTTTGTCTCAAAGCCAGGAGGGAACATGCACATTCACCAGGGGCCACTGCTGTCACAGTAGAAAGGCACAGATTGGGGGGAGGGGGGATTATTATGTTATTGTATAATATGTATTTGCAATATTGTGGCTTACAGATATAACAGTAACTACATGTCTGCTTTTTAACTCTTTCTGCAACTTTGGTTTCTGCGTCTGTGCTTGTTCTCACAAGTTATACTCTCTCATCCAAGCTTTTTATAAAGAAGGAAAACAAATGTTAATGTGTGGATTAAACTATGAGGCACTGATTCCTCCCATCGCCTGTCTGTGAGACCTCACCTGTCGGCTGGTGGCAGATGATCCCGCTAAAGAGGAGTGTGATTGGTGGAATGTGTGTTTGATGCTAACCGGGTCTATTCACAGGGCTCTTATCAGCCTCAGAGTTGTAAGTACATTATTGTATAGGCAACGGCTATTTCACACAAGGCACAGTCTGTACATGAAACCTTGTACACTTGTCTGTTGGAAATTTATGCAAATTAGTACAGATTTTGTCTTTAAGCCATGTGTAACAAAAAGGAAAAACCGTTACAGCTTTCTCTAGAAACTCTCATGTTGACTCTCGTTTCCACAGCAGCAGCCTGCTGTTACTTTTGTTGTTTTTCAGGTTTGGTTTACCCACTAAACCAGTGAAAAAGTCACACGAGCAGGATTTTCCCACAGTTTTTGTCCCACATTTAAATGGAAATCGTAGAGGCCAAATGAAGAATCTGTCCTGCGATCCTGAAATATCTGTCACCCAGATAATAACCAGGCAGATGGTGAAAACATGCCCACCCTCTGGCCAACTTGACTGGCAAAGGTAATGATGAAATGTGTCTGGATGGGGTACAAACTTCACTGGTGAGGCTCTGAAACAAGCCAGAACACATCAAACAGTAGTTTAAACACCACCCTGCTCACATCCTGCAAAGAGTCAGCGAAACAGTTTTTGTTTTTGATCGTAGACTTTAGAAATAATTAACTGAAACTGTGAAAAAACACCTGAAACTCACGAGCCTCACTAATACCTGGTGCACCTAAAGCCCTTCCACCTTTTGAAGTCAAGAAATCAATAATTCTAGTATGGCCGTCATGACTTTTACAGAAAAGTGAACACCCTCCATTTAAGTATTGTGAGCTCATTGTCATGTTCAAGAAACCATTTTAATACGATCTGTGTCATGGCACATTATCCCGCTGGAAGCAGCCATTAGAATATGAGTACACTGTGGTTATATAGGGATGGACTTGGTCACCAACAGTACTCAGGTAGGCGATGGCATTTAAGTGAGTGTGTCATAGTGCGTCATTAAAATATCCCCCAACACTTTTACACCACCAACAGGCTGGAGCTTTAATGCCGTTCACACCACATTCTGATCCAACCAGGAATGTTGCGGCAGAAAACTCATCAGACCAGGCAGCATTTTTCCAATCCTCTCCAATTTCGGTGAGCCCATTTAAACTGTAGCCTCGGTTTTCTTTTTCTAGCTGACAGGTGTGAAACCTGGTGTAGTCCTCTGCTGCCGTAGTTCCTCTGCTTCAAGCTTTGACGTGTTGAGAGGCGATCTTAAACCTTGGTTGTGAGGAATGGTCATTCAAGTTACTGTTGCCTTCTCATAATCTCAAAGCAGCTGCTCATGTCTGACCTCTTGCATCAACAAGGTTTTTTTCTCACAGATAACTGTCACTCACTGGGTATCTTCAGTTTTTTGGACCAGCGGTCCCCAACCCCCAGGCCTCGGACCGGTACCGGTCCGTGAGTCGTTTGGTACCGGGCTGCGAGAGTTGAGGCTCAGGTGTGAAATGTATGGTTTTCAGGGTTTTTATCGGTTTTCAGCGTTATTTTGTTATCGTTTTTATCGTTAACTCTGTTTTCCTGGGTCTTTTCACGTGTGTTATGAATAAATCTTCTTTTCTTAAAACTTCTTTTATTTTGTTGTATTTATCTGCAACACCTTAAAGGCCGGTCCGTAAAAATATTGTCGGGCATAAACCGGTCCGTGGAGCAAAAAAGGTTGGGGACCGCTGTTTTGGACCATTCTCTGTAAACCGTAGAGATGGTTATGCAGAAAAATCCCAGTAGATCAGCACCCGCTGAAATACACCAACAACCATGTAGGTCCTCAGTTTTAACTTCAGCAGGTCATCTTGACTATGCATGCATGCCTAAATCCATTGAGTTGGTGCCATTTGATTTACTGATTAGCTATTTTGATTAGCAACCACTTGAACTTGTACCCAATGAAGTGGCCAATGATTGTAGGTGAAAACGACTGCTCAGCTCAGCAACAGGTTTGGGCCTCGGTGAAGGTGAGAGTTACATTAGGACGCTGTTTCCCTCACTGACAGAACGCACAATAACGATGCACACGTACACGCATTCCAACCAAGTCCGGCTGAGCAGCCTTTGCTTGTCTTCACTAGTTTCTTTGTGTGGACTTTGTTCATTGTGACACCCAGCTGCTTCCCACTGGCACAAACGGATACTAAGGCTGCTCATGTGGTTTCGCTGTGTGTGCGTGTGCGTGTGTGTGTCTGTGTGTAAAGCTATCACAAGCCATCCAGGGCCGTGCTCTGATAGAATAAACACGATACAGCATTTTTGACACGCAGGGGCCCATACTCTGCAACCGCACATGGATGGAGTGTGATAAGCATCAGCGGAAGCAGACAGAGGGGAGGAGATAGTGAAGGGAAAAGATGAAAAGAGAGAGGACAGAGAAAAAAGAAGGAACAGACGGCTGATGTACAAAAAGTGACAGGATGTAGTTTGAAATATTGTTTTCTGACCTGTAAGGTGCACATTAACTGAACGTGCATGATAGCCACACTGCAAATCCTGCAGGACGTGACTGCCAGCGATGTCTGATTCTATGAGAAAACCAAGTGTGAGCTGACTTTGCTTCTTGTGCAAAGCTCACATTCACTCAATAACAAGAAGAACATTTGTCTTAGCAGAAAACTTTTTTATTCAGTCAGGAAGCCACATTCTGTCAATAAATCCTGGGAGCTGTCCAGTATTTCAGATACCATTTCAGGTACAGTGAACCTGAGTTTAGTGTACCTGACATGATCCTTATTTCATAAGAAAACTGCCTGCAAACCCTTGGTTTGAGTAGAAAGTGCCAACATCTTGGCACTTTCTACTCACGGCATGCTAGCTGCACCACTTTGTCTCACACTACGGTTAAATTGATGTTTAAAATGTTGGTTTAAAATAGTGATTTGCAAAAGTTGCACTGTTTGCTTAGCACGGGTGGTCAGTTCATTTTAATATCCAGCACAAAAAATGCAATACCCGTTTTCAGCATTAAATACTGGTGCAATTAGCAGTAACCTGCATATCGCAGATGTTAGTAAATCAGTTTGCGTGCTCCTAGAAATATATTTGCAGCACGTTCCCATCTTTTACATGCAATCTTGTCACTTTCTAGCATGTGGCTACTGTTAACCCAAGGCATCATGCCTGTACCTAACACAGTAGTTTTGGTGCTGAAATGTATCCAAAAAATCCATTTAGGTTACATGCATGAGTTCATGTAGCCAATGAGCTGGAACAATCCGGAACAGCATTTCGGCACCTTCAGTTAATGAGTCATTAAATCTAACAGGCAGATTAAACAAAATAGTGCAGGATATTATCAAGCAGTCCTTTTTCAATAGGTTATATTGCAAAAAATGTAAAAAAGCAGCACAAACTTCAACAGGAATTGGGCGGCACTTATTCACTTTATCTAGTCTGTTTTTCAGGCTGCTTCAGGGATCATGAGGCCTATTCTCTCAGCTTGAGGCTCCACCACATAAATCTAACATCAGTCCTGTCAATGAGTTGTTTTTATAAGTTGGTGCTGTCTTGGTTTAGTATTGATTCAGTATTGAGATGCACATACGTACTCACCAGAATCCAACATGTCCGGTGTGCAGCTGAGGTGCTTTGCTTTGTTTACGTTATGATGGGGCTGACACCGGTCTGCATTTTTGTCAGTAAAGTCAGGACGTGTGTGTCTGTGTGTGTGTCTGTGTGTGTGGTTAGTAACAGCTGCGAGGCTCCGGTAGGCTGTCAGGAGGAATGGCAAGCATCCATTCTGAGCATTCCTCGGGGCCAAACACTTTCACCTCAGGAAACCACACCAACACCACACACAGGCTCGCTGCCGTCTCACGAACACCTTTAAGTACTAAAGCAACCACTTTTCAGGAACAAGATTCCCCTGAGCTGTGACATTTTCTTAGACCAACAGTTTGCTCAACATTTAATGTGTGTAAACAAAAAGAACAGTTCGAGACTTTGCTCTGTGCACCTTCATGTCTCTTCTTTATTGTACGCTCTGTTTTTTTCCTGTCTTTACATCCTGTCTTGTTTTGTTTTATTGGTCTAAATTCTGGGTTACGGCTCTGTTTCCCATGCGACTAGACTTGGCTGGAGCTCAGGCATGTTATAATAACCCTGGTGCGCCAGATGGGGTTATTACTTAAACAAAATTATGCTTTAGATGCCTGAAATGTGGATTTTATGTAGTTTAAAACAGCCCTGCCTGGTGAGCTGCTTTTCATGTAAAATGTAAAATAGGCCACGAAGCACAATGACAGAGACTGAAATCTTGGCAGCTTGTTCCTATTGCCATTTTTTATATTTACAATATGGTATCATACTTATATTGTGCAACATCAGAAGTTGCCATGGAAACTATTCTAATGTCAGCAGAAGACAGATGTTAGCCCTGATCTGTCCTCAGTGGATACGCTCGACATTAGCTTAACAGCCAGTACAATGCAAAATCACTAAGTGCATCAGCATGACAGACTTGTTGGTTGAGGACTTTTGGAACGCCTAAAGTGTCGTGGTCGTATCACAACGGGGCGTGTTGCGTTTGACCTTTCGATCTTTAATTCCTGTACAAAAGCTGGTTCGACTGGGAAAACCCTCTGAGACAAATTAGTGATTTGTGACCACTGTCTTGATTTAATTGGACACAATGATTCATCCACTCAGTTGGAGCACAGTTCACCCAAACAATACAACCCATTCTTAACCACCCCACTCTAATTCTGGCTGACAGGAGGTGTTTGTCTGTTCACCGCTGCTCTCCAAACTCCACTAGACTTCCTGCTTTTTCCTCTGACCCCAGACTAACCTTAAGAATAAAGTGGTCGCTCCTTTCCTGTCAGTGGTCACATTGAGCCAGCAGGGAGGTGGCGCAGAAACACTCGCGCTGTAGCTGAGCACAGATCTGTTTTTCACACTATTTCAACAATGTAAGACGGTGAGGCATGATGCCTTGCCTGCATCTGTCTCCCACAATCTCACTGTTACAGCACTAATACAAGAGGAGGGCATTGCATAATGCAAAAGTTTTTAAAGGAGTAAAAGTTACTCTTATGTTTTCAGTTGTTTGTCAATGTGCTGAGGTGTAATGCTCCTTCTTTTCTAGGATTCTAACATTTTCTCCAGTTGAATTTAAGCATTTCTTTCTTCCGCTTCAAGTGTTTGTGTAAATCTTTGTGCTTTGTGTGTTTCACAAGATTTTTATGTGTTTTCTGAGTTTCTACTACAAATGGCCAACAGTGATCCAGATGTGGCATCAACCATTTTCCCTGTACTGACTGATTAACAAATAAGTTCATGTTTTATTCTCCTCTCCTCCTCTCAACTGACTTTCATTTATTCCTCTTTTCTTCTCCTCATCTCACCATTTCACCTCTTCTGCCACCCTTCATTTGTCTTCCAAACCTCCCAGTGTGTGGTAAATCTCATCAGTGAGCTCCAGGAGCAGATGTGCAGGTTTCAGGAGGAGATCAGCACTCGCATTCAGGAGAAACGGGCCCTGGAGGAGAAGGAGGCCCAGCAGGGGGAGCCAAGAGACGGCCAAGCCCAGGGCTACAGCCCTCAAGTTGGGTTGGTCGGCTTGGACCTGAGCCTGTCTGGCTCTGATGCCCGGCAGCACAATGGAGGAAAGACTGTTCACGTAGGGAGACTTGATGGATGAACTCATCTTACCCTCCTTCCCCATCATTTCTTCTCTTCTCTTCTTCCCTTTTAACCAGTCCACACACCACCCGGTATTTGGAATATTCCACAGAATCAAGCTAACAACCTCTCTTGTAGTGTCTGTATGTGTACTGCAGGATGTTGGGGTCACACTCTGCTCTGGTTCTTGCAGTGATTGAGGCTTTCGATTGGGTTTTCTAAATGCTTCCATACATTTGAGGAGTTATTTACCTAAAAAGTCTTCCAGCAGTATGACGTAGAGTGAACTCCTCAAGTATTTGAAACATTTGGAATGTACTTCAGCACCGATCAGGATGTTGTCTCTATAAATCCTTTCAAGCTTGCCTTTAGGACCAGAATTGTGTTTTGTATTAGATTCGATGTGGTTTCCTTGCATGACAGTGATTCCTCCACTAACAAAGTTTACATCTGTCAGCTTCCTAATACACTGACCTGGTGGATGGGTCATGTTACGGTCCCTATAACCCTGCTGTCCAAAGTTTCCCCCAGATGGTGGCAGTGCGCAGCTGGCAGATGTGCGACCCGGAAGGCTTTCAGTAGTGTTCTGGGTTTCCTGGTTGTTAACTGCACGTTGTGGTGTCTGTTTCAGGAGGATCTTGTTTCCTTTATTAACCACTGTCTGGCCCCGGGGACCTTTATAACTGCACTGAATGTGAACCTGGTGTTTGAATACCCTCCCATTTATATGCTGGCATGCGTGCCCACTCATGTAGATGAACCTTGTGCCGATTGTGACATGTAGATGAAATGTATAACTTTTTTTGAGAATTGCTTGAAACATCAGAAAAGTTTCGTAATTGTGCACATGTATGTAAAGTGGTCCGGCTAACTGAAGAATGCTATGGTTTGGCTTTTCTGCAGGATTTGCAACAAGAAGTTAAGCAGCTGAAGAGCAAAGTGGATGAGTTGGAGGGAGAGAAGAGCCAGTATGAGAGGAAATTAAGAGCCACCAAGGTACTCGCTAAAGCACACAGAGCAGTGTAAAATGCACTTACATGCACATGTGTAACATATACAAAAAGCATATCAAATGTTGAAACTGAGAAATCTTATTATATTTTTGAATATGAAGACTTAAAAATGTGTTTCACTACTGCTGGAAAACATGTAAATTGTGGTTTGGCATTGTCTTCTGTGCGAAAGAAGTTCTTTCAATGTTACTCCAAAATCTGTAAACATCATTTAGTATTAGTGGTGTCTTCACAGATGTCCATTTCACTTGTCGTAGGGCCCCAAAATTGCAGCGTTTCATTGTTTTTTAGCCTTGGTACTTGGTCTAGAGGTGTCTCCAGAATCTCTGGATCTTTAAATGTTATGATGCAATGCCCCGATACTTTGAACTTCTCTAATCTTTTGTTATTTTATGAAGCTTTTACCCTTAAATTGTTGAACTCTTTGCCCACATAGTTTTTCACGGAGCAGTTAGTCCCTTCCGAGTTTTTCTTCTGAAGATGTTTTTTTTAATATCCAACAACATCACTAATTGAGCTCATTAGTCTCTGAGATCTTCCATCTGGTATTTTCTTGGCGTTTCTTAAATTTAAGTTAAATTGCATTATTGATGTGAAATTGTAAGGAGCGCATATATAGTTTTGAGATTTGTTGTGTTTTTCCACTATTTTTAATAAAATGCAGCTCTTGCTTTTTTTTCGAGAGTTATTTTGTGTAGAATACAATAGAATAAATAAAAAATGAATAAAAAAATGGGACTTAATGAGCTCCGAAGTTTTCATTAGGGTGGGTTTCCTTTGGACAAAGCCAGGCGGCTTGTTCCCCTTTTCTTCCAGACTTGCATTAAACGAACCCAAACATTGCTCTAAACTAATCTGACTAACTTCATATCATAGATGTGAGTGTGGTGTATACTTCTCATCAAACTTACCGGAAGAAGACTTTTCAAAATGTGGAAACTGGCCTGTGAAGTCACTGCAGCAAACCTGTGTAAAGGACGGACTTCCTAATCTGATAATTGCACATATGAAAAAGGAAATAGAGCAGATGTAGACAAGAATGGATGCTGGATACTGTAACAGAAGATAAAATTAACAGCTGGTGCTACTGTGATGTTATACGTAAACGTTCGATAATTTGATCAGACTGTCACCAGGTGAATTTCTTTAACCTTCATTCATCAGGATGAAATAATCAGAGCTTCACTCATTTGTGTTTCTCAGCAGCAGAGACGTGCAGCTTCATTTCCTTTGTTATGACAGAGTCTCTCTCTAACATATTGTTGGATATTGTCTGAAGGAGGTCAAACTGCCATTGGTTTCTCTGTGCTTACAGTGCTTCCTTCCTCCTCTCTCCCTCCTTCACTATCCGCCTCCTCTCCTCTTCTCTACTAACCCCTCTCTGCGGCTTGCTCTCTTCACTTTTTTCCGCTCCTCCTTTCTCTTCACATCCCTAAATCTCTCCCCGTCATTACTCTCTTCCTGTCCTCTCTCCCTCTCTAGCTCTCTATCTCTTACTCTCTCCATGTGTGTTACCAGTCGCTCATGACCCAGCTGTCCAGCCTCAAGCTGACTGTCGAGCACACACAGCTGGAGAAGCAGCATTGGGAGGAGCGCTGGCGCAGCGCACAGGTGCCTCCTCTTCCTCCTCTCCTGCCTCCTGCTCTTGCCGCTTGTCATCTCCCCGTGTTGATTTCTTTCCTATGATTAGTGTTATGTTTGGCCTCTTCTTTTCTACTTTTCTCGTCTTGCTCCTCCCCTTCTCGTGTTTTTTTTCCGCATTTCTTTTCTTTCCTTAGTTTCCTTAGTTGCATTTGTTTTTGTTGGTCTTGCGATAGCTGTGAAGCTCTGTCCTGTCCCTTTGAGCAGGAAGGGACCGGACAGAGAAACCTACACAATAAATAAATAAATCAAAACCTACACTGGTTTTGATAAGGACAAGGTTTGTATTTTTTAAAAGCAGAAACCAGTAGATTCCATCCTTTTACTTGTGGCTTTTTCTTTCCCGTCGTTGTGATTTTTAGTGTGCGTTTGCATGGATTTTGTGAATTTATTTGATTCTATCAGTTCTGTGTGTTTGTGCGACCCTACTGTGTTCATATTGTGCACAAAGGATATAACACGGTAATGATGCCTTCCACATATTCTCACTTCAGCAGATTTCCTGGCTGGTGCCTTTCATTTTATTTTATATGCTCTGTAATATTTGGAGCCTTCGAGACAAATGCAGATCTGATGGTAGTAACGAAACCCTGCACATCTCTGAGTTATTCTCTGGCTTCCCCTGCTTCTTACCCTATTGTAGGTTTTTGCTTCTGGGTTTTATTGCAGAGCAGCTGCAGGCATTGTTAAGTTTGCACTTATAGCATGCCACCATACAGTCTGTGCACACACATACTGTCTGACACACACCTGTTGTCTTCAGCTGTTGCCTCCACTGTATTTGTTAGCATAATGTGTGATTACCTTTTTTTTACTATTCTTTTCATCTTAACTCAGATTAGGTTGTCATAACATGTCAAGGCCTCAGAGCAAACACAAGCAAATAGCTTAAATAACAGGGTCCACTTTATGATTTTTTGGAGATAAATATTTTCCTGTTTAATTCTTATTTTGGCACTTTAGTCATTTAATCTGATGTCTGAGAATAGGAAAGTTGTAATGGATAAAGAAAACGTGGATTGCATGTGACTGAAGTACAGCAGTTTTTATTATATTAGAGGGTCAATACTGAAAAACAAGACAGAGGCTTAACGCTTGCATATGTATAAAATATCAGTATTATTGTTTCTTTTAAAAAACGATACTGCAGAAGATGTTTCTTCCTTTGATGCTAACATTCCCTTTTGCTGTTGTATTTGAATTTTCCCTACACGGAAGCATCGGTACCCTAATTTGTCCATTTGTGTTGGCTTCAGTTAAAGTGATGAGAGGTCTGACTGAGCTCTTAGCTCTTAGTCACTAGGCTGTAGACTGTATATAAAAGATGGATGTGATTGATAATCTTGAAATGGTTATTCTTGAAAGTTGTCACTGCTGGCCGGAGAACAAAAGTTCACCTGGACAAATGCACATAAAACAAACGCACATATGTGCGGTGTTCTGTGTTGTGTGGGGCTTTAAATATGTCCTCTGCCCCAAATCTACAAAAACGATGTAGTTTTTACACCATCTGTATATAAAAGATGGACATTATGAAAGTGATGCCACCTATTGTTTCCTGGACCTCAAATTTTGTTTGTTTGACCATTGCCATGTTGTTTTTGGAGCCAAAAAGAACTATATTAGCATGAGAAGGTGGCATGCTATGCTATCAGATAATGCTAGTAAGCTAAAGTTACGTAAACTGTATGAATGCAGTGCACAGAAACACACATATTTGCTTAGTGATAGATCAAATAAATATCAGAATGTCATTCAACAAAACTGAACCAATTATTCAGAGGAAACAATCTGTCAAAACTTTTTTGTACTATGCTATAAATTTGTTAAGAAGTCTTCCCACAGCTAAGTGCAGTTTATGGCACATCGTCCTGGCCTCATTTTCAGCTGTTTGGGCACAATGCAGTAGGGATGGGTATTGATAAGATTTTCACGATTCCGATTCCATTTTCGATTCTGTTTAACGATTCGATTCTTTATCGATTCTCTTATCGATTCTTTTTTAAAAAGGAGAACACTAAGGTCGAATAGCTTAGAACTCTGTCTTATATCTTCTCTTTGAACAAGATAGAAATTTAGGAGTAACATGGCCTTACAAACCCAACAGTGAGATCTTAAGAGATCCAGCCTATGGCTCTTCAATGGGGTCACAGAGTCCCCAGGAAAAAAAAATTGTAAATGTAAAATAATAAAATAAATATTCTTCTGTAGCAATAACAAAGTATAACATAAATTATTCTGTAGCAATTACACAAGAATATCCAGTAATGTCCCTGCCTACAATTAAACACATTCACTTACCGAAAATCGGGGCATCTGCTGTGGCAAATGGGTGCAAGCCTTTGACCACAAACTGAGTCACTGCTCGGTGACATTCGTCTATCCTGGCCTGAAAGGAGACGCTACCGGTAGACTGCAGCGAGAACTGCCAGCATCTGAGCCAGACTCTGTCTGTCTCTCTCATCATGGTCACCTAAATGCACAGTAATGGCAGGTTTTGTAATAAGGCAGATCTCACTAACATAATATGCACTGTTAGTTGATTATTTACCTGCCGCATTAACGGGAGAGGGCGTGCAAACGTTACCGCTGCTGCTGGGTTGAGATTCACGAGTCGAGCGGGATTAAAAACACGACATTCATTTAAGGTCATCGAGTGTTTTGTGAGCAAATGCTTTTGCATATTCGCAGTGTTTCCTCCCTTAAATGAAATATCTACTTTTCAAGTATTGCAAGCTGCCCTGTTGTCATCTGTTCTCGTAAAGTATAACCAAACTTTTGAGCGTTTGCACCGCTTAGGCGCCGTGTTTCCTGCCAGGTAAATGATGCTCCGCAACATGGTGACATCATCCGGGGCGACTGGAATCGATAAGGGAATCGTTTGCAAAAATGGCAAACAATTCCAAGGAATTGAAACAGTGGGAACCGGTTCTCAACAAGAACCGGTTTTTGATACCCATCCCTACAATGCAGTAATATCAGTCATGTTACAGTTAACAGCTGAGGGTGGAGAGCGTAGTACGTGTCAGAAATTGTGTTTTTTTGCCAGAAATACTTCCATTGGATAGATGCTTGAGTGGTGATGCAGTTTCCTTAGATCGTGTGGAGAAAGCTGTGGTAGAGTTTGTTTTAACAAAGTATTGTAAAAAAGTGAAATAGTGGGGTTGATTTAAAGCAGAAAACCAAAATAACTTGTGGCTACATGTGGCTTTCAGTGCTTGTTTTATATTTCCATTGTGTAGTTTTTATTTGAAAGAAGGTGCTCAGTGCCAAATAATAATAATAATAATGATGATAATATAGAATAATCTCAGAATTCACAACTCATTTTATGTGTTACTCTGATGGCTCATCAGTTGGCTGGTTGGTTTTTAGAAATGATTCCTTTTTAAGAAAAATGATTTGCTTAGTTGCTTCACACTTACAGCTCACAGACATCCACTGACCTGGAAGATCGACCCAGTTCACAGACATCTACTCTGACTTCCTCCACAGGCAGAAATCTCAGAGCTGCAGCAGCTCCTGGCCTCCAAAGATGCTGAGATCGTGTGCCTACAGACCCAGCTGCTGGCCAGAGGCGGCAGCGCCAATGACAACGCAGAGAGAGGTACACTCAGCTGACAGTCTGACCAATCAAATCTGTCAGTGCAGATATGTGCGAGAGGCAGCGATGTGCACGTCTGTCAACTCTGATTACTGTAACATCTAATCAACAGTTCCTCTCTTCTCTGTTCTCCACTTGGCTTGTGTTTTTTCCACTCTTTGCTGCCCTCTGCTGTAGAGGAGGTGTATATCAAGCATCTGATTAACAAATGTAAGGCATTTATGTTGCTAATGGGGCTAATTTCTAAGCAACCTCCTGGACAGCTGGATTTTTCTGTTTTGGTCATTTATGACTCAAATGTGAAACTTAAAACCAAACAGGGAAACACTTTAAATGTCGAGGCTAAGTAGTCTCTTCATCAGGAATGTGGATGTTTGGTTTGAGATTGGACCACAGCTAAGCTTCAGTGTGTGTCTGTGATGTGAGCCTGTACATCCTTTCAAATCAAAAAGACTCAGAAGAGTGTCAGGCTATGCAGCGTCCACTGTCCTTTACAAACTTCTTATACAACATCGAATCATCGTTATTTAACAGGAGTTCACCCAAAGTGCCTTCCGGTTTGGGAAGAACACATCGAATATAAAGTACAGTATAAAAGTACCACACAAACACGCTGATAAATGCACACAGTGAGGCATGTAAAAAAATAGATTCAAATCTGAGTAAATAGAACATAACGAGCACATTGAGAGGACTATAATATAAACATGTCATCTAAAGAAAATCTCAGAAGAGAGTGGGACAAGTAGTAGATAAAACTATGCAACTAGTTTATTCATTTCTGCAGGAGGAGTCACCAGAGAGCGTTGCAGTATCCTGACATTTTGTGCTTTGTTTTTCCTCCTGGCATTGTCATATTGCAGTTCATTGCTTTCTTGTTGCCTTATAAATGCTGCTCTAAAGCCACCGATGACATGCATATCATTTCAAAGCTGAGTCGTTTGAATAAACAAAAAAAATCCCATTTAGATAAGTTTCTGCATTTGAAAGGATGTTAAATGAAATCTGGTGCCGGCTCGTGTTTGTGTGGCTGATACTGATGCAAGCCTCATTAGTTCTTCTCTCGGTAATGGTGCTGTTGACAATGCTCAGTTTCCACGTGTGTCCCAGGTGATGCTGCATGGGCAGTTGTGCTGTCAGCATGTATTTGTTTTGCTTGATTAGTCCTATTTGCACGGCTCTCATGTCTGTCACCAGCACCGCTTCGTGCACCCATCAGCTGCCCTGATCTAACTAGCTAGCGTGAGGGTACAATAGGATCCTTTTTAACTTCTTTGTCTTCTTTGTTAGACCAGGAATACCAGAGGTTAAAGGTGGGGATGGAGTCTTTGTTGGCTTCAAATGACGAAAAGGTAATGAAATCATTTTTGCCTCTGCTACAATATATATCATTTACAACAAGATTAAATAAAAAGAGAATGACCATTTCTGCCTTGGTGATAACAGGATCGGCGTATAGAGGAGCTTACCATTCTGCTCAGCCAATACAGAAAGATGAGGGAGGTCATGGCACTCACGCAGGGTGAGCTTCCTTTTTCTGTATTGTGAGTTTCTGCTTGGAAACCTGTCTTTTCTCTCTAACGTCACTATGCCGCCAATTGTTTTGGTTTCTATCTACCAGGAAGCAGTGAAGAGGAGCTGAGCGGCAGTTTAAAGCTCAAAGCCATCACTCACAAAGCACACTCTGACATCCTCAGATCAGAGGTAGGATTCACAAGAAATTTTAAATAAAAGTCAAAGAATTATTGGGTTAATAATCTCACTTCATTCCTCCACAAATGCTTTGAAAAAATGTTTTTTCCTTCATAGCTGTCATCAAGAGGATCGTCACCGCTTATGTTGTCCTCATCCCCATATCAGAGGGATTTGGATTTCAGGTATGAATGTGCAGCGCACGTACTGTACGCGATGAATGAACGCCAGACTCTGAGTTAACTCTGTGCGGTGTCTGTTGCAGTTTCCAGAACTCTGTGGAGACATCGCTGGTGTCCGCTGCTGACCCAAGTTTGTTTAATGGGTCTTGGTAAGCCCTGCTACAGTACAAGCACATTCAAAGTGTACGTCTGCTTAACCAGATGTCAGTGATACAATATTTTTTCTGCAGGCATCGACGCCGGTTGATGTCCAGCAGTCTTGAAGAGTTGCAGAGTGGATCTTTACAAAAGGTCTGTTAGTGTTTGCCTCCACGATTCGCTTGTTTAATATAAACATACTAATCTCTATCTAATCCAGCCTATCACATCTGCTTACTAAAAAGTACTTTAAATCAGTTCTTTCTAGCTAATCTTTAACGTTCTGTTAATCTGACTGTGTGATTGCTAACCTTCTAATTCTGGGTTTGTGTGTGTGTGTTCTCTGGTCTCTCCCGTCTCTCTGTTGGCTGTAGGCTGTAGAGATCCAGCCACTTGAAAGTGAATCAGATGTAGGGGCCGAGGTACTGATCTGCAACATGATGTCACACATTTAGCTACACAAATCCCATGTATTCATTATACATCTTTAGATTGCAGGATTAGTATATATTTTTTGTAAAGAAGATGAAATAAATCAAAATATAAACAAGACTTGGGCTGTGGCCAAATAGTCCAAAAAAAATGACTCCTAATCGGTTTTTCCATGACCTGTATGGAAAACACCATGAAGTCAGGGGAAGATGTAATTTCATAAGGAAAAGAGAATCCGACTGCTCATTAAAATGTTGGCGTGGCACAAAAAGAGCTTCAAACACATATTGGATACTTTGCCTTGTCTGTTTTTACCTTGTTGTTTTATGCAGGCTGTATAAAAACGAACAACACGGTGAATCGTACTGCAGGTAACCCTTTAATGTAGTCGCCACCACCTGCTCATATCACATTGGCTATCTTACTTGGCGAAACTACAGGTTCATACGTTCTGTGGTCTCTCGTCTCTACTACATCACTAATCTTCTCCTGTGTAGACTCCCCGCAGGAAATCTCACCCTGCTGTCCACTCGTATTTTCTCTTCCGACTAAAGAGATGATCCTTTGTAGTCGTTGCCTTGATTAAAGCAAGAATTTTAACAGAGTGGTTCATAGTCCAGCTTTGGGCTAAAACATATCCACATATTTGCATGTTATGTAATAAGAAAGAAGGATTTATTTACGTGATAATCTGCACCAAACGTCAGTTACTTTGATCGTTTATTGTTGTGAATGGTCTGACGTGCGATGCTTTGAATTGTCAAGATGATCACCTTTCCTTTCAGAAAGGGTGGATTAGGGTTTCCTCTGTTAAATGAGGCAATAAATGAACCACTGAAGCACCTTTTCTTCAGTATTAAGAGAATTCAGACAGCTCTTATTACAGCGGCCACATGGATATATTAGGGCCACTTTCCTTCTCTCCTTCCTTAACTAATCTTCATGACCAACTTCCCCCCCCCCCCCCCCCCAATGATAAGAAACTGTATCTAAAGATACTATATATGGCTATAAAATGTGATTGTGACTGTTTTTGTCCAGGTAATGGGCAACTTTCCTCTAAGAGTTCCTAAATTTTCTGTTATTTTGTATTTATTATAAGTAAACAAATAGTCTAAAACGTCTAGAATGATGCGCTCCTTCTTCTATCCTATTCAGTGATTTCTAACAGGTTCGCATTATTTTGTTTGTGCCAGCAAGTCATCCATCCTCATTATACGTGTTTCACAAATAACAGGAAACACTTTAATACTATGTTTTAACCTAAAAAAAAGTAACTTTAATAAATAAAGGTTAAGTAGAGATTGGACCCCAGCTCTCTAGCAGGAGGGTGAAATGATCTTTTAATAAGCAGTAAAGAACGTTCTACTGGGGAACCAATCAGGTGCAGGGGAAGGAGGCAGCAGCAGGACAGGCAAGTGGAGGAGCCAATCAAGGGCAAGGGGACATACTAATTAGTATCAAGCCATATGAATTAAGACTTGAACATACTAACTATCATACATTGAAAGTACACAGAGTGTTGGTCATACAGAAAGAGGCAGAGTACTGAGAGATGTAACAGAAAAGCAAAAAGTAATGGAGTAGTTTCTGTGTGAGTAGTTATATGGCTGCATAAAAAGATCCACACAAGGCAAAGCATCTCTTAAATAGACCCGATGCACTTACATCAACAAGTAATGACTGATGACCTAGTGATATGTTCGAGGGATATAATAGACAAAAACAAGCTCACAGCGTTGTCGTCTTTTCTGTGAGGCCACTTATAAACTGCTAGGATGTGTAGTAATGTTGTGCTTTATAGCAAACAGTGATGTAACTGTCCTGGTGCCCTCTGACCTCTTGTTCTCAGCATGACAAGTTCACAGTGCATTATAGTCAATATATAATCGTATAATCATACTGCGTCTACACAAACAAACACACACACAAACGCGCACACACACACACACAAAAGGGCCAAGACCCACCTGAAGTGGCTGTCGCTAGTACTTGACATCACAGCTGCCTCCCAGCTGTTTCTTTCTGCTGGCCTTTCTCCAGTTATTCTCTCAGACCCCGATGACTTTAATGTGCGGTTATATTCCAGCATCATCAGACATTCACTGTCTAAAGGACAGACGGTTATGCAACAGAGGAAAAACACAAATCACCTCACGGCCCCCGCTGTGATCTTATGAAAGCCATCGGAGCACGGGTAAAGCCACTAACTTTCAGTGTAGTTAAAGAAGAATGTAAAAAAAGAGAATCGGAGCCACATAGCAACACTACAGAGATTAAGGTGTCCACTTTGTTAGAGTCAGAGGTGTCTGAAAATCATTTTAGATTCAAAGCTGCAGTGAATTTATTGAATTGTATACATTTTAAGATTATATCTGGAATGTGATGCCAGACTTGGCTGAAAGAGTAACACACTGTTTGCTTTTTATATTGTACAGAATCCCCACATGGAGCTGAACAAGTACCAAACTCTGCCGGGGAAACTGAGTAAAAAGAACGAGCCGCGGGCCGAGCTGAACGGCGACGGAGACGGAGAGTATTTATCTCCCGTCCAGCTCTCGCCTGTCCACAGCCACAGCCAGGACTACAGTCTGAGTGAGTGTTGTATCTGTTAAGCACCATGTTTTAATCTGTGAAATCTCAAATGCAGGTCTCTCGCTCTTTGTAATTTAAACATAAAAAATCTGCGTGACCTTGCACTCAAGGGAAAAATGTTTGTATATTTTGGGAAATACATTTATTCAGCTGAGCTAATCAAGCAGCCTTCTGGCTGTAGCTTCATATTGACCGTACACATCTTATTTAGCTTTGCAAGAAAGCCAGCATGCATATTTCCCCTCTTGTGTAACTTTTCCTTGGAATATAAAGCAAGTGATTTTAGTGAACAGATCATTTGGCACTGCAAAGCAAAACAAAACAAAAATATTTTTTGTCTTTGTCAACTAACTCTTCGCCCACTGCTTCCTTTCTGTGCCTTTTCTTTCTCCTCCTCCTCATGCCTGCTCTGCTGTCGGATTGCTCTTTTCTCCTGTTTGTGCTCTGACTGCAGTTCGCTGCAGGAGTGCCAGTGCTCCGGTTTTAGGTACTGTATGCCCTCACAGAAACGCAAATGTCAACACTGAAAATACACTTTCAGAAGAACTGAAACGCAGTGTTTCTGTGACTGTGAAGTCACTGAGAGAAAGCCTCTTTGAGCAAACAAAAGCATCACCTATCTTGTGAGCAAAACAAGATTTTCTGAGAGGTGAGCGGAGTCAGGGTGAGCAGCCGTTTTCGCTGAGGATGAAGCAGCTTTAAAGCCCAGGATTATTAGGACTCCCTCACGACTCAGAGAGCTGTCGAAGATAATGCCCGCCTCTCTCGCATCAGCATTTGCTGAATTAAACATACGCTTTAAAGCTAATAGGCATAAAAGCACACGGCCACCCGTATATCTGCGTACACAGAGCCAGAGCTTAAGAAGGCAGGAGGGTAATCAGAGGACTGCGAGAGGGCGAGGAGTGCAAGCTTAAGTATGTATGAAGTTCAACTAGCTAAAACACCCGAAAGTAAACAAAGAAGGATGCAATCCGACATCCGCTCCCACTCGCTCTCATGGCCTCACTGGGGTTGCACTCGCTCACAGTCCACAGCTGATGCTCCCTGTTGAAGGAGCAAGTGTTCAAACAGGAGTGAAATCAAAAGGTAGCTGCTTCAAATAGTTGAAGTGGCAGGTTTCACAATCTATTCAGGGACTTTTAAGAAACTCTGTATATTTTGCACTTATCTTAGAAAATCGTTTTCTCGTTCTAGAGTATTTGGGCAGATATTCTTGATCCTACCGCTGAGTGGCAGATAGGATGGATAGATGTAGCATGGACTAGCATGCATATTCAGAGGTCAGCGCATATTAACTGAGACAGATATTCAGAGTAATGGGCTTGAAGCAGTAATTTAGAGTACTTCTAAAGACTTAACCGTCAACAGCTCTGCTTTACAATCAAACATGTATTCAGCATTTATTTCGGAGATAAAGACGCTTTGACTAATAATGCCTTCTGCTTTTTTTCTGCTTGCATCCTTCTCACTTAACTAACCTCTTCTGCATCAGGATCTCCTGGAAAACATGACCTCTATGATGCTGGTGGGTATATCATTTCACCCCTAAGTGTAGGAGTCTTACAAACCTATTGAGAAGAATTTGCCAGCTTGTCTCTGTTTCTGGGGCTAAATAGGTTATCTGCATCATTTTATGTAGCACTGTCAAATATTGGACAGTTTAACAGCCACATTTGAATTATGACACAGTAAGCACTCCAACATAGGAGAAAGACACACAAACTGTAGTTTTGAGTCTTTTTCTAACGATTATGTCTTTGTTCCACTTAGTAGCTGTTTTCCTTTGGTGTCTTTTTTCCAGCTGCTCTGTGCATCTTCCTGTTTCTTTGTGTTGTTGGTTGTACCAAGTCACTTGGTATATTTTTTTATGTTTTTTGCAGACGTTTCAGATTTGTTTCTAGCCTTGTTTAAAGCCTTTCTTGCAGCAATTTAGCATCTCTGCGGTCACTGTGGGATGCAAATCTTTGGAGCTTTGTTTCTTTTGTCATTTTGTTTTGTCTTTTGCATATCTTTATGGTTATTTGTCTTCTCTAAGGTAGTCCTGTCTCTCTCTCAGACACAAATTCGTGTCTCTTTTGTAGTGAAATTCTGTTTTTGTGTATAGAGCCTTCTTTTTGCAATTGTTCTCTTGTGTCTTTGTGGTCACTTGGTTACTTTTGTGTTGTCTTTGGATGTGTAGTGTTTGTGCTGTGTTTTGGGATTTCTTTAGAGTAATCCTAAATCTCTTTTTGAGTTGTCCTTTGACTATTTGTAGTAGGTTTTAGTATTGAATATTTGCTTAAACACAAAGCCTATGACCTAGAAGTAGCCAGGAAAGTAATTCCAGAACAGTGACTATAGGTATGAGTAGGAGCTTTAATATTGTGATCAGAAATAGAGGACCTTACTGGGAATTTCAAACTGTTGGTCTGGTGAACATAAAAGGTGTAGTGCTGTACAAAAAGTGGTTTATTATTGCATGTATGAAAAATCTCAATGTGAGACGGTCAATTTTGCAAACAGAACAATCTCCCGTACGTGTGATTTAATTTGTAGCAGCAGATGTTCATGTTGTTCTGGTCCATAGCAGGAAACACAGATACTCTGGATCCCAGAGCTCCCCTCAGGTTCCTGCAGTGATTCCCCTCCTCACTGTTTTTTTTCCTGTGGCAGAGCATTCAGAGAAGCTGGAGGAGTGCTTTCCATCAGACCAGTCCCCGCTGTCCTCTGGAGTGGACTCTGGACAGCAGTCTCCTGTCTCACCAGAGAACAGGAAGGGTCACAGAGGAATTAGGAAACTCTGGGGGAAGTATGTTTTAAGGATATACAGAGCACACACTTAACAGCATGTTTGGTGTCCTAAACTTTTTATATTTATACTCATGTTCTCATTTCTGTCTGCAAGGATCCGTCGCAGTCAGTCGGGTAGTCCTGTCCAAGTTCATGACCCAGAGCTAGGAGACTTCAAGAGGGGAGGATTCAGAGCTACAGCTGGACCTCGATTGGCCCGTCCAGGGAAAACACAGTATATTAATTAATAAAATATCTATATTAATAAAGTGAATAGGAGTGATTAGGTGCACGGTTCACTTTTTGGTTTTTTGTTCCTATGCAGAGATCTGAAGACGCCATTTTCTAAGTGGAACACAGAGCAGGTGTGTGACTGGATTGAAGACATTGGACTAGGTCAGTACAGCATCCTCGCTCGCCAGTGGGTCACCAGCGGTCAGACTCTGCTATCAGCCACGCCACAAGACCTAGAGAAGGTATACACACTCAAACGCACACATCACTGCTTTATAGAGTGTGGTTCCTAAAGTGATGCTTCTAAGACAACCGGCACACACAATCACACTGTGTTGGTTTTCCATACAGCGTGTCACATATTTTCCATTTCTACCTGTCTGATCATTGTTGCCGTCTGTCTGTTTGTTTGGTCTTTAGTAACGCCTGCCTCTGCCTTTCAACCAGCTCTTTAGTTTCGCCTTCAACACTGTCACATCATACACCTCATCTCCACCTCCAACCTTTCTCTGCGTCTCATCCAGATCATTTTGATCAGTTCTGTTTCTTTCTTCAGGTTAATCTATATTGATACTGTGATCCATGGAAACTGTCAAACCTTGGATCGCCGTATCAGAAAGCTGGAGTTTCTGTTTTTCTTTTTAAATACCTCATCTTATATATCCTTCTGCTAGGAGTACACAACTGTTTGTTTATTTATCTACTGTGTTTACCTTGGTTTTTGACCATTTTGTTATTTTTCTTTAAGTTGTTCTTCATTAAATTCTTCATCTTTTTAATAGAAAGTGGGTCTTTGAATATACTTTTCAGGTTTGTCCTTTATGGTATGCAGCTTGCAGTATTTCTTTAAATTTAGGTGCAACCAGAACTTGAATGGCTTTTATTACTAAAAGGTTAGTTTAATCATTTAAATTCAATGAAATTACCATCAGATAGTCAGATTGAAAGATAGGGTGAGAAGTTCAGCCATCCGGGAGGGGCTCAGAGTAGAGCTGCTGCTCCTCCACATCCAAAGGAGCCAGTTGAGGTGGTTCAGGCATCTGACAAGTATGCCTCCTGGGCACCTTCTGGGTGTACTGGGAATGCCTTGTTGTTCCCCCAGGCAAGCTAGAGGAGGTGGCTGGGGAGAGGAAGGTCTGGGCTTCTCTGCTTAGGCTCCTGCCCCCGCGATCCAGCCACGGATAAGCAGAAGATGGATGGATGGATGGTCAGATTGTCAGTCATTTTATCAATGATTGAATTAATATTTTGCAGGTTTACTAATTTATGGGTGCTCCACATTATCTGCCAATTTAACCACTTTTGCAGTAGAAGAAGCTACTTCAAGCTGTTGCTTTATTCACAAAGGGTTGCTGCAGCACGGGCAGCACGGTGGCACGTCATTGGCACTGTTGCCTCACAGCAAGAAGGTCCTGAGTTCAATTCCACCATCTTTCTGTGTGGAGTTTGCATGTTCTCCCCGTGCGTGGTTTCCTCCCACAGTCCAAAACACAGGAGTAAATGTGAGAGCAAATGGTGTCCCTGTGTGCTAGCCCTGAGACAGACTGGCAACCAGGGTATATCTCGCCCTATGACAGCTGGGATAGGCTCCAGCACCCCCCGCCACCCTGAAAAGGATGAGCGAATGGATGGTTGCTGCTGTTGCAGCAGCTCTGCAAGTTATATTTGGCAGATTTGTTTTATGTTGGATGCTTTTCCTGACGCGAACCTAAAGGGATTTGCGTCTCCTCCCATGATCTGACCAGGGATTTTTCACTTGTTCGATGAATGTATACTAAAATATTTTTAAACAATAATTTCACAGATAGGAGACTTTGGAGAATTTGGAAAACTCTTTCATGTTTTGCCTGTTATTGGAGTTATTTCAGCATCATTCCACATTCGACTATGGGGGTCGATTACATAAAAAAAAGGTCCGCCGTTCATTACAGCACTTCACTATGCAGACGATGCACTGATGCTACAGTAATGCTACAACCTTTGCTGATCGTACACGCTAAAAATGGATGTCATTAGACTTTACGAAGAGATAGCAGAGGTTCTGTTGTTCAGACCTTCTCCCCACTCTTAATGGCATGGGAGTTGTAGCATTTTGACATACTACTTGGCGACTACTGCAATAGTTGAGTGTAAGCAAGTCTTTGATTTCACATCTGCAGCTGCTCCAGAACATCGCTGCCTAGCCACATAAAATCATGAAGGACCTTTACGACAGGACCCTTGCTGTCGCTTTTAAACTGTGGTTTACCTGTTCACATCAGAACCTAATCAACACTGGAAATGTTTTAAAATCCATTCAAAACACTGGCTTTTAAACTAAGCCTCAACATTTGCTTTTATTTATTTGTAAGATTTTATTAATTTTGATATTCTAAAGAGTTCTTTTTTGGTAGTACAGCACTTTGACCAATGTTGCTTTTAAATCTGGTTGACTTGACTAAACTGTAACAGGAGGAAAAAGCCAATCGTTTCTCTTTGTCCACAGGAGATGGCCATGAAGAATCCACTCCACAGGAAGAAGCTTCAGTTGTCCATCAAAGTGATCAGTAGCAAACAGCCTGAAAAATCTGCAGAGCTCGATTACCTCTGGGTTACCCGTATGTAAAGGATTCTTTCTCTCACGTACGCACAGACACACATATGGGAAAATCTCCGAGAAAACAGTTATGTTCTTTGTTCCAGGTTGGCTTGATGATATTGGCCTTCCTCAGTACAAAGACCAATTTAATGAAGGAAGAGTGGATGGGCAGATGCTGCAGTATCTCACTGTGGTGAGTTTGTAACTAATCAATTCATGTGAAGTTAAATCAGCGTTACCATATGGGGGGAATGAGCTTTCAGTTGCCCAAAAATAAAAGGGATGTATGACATGTTTCCCTTCTTGTATCTGTCTCTGCTCTCCATGTTAGAACGACTTATTATTCCTTAAAGTGACCAGCCAGCTGCACCACCTCAGCATCAAGTGTGCCATTCATGTTCTCCATGTCAACAAATTCAATCCCAACTGCCTCAAACGCAGGCCCGGCAATGAGGTATTGTTAACTCATTTATACGGCAAAGTACAAAGATGGCAAAAGAGCCATTAGTGAGTGAACTCTTAAATTAAAACTTCAAATCAGATCCGCTGTCTCCTCTTTGTAAGTTCTTTTTGTACATTGTATTTGTACCTCACGCATTTTTCATAAAGACTCCATCCATGAAAGTCAAAAACTTGATCACCCGTTCAAGGTCATCGCTTGTGGAAGTCCTTGTTCTGACTACCTGTATGTGTGTGCGGCATCACATGGTGTCACATCAGAGTTAGCTAAGTTCATAGATTCCTGCTCACAGATGCACATGTTGGTGGTCAGAATGGGACATCCACTTGTGCCACATTTGCACATGCAGACTGAGTACAGTTTATATAACTATGTTGGTTTGTATTTTTTTAATCAGTTCATGCAAACAAAATTTGCCAGAAAACATCACTTTGTAAGGCTGGGAAACTGTTAAAAAGTCAAACTAGAACAAAAAATACATTCATTTGTGTGTGTTACAGAGCCAGTTCACTCCCAGTGAGGTTGTCCAGTGGTCTAACCACCGAGTCATGGAGTGGTTGAGATCTGTGGACCTTGCAGAGTATGCCCCAAACCTGAGGGGCAGCGGCGTGCATGGAGGGCTGATAGTGAGTACATAAAAGCAGCCGGCATCTGGAGCAAAATGGAAAACAAGAATTTAAAAAGCATCTGACATCATTTCTCCTCAAATAGATGCTGGAGCCTCGGTTTAACTCTGATAGCCTGGCCATGCTGCTGAACATCCCTCCTCAGAAAACTCTGCTGAGGCGCCACTTAACCACCAACTTCAACAACCTAGTAGGAGCACAGGCTCAGCAGGAGAAGAGGGAGTACACTGAGGCGACAGGATACTCCCCACTCAGCATCACCGCTAAAGTCAAGGTAAGAAAATATAAGAAAAGACTCAATTATAAAGCTGAGAGTAGCACAGGCAGTAGGTAAAATAAGGCATCATAAGAGACCAGTTAACACCTTCCCTCTCCCTGCAAGTGTGAGAAAAGCGCCTTAATCCACGGTGAGACCTCAGTGTGTCAGCTCGGTTTAATCTCCGAGCTCTTCCAAAAGTTTAAGCCAGTGAGAACTGCTCTGCTGCTCCTCACATCTTTAAGACTCAGCCGTCAGCCACAGCGTCAGCTCAAAGTGCCTCTTGAAGAAAATAATTAAGTAATAATAGAAGAATAATTCATCATAAGAGAATTCACGCTTGCATTTGATCCACTTATGATCTTGGGCACTTAGACATCTAATGCAGGAAATATGTATGCGGATGTTTTTGTGGAGGTATATAATACTGTGGATGGGAAAAAAATCCCAAAACGAAATTGTTATTGTTAAGGTAGATTTTCCCCTCAAGATGAGCCAGCTATGAAGTAAAATCCAGCAGTGCTTTGTGACGATATCACAGATGTTAGAGGACACATTTGATGAATGTTGTGTGTCGCTGCCCGGTGTCCCTCATTCACATCTACTAAACACAAAAAAGAGCAGATATTAGGGAAATCCATACAGATGTGATTACAGGAAATGGAACAAAACTGAGCACAGCATTGTTTTGATCTCAGTGTCAGCCTGCATTTCAGAAATAGCGTTTTAGCTGCAAGCTCCTTTGCAGCCCACTGCAATGCCAGCTTCCCTTTCACGCTGCTCTGGTCTTTTCACTTGGCAGTAATACCAGTGCAGTGTGTCAGTTGAATTACAAGTATTCAAGATATTCAGTGCATCTCAAGTTTCCAAGGTGTGATCAAAAGAACCAGGGAACCAAAAACCCCATTACCTGATTTAAATCTGATCAAGGAAGCTCTCAGAGTTGTTTGTCCTTGCTGTAGTTTTTGTGCATAGGACTGGGAGTCCACCCCTTTGTAGTGTTGGTGTTAAGATCTCCAGTTTGCATCTGAATAACTTGTAACAATAACATTTAATCTACAACATCTAATGAATCTCCTTTTAGCTCTGTTTTGGTCTCCATATAGTCCTCAACAGGCGGCTGCATCTTCCATAAAGTTCAGCTGCTAGTCACAACATCTGTTTGTGGTTTGATGCTTGACACGCGACGTGCAGTTTTATCAAAGATTTTTTTAAATAGTTGCCTGCAGCTGTTAATGATGGCAAACCAGTAAAGAAAATCACATCAGTGAGTTGGGTAATCATTCTTATTGACATTGTTGATGTAGGAGTAGTGATTGGCACGCTTTAAACGTGTTGCTTCTTGTTGTAGAGCCTATCATTAGTCACATTGTTCTAACATTAAAAGTCTTCTCAGCAGTCACTGTTGCTTTGTTGAAGCGTGACTGCATGACGATGCTTTTGTTCCTGTTTCACTGCAGCCGAAGAAGTTGGGCTTCTCTAACTTGACTCACCTCAGGAGGAGACGGCCGGATGAATCTACAGACTATGTCTGCCCCATCGAGTCCTCCTCGCCTCAGTCGGGACAGTCTGCAGTGAACGGGGTGCAGATGCGGCCCTACACTGGCTTCAGAGGCCTGAGCCCCATCCTAGACCGAGAGCCCGACCGCTCCAGGGACCAGGTGGGGCTAGAAGATAGCAGAGCCGACCCATCTCCATGGCAACAACTGTAACGCCAACAACACGGATGACTGTTGTCATCCTGTCTATTAGCCATTCAGCTATCTCTGCTACTACTCTGCTTCCTTTGCTTGCAGCCCATAATACCTCAGTCCATCCCCTGATGTGCTTCTTTAAGCCCCGCCCATCAGCCCGACCCTGTGCCTTACATTTAGAGATTGTTTCTCAGTCAGCTGCTTGTCACGCTGCAGGGAGTCCTGAGACGAGCACAATTCAAGTATTTTGATTTCAGCTCCGGTCAGATGCCTAACTAACCCAACCTCAGCCTCAAACCTGTGCCATGACTCTAACTCATCACGAGAGAACACAGCCTCTCTCTGGATTCCTGTGACATCACTTCCTGTAATCCATACAGCATATACAGACATGTCTTCTTGTACAGTATTAAGCCAACATGTGTGCACCACCAGTAGATTATTTTTTATGTGTGACCTTTGATTTTTCTAACCAGGTTGAATGCAGTTCTGTTACATGGTCGAGATGAACTTGTGCAATATTTACATAAAATAATGGAGGGATTTTATTTATATCATTGCAGAGAAAATCATAAAATAGCATGTTTTGTTTGAAACTTGAGGTGGTGATTTTTGTACCGTTATTTTTCATATTTGACTGTAATAGTATTTTTATAGCAAAGAAAGGAAGCTAACGTGTGGTTTATCAAATCATTTAATAAACAAAATCCGACATGAGCAAAGTTGATTCATTCTTTCTGATGATCAGAGTAGAAGCAGATGTGTAAAATGTTCAATGACCTTTATTTATTTAGTTTTTAGTTGTACATCATTATAGGGGCCTGTACTGGACATTTTCAGTGTTTCCCACAGAGGTAGATTGCACGTGCAAAAGGAGGAACGTCCATGCTGTCTTAAATTATAAGAGCCATAAATTGTTGCCATTAAAGTCAATTTCTCATTCTATGTAAGGACTCAAAATTTACCGCATGTAGTGACTCCAGCTCTTGTTCTGCTCTGTAACATCATCAGTTCACAAAGGGATATTTGGCATTTCTGGCTTGCTGCATATAACCGCAGTAAGTTCAGGTTAGTAACCAGAACCAGCTGTCCCTCTGCTTCAACTTCCAGTTGACAGCAGTTTTCCAGTTTAGAACAGGGATTACCTTTACCAGCAGTCCAAGGTGGTAGAGTTGGAATCTGTTCACTGCGGGAACAAGAGACTGACTGGAGAATAGCTCAGTGACATCAAGACAGCAACAACAGTGACCCGGCTACCCTGCCAATGTCAAAGCATGCTGCCTGTTAATGTGGTTGAACTCACAAACTAAGAGTTAGGTGACTTCATGTGGAAAACACTGAATTCCTCAGGAAGCATATTCTGTATTTCTGTAAGATAAAGCAACAGACTACGCTGCTGGGCGGAGCCACGAGCAGCAGCATGCCTTAATAACCTACATCAAGCACTAACCTGCTTCCATCATCATCATCATCTCCATTCTCACCATCACAGTGGCTGTCATTGCTGTTTATGACGCCACGTTTCCCCCCTTCGGCTGAGCGGTCTGAGCCAAGATGGCTGATGATCATCACCATGGTAACCCTGTTAAAGGTGACATGGGAAGTGCATGTTTGACTATGACTCAGCTGCAGGTACAATCCTCATTATCAGTGATCTGTTGCACGTTTTCATATCTTTCTACGGTAATTTTAAAAGGTTTAAGAAACATATTGTTTTGATGATAGTAAGCCTGTAATTGTGAGTTGTAATGAGTTTATAAGGAATCTGTGTGTGTGCGTGTGTGTTGCAGATGGCGACCACAGAGGGTACCATTTTGCAAATAGAAGCTCTTTCTGAAAGCATCAACAACCTCACAGTAAGCGCCAACACACACAAGCTGCTGCCTAATGACTTGTGCAGCTGATTCGCTCACTGGGAATCTGCTTGTAGTCTGCTGTAAGAGAAGTTTGAGTCACTCAGATGGAAAACTGCAGATACTCAGATGGAAATGCCATTAAAACACCACGTCTTGTGTCTGTGTACAAATTAAAGCAATGCTGCTAGTGTGAAACCTGCTCGCTGGTACTTGCTTCTTTATTACTTGCGGCTATCATCCAGATGCCAGGCTTGGTTCTTTAGCATTTGTTCTGTTCGTTCAAGTCAAGAAAATCATGACAGTAACTGAAGTCTGAGATGTTTGATAACACGTTTGCAGCGTCAGTACATCAGTGAAGATCTTGGTAAAAAAAAAGAAATTTGAGCCTTATTCATATCTTTTTATTATTTGAAGTTAAATTTTAAGTCCAAGAATCTGCAGGAGTTACATCAGAACAAGGAAGGGCGAATTTAAACCTCAGATTTATTATTTGAAATAATCACAGTAATTAGAATCAACAAGCTTCCATGGCACTAGAGAGCAGAGAGACGATAACCAAGGCATACTTTTTTTCAGAGCAGACCTTTTAAGATGTCATAGAATGAAAAGCACAGTCTTTTTACAAACATTAATAATGTTCATATTTGCTAAGGTGAGTTAGTGTCACACATTCAAGGTAGCCATGTCTGAGGATTTCCTACAGATTCATCTTCATGTTGGGCATCTTCATTTTATAAATTCCACCTATGCTTCTCTTTTGTGACATGTCATAAAACAATCTCACATCGGATCTGATGTTCTCATTTCAGTAAAGTATACTGACCCCAGCTCAGAAGCAAACACTAACTTCTAATCTCTCTAACCCATTGCCACTCCCATGATGCTCTGCCCCCAGTATCTGCTCAGCCGAGATGAGCTGCGGAAGGAGATGAGGCGTTCACAGACGGCGCTAGTTTGAAGGACGATGACCCTAAGCTGTAGGCTGTCAATCAACCACAAAGACCTGTAGCGACCTGTCTCACAGCTGAATTTGTACCTCAGCCCTCAAGCTAACACTGCAGCGTGGAGCTCCTTGTATTTACTTCTACTAGCCCCTGATACCTCAAGTTAACTCCTGCACAGAGGACTGGGAAACACAAACGGACCTACACATTTTGACAACAATCAAAGGTCTTATTTTTATTTTCTAGTGTGCTGAATTGAACAGTTATTTATACACTTTTTTTGTTACTGCTTTCCTTAATTCCCTATGCAATGTAGCTTTTAATGAGCATACTGACCACTGTGTACTGTAAATACTGTGCTGGTATTTCATTGGGGAGGACTGTGCAAAGCAGTGAACATGCAGTTTAGAATGGACAAACTGGACATTCCATCAAAAATGGTGTTGAAGCCATTTTTAAGAGCAGAGCAGCCAAAGAAGAAGGAGCTGGTTCCTCAACATTGTCATTCTATTGTTCTGCAGAGAAAGATGCTACATATCACATGTTGAAATAAAGAAGTTACAAGAACTACCAATGCTTCCTAAATGACTGTATGGAACAAAAAATTGTTGAAACTCCTCTTTTGCCTCAAAGTAGTACTGGCCATGATAGAGCACCCTGAGCTTGGTCCTGCTGGAGGTCTCTTCCTGTTAAAAGGAAGTTCTTTTTCCCCACCTTCACTCAGAGCTTGCTCTAAGTGAGTTGTGTGTTGTCTGATCGTGGGGTTAAGCTAAATACCTGAAGACCCATACTTTTGTGAACAGGAGCTATATAATTAAAATTTAATGAAAATGAACAAGCTGCATTAGTTCAATCATGAAACATAACTTTTTTAATTTACTACAATATAAATTAGATGGACAAAATATTAAATTATTGTTGTTTGACTCCATTAATCCTGAACATTTGGATACTACATCCAGCTTTGCAGTTTGGCTAAAGAGGACACCCATCATGAATTTAATTTCATTCCCTAACTCAAGGGAATAAGTTAAGGGTAGAGATCAAAGATTGTGCACAGGAAAGAGAAGTCTGGTTGCTTGTAAAATAATTTAATTCCACAGTGTTTTCAGCAAAAGTACTAAAGTGGCCAAAACCTTGACTTTGCTCTGAAACATCATATAAATTTATGTTTCTGTGGCTTTAATTTCTATGGCTATTCAGCTATTTTAACATGATCACAAAACTAACACCAGGATTTACTATGGTTCATTTAACCCTCTCCAGCTGTGATGTGAACACTTTACTAAATTTACTTTTACAAGTAACTTTTTAAAGCACATCCAAATATATGGTAGAAGTCTGGAACAGTAGGACAGTAGTTTGTGATATTCGGTTGACAAAAATCAAAGAAAAATGATAAGACTGGGTCCTCTAAACAGTTTTGTAGGACTACAGTTCACTGTAGTCCTACATTAACCTCTACTGGTCAAATCTGGGATTTCTCCACCTGTGAAACTTTTATCATTTCCTAAACTGACCTTGAGAGCCTCCACACTATAAGTTGCAGTCCCAGCCTACCTGTCCTCATTGCTGCTTCTTTCTAAAAGCAGACAGTTACACATTTTGTTTACCCGCCAACCCCTTCAGGCTCACCCCAGTCCTCAAGCTGCTGCACCAAGCTAACTGGTAAGATGAGTCTTTTGTTGACTTACCTAAAATTTGACAAGATGCAAACACCACACCCTTGCTGCCACTGTCAGCGAAAACTCTGCTTCAGCAGAAAATTCTCAGTATTCTGCAGGAAGTTCTCTACACATCAGGACACAAACAACCATAAAACACTCACACAGACTCTGTGTATCTCAGCAGGACGAGGGAGAAGAAGAAAGGAAATGTAGTGTATTTGGAACTGTGGAAGCTCCCAGACCAGTCCTGGTGAGTATCTGTACTGATTCACAATGCTCTTTCTGTTTATGTGCTGGTGGACGAGAAACTGATCAATATTTAATGTGGAAAGTAGTGTCAGAGTCAATTATGCTCTCAAATAAATGAACAGTGACACTAATTCCATGTGCTGGGACAAAAGCAGAACAGACAGTGGGTTCTTCTGCTCCTCAAAAATGCAACTGATTTAAATATAAAGTGATAGCAGTCACACAGCAGTGCTTAAACGGTTGTGAAGCCTTTAAAGTTTCTTCATTTCTCTGTATATATAACCTCAGAATTCATAAAAGTAGATAAAGAAAACCCATTTAAGCAAATGGATCCAAAATATGGGTTGTCTGTTTACTGAGAAAACCATCCATTGTTACACATCTGTAAAAGGTTAACATTTGACCTCTGTTTAGAAAAAAATATGCAACTAAATCTAAGTTTAAACTTAGGAAGCCTGCATTTTCTCCAGGGCTGGTTTTTCACAAAACCAACACTGTCCTAAAGGTAATGGATGGACGTAGCTGCTGTGACGTCATTCACTGGTTTGAGGACCATATTTGGAAGAGAGAAGAGTGCTAAGTTATTGGCTAACACTAGCAGTCTTTGTTATGAACTAGAAGGCACTGACAGACAGTCGTGAGGTCGTTTTTAATGATTCTAATGAATAGAACCGAAGCCTAGCAGACTCCAACTGGATCCAGCTGCATGTGTCTGGACAGCTGTCAGAGTGACCATGCCACTAACTCAAGTATTCATGTGAAATATTTATTTTATTTAAAAAAAAAAAAAATCTGAGGGAAACTATCCATAGATAGTGGCTCATTTTTTTCTCAAATGATGAACTCTGATATTTCTTTTTTTTTTTTTTAACTGGGGTTGTTTTCATCTATATTTAGGACTAATGTGAAAATCTGAGTATGTTTTAGCACCAGTATGTGCATTTCAGCTTAAATTTTACACCAACATTTGACCATCATTTTTCCAGTGTATCAGGGAGACCAGCTTGTGATCTGCTGCTCATCATCCGTCGACCATGGGTGCAAAATTCAGCAAACCTGCATCTAACCCACTGAGAAATGTGTTTTCCTGTTTCAAATGTGGCCAATCCAGGCAACCATCCTTTTATCATAATATATCCCCCCAACCGAGCATCTTTGCTACACTAAAGAGGCGCAATGTCCCCAGGCCCAACGAGTTCATACATCTTTTCAGCAACTGCATCTCTGCTGCTACAGCCAGAACCCAAGAGTACCTCACCTTCAAGGATCCAGAGGACAAGTTACGCCCGAGTCCTGAGGTGCTCACTCAAATAGCAACACTTATTGAACAAAATACGTCATCAATAACCAAGACATTTTGCTTTAGAGAAGTTACTGAAATATCTCACGCTTTAACAGGCCTTCCTGATGACCTACATCACTCGGAGTGTTGAGGTCAACCTCCAGGATACCCTTAACTGCACAGTCATGACTCCTGAGCAGCACGTCCTCCTAGGTGCTGACTGGGTTTGGGCAGTGCTGGAGAGGCCGACCAAGAACCCCAAGTTCCAGATTGTCGTGCAGGTCCTGCACCTGTCTGAAAGGGAGGAGGCTGAGCAGAAGGTCTCTATGGACACCTGCAGTGAATCCATCCAGATGGCCCAGATGGAGTCCAGCAACAATAACATGTACGAGAGAATGGTGAACTTCTGCACCTCCATCGGCAAGGACTGCTACGCTCTCTTCTTGTTTTTTGGGAAAAAAACCGACAAGGTGAATATCTATGGCGTCCTCAGCAATAATTTTGAGGCGGCCAAAGGAAAATGCAGGATCGACAGAGCTCTGATCGAGAACTTCTTTAAAGGTTTGAGGTATCTCCATACGCCTTTAGGAATGATGCAGGCGATTATGACCAAAAATAAAGGTGAACCCATCACTGTCATGATTAAATTCAGCTGAATCACAGTAAGACGAGCACGCTGAGCTATGTAGTTATGTTGTGTCGAACACCACAAAAACAGGTCTGCATTCTATAAATATATCAGACTCTTATATATGATATATAAAAAAAGAATTATATCATATACATATAAGAAATTGAAACCTAATCCATTTGTAACAATATAAAAGGTATTCGAGCTGAACAGAAATACTCAGACCAGCCCTTCTGACACCAACAACTACGCCGCTCTTCCCCATTCTGATGCTCGGTTTGAACTTCAGCAGGTCGTCTTCACCATGTCTACATGCCTTACAGCAATCATCTGCTGCCGTGTGATTGGCTGATTAGATATTCGTCTTAGCAAGCAGTTAACAGGTGTACCCAACAAAGTGGCCAATGGGTAACTGTATGTTTGCCGTTTGGAACAACCTGCCTGAGGAACTCCACTTAGCGCTTCCTGAAAATCTGTTTCACTTCTTTGGTGGTGCTTTCTGCATGTGGTTCTACTTTTTTCCCCTCATCTTACCTCTTTTCTCTTAATTCTATTATTAACTATTATTTAATTCATTATTGTTTGGAGTTCTATCTTTTCATTTCATTTAAATTTTTACCTTTTTAATACTGTTTTTGGAAAGCATTTTATAACGCTGATTTTGATAAGTGACATGCAAATAAACTCCTATTAGGTATTACAACAACTTCAGAGTCATGTTTTCAATCCTGGTGTTAGAGCTTAGTACAGCTTGACCAGTGGTTAAGCTACAGAAAGGGGCGGACACAGTAGATGTACTTACCCACTCAAAATGTTATCAAAGGAGACCACTAACATCCATTTATTCTCTTCCCCTCATCCAGTTATGGGTTGCAGTGCGGCTGGAGCCCATTCCAGTGGTCACAGGGTGAGAGGCAGCCAACCAGTCACAACTACAGCCAATTAAGAATCACCAATTATCATAACATGCAGGTCTTTGGACTATGGGAACAAGCTGGAGCACCCAGAGAGAATCACAGGGCCTTAGCTGGCCGGTAGATTCAAACCCAGACCTTCTTACTGTGTGGCGATGGTGCTAACCACCGCACCACCACGCTGCCCACTCAATTACTAATGTAGCTTAGTGATTCAACAGAGTAATAACTACTCGAAACTGCAGTGACAGCTGTATGCACAACAATATAAAAAAAATCTGCACTTGTTAAATATTTTAAGACAAAGTTTTTAGTTTAGATAAAGCACACAAGTATCCAATTTAAAGGCACATTTACACTCATCCAAGTTCCTCCATTACTAAACAGGTATAAAAAAAAAAACCTCCCACAACAACAACATAAAACACGTTTTAAAACATTAATGCTCACATGATCACAGATTGTTTTTGAGCTCGATCTCAAAATTTCTGACAGCTATGGTTTTATCATAAAATCCCTCTACTGTCCAAAATTAAAGTGGAATGTTGAACATTCATATGCCCTCAGGAACATTACGTTATCATCGTCACTCTTTAGATATCAGGAATGTTTTCACACAGAAAAAGAGACTCGAGTGCTTAAAGACTAAAGCCGGAGCCCATCATAGTTCATCCTTCACGTCCGTTTCTTCTTTGTAGCTTTTACGCTCACATTTGCAGGGAGCAGTGTGGTCATCCAGCTGAGGCACCAGCTCCATGTCTGCGTGTCGTGTCGGCTGTCCCGTCTGTCGCTCTGAATACATGTGCAGCACTTTGTAGTAGTAACAGTACAGCCTGCTGGGCTGCAGCAGCTCTCTGGCCGCTGCCTGGCCCGCTCTGGCGATCTCTTGTGCTTCAGCGTCGTTCTCTTTAGCCCATCTGATCTTCTCCAGAAGGTCCGACAGGTTTCTCTTCACAGGAATGTAATGTGTTCCTGCCCTCAGGTGGCTGTAGAAATGTTCATAGTACTGAGAGTCCTGTTTCAGAACCAGACTGTTCCCGAGCATCAGGTAAGGAAACCGGTACGCTGCCACTGTTCCATCAATGTTCACCTGATATTTGTACTGCAAGAGGAAGACAAGGTGGCACGAGTTGCATACACACGTTATGGATGTATTAAATCTATTCATAAAGACGAGGCATCAAGGAGCTAAACTAAATCATTGTAGTGAAGTGAGTAACGTATGGATGTATATATTTATAATTATATTTATTAAAGAAAAGACTATTTTAAGCTTCCTTACCTTAAAGAAGTCAAAGAATCCAACAAGTGATGCTTTGCCAACGTGTTTCTCCTGGTCTCTAAAGAAGAACCACGCAGTGATGCCGGCATCAAGGAGCTCTGGGTTTTTTTTGGACAGCGATACAAGCTGAAGACGCTCCTCTCGACTGTCCCGACCCCGGAAAAACGCCCGCTCAGTTTTATTCACCCACGGAGGCCCTGATGGAAGTATATATTACCGAGTTGGAAGAAATGTCTACGTTTACATACAAATCATAACCATATTTCTCCTAAAGGTGTTGACTGCTTGCTTGCTTGCTTCATTCATATATATATATATATATATATATATATATCTTTACTCAGATTTCCTGAAAGTTAAATCTGAGTCAATATATGTATGAAATCCATTAAAAAAAAAAACACTTCCTTGTCATTTCTATCTTTAAAATGTTAACAAACAAGAGCAGAATGTGTAATTTAGAAAAAACAGTGACTTTAGATGAAAACGGCTTCTGACTCCAAAAATCTAATCTGTCGGCCGACATTGGGAATGTTGTGCGCAGAAAGAAGTGCTATCTTATATCTATCATTCATCACATGGACAAACGAATTGGCTCACACCTCTTAATCTTTGAATTCATCTGTTTTCAGTCCCACTGCAACAGGCTTGTGATATTTTTACAAAGAAGTGTTGCAAACTCAAAAACTCCACAGTCCCTAAACCGCCTCTGGAATCAACATCAAAACAGAAAGCGTGCTCTGGGAGGTTGATGACATGGCTCAGCAGCTCCTGTAGGTGTAATGTGTAGGTTTTGTTCATATAGTGTATAGAACAGGGGTAGGCAACTCCAGGCCTCAAGTGCCAAGTGTCCTGCAGGTTTTAGACGTGTTCTTGATCCAATACTGCAGATTCAAATTGCTAAAAGACCTCCTCAACATGTCTTGAAGTTCTCCAGAGGCCTGGTAATGACTTTTGATTCAGCTGTGTTGACTCAGGGTGATATCAAAAACCTGAAGGACACCTGCACTCGAGGTCTGCAGTTGCCTTCCCTGGTATAGAGTCTATGGACTGCGGTGCCCTCTGGTGGACAGTTACAAAAACAAACCAAAGGAGAAACTGCCTTCATAACGTGACAACCACCCTCACAGATGGATTCTTTGGTTGTGATCTTTTGGATCTTCGTTAAACTAGCTGCAGCTAAACATACATACTTCTACAACAAGTTCAACCTCTATACTGCCTGAAGAAGAACAGCCCACTAAGTTGGATTATGTAGTTCAGGAAACCTTGCACACTGTAGATTTTTAAAAAAGGTTGTGCTTTATGGCTCTTGAGAACATTTTGGGAAAATACAGCAGAGGCAGCACTTTCTTTCTTTTTTATTTTATTTTTGCTGAACGCTGGCAAGTTCAAAGCAATAAAAGGTCTTAAACTGCTGCACAGTATTAAAAGCAATAAATCAATAAAAAGTACACCTCTGTGTAGAAGTACATCCCAACATAATTTACTCCTGCCAGTTGCAGTTTAAGTGCAATTTCCTTCAAACTCAGATACTCAATAAGAAGTTTTAACAACTTGTAGCACAGACAGAAATATACGAATGATGATAACATAAACTGAGGGCTGTTTTGCTCAGGAGTATCAAAGTTACCTGTATTCCCTTGGACAGATAGGAGGTCATTAGTGACCCCTCTCAGTGTCTCCAGGGTGGAGTGTGTGACCTCATAGGTAGGGAGGACGATATCCCGTGTGTCTGTGGAGCCACACCACGATAAGATCGGAACAGCAGCCGACGTCTTCGTCTCTAGCGGCCAGTCACCCACATTGATGTAAAACTCCACATCAGGCACCCTCACCTGCAACAGAACATCGCTGTGTGACTGTAAAGACTTTATATATATATGCAACAGCACAGCATGGAAAAAAACAGCAGAACAACTCTACCTTCCTCGTCAATGATAGCAAAATTTCATCAGAGAACATCTTGAAGTCGGTGTATTTTCCCAGCGTGCGCCGGTACACGTGGTTGTTGATGATGGCGTAGTGAATGAGCCCTCCTCTGTTGGAGAATCTGTGAGGCACTTCCTGCCTGAGATGCTGCAGGTCGATGGTGGGAAAAGACTTAAAGTCAGCTAGAATCTGTCGGTCATCGCCGGGACACTGCATGACGCTCTGCCAGACGGAGGCATCGGGCTCAGGACAGTCACAGTATTCATGATGCACTGGACCTGAGCATGGGAATGAGCCATCAGGGTTAGATACACGTATAAATGCAATGTGGAAGATGAGGAGTCACTGTCAACTTATTAAAAAAAACAAACCCCAAAATATCTGGAACAGTCGATGAAGTCAGTCAATGTTGATAAATCCCAAAAAATACAAGTTACTGGATGTAAAGCTGCATTAAATCTAGCGTATGTATGTGCACTCACCTCCAAATGTGACTACAAAGCAGCACAAAGACAACACTTCTTTATGCCAATGCTATAGTTAGTGTTCTTCTGCTCTATACATATGGGCTGGCTGTAATGAGGAGGTGGAGCAGGTTATCTAAGGTTGGTGGTGAAACATCTGGTTACTTGAGTCTGCATGTCAAAGTATAATTGGGCAACATACCAAACCCAAAGCTGCTCTCCAGCGTGTTCATTGCAGTGTGAGTGTTAAATAAAAAGCACTTACGTGTAGACAAAAGTGATTGCATGAACCAGTCTATGTAACATTTACCGCATTCTTTTTAAAATAATTTTAATAGCTCTGACAGTCACTCTGCTCTTAAGTCTTTACGCCTTCCTGTGCTTCAGTAAACATCAGTCTTCCATTAGTACAACATGAAGTGGACAGTGTGACTCGTGATGGAAGAGTTTAAGTATAAATGCTGCAGTTCTAGGATGAGTATTTTGAGGTCCCTGTCATATCTATCTTCATCATTCATTGTGTGGGTTACCCATGGAGTGGTGAGACTTTAGTTTGTGGCCACTCTTGGCTCTGTTATCAATCCTGACTTTATTTTTTGTGCAAAACACTGGCATCATAATTAAGAGCAATGCACTCTGGTGATAAACTTTGCACGTAAAAGCAATTCGTCATTTTTATCCCGATTTCTCACCATTAAATTGATTTCTCACCTTCGTATAAAGGGTCTGAGGACAGAAGGTGATGCAACAGGTTTTCTGACTAACCTTGGATGGTGTAGGGTGAGCTAGCCACAGCAGCATCTCTGTAAGAGACCTGGATCTTCAGACCCTTGTGAGCAGTGCTGTAGAGCCGATACCTCAATAGGAAGGAGCCGTCTCCTCTGTCCAGAGGTGGAGGGACGTGGATACGGAGGTACTCATTCTTATCCAGTGAGCCGATCTTCACTTTAAACGTGTCTTTTCCTGAGCACCACATTCAAAAAGCATTTCAATGAACAGTTTGAGTGCTAACGCAAGTAACAGTTATGCATATTCGGCCGCTTGTGCACGTTTTCGTTAACATTAGCCCCCAAAAACTTTAAACGTAGCTTGCTAGCCACCGGGTTGTAATAACAAAAGAATGCTGCAAAAACAGTTTAAGGTTAGCTTAAAAATACTGCAACAGGACTTTAGTGAACTAATAATGTCGCGTTGGTGGTCATTTACCTGGAGACAGAGTCAGGTTTTCTCCTTTTGAATTCACTGCCTGAATAAAGAAGTAGCGAACTGGTAACACGGTGTCCGGGTTTAGCCCCGGACCCCATATCAGACACCTCTCTGGACTGATTCCTTCAGAGTCACAAACCGGGAAGCTTGTGCTTAGAAATACTAGTAAAATTACAAATCGGCTAATTAAACCACTCGGAAACGGCTCGACTACATCTACGTTCCGGTAACACGCCATACTCCAGCAGCTGGCACCAAGTAAACGTGTACAGTCACTAAATTTTAAGTGCAAAGTTTTGATAGAAACTCCTACTCCGACATGTTGGTGAAGACAACACGCCCACTGGTGATGGCCAGTGATGCCTTCACGGGAAGTTGGAAATTTTGGGGGTATACATATTGTGAACGCCCCCTACAGACATAAATACTCCACATTACTGATAAAAAAAAGATCTTAACACCAATTAACCGCTCCTTTGTTGTTGTTCTTGTTTTTTAACCAACTTTGCAAAATACTGCAGATAACAGCATCAGGATTAGTTATTGTCAGGGGTAAAGGAAGTCTTCAGATTTACTACATCAGAAAAAGTACTTATTATTGCATCTCATTTACAGGTAAAAGTTCAAGTTCTACTTGAGCAAAAGTACACAAGTACCGTCAGGCCAATATATTTGGCTGACCTGTGCTGCGTTCATTTCACAAATCCCTTTATTGTTGTAGCTGGTGGGGTACTGCTATTTATTTATTTATTTGTATTGTTATTGTGTAGCAACGCAGCTATGTCCGCATAATATAAACAGTGAAGGTGAAAGATGAACGCTAACCTTTTTCCACTCCATAAGTTAATGTGAGGGTTCCTGATGGTTAGGGACAAATGCAATTGCACTGCAGGATGCTGTAAACAGACCAAACCTCAGTCAGGAGAACAACTGAGAGAATCCATCCACAATACCAGGTTAGTCATTAATATACTGCTGCATGTAGTTACATTGTAAAACTGAACTTTAAAATGAATAGTGGTAATAATAACCAAGAGAGACTGACAGTGATCACCGACTTTTTAGGGGCTTGTTGAGATTAAATAGAACAAGATACAAAGTGTTAAAACATGTTAAAATAACAACAGCCTTAATAAACGCAGCTGCCAAATATTCTGAGGAGTACAACTCGGAATAGAAAGTAAAGACTTCTCTTTCAATCTCTATGAAATCTTTGCATTCAGTCCCATTTATCAGCAGGCTTATAATTAAATTTCTCAGCTGTCTACATTTCTCAAGATCAATAAAGCAGTGATCAGATAGAGATTTTAGATTGTGAGGTACACCAAAAAATGGCATCGCTCACCAACCAATAATCAATTCCTGACCTGCTTTCTCCATTAGGTTTAAACCACAAATATTTCTTAACTCCAGGATTCATACATCTCCAAATGTCTGTGAAATTATTATCACAAGCAAAGTTCTCAATAATGTTATTCTGCTGCCTCCTTCCTAAGGGAGGCGCCCATCTGTCCATCCATTCATCTGGTGTCATGTTCCCATCGCCTCCATCGACAGTATAATCTGTGGGGTACATAACTTTAACTCTGAAATCACATTTGTTAAATTTTCCAACAGACTTTTATTTTGACCTTCATTATTTATGTCCATAAAGCCTTGTGGCAATAAGGAATAAACCTTCGCATTTCAACACTACAGTTAACCAGTGGCTCTCTCTGTCAGCTTTGTAAGTTATAATTTACCCTGGGAATTTATTAAAACAAATTGCCACACCTCCAGATGGATTAGATCCATGGCTGAAAAGAATCTGGTCTCCCCACCGATTAGTCCAAAATGTAACATCAGCATCTACAGAGTGAGTGTCTTGTAGTAATAAAGAGTGACATTTTTGCCCCTTGCAAAATAAAAGAGTGCATTTTTTCTTAACAAGGTCCTTCAAACCCTGAATGTTTAATGAACTAAATATAATTTGTGAGTGAAAAAAATAAAGAGGTATGAGTTTAACCCATAACTCTTGTCACCCACTCAGTGACTAGTAACCTCTCATTTTCAGCCGAGCTCTGTTGTCCCATTAATAATATTCCACCATATAACAGTCTTACACGGAGCCTTTCATTTAGCGTCGCCAATCCTCCGTCCTTCAATGTATCCACGAGGACCTCGGAAAAAGGTCTGTCTTGCTTGCTTGTCCAATTTGAGGCCACATCTGCTTCCTCTCTTCCAAATCCTCCCGCGGCAGTACCTCAGCAAAGTGAAAGCAGCCATTCTTACAGACAGCCGAACCGACTCCTTCAGATCGTAGTTGTCTTTGGTCAGCTGCTCATATCTTCTCTCCAACTCTTTAACCTTCGGTCTACATTCTTTCACCTCCTCCAAGTTGAACTGAACAGCTTTCGATAGGATGGCTAGCCTTTTTAAAAAGTATAAAAAATATACAAACCAAAGATATAGTTGTAAAGACCAGAAATATTCTAAAATTTGAAAAAACATACGAAGGCAAGAAGAATAATAAAGAGAAAGAATAAAGAGAAACAGGAAAGTGTGGATGCCTACAACATTCACTCAATAAACAAAATAACAGGGTTATGAATCATGCATCGTGTGGCAACAAAATAGAAAATGTAAATAATTGTCAGGTCTGTCATTAAACAATTTCAGTTATGAATCAGTTCATTCAACAGTTTTTGCATATTTGATTGGATATGTGAAAAATGCATGGATGGATGGTTTCCTGTTCAATCTATTTGAAGAAAATAATCAGATTTTTAAAAACTTATATGGTAAGTACATTTGCAATAAAATTTTTAAAAAGTGATGTGAATAAACTGTGAATACATTTTAATTTTCACATTTTTAACAAAAGCAGACGTTTGCATATTGCTTCAGCTGCATGTTATGTTCTGCACTTTTTCCTGTTCACCTTTGCTCACTGATTAGCACTTGAGGAATTAAGTGGTAATGTGAAGAATAACAAAAACACTAATGCAGCATGATGTATACACAAAATCAACACTTGTTTTTCGTCTTTATTTTGCATCTTTTACACGTGGTAGTGTCACTGATATCAAAACTCACACATGACCTGAATGAAATACAGAAAATTATAAACAGGTCATTTAAATGACAGTCGTTTGTGATTTTGAATGGAAGGAACATCTGCAGCGACTGCTAAATGACGAGATACTAGTATGTAAAGATGTTTTCCGTTCTGTGTCCCAGCTTTTCCAGATTTGGCAGACAGGCATTCTGGATCATAGGCGCAGGGCCGCAGAGGACGATGAGGACATCGTTGGATGCAGCGGGGAGGTGGTCCTTGATCATGTCATAGGTCACAAATCCTGAGCTGTAGCTCCAGTCTGGAGAATAAGATCAAAGAACCACAAAGCTGAATTTTCACCAGTATGTGCACAATTCGGATCGTGTTTTTAGCACAGGCTTACTGAAATGTGAAAGCGTTTCAGTCGTGCATGATGTCAGAGGGTTTATTGTACCAAACAGCCACAAGAAAAAAACAGTACAGCCGATCTATATATGGCTTATTCAACATAGAAGTGTGTCTTTTATTCTGCTTTTTACTCCTTCTCTAAACGCTGAATATTAAACACTTCTTCTTTCTCTCATTTTGAATCTGTCTCTGTCCTCAAGGCCTCAGAGAAAGGAAGGGAGGCCTTTTGGTGAAAGGCAGGCAGAACTAAAAGACAATCTCCAGTAACAGATAAAACAGGAGACATTCAAAGAAAGATGACACTGTCTGCTGCGGTTTTTGGTAAGACGAAGATTTTAGTGTCAATGAAGCCATTTGCTGAAGAGGCTTGTTCAACAACAGTCATCTCGCCATCAAAGGCCAGCAAATAATGGCACTGCTAATGAAGAGCTCTTCAAATCAGAATCAGAATCAGAATCAAATAAATAATGATCAAGGGCTGATGTGTCCCCTTTCTGAGGGGAGCTAATGAAGACGTGACACGACAAAATAAAAGGTCTCCACAACAGAGATTATGTAACAATAATATGCTTGTTAATTCAAGCTGGCTTTAAGGATTATACGAGAGAAAACGGGAATGTTTTGCTAAGCTACTGTAACACCTTGTGGGAAGTATCTCCCTCCTCAGCCCGCAGGGATTTTCCTTCAGCTGAGGCGTCTTTATTTGGTGTCAGCAGTGAAACCAAACGCCTGAGAATCAAGATTTATCCTGCTGCATGTAGCCTGGAGAGTCTCTAATACTCACATACAGGCCTGCCGTATATCCTGTGTGGTAAAATGATCAAATTAGTCACAGAAAATGTTTCTCAGCATCAACTTGAATGTAGTTACAAAGTTTTTGTAAATTGACACCCCTTTCTCAACAAGAAGTTTGGGCTTGGGTGAGCCTGAGTGCTGAAGATATCTACCTATTCGGAACCATGGTAACAGGGTTCTGGCTGATCGGAGCTGGTTTGGCCCTGACTTATCGAAGAATTAAGAAAGCGGAACCGGCTGTTCAAACCTCCACAAGGCTGCCCGCTGGGATTGGAACGATGGGAGAGGCGTGAGTTTCTCAAAATGGGCTCATTGAGTCAGCACGGATAAGATCTTGGAGAGGCTACGGCTGCTGTGAATACTCAGAATAAGATCTCTGACTGCAGACTGGATACATCTCGGAAGGGCTAGCTCGGAATAACATCTCTGGGCGCAAAATTGGATGACATCTCGGGGAGGCACATTGGCGTGAGTTCTCAGAAATTGGCTCCTTGAGCACAAGAAATGACAACAACACAGAACGCAAGTATGGCGAAGCTCGCGGCTCTCCAACGGGAGATTGAGAGACCAGTGTTGGACTGTAGAACTGCTTTGAAATTCATATGAGCTGTTCGCACTAAAGTAAAAAATACCATCACTTCATGCGGATATCCCTCTTGGCGCCAGCTGCAAGGCCGGAGCTGAACAAAACACCCTGATAACGACTGTGTTTAGTCTGTTCCTTCCCATTCCATGCAAGGCCACCTGGGTTGGCTGGAAGACTGTTTACTTAGCCTGGCAGGGCGAAGGACACTGTCTCAGCTGAACTATGGACACGCACACACATACATATACTGATACTGATAAGCACTCACTGACGCATCACCCTCCCTACCCCGGATCCAACGCCACCTCCAACGCTTACCTCCCCTCTGATGTGGACATCGGGTCAGCTGGAGGCGCAGTCGAAAGATTGCAGCGGTCCCAGATCAGATGTACACACTGGGACTCTTTCCCATGTTGCTGTCTGTGTTTATTGTGCTATGGTGTGTTGATCGATATCTGTGCATCTTTTTGTGTTACACATTTCGATGTTTTTTTCCTCGCTACCTAGCCTGACCTGTCTCCCCAATGTGATGTTTGTGTATTGTATGTACGGTCGGCAAGGTCTGTCATCTCGGTTGTGGGCAAAAGACCTGCAACTGACATCTCATCATCATCTTCTTCATTTGCTATTTCCTGATATCAGGCGTATTTTTAAAGCCAAGAAAATATTACTCATATCTGGTTTACTTCACAAGAAAAAGGGAAAAATACTAGCAATGATTTATCTTCATTCCCTGTTGGTTTTCTAAGACAACAAAGACATCTTCAGAGTAACATAAATAGAAATGAATTGAAAGACTAGGTGAAGATAAGAAGGTCCATATTCACATATATTCATAAAACAAATGGTGAAACTCATTATGGATTTACAAACATCTTCCTTTTCTTTTTGCAGAACTTCTTCTGTACAACTCGTGCACTCACACATCACAGGTGAGTCACACAGGTGTTCTGCTACATGGCAGTCACGAGTGAGGGAGTAAAAAACAACACTGGCTGGGAATTTGCAACACAAAGGAAGTGTTGTCTCTGCAGACGGAGCAGCATGAGAATTTTGTCAGAGTTGTGCTTCTAGGCACCTGATGAACTGAAGCTGCCAACTTGACCCCATTCATATGCAGACTGATATCGACTTGACTCCATCTTGTGGCAACATTTATGGCAGGTTTTAGAGCCAGTGTTGGTAAGCGTGGGGAAAAACAATCCATACAGAATAATATTGGAATATTCTGTGTGGTGATTATGATATTTGCAATATATTACTTGAACTGTCTCAACTGAAAAACATTCAGTATTTGAACACACCCAGCTTTTCCCTTCTAACTGAGAGCTCATGGTTAATGGTTCAGTCACACAAGGAAAAATAGGACAGCAGCCTCTTTGCAACTGAAAAATATCATCGGCTGCCTGCGTTTGTCGTACTGAATTATTTCACATTCTGTGAGCGATTGCAACCTGTGGTGACTAAATAGTTCCCCTTAACGATGTTGCACATCCACAGCTGCTTTTGATTGCACAAGTTGCCTGATAGGAAGAAACGTTTCTGCAAACAGTCGGCGTCTGACTTTGACTGCAATCATTTTCTCAGAGATTGTTGAAGGTTTGCAAATAGTTGATGTCTAGTTATAAATGCAGACAAATTACCAATAAGTTGTCATCAGTCTGAGTCTTTGTCAGTGAGCACAGATCAACAGGATTTGAATCTGGTTGTATTCTGGTTAATTTACTATAGCAGGGTTAAAATTGAACTTCTATGAAATGGGAATTTCTGTCTATGCAGACTCCAACAGATATGTGATTTTTGCTGATTTATCACAGTTAGTTGCTGTATTATGTACATTTGTCTCACACTAACTTGTAATGCTGCTTTTTTCCACATTCAGACTATGAATTAGTGCTTAAACTGAGCCCTCCCACTCTATTCTGGAGTGAACATTTTACAGAGTGAATTTTAGATCCATAGATGAAGACATTTCCTCTTACTCTGTGGAGGTTTGTCCAGTGTGAACCACAGCTGAAGTCTCTCAGGATGGTTCTTCTTCACCTCCTCCAGCTCCTCCCTCAGTAAGATGTCTTTCTCAGTCTAAGATAAAGTAAAACCCAGTAAAGCGGTTTGACCACAACACTTTCCCTTTATATGCAGTTATAGAATTCAACTGAGACAACGCAATATCCCGCACACAGCTGACCTGGTTGGCGAATATGAGAGAGCACTTGGTGTTGTCAGTGGAGTCTGATGAGATACTGCGAATTAACTGCAGCATAGGAGTGATACCTGGGAGGGTGAAAGACACCGGAGTTAGTCTCAGAGGTGAAATACAGACTTTTCTCATTTTTCCAGTGAACTGAATGTGTCAGCAGTGCAAAGCAAATATCAAAACTTTCTAAAAGTTAAAGCATGTCACAGATTTGAGGACCACACAAGCAGAACAGCTCTTTTCAAACGCTCTGTATTACATCCCAGTCGTCTAAAACACACTAAAATAATAACAAGATGCAGTAAAGCACTTGAAAAGTGTGATTACACGCAGGCCTTGGAATCACTTTAAGGTAAATAACACTTCTGCAGATTTTTGTCCTCTGTGATGTTCCTCTGAATGAAGTGCGTGTATAGTTAAAGTTATTAGAGTGATCTGAAAATGGACCTGTTCCACCAGCGATCATTCCCACGTGCTTAAACTTCCGAACCTTTGGCTCCGACTTCTTGTCTGGTTTGATGGCAAACTGACCTGAGTGGATGACACAAAGTCTGAACCAAAGCAGATCACACAGCGCCTCCTGCTGGTGTCAGCAGGTTAATGTAGAAACTTCTTTTTTTGGTTCTTTTCATAAAAAACACCATCACCACACCATTGCCCTTATACACCAGGAGTCCATTGGGCCCTCTGAAGTCAATAGTGTCTCCAATGGTCATGCCGTCCAGGTACTGCGACATCTTCCCTCCATCAGGGAAAGACGGGTGGGTGTTCTTGTAGTAGACCTGGAGGAGTTTACAGAAGGACATCACATTTTTATTTTCACCTTCTTATGCAGTCTCATTTTCCACAACAGTGCAATAAAAATGACTTCCAGGCTCTCAAATGATCCACTCAGCTGGTAATAATCAAATGTCAAACTTTACACATATTGTCTAATATTACTATTGATTTGGCCTTTTTCTCTTACTGGAAAAGCTTCCCTATAATCCAGAAAACAGAAAAAAAGAGTGTGTAAAACCAATATTCAAAATTTTATTTATGCTTTTGGAGAAAGCATCACGATCACAGTTATGTGACAAATGATGAAACCTTCTGTGCGGTACAAAGAATCTCACAACATTGTGCTTCAGTTTTCTGTATGAATGATATTCTAGTGTTAGCTGTTAGCTTAGCACTCAGTAATTTTATATACATATAAAATTACTCCAGAACATCGGCGTAACTTTGTGCTAGACATTGGGAGGGTCAAGATCTCTGTCTAAATAAATAACTCTGGGTAAATTCCCAGATGATTAAACATGCAACTGTTTTGCTGGTAATAACTGAAATGAGTAAAGAAAATCAACAGCCTATTTATGCAAGATAATTCACAATTTTATGGGGGGGGGTATATATTGGTTGGGTCTGATTATTGGAGGGGTCATAACCCCCCTAACCCCCCTGGAACTTACGCTCCTGCTCCAACAGGCTCAGTTTTTTTAAGGTATTATTGCTTCAGACTTGGTTGCCTATTAAAAACTGAAACTCATGGCCTTTCATCAGTTTCTAGGGCTTTGTACAAATGGCTTATAGTGTGATAAAAGTGTTTATTAACCAATGACTGACTGTCCAACTGATAATCTCACTGACGATAGTAGCTCAGGATGCAATACAGACACTCAGATCTTTACCAAATTTCTTAATAATTGCTCTACAGATCAAATGTGAACATGTTAAGGTTAACCACCTTAACCACGAGGTCAACATATCCTTGGTGCTCATCACTGGAGACTGGAGTGTAGGCTCTAACCGCCAGAACGCCGTTCACCTTTGCTGACAGGTACACGTGCTGGCCTGCACAGCGGACAGAGACGGGGAAGAGAAGTGGCAGGTTTGGTGTAGTGTTGGGTTAAAGTGAAACAGGACGGTGGGGAAAATGTTGATACAGGAAATGAGGGCAGTTCTACGGCTGCAGCAAGGAATCGTGAGCATCACTGTCAAGTGCTAATACTTATCTATTCTAATCAAAGTCCAATAATTTTTTAATTTTGATATTTAACCGGTGTAATCGGCAAGTGAGCCACAGCATAAGTATGAGGAAGTGCTAAAAGTGCTGAGTGCTCAGATAAGAAAATCTGCATGCTTGCTTTTTCTACTAGGATTTTATCAGAAGAGAGAAAGAAAAGAGCTGGTACAGTACCTACTGGCAGCCCAAGGATGTGACTTCCAGATGGAAGGCCAAACCGAAATTTCTTTGTGTCATGACTGATTTCCTGCACAAGGACACAGCCACAGTACCATAAAAAGAGAAAATACATATAATATTATCCTTCTGGGCTGGCTAAATAAATCTCCCATGGCTTCTGTTTGAAGCTTTATGTTTATGCAATACATTAACAGATATTTGTCCTATTATGTAACTGCATCTTGAGGGTATTTAAAACATAAAGACCGTTCCAGGCCTGCAAACCGGTGCACTGCACAAAAACAGAGCTGTTACAGCTAACTCAGTGAGAGCAGCAAATCTATCACTGCACCCCCAATAATACTTTCTTATGATGGGAATTTTTGATGAAAGAATGAGTCCTACATTGCCCACAATGCAACTCAGCAGACCTTAATGTTTAAAATGTGGTGTGTGAAAGGATTTACACGGGCTCTTGGTACACTAAATTTGAACTGTTCTTTTTTAGGGTCTTTGAGTGAATTTCAAAGATTACTGAACAGAAATCTTGTGACTACAAATGTGCAAATCTTGTTTTTTTTGCAGTCATTTAAAAATGTACATGCTTATTCATCATAAACATAGATGCAGGTCTAAACACACACTGGAGTTTGTATGCAGCCCACCTCTTTGCGTATAAGTGGGAGAGGATATTTCACTGTGGGATCTTGGAGAGTGACGGGCAGCTTCTTCGTCTTCTCACCTGAAGAACCTAGCAGGAAGTAGAAAACTGTTCCTACCAACACAAAGACAGCCACCAATCCAGGGATCACCTGCAGGACAAAGATCAAAGTGTGAACACGCTGCATTTGTGCATTCACATTCAGCCGTTTGTAGCACGCCCAGCGACTTGCACAACAGTTAAGATAGAGAAACAGTTTACATTCAATAACTGAAAGGAGAAATAAAGCTCATTTTTTTCTCACCAAGGTCTCGTCCATGTTTAACGTGACAAATTAGTCAGTCAGAGCCTCCCTCTCCTCCCACAGACCAGAGTCCACACAGTTAAGGCAGTGACAGCCTTGCCTCATTCACTCTACACAAATCTCAAAAGGGGCTCGGCTTCCCACTGAGCTGAAAGGTGACACGGGGCCCGAAGCACCAATAGGAAGACAGATTTCATCATGACGCTATATAGTACAGAGGTGGTATTCAGACAGTGAGGAGCAGAGCCTTGAAATCAGACCACTGACAGAGGGGAGGAGAGACAGGCATATCAGATTATATAACAAAGACCTTCACTGCTCTCTACAGGGGCACAAAATACTTTACTCACTTCAGAGAAAAACATGCTTTTCAGAAAATAATGAACTCGTGTATGAATATTTCCACAAAAAGGCATCTAATTCATTAATTTATTCAAGTTAAACACAACAGTGATAAAAGTTTTAGCTGGCATTAAATATGTCCTTGAGTTAAGTAGTAATCTTTAACTGTGAGCCCAGTCTTAATGAATCACTGTGAAGCAGGTTCTTTCTTCTTCTTCTTTTTTTTTCGGTACAAAGTAACCGAAATACAAAAAGGCAAGAAAAACAAAAATCAGCCTTTCCACCATATCTCATGATCAAACTTAGTTTGGTTAAAAAAATCTGAGAAATTAGAGAACAATGTTCAAAAACTTGGTTTTTTTTATACTAATGAAAGAAAAAGTGGGGCGAATATTATGAATCCTTACATTGTTTTTAATGCATTTGTGTTTGAAGAACAGTAAAAAGTAAAAGCGCTCAATGCAGCAAAAGTCACTGTGAATCTATTGCAATAACACACTATCATTATAATCACTGAATGCATTAAAACAATAGTATTTTAATGTTGTACTATGTTGCATGGATTAATGTATCTTATTCTATCATTTAAGAATTTTTACAAATGCAAAGTACACAAGAGCGACCGTGGCTCAGGGGGGGTTGGGAATCGCATCTGTAACCCGAAGGTCACCAGTTCGATCCCTGGGCTCTCTGTCCTGGTCGTTGTGTCCTTGGGCAAGACACTTTACCCTACTTGCCTACTGGTGTTGGCCAGAGGGGCCGATGGCGCGATATGGCAGCCTCGCTTCTGTCAGTCTGCCCCAGGGCAGCTGTGGCTACAACTGTAGCTTGCCTCCACCAGTGTATGAATGTGAGAGTGAATGAATAGTGGTATTGTAAAGCGCTTTGGGTGCCTTGAAAAGCGCTATATCAATCCATTATTATTATAAGAGCATATTATGGCAATGCATGCGTAAGCTGCAAGTTCATTGAATTTGTGCTTAAGTATAGCTCAGTCAGGACTATATTTATTGACAATCACAAAAATTATATTTGGGAAAACAAAGCAGGCATTTATGATATTGGGCTGGGTGGAGGTGGGTTGCAAAGTGGTTTGCTGAAATACTGCATCCTGTATGAGATTAGCTGATTGGGAGTGTAGACTTTACCAGCTGACCCGTCACCTGATGTGGTGTTGCACTGAGCTGGTGTCCAGTTGATCTCCTGGGATTGAGGCTGAGTTTGGCTTCATGGTCTTTTGTTATACGCCACTATATTCCTTTTATTAGATACTATACTTTATTCTTTACAAAAATCATGTTTTTGGCAGTTGGAATTGCTAAAAATCAATGTAACATCTAACTTTGTGTCTTTGGGAGTATCCTAAAAAAGATGAGCCAATTTTATTTGTACCCAGTAACAGTTGCAGCATTTTAACCATTTTGTTTAGTCACAGTCACCAACACTGATAAAAACATAGCACGGGGTAGAATAATGCACTCTGTGTCTCTGTGTCAAGTCAAATGATTTAAAAGCAACAAATGTTGACCAAATCGTTGCAAAAAATTATGAGGCAGATTTTTAATACAGTCTTTAATACTTGAGCATAACTTCAGGGTAAGAAAATAGCAAGATGACAAAATGGTGCGAGGAATATCCTGAGGTTTCTGTAACAAAAATGACTAAACTAAACTACCAGTGTGGTTCTTGAACTATCAGTATGTTGAAAACTGGAGAGCAAGCATTCTAGGAAACAGCAACAAGTAACAGACAAGCGATTGAAAACTCCTGTTTTTGCATTCCCAAGCAGCAGCAGCAGACTTAAAGACAGCAGAATTTAACAGGTAGCCTCCTTCCTGCAGGTTACTGTGCCAGCTCTGATGATTCACTGCTGTAATCTTCATCTACACTCCGGTCCACATTTAAGGTAACATCCTCTGAGGCGTCATGGTCCACATCGGCCCGGTGAGGCAGGGCTCTGGTTCTGTACTGCTGCACAACTGGTTCTGCAACACAGATGTTAAATTAAAAAAAGATTTATGTAGACAGATAAAAGAATCACTGTACAAAGAACCAGTCGTAATCTCATTATGTAATTGTGGGATAATGTGAAAGCAAAATACTACATGAATATAACTAAGCCTGGAATGTCAAATCATTTTACTCCAATTTTGGACTCGAGTTTCCATCACTGTAAAAAAGTTAAACTACACATTCAGTCTCTGAGACACAGAAACACAATTTTGACATTATGTCTCAGTTTTTCTATAGATAATGAAACAGTGCAGTAGTAAATGAAAGAAATCTGTCAGCATGACTCTGGGCCTAATTTGTAAGAAGAAAATGTGTAAAATTACACAAATCTATTGTTTAATTACTCTGGTGTATTGTGAATGGCCATGACGAGATCGTTATCAATAGGAAACGCTGTTAAACTTGTAAAATTGTTATGAAAATACAGTTAAAAGTCCTAATTCACATTTTCCAAAGCCACCCTTCGGGCTGGATTGGAGTCTTTGATTCAGGAGCCTTATGTTTGACACCCCTCGTCTGAACAATAGATCCTGCATTAATAAATCTGTGCATTATATTTTGAAATGGAACTGATATAACTCTTGTTGTATCAGTTGTGTTCATGTCTTAAAAAAAGTTTTGGCTAACACCTGATAATAATCACTAATAAAAGCTTGACTCACTGAAGCTTATTTTCCAGTATATACCAAGGAGGATAATAACCTTCACAGTTATCAAGAAACGCCAGCAAAACGGGTTTGTTTGAGATGATCTGCACGTTTCCTGAAAACTGCGCCTGTGTGCACAGAAAATAAAAAAGTACTAGAGATGTTTTTTGTTTGTTTTTTTACATTTGCAAATATTAAAGCAATTTAAATGGCAAATGCCGAATCAGAAATGGTATTTAGCAACAGCAACTTTTTTAAACTGCTTTACCTTCAGTACCCATAAAATATCACTAGAGGGCGCTCTGTACCCACACATTTGCACAGCCGCCTCAGTCAGGCGGTCTGAACCAAGACTTGTGTCTAGAAAAAAAGTTTGATTCGCTGATCACGTGAATCCTTTTCATGCTTCCTGTTGAGGACGATGGTTGATGATGGGTTAACTAAAAATATTTTAGGTACTCTCAATACTCAGCATGTGAAAATGTATATATAAAACACAAAGCAGCACAAAGAGAAGCATGAAAACCAAAAGATGCATCTCAAATGCTTAACATTTTAAAGTCAAACGCTATCACTGCAGGTTTTCACTGCAGGTTACTCATCACCCTCTTTTAATATCAAATCAGTTAAATATTGTGAAATGAATCTAAAAACAATCTTTGGGGGAAACAGGGAGGCTATGAGGCCATAACAGTGGTGTGCTGTTGCATCATGTGATGTTTATCTCTGCCCAGCGCCTGTTGTGTTTACAAGCACCCAGACAGCCTGGTAAAAGAGAAAGCCCTGAACCCGTCTAATTATCTTAATGTAATTAATGGATTTGTGATTGAAAGACAAATAGCTATGACCCTTTTTTTGGTAAAATATACACCCGCCCCTCATTTTGTTAGGTCAGCTGCACATCAACACAAATATCTAATCAGCCAATCACTAAATGCATTTAGGCATATAGACGTGATCAAGACGACCTGCTGAAGCACAAACTGAGCATCAGAATGGGGAAGAGAGGTGATTCAAGTGAGTCTGAATGTGGCACAGCTGGTGATTCCAGACTGGCTGGTCTGAGTATTTCACAAACTGCTGACCTACTGGGATTTTCTGACATAATCATCTGTAGGGTTTACACAGGATAGTCTGAAAAATACAGAAAGAAAGTAAAAATCCAGCGAGTGGGAGTTCTCTCAGCTAAAATGATGTATTGATGATAGCTCAAATAACCACTTGTTACAACCAAGGCATGCAGAAGAGCACTTCTGAACACAAACTTTGAAGCAGATGGGCTGCAGCAGCAGAAGGCCACCTGGTACCTCTCCTGTACCCAACTAAGAAAAGGAAACTGAGGCTATAATTAACACAAGCTCACCAAATCTAGACAATACAAGATTGTAATAAAAGAAAAACTTTCACTGGTCTGATGAGTATCGATTTCTGCTGCAATGTTTGGCTGTTTGCATCAGAATTTGGCATAAAAATGTGGAAACATTGATCCACCTGCAAACTGTATCAACAGTTCACGTTGGTGGTGGTGTAATAGTGCGAGGGACCCTTGGTACCAACTGAGTGTCGTTCAAACTCCACAGCCTACCCGAGCATTGCTGCTGACCATGTCCATCCCTTTATGACCAAAGTGTGACCATCTTCTGATGAGGACGTCCAACAATAACATGTCAGAAGCTTAAATGAGCTCAAACTGGTTTCTTGAACATGACAAATCAAACTGGCATCAAACTGGCCTCAACAGCCGCAAGATCGCCATCCAATAGTAGTCTGGCTTCAGTCCTGACATCATTAAATAAACAACAAGCTTTGAGAAGTGATGATAAACCACAGAAAATATAAATTTCATAAAATTTTAGAGGCTAAAACCTGAAAATGTGACTGATCAGTTTTTACTTCTTGCTTCATGTGCATCGTTGAAAACCGTCAAACATTCAAACACACCTGCCACCTACATTCATCATGAGTCATTTCATTTGATCAAAGTCTTTGAAACGGGGTGGAGCTTCTACTTTCTCAGAACTGGGAAGATGAGGTTCAGTTGGGAAAAAGCAACAGCAAAGCAACACCATGGTCTCACAGGTACTGGGTGTGGTGGCGGTTAACCCGGCAGACATGCAAAGACAACTAACAGGTTTAGACAGAGAGCTGATGAAAAACAGAACAGATCAGAAAATAATTACAAAATGTTTTCAATTAAAATAAAAGGTCATAACAGATCTGAATCCCAATTCAAAGGGTTTAAAAAAAAAAAAAACACTGAGAAGCGAGACAGTGAGAGAGGTGAAGGTGGAACCACACACACACACACGCACACACAGACACAGGTGGAACTACCTGTTTCTCAGGTGCTGTTGTCATGAGGGGCAGCCTGCCAAGGGACTCTGTCTCTGTGCAGTGCACAGTAGAGTCATTAAACATGGAAAGCTCGACTAAATGACTAGCATATACTGTATGTGATGAATGCACGTGTCTCTTCTCAGAGGACGCATTACATCAAGACTCGTGGATTTGATTCTGAAAACTGATATGTTGCACCCACATACTAGTACTAATGCCAAAGGTCTAATGCTCTTTAACAGCAGCTCACAGGAAACCCTCAGAGCTCTACAGGGTGTGAACTCAGTCAGAAACTGAAAGCCATTTCTGTATCATTTTTGGAACAGCTTGCACTCAGATATTTAGTTTTTACAGAGTATTTCTCGGAAAATACCATGACAAAAACAAAGGAGGGAATTCATGAAACAATATCATCTGTTACAAAGATTTAAAAAAAATAGTTCAGTTATCTCGGCCCTACAAGAAGACTGTTTGAAAAAAGTAATACTGTGTTTGATAAATTCATGAAACAGATAACATATAAAGCTGAACAGTCTTTTGGGAATGTGTTCATCAGCCTGCTTTCTACAAACTGTTGTTTCTCACATTGTAAGCGGTGACGCCAGTGTTAAATGTCTTACTGCCATTCTAAATGCCAATGACACAGCTTTGTTGGGCCCATAACACCACCGGTGGATAAGCTCAACACTTGGAGTTGGCAAATACCATTCATTCATTAATTCATTCACTCATTTATTCACTCATTCCACTCCTGACCAGCGAGCAGCTCCACTGCAGCAGCTCAATATTTAATGCCTTGCTCAGGAACTCCTGAGCAGCACGGACAGACCGGCCACTGTCACTGTTCCTTATTTCTTAATTAACAAAGAAAAAACACATTAAAGACAAAAAAAGAGCAAAGCACCAACCAAAAGTTGTCAAAACATCTGGCAGATCCGCAACATCTGTCCTCTTTTGGTTCTGAAGGTCTGCAGAAAAATGCAACAAGATTTGTATCATACTTTCATGGGTAATTATTACCTTTATAGGTTTTACTTTTTAACTTTATGTCCTGAGTCTGATGACTCGGTGTTTTGTGTTTGTTTATATTATCTTTTGTTCTCGTTTATTCTGGTTATGTCTTTTGTTAAGATTTGCTGTTTGGTAGGTTTCGGTTCTGTACTCCCTCTGTTCCTGTTCTGAGTCTGTCTCTGCATATGTGTTGAGTTTCCTGTTTTACTTTGAAGGTCTGTGTTCCTCCTTCTCGTCTGTGTAATCAGTGTCAGCCCTGTCTCCCAGCTGTTTCCTCTCAGTCCTGTTCACTTCTTGTATTTAGTGTCTGCGTCTCTCCCTGCTCGTTGTCGCGTCATTCCCCACTGTGTGTTTTGTCTGCCCGCCTGTTTGCTTGTTTAGTTTAGTTACTTTGCCAGTTTTCTGTTTTGCCTGCTGTTGAGCAATAAAGCTGAGTAGTTTTAAGTTCACTTTTGACTCCACAAGTTTGCTCTTGGGTCCACAATTCCTGCCTTCACACAGTCATGAAACTTCATTCCAGTTACATTTGGAACACCATAGTTAGAAAATAATGTCTCCAATTTGTTATTTTGATATTTGTATTTGGGGACATGGCTCTACTCTTGGCCTGAGACGTCAGAGAGCAGGGCAACAGGACTCGAGCACCGAACAGACGAGAAATATAACAACTGATATAGTTTGATGTGTAATGAAAGGGTGTGAGATGGCACTGAGCTCATCAGCTGACCTGCCAGACTTGGATTTAATGAAAGGTAATTTTTAAGTGCAGCCATCATCAACTCAAGTGTGCAGGCATAAAAGAATATAAGGGAACGTGTGGTATATATTGTTTTAAAAGTAAAGGTTTGTTTATTCTTGTTGGCCAGCATTTTTCAGAGGCTCATACTCACTAGGATACAGTAGATGAAGATAATTACACAACATTTAAAGTATTAAATTAAACAAAGCTCCACAAATTTTGTAAAGACAACAGATTATTGGGCTGGCTTATAATCATGGGTATTACTATTTACTAATAGACTCATATTACTGAATGAAGAAAAAATCATATTCACAGACAATAACTGTAACATGTTAGTCTGCACATGTAAGTGGAGACTAACTCCAGTGGGACAGAGTTCATAACATCTTTTACTTTTACAGGGAAATAAGATGGGGCACTGAAATGGTCTGCTACATTTAACCCATCACTAATCCACTAAACCCATATCGCTAGACTTTTGGTATATTAGTAGTTACTCAGTGGTGGGAAACACACGTGCAGTGGGGTACCTGTAATGCTGATGAATGTCAGTGTAGCCCTGAAACCCCTACGAGCGATGCTGCTGTCCGACGTAAACCGAAGCACCATGGTGCTGTGGTAGGAAAGGACAGGAGGAGGGATACTGCCGCCACACAGCAAGGCTAAACAAAGGAATGCAACAAGATACTGAGTGATACAGCTATAAAAAGATGAATTCTGATTTGATGTATCCATCCTACCAATCTCCTCTGTTCCTTCAACATCTCCCAGGACAGTGAGGGAATCATACAAGCATCTCTCCGACTCCTCCAGGTCAAAATCAGTAAACTCCAGCTGAAAATATAGAAATCAACCAGCTTCTAATCACACATGTCCTAATAATACCTTAAGAAGAATACCAGGTAGGTAAGTTGTGCAGCTCACCTTAACCACATGACCCAGAGGAGCATGGATTACCCAGTGGAGGACACAGTCATTACTGTAGGCTTGTGGGTGATTTGGACTGTGTATAGAAGCCTTATCGTCAACCAGAACAAGTGTTCCACATCCTGAGTGTGCACACACACACACACACACACACATAAACATTAGCTTACATTAGACAGTTCAGTTTAAAACATTTAAAAACACTCATCTGCACACAAATGCACAAATGTGCTGTTTTTAAACCTAGAGCGTGTGTGTATTTTTTAGAGTCCTCAGTTAGCCTGTTGGTGTCTCAAGCAGCATCCACCTGCATAATTTGCTGTTTGTTACAAAAACCACAACCCACAGACACAGCAGAAGCTAAAATTGTGTATGAGCTGAGTACGCAATGCGTGCATCACTCTGCCAGCTGTATAGTGTATAATCTGGATTGCATAATGCGCTCGTGTATGTTTGCAGTGTATGTTGTATTTCCCACCAGGATGAGAGTGTCCTTTGACCGCATGGTGCCTAATTACAAAGCCACTTCCTGCTCTGCTAACATCAGAGGAAAAGAGAAGTGTGGCATTGTGGGAATTATTTAGAAGAACTGGGCCGGGCAGCACACTTCCACAGAATATCCCTGAAACACAGAGGCACATGAAGACGTTTAGATATTTACACACACTTTTCTTGATATGTATTCCATGAACAAGATTCTCTCGTTGTCAGTGTGTGCGTTCGGGGTGTCATTCAGTGTTTTGCAAAGACTAAACCTGTGCTTACCAGCAACATTTGGCTGCATGGTCATCAAAAAAAATCCTACAGAAAATCCTAATCCTACATTCATCAATTCATGTGAAAGAAAGAATTAGATACACCGTCAAAGCTGTGGGAAGCTTCATGTTTTCAGCCAAGCTGTTTACGATAAGATATATTATGTAGGCCAACCACATCCTGACCCCAGCACAGTTTTAACTCACAGCCAAGACACAGAAAAACTGCTACCTCTTACAGCCATTTGTAAATTATTTAAACTGGCAATAGCAACATACCCTGTATATAAAAGATGGGCATAGCCTCCACAATACCACTCACTGGGTTGTGGGCTCTGTTTGAAGCCTCATAGTGGTTTAGCAACCATATTCACTTCTTTTTAAGCCACAAGTGACCACATTTGAAGCGGAGAGGGTGGAGTGCTGAGTTATCAGTTCCTACTGGCAATGGGTGCAACATCCACATCTGCTACTTAGTATTTGTAACAGGCTAACTTACCAGAACAGACGCACAATTTTCTTAGGTCTGTGCCAAATAGCAGGTCATGTTATTTGGAAGATAATTAAAAAAAAAAAAAAAAAAATCCAATAAGTGACTTAGTGAAACTGAAGCCCAGCAGAGAGCCATGAGCTACAGCTGCATGTGTCATCACATGTCACTCAGTGTGGCTGCGCTTCTAATTTTAAGCCTCACCTGCATCCAAATGGATGAGGTGTAAAAACAGAGTTGTTACAAAAGGGGAGACCACATTATTTTTTTCACCAACATGTTTTCTAAAGGTATTTTAACATCGCGGTTTGAGGTTGCCATTGTGGGCACTTCTGCATGAAGCCCAGACATATCAGAAATATTACTTCTCATTTCAAAGAAGTGATATATAAGAATGTATTTTTAGAAATGTTTCACAGGTCCTTTAACACAGCCATCCCCAGAGGTCCAGGCTGGCTCTGATGCATCTTTAGTACAGTATATGCTGGTATATTGGATTCCTTTCCCTTACAGTATCTGAATTCTTTCACCCATAAAGATGACATTTCACAACTCCTCCAATCGGGCTCCAAGTGGGAAAGAGTTAGGAGAGTCATTACTTCATGACCCCCATGGTTGCTCGTATTAAATGAATGAAGGTGAACTGAACAGAAGCTCAATAACTGGCTTTTTCTTTTTCAGTTGCACATATATTGATATTTTTCATTACATTACTACAATAGACTACATATAATGATAGTATTGTGAGACTCTGTGATTCCCACAACATACAAAGTAGTTGTTATTGTTGAGGTTAGCCAGGAAATGATTGTGAGTCAGTGCACTGTAAGCTGAAATGAAGGTGTTTGAAACTCACCAACAGGCCGATGGCTTCCTACTGAAACAGTGAGTCGATCATACCGACAGTACGAGTCGTTCTCCAAGTCAAAAAGATCGAACTCCAGCAGAATACTATAACCTGGAGGAACGCTGATGCTCCACAAACACAACCTGTGGGAAGGCATGAACAGTTTAACCAGGGCACTGTATTTTCCTTCTTTACATCCATATAATCCTGAGCTAAAAGTCAAATGTTAGTTTTTTAGAGTTTCTCATCCTCACAGAATTATAGGAAATATTGATTGCCAGTTATCTTATTAAGCATGGCGTTAGCTCAGGCAGCTTCTGGCACATCGGCTGATCTCAGTGACTGCTCATATCAGCACATTTGATTCATTTGCTTTAGGCTGCACATCTGCAAGCCACCTCATAACCCACCTCCACCCCAGCTTGTCCATTCAGTCTGCATCGAAATCAATTGATATCGCATCTGTTGCATGGACTGGTTGTTGCTCTCTCTGCCATCTTTTAAATTTATGCACGTAAATGGCCTCAAATATAAATCACTACAGGTGGAAATACAGTGTTCTCTTGACTACACTGATTCTGACTGAGCAGGCAGTTAGCACCGCCGCTTAGTTCTTCTCTGAAGTGTCACTCACTGGTTGTTGTCATAGCGATCGCCATGGAGCCTGGGATTTTTGATTACCCCGTTAATGTCAGACACAGGCCCATCTCTGACACTGCAGAGTCCTGAGACACACGCAAACATCAAAGAAGCATGAGCACATTATGAAATATAGATGAACAAGAGTTGGTGTAATGAGTGGAAAGACAACTCACTTGATGAAACCGTTGTCTGCTGCTGGTGCTCAGCTGAAAGAAGTAGAAAGATGAAAGAGAGAACATAAATATAGATGGAAGAACTTCATCTGTCATCAGAATATTTGTTTCTGGAGGAACTGTGGACAAAAACCCACAGAGTTAAACCGCAGATTAACGTAATCTAAAATGTTCTAAATAGTTAATTTATATTTATTCAATACAAAATGTTTTTTTCTCCTAATTTTCAGAATGACACTGCTGAGTTTAAACAATTCAAAAATGCCTACAGACTTGGTTTTTGTAACCTTTTCTTCTTATAAAAATAATAATAAAAATCTGTTCTAACCATGATGACAGCATCAGATTAAGTCCAGCATGCTTTGATAAAGCTCAGCCTCAAAAGTTGTCTTTGTTGGGATCCACAAAGTGGCCCCATATGGAGAAGCAACAGCTCTAAATTTTATCACGTTAAATATTAATAACAGCAGCAGCTGCTAAATGAACTGCAGACAATCTGCTGCTCATGTTTGTGCATCACACACTGTGTGAAAGCTAACATCATCATACAGGGATGACACATACAAGATGCTATGCGTCTACTGTACAAAAGTCCTGAGGAAACCCTCATTTCTTCATATTCTGCTTGGAAAATAGGAATAATATGTTATTGTTTTCATAGATCCAACTACAGAAAGGCAAGAAATGAGACATTTTTGTGACAAACAGTAGTAACAAAGTATCAGATACATCTTAACTTTTGTTTATTGTTTATTTGAGTTATCTGTTGTGTTTAGACAGTGTTAAGTGGTTTTCTTCAGAGGAAAGAAGCACTGCTCTGATAAGGGTCCGATACGAGGGCCGGAATGAAAATGAGTGACAAAGAAGTCACTGTATAAAAGGAAGACTTGGAAAGGCCTTCAGAGAGCCGGGACAGCTATTAAGACTGCTCTTTAAAAACAGTTACAAGTAAGTCTGGCTGCTTGGAAGCAAAGTATAAAGAAAGGAAATGTGACTCAATGCTTTTTCACAGTACTGTACTCACAACACTTAGAAAGCTGGGCGATTAGTTAAAGGAATGTCACAAAGGCAAGTGTGTTTCTATATTACGTCATGAAGGTCTGTTTTTTAAGAACATATTTGAATCGATTGCTGATGAGGAAACAAAGAATCTTTACCTTCATCTCCTGATATTTCAACAAACAGACATTGTTTACATTCCTGTCTGTTACATCACATTTTGATGGTCAAGCAGCACTTTAAAGGTTAGGAAAACCGGTTTCTCACCACCTTGATATGTGGGTGGAGGCATATTTACTGCAATATGTTTCTACAAGCTTCAGCTACTTTTTAAGTTTGTCCCTGACTAAAATACAAAGTGACATTCAGATGTTATCAGATGGATCTCTGGGTGTAATAGCCACTTTGTAGCAGCACTGTACTACCTCCATATATGGTTATCATGTGACACACCATGTGTATCACACTCGTTAGAAGCAAATATGCTGTATATGCTGTATCAAAACCTACCCTCTCTCAATTTACGCTTGATCCAAGGCAGCAGCAGCCTGACGTCAGTGAAAATCCCCGGAGAACCTCGTTTGGAAGGGGGGCGGCTGCTGTTGTTTCCCCAGCTCCTACCACATCCTTTACCCCAGGAAGTCACACCCAGCGCCACCCAGCGATGACCTTCTGACCCTGCTGGACACACCAAAGGACCTCCTGAGTCTCCCTGGACAGAGGATGAAGTCGTGGGTCAAGGGATGAGTCAATTATTTAAAGCTCAGTGGGATAGAATGACTGATTTACGGCACTGAATTGTGCTGTAAATAGAGCATCTGTGAGGATGGAGAAAAAAAATCAGAAGTTATAGATAATGAAAAGATTTTTAATACCTGACAGGCATCTCTCCCTCCTGTCTCTGGGCCGGCACACAGAACTGTCATGCTCGGCTGAGGCCAGACGAGTCTCTGGTTCATCATAGAACCTTTAAGAGTTTGGAGGACATATTTACATTTGGCTCGGTCAACCAAATCCAAATGCACCTCTCTCAGAACCATAGGAAGACGACCCCCTAAGAAACAGTTACATAGATTGGAATAGATTAAAAAGCTCCAGTCTAATTTAACAATATTTAAAAGTCAGAAAAACGACATACGTTCCTTTATCCTCCCCCATCCAGCCGTCATGCAAGCAGTCTGAGGAAGGATATTGTCATAAGGTAAAGGCAGACATATCGGCTGGACACGAGCTCCTGTTGAAAAAGTCACATCAGGTCAAATTAAAAACCATGGTGGCCCGAAAGTACAAAACACAACAGAAACACAACATTCCTTGTTTCTGTTTTCACATCATTGCATCATGCTTGAATGTTATTCTCAGCAGTGTCCTTGTGTGACTTTTGTCATTGTTGAACCTGACAAAGAATCTGTAAGTTGTACTTGCTTGCATGTGAGCTATGTGTGTCCTGTGACGAGCTATGATGCTTCAAGCAAGCATGCAGACTGCATACACATCACTGTGCTCTGAGGATCTGAAGGAACATCTTAGAGCCATTACATATTGAAACTGCACTGACCTTCAGTCTGCTGCTCCCTTCTTTGCAAAGGGTCACCGCAGCAAATCTGCATATCTGATTGGTCGGACGATCTTCCTCACAACTCTTGAGGAATTTGTCTCAAACGACGAGTGGTCACATGTTAAGTGAATGTGTTAACCATGCACCATGTAGCCACACCACCCCAGCATTTCAAACTTAAAAATTCAGTGCAGTCAGAAAACTTCTAATGTAACAGAGACCTCCCACCTAGATTCAGATACCTGGTTCTTGTGAAATAATCCAGAAGAAATTGTTGTTTTTTTAAATTTGATAGAAAGGGTTGATACAAAAGATATAATTCTATTTTTATAGTTTATTTGATCCATTTGTAGCCACATAGCTTTCTGTAATAACATTTTCTCCTTTACCATATTGATGTCTTGAAACCAGATGTGACAGATGAGGTGTGGATCTGAGAAAACATGCTGATCGACTCAATTGCAAATCATCGGCAAATGAGCGGAACTGGACTGAAATTCACACAGTAGACTTGATTTTTTACTCAATATGACCCAAAATGCAGGTTTAAGGCAGTTGTTTGAGTCTCTGAGTCGAACACAGTGATCAGTATGACACGTTATTTGATTTTGAACCAATGCGAACAGAAAACTTGCCCATCTGGATGCGTTGGTTCAGCTCTATGAGAGCTATGTCATAGTTCATCGGCAGAGCAGGGTTGTACTTTTCATGGACTGAGACGGACTTGACCAGAAAGACTTGCTCCTCCTCATCGTGTACTCTCTGGTCAAACTCTCCAACAAGGACTCTCACACCACTGAGAAACTCTCTAGAGAGAACATTCAAAGCGTATCATTTATTCCTGTTACATAAAATGTTCATTCAATTCTGCTCAATTATAAGTCGTGTCAGCGACATAACGCTTTATACTTTGACAAAGATGTGAAGCAGTGTGCAGCAGTCATTATCCAGCAGTCACTCAAGATGGATCCTCCACAGAAATGAGAGCCCCTGTTCTGGAGGGAAACCTGAGGACAGACGATCCATAAGAAGATTAAGCAGAGCCAACAGCACAAGTCAGTTTGTCACTAAAAGAAAAGGCTGGTTTACCCTTTTCTTAGTTTGCTATACCAGCCTTAAAAATGACACTTTTTTCATGCAGACCCATGAATGCAACATTCATGTAAAGTGCAGCAGATGTGTGAAGTTTAAATGTTTAAAATGATGAGCAAACAAAGTTGCAGTCTCTCATATTGCAGGACTGTGGTGCTGAATAAGGTTTTTTTTTTTTTTTTATAGCAACCCTTTAAAGCCTGAACCATTAAATAATAACCAGAGAAAAATTTTTTTTTTGAAAGTGAAGCATTTATTGAACCTTTTGACAATTAAAAAAGAAACAAGTTTCAATTCGTATTTTGTTTGCTACATACTTTATATTTTTGTGTGTGTAATTTATTTACATTTTTCTAGGGGAAAAACACACGGATGATTTAGAAGTTTTAAAAAAAAACTTTCAAAAGTTTGTATGTGTCAAATATGATATACTAGGCATTAAAGGGGTTAAACCGAGCAATTGAGCAACGAAGCAATTTATCCACAAAATTCCACGGAGCTGTCCTTTTTGGTTCATAGTGTAAAAGGTTACTTCCATCTCTTTGTCATTGAGTGATCCTCAGGAAATACCAGCATGAGCAACCATGTCATGTTTGTGGAGGACAGAATACGTGGTGAGCCTGCATGGCCGCTGATAACCATCAGGGGTGAACAAGAAAGGAAAGTTCAACAATAACTTTAACCACTGATATGCATCTTTAAAGATAAGCAAAATAGCAGTCAGATCAGACAGCTAAGCTAAAGAAAAGAAAGAAAGAGAGAAACCTGAAAGAAGAACTAAATAACTGACCAACCACGGGTGCGATCCGTACATGGCTTCAGTTCCTCCTACCACCCTCAGAGAGGAAACCGTCGGGTCCCACACTTGAGAAATTCCACATTTTGAACCTAACAGAAAGCATCAATACTTTTGAGACCACTGACAACATTTTCCCTCAGCTCTGTGTCATTTTAAGACATGAAAGGTTGTGTGTTCCTTTTTTCAGTACCCATCCTATTACTCACCTGTTTGAGCAGCATGGATGCCAGTGTTTACCCAAAAATACAGAGAGAGCAGAGCGGTGGTGGTCCTCATCACTAACCCAAGCATGGAGAAAAGGTCTCATACTGGGCAGACAAAAAGGTTTATAAGGACTAGTGTGATGTGAGGGTATACTCACAAACAAACCAGTAAAGGCTGGCCGTGATGGTGATTGGTGAGTTCAAATGTCGCAGTAAAAATTAGTTGGAGAAAAGTGGTGAAAGTGTTTATCATCTCAAGGTCAGCTGTGGTGAGGTGTGCAGAGTGTTATTGGTGCCTCAAAAACAGGGCAGCAGCTGTAAAGCCTTCAAGGGGGAGAAACAGTCATAAAACACACACAAAAGGACAGAGAGAGCACACTTACTGCCGCACAGCCTGTGTGAAAAGAAGTGCTGACGTAAAAGCAGCCAGAGAGGGAGGAAAACGGGGAAAGCAGAGAAATAAAACGACAAAATCTTCCAAGTGTCAAAGCTGCAGCCCCTGTGAATGAGTCCTCTGAATCATCTGACATTCAGAAAAATATTTACATTTTTAAAATTTCACACAAAAATCTCATTTTCAGAGATGTTTGCTTTATTGGATATTAGATTAACACCACTTACTGTATTGCTTAGTCAAAAAACGTGTTGTAAAAGCTTAAAAATAACAAGTCCTGATCGCATTTGTCACTTTGTGATAACAAAAAACGACAACAGGCAGTTGAAAAGTTATTTTACTTACCAGAAAGCAGCACTGTGAGAAACAACTGTGAGAACGTTTCTCTTTTTCTTAACCTGTGCTACAAAAAAATACCTCAACAAGAGAGTTCCCTCTCCCAGTTACATTTGCAAATGACTGAGAAGTGCGGAGGAGTATTCTGCTCTGAGAGGTGGAAATTAGATACACACCGAGTGTCGCATATCAGCAAAGTAGCAGTATCAGTAGAGTATTCCCAAAAGGAAAGTGTACTGTAGATATTTTAAGAAATACATTGTTCCAACTAAAACCAGTGGGTTACAAGTAAAAACAGATTTTCATCCAAAGCTGCTCATATTGTTTCATTAACAGCCAGGAAGACATGAGTGTGCAGGTATGAGCATAATAATCTGTTAGGTTAATATATTTATATATCCTCTCTTCTGGCTCTGCTTTGGGCTCCACCAAGTCCAGCTTCATGCTAACTTTGTAACCAGATTTGCTGACCATATAAAGCACAGACAGCATAAAAGATCCACTTAATTCTCAGATCCTAAAGTGAAGCGTAAGTGCATTAAACCTGCATCTCTTTTAACTCCACCAGAGGTTGATGTCTGTGGTTGCAAAAAGAATTGTGGTTTCTACAGAGTGAGTTTATTGACGTAGTAAATTACTTATACTGAATAAAACATTAAATCCATTTTGCAAGTTTTGATCATTCTAAAGGCCGTTACACATCGTATGTGTGATGAAAAAATGACACAACATGTTGAATCTTCCATATCTGACCTCGTTGTGCACTGTAAAAATAAAATTATGTCAACATCAAGCAACATCCTGTTTTGTTGTGTCTGAGGTTACTATTTCCATCTCGCTGTGTAATCTCTACCGCTGTGCGATTTGAGGTACGAGCTCGCTTGTTGCCAAATTCAGTGATCCGATTAGTTAGATCTGTTGTATCTGAAAAATCAGAAGAATCGAGCTTGGTTCTGAGTATGCTTTTGGTGTGAGCGGCTGCATTATGAATAGTCCGAAAAATATTTTTAATGCACGAAAGATTCACATGGATTTTACGTGTCCTGAAGGCCTTGAGACTCAAAAAAGGTGGATTGTGCAGGATATCACCATCAGAATCGACCCTCACTCATCACACCAAGATGGCGACCGGGAACACACTCATCTCAGGGTTTTTAAACAGGAGTTCACAAACCAGTGGGTAGCTACTAGAGATGGCACGATACCACTTTTTTATGTCCGATACCGATACCGATATCATAAATTTGGATATCTGCCGATACCGATATGAATCCGATATAGTGTTTTTTAATCAACAAAACTGTTTTTTAAATATCTTGCTGCATTTTGTATAAGTTCATACTCAAGTTTAAAACAACAACTACACTAAAGCTATTCTGTTATACCTGTGTGCAAAAAAAAATATTTCATAGTTCAGCAATACTGATCAATCTAATAAACTTAAACCTACACCATCCTCCCTATTCTGGTATTTTAAAGAGTACTTAGCATAAATATTAAGCAACCTAACTAATAGGGTTCCAACTCCCAGCAACAACAAAAGTAAATAAATTAAAAATAGGGAACCACCCCTCACGCTCCACCTCATGATGCTTAATCGACGTAATCAACCTTAATTTGATGGAGTGTGAAAAAAAAATGCACAGAAATCAATTATTTTTCAAGAAATATTAAATAGATTCAACATCTTTCTTCAAAAAAAATTGCAGACTGCACAGATGGTACCTTCCCAAAGGAAAAAGTACTATAGCTTACTAGGGTATATATATTAGACTTAATAGTCACTATATACAGTAATTGACTTCTATTCATTTTACATCAAATTAAAACTTTGGGTGTCAGATAATTATTTATTAAAAGCTAGACATTTTAAATGAGAATAAGAAAGAAAAGTATGTCTTTGTGCCCCCTTTTCCCTGTTCATGCCCTATCGGCCCCCCTGGCTAAACTTTGCTAGATCCGCCCCTGCACAGTTACCAGCCGTCAGCTACGTAGAAAAAGATCCTCGAGTAGAAAGTAATATTAAATAAATTCTAACAACAGCTGATCAAGCTTAAACGTGCTGCTGTTGTTCAGCCGCTGGTTTCCTCTTTCTGGTGCAAAGTGGGCCAAAAGCAAACAAGAGAGACGGCTTCGCGACAGAAAAGCCGATCAGCTGATCATTAAGCAGTTTCATGATTGAAGTAGCAGCAAGAAGAGGCAGTCGCTCCATATATCGCTTGTTAAGCTTAACGCAGGAATGCTTTACAAACATTCAGAGATGGACTTACACACTTGCTTTACTTCTCTCGGGGATAACTTTGTCGGAGATGAAATGCCGGGTTGCTAGCGAAGCTCCAAATGCTATCCAGACCACCGACAGGTCCCGCATGCCACAGCCGCTCTATCACGTGATGCATACTGCTCCGACGTGCTAACGTTCTGAGGTGAGTCACGGCGTGTTGCAAGTTTTGTGAGGTGCTTTCGTGATATTTAATGGATCGGATTACATTTTTTTTTCTTCTCCGATATCCGATCCAGTAATTTAGGTCAGTATCGGACCGATACCGATACGTAATATCGGATCGGTCCATCTCTATTAACAAGTACACAAATGAGCAGCTATTGTATGGGCTCAAAATGTGGTCATAAATATTTTGTACTTGTAAAAAAGATTTGTATGTGTAAAAAAGATTTGTGTGTGCATAAAAAAGATTTGTGTGTGCGTAAAAAAGATTTGTGTGTGTAAAAAGAATTTGTGTGTGCGTAAAAAATATTTGTATGTGTAAAAAATATTTGTGTGTGCGTAAAAAATATTTGTGTGTGCGTAAAAAAGATTTGTATGTGTAAAAAATATTTGTGTGTGTAAAAAAGATTTGTGTGTGTGTAAAAAAGATTTGTGTGTGGACTTAGAAAAAAAAAAACCCTGCAAGTTACAAGTACGGATTTTTGACCCTATTTTTCTTCCTTTCATCTGATTGGTCAATGTCATGTCAATCACAAATGTAACAATCCAATCAGAGAACAGATGGGTTTGGCTGTCGAGGGGCGCTTTTTTGAACTGCAGGTCCTTGAAGGGTGATACAGTTTGAAGCTGGAGGATCGCTATATAAATATCCGATAGCAGCTAGGTCCCCTAACTTTCAGCAGCTGTTGAAAGGATAAAGTTGTGGTATGTCAGTGGTTAGAAATAACATTATTACTTTAGGATTAGTTTAACACAAAGTCAGGGCTGACCCAGGACCATTGCTGTGAGTCACAGTGCGCAGCATAAAAGTCCTTTCACATCGGACGCAGGATGTGCTGCTAATGCTAACTGCTAACTAAAAGCAAAGGATCCAGAATTTGTTACGCTGGCTGCTGAGCTCTGTGGGTTTTTGCAGCAGCTCTACCTGTACTAGATGCACCTGCTCCTTGTCTTTTCTATCTCTGACTTTATGTCCTCTACAAGAGTTTGTTTTTTTTTTGCTGGTTCTTCAAATGTTCAATAAAAACATGTATGCTAATTCATAACGAAGAAAGCTTTGTAATGAAGACTGTCATTCCAAAACACTGCCCGCCCCCACCCCGCGGTCCGCAGCGCTGTTGAAAAGGCTGTGGAAGTCCCTGTATTAAACACGTAGACCTGTGACACAAAAAAAATCACCAAACTCGGACGACCACAGACTGTTTTCCGTCGTGGTGATGAAGGAAAACGCTGGGTTGGCATGTAAAAGGGCATTTATTCCCTTCAAAGACCTGCAGTTCAAAAAAAGCGCCCCTCCGACAGCCAAACCCATCTGTTCTCTGATTGGATTGTTACATTTGTGATTGACATGACATTCACCAATCAGATGAAGGGAAGAAAAATAGGGTCAAAATCCGTACTTGTAACTTGCAGGGGTTTTTTTTTCTAAGTCCACACACAAATCTTTTTTACGCACACACAAATTCTTTTTTACACATACAAATCTTTTTTACGCACACACAAATTCTTTTTACACATACAAATCTTTTTTACGCACACACAAATCTTTTTTACAAGTACAAAATATTTATGACCACATTTTGAACCCATACTATTGACCACGAGTGTTTAAAAGCCTGCACATGAGCATTCCCTGAATTAAAAAATGGAATAGACGTTTAGTGTGTATTTATGTGAGTGTTTTCTGCCTCGGGGCTCCCACTCTAAGCCTTATAAGCCCCCTGCTTCCTGTTTATGCAGCCCAGTGGCCCAGACCCCACAGGGTGTACATGGCTGGATGTGACTCAGTGCTTGGCATAGTTGCTTGGCCACAGTTGCCGGGGCTGCTGTTGCCAGGTGTTGCAGAGAGACGCGTAAAATACCGTGCTGTCGGTAACAATTGGCATAAACAATAAATGGAAGCGTGAAACGAGGTCAGCCTTCAACGGATCATTGTCTTCATTTCTCTTGTTTGTGTAAAGCTGGACAAGAGGAGCGATGAAAGGTTCCCTCCTCACACATAAATCCAGATCGATGTCTGAGCAATATGTAGTAGCTGTACACAATAGCATCCGATTGGTAGGAAGCAATTCAGTCTTTATAAATTCTTTATGTAAAAGAGGAAGCATTAACATGCGGGCACAGAAGGCTTAGCACTTCAGTAAACAAACTTTAACCTCAGACTAATATCCTTTGTTTCCAACCTGAAATGTTGTGCTTAAAGAAGCCTGATTATACAGGTAAAGTTTACAGTTCTTGAGTACAATAAAAATTAATGTGTTCCAAATATTAAGCCAATTCTTCACACAAGGACCCCAGATTGGACATCTACTTTCAAACCAAACTATGTTGCATGTTTACATCTGCTTTTTCCCCGAACTCACTGCGTACGTTTATCCCAGCCTTGTTAGTGGGATTCTGGATCCAGTTTCTAAGAGCATTTACTAAGTTAAAATATATAACTTTGTTCTCTTTATATCAGAATACTATATTAACTAAGTACCTGCAAATAACCAAAACTAATGTGAGCAAATGTGCAGTGTTAAAAATTCCAATCAAATTAAAAACCATGCTGGTTCTTCCACATAATGGTATGCATGTAATATTTGTTTTATTACTCTCCCAGACAGATACTTGAAATTAAGGGTAAGACTCCTTAATTAAGGCCATGTTTGACACTGTCTACTTGAACTCACCTCCACAAATTCAAGAACCAAACCCCTCGAACACTTTGAGCGTTTGTAACTGAATTATCTGGCAAAAACATAGGAGCTGCGATGCTGTACAACCCATCCAAGAAGTTTTTTGCTACACTTTTGGTGAGAAAACTTCTAGTATTTTATAATTCTCTTGCTTAGCAGTATTTATCTTGAAAATCAAACTTTGCAGAATTAGCTGATAACTCCATCCTCTTGCTCAGAGATCACTATTGGCTCCAAAACACCAACATTGAGGTTGGTAAAGCTGATATAACGATGGCAACATCCATCTTTAAAATACAGTTTATGGTCACAGTAGCTTGCTAATGTCATGAATGACATTTCAATCTTTGATTGAAGTGCAGACTTTCAGTTTTAATTCAAGTGATTTAACAAAGTACACCATTAAATGTTTAGGAATTACAGCCATTTTTATACACAATGGCCCATTTTCAGAGGCTCAAACACTAATTTGACAACTATATGACAAAAAGCACCTTTTCCTTTTTTATTCAAGGACAGATGAAACAGAAAAGATCTGGGATTGATCCAAGTGAATTTGGGAGCCGTTTACTGGAACTCAATATAAGGTCCAAAGAGAAGTTGATGCAAACGAAGGAAGCCATTGTGTCATTGTCCCAACACTTATGGATTTAGGCCAGTCCACAGAGATTTACAGTACTCCGATTTTATCAATACAAAGAGTGTGACAGAACTGTGTGAACATCTAAGATCATAAATCTGAGTCAGAAAATTAGACAACTACTTATCCAAATAACTGCACTTACTCAGATCTCCAGCAATACGCCACCAGGTCTGAAATAGCGTTGACGAAAGGACATTAGTGAAGTATACACACCAACTAACTGCATGTTGATAAAACCTGGTAAGATGGAATCTCTCATGACCGCAGTCTTGTTGGAATGCAGACTCCAGCATCCACAACCTTTCTTCTGGAGGTGCTTTTTACTTACATTAATCATGTTACCCGCTCCTGTCCGGGCTCACACAGTGTGACTGAGCTTTCAGAACTGTGGCAAGACTGGTTTTAGACTTAAAAGTTTGCAAAGTAAAGGTTAACACAGTGCAGCATCAATGATCGGCTTCTGAGCTTTATTAGAAATGCAGCCCTTCCAGTCGTGGTTTCTAGAAAATGAAAACAGCCATCAAAAAATGATGACAGGCCAATCCTCTCATCCCTGAAGTATAATCCTGATCATATTGAATCTTAATGGAGCCGTCTAATAGCTTCCACTTTAATCTGGCTTCCAGATACAGCGCGTGAGGTGGAGTGCTGATCTGTAATGCACTACAGGAAACAGGAAAACAGGTCAGCTGGACAGATTGAGACTAATGGTTCAGTCATGTGATTTACAGCTGTGTGCCAGAATGACTCAACTACAAAATAAAAACATAACTTCTGAACTAGGAGAAGATTAAACATTGTTTATTCCTTTTTTTTGGTTTACAAACAAAAGGCACCCATTGATATATTTTGAGGAGTGTCACATTAAAATGAATGACAAGAATCCCTTTCCCAACTTCTGAGAGTAGAGTGGGGCCGATATTCATCACTGCACTCAAAGTAGGAGCGATTAAACAGGCCTCCCCTCAAGAACCTCACATTTTAAAAATCAAACACTGAAACTAAATCATTTTAAATGCATTCACAACCACTGATGAAAGCTTTTATTCTGCACCTTAAACGTGCCCTGCGATCAACTGATCATTTAAAAAGGCCAAATAAAACTACCGCTCCTCCTTTGATGCAGGGGATAAATACTCAGGACATCGAGTCTTTTTAAAACCCCTGAAAACACATTTTAATCTTTTTGTCCCTCCCCTCTATGAAAAGTAGGGTTCTGCTTGATTGCATTTTTTTTTTCTGCCAGGTTACGAGAGCTAAAGTTGTTTCACGTAAGAGATTTTGATCTCGAGTCTGTTGGAAATCGATTGCTATGACAATGAAACCACAGTAGAAATGGCAATAATTGCAGTTCCTCGAATGGCCACTTGACTCAACGCAATATCCAAACTTGACATCTTATGAAGAAAATACTTTTTAAAACTGCAATCATGTTTAAAGATATGCACTTAAGTGGCCGTTCCTTTGTGTTCAGTTTTCTGCCAAGTTATTTTAAGCTAGCCAAACATTAGCATAACATTTGACCTTTGGCACTTTACCAAGTTATCTAGCCATTAGTAGCAGTAGCATCACTTTTCCCGCTCAACCTTTTATCCAAATATGGTCACATCCTGTTTCAAAGAAGTCAGTGGATGTTGGCACTGTGGGTACATCTTTTATCTACAGTCTATGGATACCCCTCAAGTCCCAAAATGTAATTTAGCTTAAAGGAAACTGGTATCACCTACTCTATCAAAACGTACAAACGTCTGTTATGCATTGTGTTACATTATTTCTTTGCCAAATTTCTGCTGCAATCAGGTTTGACCCTGCAGAAACTACTCTGGTGGCTGGATTTCGTTTTGGACAGAGGCACACTAAACATTTTCCCCCTAAGCTGCTTGTATGACATCAAATTCCTCTAACATGTACCAAAAAAAAAAAAAAATTCTTGCAAGCAAGCTTATATCACAAAAATGTAAATGTGCCAAAGAAAAACTTTGGTTGTTGCAAAATAATGCTATAACGCAATGCAATTCCTAAACTGTTCAAAGCTGTGATTTCAGAGGTTTACAATCATTTCAATGCTTGTGTGCAATGCCCCGTTTTAACAATCCACTGGTAGGATTCAGTAGTTCCTGACATCAGAAGTGATAAAACCCTGAATTAGACATGGCGGCGCTTTATTTCCCCTCCCTCCCCCCACCACACTACACAAGAACAGTCATAATCACACCAGAGACTTCACACCCTCGCAAGGAAACAGAGTTAAGCAAGAATTCGTCACATGGTCCCTCAGCTTTTCCCATATTAAAATCACAGGCAATTACAGAATTTTTCAGAGCTCAGTCAGGGAGAATCTGGCTGAGCAATGAAGTCAGGCTGTTGAATGTCTACTACATTCAGTGATGGAAAAAGTTAAAATGTGCATGTATATACAAAGTCATATGACGAGCAACTTGTAACAGCCAAATTCAGTATTTAATCTACTGCATTTACATTTTTTTAACAGGTTAAATTTCTTTTTATTTTTATTTCTTTTTTTTTTTTATTTTAAATATACAGCAGCTGAAGTTGGTTCAGTTAGCTCTTTATCAGTAAACTAGTCACAATGTTATCAGCATAAAAATACATCTGTTGTGTTATATGTCATCTACCTAAATAGAGTTATACAGAAAATAACTAGAAAACAGATTTGATTGCTTTCTTTTCACATTATCTTGACAAAAGTTCAGGCACAATTCAGGTTTGAGTCTTGGACTTTCATACGATCTATGCAAAATGACTCATGCTGTGAGATTTGGGAGAAAAAAAATAAATCACACTCCTCAGTGACTCTGGCACGACAAACATGTAGGTGCTTGAAATCTCTATGGCCTAAGATGCAAGCAAACAGCACGCAGTCACACCCTGCTTCATTAAAGCTCGGGGAAAAGACAAACATAACATAGTGCGCAGATTAGCTCAGTTCCAACAATGTAAGACTTAACATGGCAACGAATGGTCCAAGAGGTTATAAACAGCAGCAATAGAATACAGTATGTCCCGCGAAGTTACTCTAACACATGCACACACAAGCACTTGCAAAGAAAAACGACTTAAACCCTTCACAATGTTGGCGAGCTACAATTAGTGCTACCTGAAAAGTAGTGTACTAAAAGAACAGTGTGGAACTCAAGATTTGTACCGGTACAAGAGCGTTTAATATCCAAGCATTCGAGAAGAAAGAAATAACCATCTCACCCCCACTGTTTTACAGAGGTATGAGCATGTTAGCCAAGATGCATTTTGGCAAAAGTGTAGCTTAATAACTTTCAGACGTGATTTAAAACAAAAAAGGAAACTGAAGAAGAAGCCGGATATCTGCTGATGCAAGAACCGTTGGTTTGTAGGCACTGGGTAAAGCCACTACAGTACAATCTACATTGTGCTTTGCTGTAATTAGAGAGTCTGCCACCGTAGTCCACTGGGGGAACATGCAGAGGTGCATCATTGCTGACAGTTTCTTTCTCACAAGCAGCGAGAGGGGCTAAAGGCCATTCTTTTTGTGGGACATAAAAATCAGCATAAGCAAGCCCCTCCCGTGTTTATACTTCAGTTTCCACAAGCCATCGCTGCAAATGTCACATGTTAGCTAAAATGGCTTCGCTCTTGGTGTTAGGTCATGACAGAGTTAAACAGTGATCCCTAGGTCAGCCGGTCCCTGAATAAGCCTCTTAAAATGTCAAATCAACCAACTGTTTAAGCATCTAGCCAACGCTGCTGTCAGGTGAAAAAAAAAAAAAACAAAAAAAAACAAACAAAACAACCCTGATTCTTACAGACTGCTTTTAAAAAAAACGTTCCATACCATAAAAATGACACGAACCACAGACAAGCCGGAAGAAAAACAGCAAAACCAGTTATCTTTTCAGATGACAGATATACAACTTACACTTGCAACTTAAAACATATCTGACGCGACTGAAACCTGGACTGATTCAAAACCAGCTGGGGATTTTTGCAGCAGCATCATCATCCAATGCATAGCTTCGTTTTGCAGGAAGACAGCCAGGCGAGCACAAAGATGCGAGATGAGCAGGTTTAGAGAAGGTTGCTCTTGAGCAAAGCTGGCGCCGAGGAGGAGGACCGGACATGCTGGGAATGAACAGAACGAGGCTTGTTCCAACTAGTCCAAGTGCTATGAATCGGAGCTGTATGGTGCAATAAATCCATGCACTGAGTTTCTATGAAATGCCAGAGATCCAGATAGCCAACAGACCCCTGTGAACTCCAGGCTTGTCAGGTAGTTCCATCTGTATTTGAGTTGTTAAATGGTTTGGTGGTGTCAATGAAAAAGAGACCAGAGACTGATGTTTTTATTGTTTGTTTTTTTTCCTTTTCCAAGCACTTTGAACACAAGCACCTTTCACCATCCACAGCCAGTCTTTTCTTAATTTCTTTTGTCGCTCCGCCTCGCAACCCGCCACCACGTCCCTCGGTCACTATCTCATGGTCGAAGAAGCTCGGAAGTAGGACAGGAATTTGAAGCAGAGGCTCACCACAAAGTACCAGATGTTTCTGGCCATCTGGGATCGGGCAATGAATATGCGCCAAATAAACACCACCAGGATGGTGTTGAAGGTGTAACGAATGTTCCTCAGCCTGGAAATAAAACAGATTGTGAGACATGCGATACACCACCTTAGACTGTTTCATATTGATAATGTGTCATTTCCAATGAATGCTCTCTAATAATAACCTAATTAATAAGACTCACAGGCGTTAAGACATGCTTGTAAACTGTGTATAAGCGACCAACCAAACAGTAATACCATATACATCACACTGTCCTGCAATGGTCGAGTGCAGCAGGTACCAAAGTCCTGTACACTGTACAAGAACTAGGACACTGGTGCATATACCCTGTGTACTCTTGTATCAGTATAATAACAGTGAGTTGGATGTGCCAAAGTAATACTAGACAAATATTGTGTAGCCAAGTTATAACTAGTTGGATATCTACCCCAGTGTGGGTCTTGCATAAACACCCCCTCCCCAAAGAGAAAAAACAAAACAAAAACAAAAAAAAAACCCACCCTGCATTTTTACTTTAATCAGCCAATACAGTATTTGGATTTGTGAGCAACAATTCTGCATCTTTTGTGCAAATATTTAAAAATTAAATATTAAAAAAAAAAATATTTAAAATATTTTAAAAAAATTTTTTTTAAATATTGTCAATAAAAAGTTTTCAAACCCATTAACGAAAAGTTGCATACAGCACATTTAACTGGCGATGCAGAAAAGCATCTTTTGTGTGGTGAACTTTAAAGAGCCTGCCAGAGCCCATCACTTTGAATGCTACTACTTCCTGTGTCTCTGTGTTGGAGGAAAGGATGACAGATTTAATTTCATAGACTTCTTACTTGTTGAGGTGTTTGCGTGCAGCAGGCAGCCCCGACAGCTCTTCGTTGAGGACGTATTTTTTGGTGCCCATACAGTAATTTTCCATGTACTCTGCCCAGTGCAGCTGACGCACGTCAAAGTTAAATATCTGCAGCAAGAGAAACAAGAAACACCCTCAGTATGCCTCAGCAGCAACATTTGTTTATGCGAGACGTACTCATGACAAACCTTTATCGATTCTGAATTAACAAACATTTAAATCAACTCTCAACAGGGGACGCTTTCATAGTAAGAAGGCTGCATTGTGGATCTGACAGTGTTCCAGCTTACTGTGGCAGTTTCCCCCCCCAGTGGTGCCTTCTAGGAAATAATACAAGCGAGGCACTGTGTGGTCAACTGTTGGGGGACGTGGGAACAGAGTCTCTGCTTCAGTAAGGAAATTCAAGCCCTTGAATCCTCCGTCTAAGGAGCCTGTATCCTCGTTAGGCGAGACAAATGCACTAAAAAAATAAAAAATAAATAAAAATTCTGTGAAATTAAAAGTTTAACTTTGCTAATATAATGTAAAGCAGAGGTGTCAAACATAAGGCCCGGGGGCCAGAATCAAACCACTGGACAGCTTGGAACAAGCCCAGTATTTTTAAGTTAACTGTATTTTCATAACCGTTACAGCTTCTCCTACATAAAAACATCTCGGATGGCCATTCATGCTACACCTAAATAACGGAGTAACCCATCCACTATAGAAATTTCCGTTCTTTGCAACAGAACTGCCGTAGAAAAAGTAGTGAATTCATTTAATAATTTTCATAATTAGTCTGGGCAGTGAGCTACCAGAACTTTCTGTAAACTTGCACATTTATTTCTTATTACTTTAAGCCCAAAGAGGCGTCCCAGGAGATTTCCTTCTTTGCTACAGCAACATTAGAAAAACTGTTGAATTTGCCCTTCTTTCTTAAATTACTAAGACATCAGGGATTAAATGTGTAGCTAAAGTTCTTTACACAGGCTCATCTGAGATGAAAGTATGCTGTATGTGGTCAGTGTAACATGAATTTGACGCCCCGGATTGAAAGCATCTGATTATTTTCTCGAAAAGACTCCTCAAGACGTCAGTGTCGTAATGTTGAGTCCAGATTCCTCCAGACAGTTGCAATGCAGAACAATGATCCCGTTCACAACAAACTGACGTCAGCAGTGAATGAATCACGCTCTGCCTTACCAGCCGACTACTAGACATTATCACTCTGGCACTCCACTCTGCCACAGCGTGTAAACGACTGCAGTGTGGGCGGGGCAGGCACGGGTCACTGAGGCACGGAGTGTGAATGAAGCAGTGTGCGGAGCGATGATTAAACATTGTTTATTCATAGCGACCCTCCCTACCTTTTTATCCTCAGGGCTCATCTGGGCCAACAGCATGGCCATGTTGTCAGTGTTCCACACCCAGGAGTGACTGGTGAAATACTCCAGTACCATCATGGCTTTGTGGAGGCGAGTGATCGTCTTCATCATCCTATGGCAAACGGCATGTAGAGGAGGGGCAGTGTAAGGAAAAGACAGCAGTGTTGTGGATAAATAGTGTTTGCAGAGTAGGACCAGAAGGAAGATGAGGAAGAGGACAGGACAGATGAAGAGTGGTGGTATAAAGAGGCAGGATGAGAAGGAAAGGAGAAGAGTGTGCCAAAGTGTTTGGGAGCAGGGGCAGAGGTTAGACAGTCTAGAGAAATATTAGGCTATAAAAGACAGGTACCAGAGAGAGCAATGTATATATGTATGTATATAAATTAACCGTTTGCAGTCAAATTTGTTATTCCTGTATATCTCAGATCGATTTGACCTCTCCGATTACGCTATGGGCATGACTTCACTGATTTGCACATTTGATTAAGCTGATCTTGATTTTAAAAAGTGATCATTTGAGCTGTACAGTGCTATGAGATTGCATACGGTAGCCATCAGCCACAGCGTTAACGCAAATGACAGAAGAAGTGAACACTCAGTGTTACAAACCACATTCTCAAACTAGTAATACCAAAGTCCTGGTGCCAGAAACCAAAGGTACATCTCAGCTGATGTTTGTCCATGACCAGATTGGTTAGAAAACTCAAATGAAGCAATCTGAAACTATTAGGTAGGTGGAGTTAATGCTGTGGCTGATTTATTGATCTAAACTTTGAACTTTTGTTCCCATCCTGTCAAAATCTTAAAAAGTGCCAAGAAAAAGTCTGTGGAAAACTGATTTGTCAGCTACTCCACATCATTTTCTTTTGCCAGCACTTTTTAAAACTTTTTCTTACTCCTGGAGAGAACAAAGGAAGCATGTTGTAGTTTTTCCAGACAATTTAAATTCAATCGTGTAATTAATTTTATTAAACCCCAGATTAGGACATTTGGAGGTCATACTTTTTTCACAGTTTTTGGTAAGGTTATAGCTTGCCTGAAAGATCGGTGTATTTTCCAAACTTTTTCATAGCACTGCAAGTCAAGGTGGCAATTTCTCCCCTGCGGCAAAGTGAGTCACACAAATCAGCAAACAAATCAACTGGATTTAATCTGTTTATAGGCCAGGAGGACAGACAGTTCACTCTCAAATGAACCCATGACCCAGTCTAGGTCAATATTTTACCCAAAATAATTAAAAGCTCAACACAAAAATGAACTAAATCAGCTTAAGTTCCTCAGAAAATAAACTTACAGTGGAGGTGATATTGTCCTCCTGGTAACACAGATGAATCCAGTTAGGATACTTAATTTTTGTGTTAGTTCAGATGGAGGTAATCAAATTTTTAGTAGGAATGATTCAAGGTGATGTTGTGATCAGTGTGCAAAGAAGCAGCCAGTGTTATTAGCAGGATAAAAGGGATCCAAGTCTTCAAATGCCACCTTTTTTTGTCATCCAGTAAATTGTAAATGTTAACCACTTTTGGATCAAATTACTTCAGACGTTTCAATTTGTCATGAACGGAAATGGCAGGCTGCAACGCGAGGCCTGTAATGCTGTCCTTTTAAACTGCTACACTAATGAAGGCAGATTGATATGACTCAGATTCCTTCTGCGAACACGAATGATTCAAAGATGTGACAAACATGCATGGTTGATCAGCATACAGAAGCAGGGATAATCATTTCTTGTAGCTGGTGACAAAGCCAGTTAGGTTCAATACAAATTACCCATTCAGCCATCCATGAGTATTTCAGACAGTTAAGCACAGCAAGTTTTGTCCAATTCATTTTTCATTTATTTTTATTATTTATTTGTTTTTAATCAGAAACAGCACTGCTGATTTTAAAACTATAAAAGGTGTCACTTTTACCGTCTGAAATATTTGTGGCTTTAGAATTTAGACTAAGAATGAATTACCAATCAGTTTGCATGCAGTAGTGTTGTTTTCAGTGAGACACAAGATGTCCAACTGAGCACAACTTTCTCGATTGGTCAAGAAGTCTGGTGGTGCCTCAGCATTTTCCATGATTGGGTGAAGACCGGCGGATAATGGATGTCATGTTCACAGCATGGCTTGTTCACGAAAAAAAAAAAAAAAAAAAAAGGGCACGTGGCATCTTCTTTGAATTGAAAACACATGCTCGGATACTGCCTACATTAACAGCAGACGTCAAGAAAAGACACTGCAAACATTGTTCCTTCTGCCCTTGTTTCCACCTTCCCAGGAAAAAAAAAAAAAAAAAAAAAAAAGACACATTCAGGGAGGAGTGGAGTGTGGGGAAATTGGGAGAGGCAGGGGGCAGACTGGCAGACAGGAGAGGGTTGAGGGGCAGTTGCAACCTTACCGGGGCTTCCGGCCCATCAGCGTGAGATAGCCATCATAGAGCAGGGCTGGCAGCGTGTGGCTGACAGTGGTCCAGTACTGATTAGTAAAGGGGTTGGAGCGTAGATTGACATTGGGCCTTCTGAAAGCCTGCTCTAAGGGATTGGTCTTGAAGGACATGTTTATACAGTACTCTGTAGGAGAGAGAATCACATATGACGGAACAGGAAGGACACAGAGGACGAGAAGAAAAGGAATGCACGTTCATTTTCTCCTCCTTTTGATACAAGGAAAGACGCAGGCCCACTGTAATCGTCTAATTAGCAGCACAACAGAACACTGGATCTAGTCTTTGTAAACAAAACAAGACAGTGTGAGTCCACTTCAGTCCATTTATGAGCTGGACTGAAGTGAACTTGGTGCCGAGGTTTTGGAAATCTAACTGAAAATACAAACATTAGAAAGACGCAAAGAGTGCAGAATCCAGCATGTTCAGGAGAACAGCTGGGTTATACATTCTTCACCTGCAAAACTGCACACAAGCATCTTTAACACAGCAGCACTGCAGCTATGACGTTAGGCTACTTCGATAAAGGAAGGGTGACAGTGTAAGCCGGCAGAAATGAGAGTGTGTGTGTGTGTGTTTGGGGTAGGGGGTTCTGTTAGAACAGCAGCGGCACGGCACATCCGAAACGGCAATGACGAGGTTACCTGGGTTCTCGTCCAATCAGCCTGAGGTACAGATCATAGAGGAAGGCCGGAGCTTTGTGGCTCACGGCGATCCAGTACTGATTGATTAGGTGATTGGATGTGAGATTAACATTGGGCCGACGGAAGGCCTGCTCAAGGGGGTTCCTCTTGAATGTGGATATTACATGGTACTCTAAGAAACAGAAGGTTGTTCAACACAAGTCATCAATGAGCAGCTTTAAGATTGCCGTTACATTGTTTTGCCTTTATGACTGGCTAGAAGGTTGAGCCATGTGGGAAAACTATACTATATGTTCTGCAGATATACAAAGCCACAAGGTTTGTACCGGAACTAGAAAAAGTTAGATTTCCTAGTTTTCAACTGCCTTAGCTGTTAGGAAACTAGCTAGACAAAAGGGTGCTAATACAATAAGAAATAATGTAAGGTGAATAACATCAGGCATCTAAAAAATGGCAGCATTACAGGGGATGAGGTGTGTCATAACAGCAACTGATGCAACCAAATGTGCACCTCCACCACCTGTGTGGCGATCAGCCTGCAACTGCTGCGATTGGCCTGTTCAGTCCTGTTGACTCCTCCTATACATTTGAGCTACTCGTTACCGCTGTTGAATGGCTCAGTGTGAGAATAATCACACTTCACCTCAATATCAGAACTCAGCAACCTGTCCAAACTATCAAAATGGATGTGAGTGCATGCTCCATGTGGAGAAAAAATTTGTAATTTCTTTAAGTAGTCCTCAGGAACTGTTCTCCAGGGTTCTTTAAGGGCATTTAAAGCTCTTCTTTGAATTTTGGGTGCCCTTTGTTCCATTCTCTGTCGAGATGATCCTACACTTTTCCATCCAGGTTTACCGTGTGTTCAGGATCATCGTCATGCTGAAAAATGAAACTGTTGCCAAGCAGATGGTACTGCATAGTGGATCAGTCTACAGAGGCACGTTTGTGTTCACAGTTCCAATTTTGACAAGATATCCAACAACACTGGGTGAAATGTAGCCACAAACCATGAGAGAGCCTCCACCCTGCTCTATAGATGGGTGTAGACACTCACTGTGAACCTTTGACCAGCTCTGTACATACTAATGATTTGAACAATAATTTCACATTTGGATGAATCACTCCATCAGACCTGTTGCCGCAGGTTTTTGCTCCAGTTCTTGTGCAGTGTCCCCGTCTCACTTCTTTTATAAGTGAAAAAAAGCAGCTAACAAAAAAAAAAAAAAAAAAAAAAAAAAAAAACTTTAAAGGACCTTTAGAAAGCCTGGAGAACTGTTACTCATGACCACCAATAATAATACTAAAGAAATCTGGCAACTTGGAAGCAAACTAATTAAATGAGGGGTGGCTCAAGACTTTTGCACAGCACTGTATGCAGCAGAAGTTGTCAAGATCTGCAAACTGAGAAATTGTGTAATATCATTTAAACCCTGAGGCGAGCCTCTACATGATCTGGATAAAGTCATTTCGTTCTCAGTTCCTATTTGAAACTATGTCATGCTGTTATCTGTCACCTTTTTAATGCACAGTGCAACTTTAAACAAAGGGGAGTGACTCTCAAGCTCGTTCTGTCACGGTCGCTGCCACCCTAATTTTATATATGCAAGCCCTGCACCTGGCTCAGTAATTTAACTGCCAGCACACCAGAATTCAAGTTTTAGGACATAGCGGTTTTACATTTAAAAGCTTAAAACACTGCACTTAGAGCAGGAGCTACAGTTTAAACCATGAAATTTAAATGCAAGGCATTAAGAGAATTCAGCACAAATACAGGACATGATGAGATTATGAACAGTTTTCCAAAATGTGCAACTTCTATACTGGGGAAAGATGCGCTTGGGATACTTTACTGCCCTAAATCAATATCCATAAGGGACAGGTAAACAAAAGCTTCTGCTTTGGGTGTGGCAGGCCGGGAATCAAGTTACAGTGAGGGTATATCATTAGACGCCACGTTAAAGCGCATAAGCTTCCACTGTCAGGGGCTTCCCCCTCATAGGCTGCGTTTAGGCAAGAAATTGTCTTACCGACTTCTCCCCAGCGAAACGGGTTAATCCCACCAGTTGTACAATTGTACACGGGTATGCTTTTAGGCCTGCCGTAAAAAGGGAAAGATGTCAGAGGAACTAAGATGAATTAAAAAACAAATATTGACTAAAGTTGTGTTAATGTGTGGGTCTCTCACCTGTTAAGCACCTGTGATCCTGAGTACCAGCCTGCAGCCAGCGTAGTGTTGATGACCACATCTACAGGAACCAGGTCAGCCACAGCATTATTAGATGCTCTCATTGTTCGGAGGATCCCTTTACCAGCCTAAGAGGGGGTGGCGTAGAGGAAGTATTAATGCAACCGATTTGTGGAAAACACACCACAATCACAAATCACACCACAGACTTTATAACAATTAATAAACCACAACTAGCTCTTCAAAGCAAACATACGGCACAGTTGTTTATGTAACCAATCATGAATAACAGTAAATTACCACCAGAATCTTAAATACTTCAATACCACTCAAAGCTCTCTGATTGTGCTGTAAATACGAGCAATCATAAAACAGTTTAGACTTCTAGACCCCACCTACAGTTATTTTTCCTGTGTACTTACTGCAATGAAAATCCCACTGGGTCCATTGAAGTTATCAATCCAGCCCTGAAAGATGTTGAAACAATGCGCTTACTCACCAAAGCTGAATGACAAAGTTTAACAAAAGCAATGGAAATATTAAAGCTGAAATATAACTTTCAGGCAGATGTTCAACCGACTTAATAAAAAAATAAATCAATCACACTGCTGCTTAAACTTTAGGAGAATTCCCACAATTGTGCTTGGCAAAAAGGAGAGGTGAAGAAGACCAAATTTGGGGGGGAACAAATCCAAATAATATATAAAAGACACGATTATGCATTGTTCTTTACCAATTTAAGGTTCTACAGTAATGATGAAAAGGCAGCGCAACACCAGCATCTGGAATAACTCACTGGGAAGGGCTCTTTCCAGCTGGCTCCAACTATGGAGGGTCTGACAATGCCTACGTTGAGGTCTCCAGCCTCCTGCTGCACCATATATTCGGCCAGAGATTTGGTGAAGGTGTAAGTGTTGGGATGTTCTCCAATTAGCTTGGGAGTCAGTGTAGATACCAGATCGTCATCCATCCAGCTGGACCGAGAGAGACGGAGAGAGATTAGCCCTGTATTTGCTTCATTTAATTTTATGACCTGTAGCGCTTTCCAGTCTGTGAAGTAAACAGAAATATTGCTCATTCTGCAGTACTAATCACTGTGTGGGTGACTGCCCCAACAATATTTAAACCCAGAGAATATCCAAAAGGCAATGGCACATTCCCCTCAACACTTTGCAATACGTAGGTATTGTAGGTTGTCACATCTGTCACTAGCACTACTGCTGCTGTTCAGAAAACTCTTCAAGTGTTAGGAAGCCACACCTCCAGGGGAGCCTTACTCACACAAAAATCAAACCAGCTGTAATTACAGGACAAAAGTATAACAGCCAAAACAATATTCATGTCCTTCTTTTCACTTTATTTTCCTTTAGACTTAGAATTCACCAACTGCTTAAACCAGTTTGTGTAAAATGTCATCGTCTCTCCCACGCTGCACCACGCTCTCATTACACACAACATTTCACTAACAAACACACCAGGGGAAAGGGCAAACAAGTAGTAATGAGCTACATTAAGCTCAAATTAAAGCCAAACCAACAGCGTTCACTCATCAAAGATTACTCTAAAACTACAATGAACAAAGAAGGGATTTTGGGACGGCCGTCAACACCAAAAACATCCAAAATCTCTACAATGTGGAATTCAGAAAGTTGTAGGCATCTCAAAATGGCAACTTCCATATTTTTGCTTTTTTTAATAAAAAATAAATAAATAAATGGACATGTATACACATCCATTTTTTATATACAGTCTACAGATAATGTGTGTAAAGAGAATAACTGCTGTATGATGCACAAGTTCATTAAATGGACCAAAATACCTCATTTCATTACCAGTGCCCACAGTTTTATTAATTTATTCAGTCTGCAGCAAGTCTGCTAAGCAATACGATTTGCTCTTTTGGACTGTTCTCAAGCGTGAGAGAAAAAGAAAAGGAAAAAAAGTCTCCAACAGACCAGGTGGGAAAAGAGTTTAACCCTCTCTTCCATGCAAACCACATGTGATTACACTCCTAAAAATGTGCTCAGAACAAAGAAATGCAAACACGAACAACACAGTAGTCATGATTACATAACTGCAACAAGGTAAAAAGGGAAACCTGAAGAGCGAATTACGTGTGCCAACAATGCCCATCTGCTCCACCTTCCATATAAAAGCCAGAGTTGAGGCAAAAGGAAAAATGATATTCCAGCTCATTAGGTCGTTTCACTCATCACTATTCAACCGCTACACAACAGCCTCGAGCAACTCTGCCCATCCAGAAGATCAGTGTGTACTGTACACAACAAACTCTGCATGCTGTCTCTTTGCACACGCACTCAAACGTTCACTGAACAGCTCTGTACATAAAATCCCCCAGAATCATAGCACTAATCTCTACTCCACAGACTTTACTAATCTATCTTGAGCCATTTACTGTAAAGCCAGAGTTAAGCTGAAGTGCTTCGCTTTATTTCACTGGCATTAATCTTGAAATGCACTTCCTACTTGCTTTTAAATCCATCAAAGTCTGGGAAAAAAAAAAAAAAAAAAAAAACTATTAAACTTAATGCTGCCGTTTAGCAATGACTGCTACGTCCTCATATCTGCACGCGTGAAGCAGACGTTTGGTGTCAGTGCTGTTTGATCACATTCCAGATCAGCTTACTCCAGAGTATCGATGAGTTTTCGGTAGTCTACGGAGGGAGAGTAGACAACTTCCTCGATGAGCTCTCGGTTACAGTTGGCATAGGCTGTGGAGATGTGAATAAAAACCTCCAGGTGCTTCATCCTGTGAGCCAGGGCCAGCATCATCTGAGTGGCCAGGACATTCAGCTGCACTGCATCCCTGAGTGAAAGATGGTAAAAGACAGGATAGTACATGTCAGGAAAGCAAGACGTGATTGCAGCTCCACCTAAAAATGCTTACTTCCGTTTTGATTACATAAGGTTCACATATCTGTCGTCGCAAAACACAGAAGTATCATTTAAGCTTCCGCAAACAAAAGTTCCTTATCAAATGTTTACCTGACTCCTAGTCTGACTCAAAATCTACACTACACTGATGTGCACAATTTCCTGCTTGCACACTGCCCGAAAACTTTGAACAAGAACACAAATGTCCACAATACTAATTATAAACAGCATCCAATTCCACCCATTTAGCACAAATAATTTCCTCCAAGCATAATGTACCATCTCCAAAAGGCTGCAAGAGTTAAATCTCAAAGCAGCTCCAGGCGTGCCCTTTGCATGCCGGGTCAGGTGTCATCAGTCTGTGTGGTTCAAAACAACAGTGGGCAGTCCGTCAACATTGCTGGTTTTTTTTTTTCTCGTGCCGCACCAAGCAAACACTGACTCCATCACCATTCATTTGAATAAATAACAGCTATTTTTTTTTTTTTTTTTTTAAAAAGGCAGTAGATCGCACACACTAAGGTGCTGCCCTTTACCAGGCTCACAGAATTTAATAAGAAGAAACTAAGCTTTTAGGAGAAGCTAAAAGCAGCAAGTTTTAGGCAAAGAATGAAGGAAGGTGCAAGGTCAGAATATAAATGAGCAAAGCTACAATCAGGAGCCCCAAACATAAGACCATACAGCTTAAAACTAATATAGAAATTTAACCCTTTAAGACCTACCATAGAACCAAGTCCGCCAGAGCTTATATTATATTTTTACATGCTGTGGAGCCATTTTTGGGAGCATTTCAAGTTGCTATACATAAATACAACCATTATAGCCCAAATTTTAATAATATGTATGCATTAAGTGCATAGTAATTACATAAATTGCAAAAAAGTTCAATAAACTACAAAAAAAATTCAAAATCGTTTTTGTTTTTTTAACATATATTTCTAGTTAGAGAAATTTAAGAGGCTTATCCCTCAAAACTGTAACTACAAAAAAGTTGCACAAAATAGTTTCCCACCACAGGAAATTTATTTTGAGTGTCTTCATAGTTTTATTTTTGAAATACACCAATTTTTATATACTGCAGGAAAAACTAAAATAAATATTATAGTGCAAATATGCAAAAAAGCAGCATATGCATCAAAATAAACTATTTCCAGCAGTGCAATATGACTTCTAAGCATCCCAGAAACGACACAGAAAATCATAAAGTCAAAGATAACTTTTAAAAACACCAGTATAGGCTCATGAGGCCCTGATGGTAAAAAACTACATTTCCGCGAAAATTACGTCACTTCCGGTTTCGGGCAGGTCATGGCGGCCATGCAAAAGTTCGCTCTGACGTCTATTCCAGTAGGAAGTGTTATGAACAGCTGATCGGATCGGCAAAGCGTGTTTCTGGAATATTATGTTTTTGTTGCTGCAAGCACCTTTTATGCAGTTTTTGCAAAGCTATATGTGGAAGGAAACCGTGACCTAGGACAAGCTGATGGCACAAGAAGTACAACTTCTCCGGTTTCATATGCAAAAAAAAATTATTGCGCTAGCTTACGTGGTTGCAGTGCTACCGGGATTTAAAAATAGTTACGCAAAACAGAGCGTGCCCGCTCCGACCAGTTTTAAAGGGTTAAAAAGAGGAAAAAAATAACTCACTTGAGTGGCTCACTAAAGCGGACAGTGGCAGCACAGTGGAAGACGATGTCAATGTTTTCAGCAAGGATGCTCTGGTCCGCTTTACTCAGATTCAGCTCCGGTTGTGTGAGGTCAGAGTTAACTGCAATGATCTTCTCTGCAAAGTCCGGCTGATCTTGTTGCAATTTTTCAAACAGCTAAAATAGTGAAAAAAGTAAAGTCAGTACAACATGGAAATTACAGAAGACCATAACCAAATACAGATGACTGTCATGCTGTAGAAGACCCCTTTCTTTTTTTGACCTAGTCACAATTTAGGATGAAGAGTCGTCACTTCTCAGACCAGCCTGTTTTTCCTTTGTTTGTTTTTCTCCTTGTTTTTAAACATTGCATTTGGCATCAAACTGGAAAACTGTTCCCAAAGAATGTGGTAGTATCACGGTGTGCAGGGTTTCTGCACAATCTTTATCAGATGCTGCTTCACCAACATGTTGCTGCTTGTCACTCTGCAAAATTGTCTGAAACTAAAATAATGAAACTGCGATCCCAGAGCCTGATCTGAACCCCACTGAGACTCTGGAGACTGTAGTGGCTTGCGTGTGCCAAAATTTGTCCTCGGTCATCTTCAAACTGTGGAAGTGATGAAGTAAGAGGGGAGAAAAAGACCAAACTAGAGCAAAATGAGAAACTGCTGGACTTTGCAAAAGTGTAAAGGCAGTCCATCCAGAGGGTGTTTGTTGTCGATGTAGCAAAAATATGCAGTATAACATTTCTGTGCGCCATTTTTGTTCCATCTGCCAGCTACAGAAGAGCCTCAAAACCATTCATCACATCACACCATCCTCTCTTTGCCCATTACTCACCTTGCTGTTGATGATTTCGGAGATGCGGGCTTTAGGGCTTTGACCAGCTTTCGATCTGACCAGCACATAGACTGATCTGACTTCTGGACAGGACCTCAGCAGCTTCTCCAGCAGCACCTTCAATAACAAGCAAGAAAAATGACTCAGTTTGGACTGAGATTGTTACAACTGGTCAGTCCTGCTAAATCTTCACAAAAGACAAACTCTGATACAGAAGAAAAACGTTTTTTGGCTTCTCTCTTGTTTCAAAGAGGTTGCATATTTTATTAGGCAAAGATTTTGCACAAGAGTCCTCCTTATACAACTCCCACTTATGTGCGCTTGGTACTGGCACAAGGAGTACACTAGCTTGTGAACACAGTGAGGCTGACTTCATGTCCCATCCCCATCTCAAACAAACCAAAAAAAAAAACTCAAACACTGTATATCATTCCAAACATATATATACACACTACTAATGTGCAACATTTTTATTAACCATATAAAAACAGAGTGATAATAAAAAGATCACATTCGAAAACGCTGAAAGATGTTTGAAGTTGGAACTTGAGATTTGCAATGCATTATGGGTTGAGTAATCATTTTCCTCTTGCCAAAAATTTGTTCTGTACACATTCTTGCACTTTTGCTTTCTTCCGGTTCCCTTTATTTTGAGGACCCAAATCAAATATTTTTGACTCACAGCTGCTCGGCTTGGTTTGACGCTTAAATCTTTTATATAAAAGATGCGATGCGTCACTGGAGGAAATGAATGAGAAACTCACTTCTGGAACCAGAGCCTTTTAAAATGAGTGGTCACTGCTGAGCTCTATATTGCAAAATAATAGCTGACAATAGAATTCGATGTGTTTGCATCATCACGAAACTGCAACACTGCAGTTCACTGGATGGCTGCAGTTGTGCAGAGACGTTCCAGCTGATGGAGAGTCATCGTGTGTGCCACTTCACTTTAACATACAACTCAAGTCAAGTGTGTGTAACATGCTTCAGACTGGAAACTCTCCAGATAGCCACTTTAAAGATTACCAAAGTTCATATTGCTGGGCTCAGACCTGCTGGCTGCTACATGATGAAAACCACAACTGTACCTTGCCCATGAAGCCGGTCGCTCCGGAGATCAGCACGTTTTTTCCTGCATAGTATTCTGGGATGTTCACCATGATGTCTGCAGTCTCTCAATAATACCACACGACCTGCACAGACAAGATAAGAAAAAGATGAGTAAAATAAAATAAAGCTGTGTTACAAGGACAGTGAAGTCCTACACAGACTCACATTTGAGGAACTTCAAGGTTGCCAAACCTGTTTTGTGCAAAATTTTAAATCAGCCTGTAACATCCGCTTCATTCTGAAAACACACCACACCAGGAAATGCTGCAAACATGCAAGTCATTCTGCACTTTAAAATCTAACTTTATTTTAAAGTCTCCAACATAGCAATGTTTAAAGTTTTTAAACATGCCTGTGCTTTTCTAAACTGGTTTGAAGTAGGTTTAGCTGGAGAACGGCAGCTGTAACTGAACCTGTCTGTATCCACAGCTTGACTGGGAGGGTTTCCCAGTTATTTTAGTATGTTTTGATTATTTAATGCTAAAAATAAGAACATGGTGGCTTCATCAATTATACAACTCTTTAAAGTAGAGACCAATTAAATGTTTTGCTTACTATAAATCAAAAGGAAGTAGTTGGACCTGGACAATTTTATATATTAGGAAAACAAAAGTCCAAAGCGCACAACTTTGCTGTCCTTGAAAGACCTCCAAATATGCAAATATAACTTTAACAAGCTGAATAATTTCCATGAAGTATAGGAACAGTATTGTTTATTTTTAAAATAGTGCTGTAATACCACTAACAAGGATTTCCCCAAGAACATAATGGTTCACAGTGAGTTTCTGACAAAATAATGAATTGATAACTGCATGTTATTTTATGTATTTACTCATTTTTTAAATGCACCAAATTATTAAATGATAATCCAAATATGAAACAAGTGTTCTGTGGCCTGGCTTATAAAACACAAACGCACACAAAATCAAATCAGCTGTCGATTGCAGCTCTAAACCCAAGTCTGCAAACACTGCAGTAGACAAAGCACTTTGATGTGTGTCAACTTTATCAGTCGCATTATTGGCTTTTATGAAGAATGACACCATCCAGCTGATAGCTGGCCACTAGGATAGATATTTCACATAATCATTAACGCAGGTGGTTTTCTCCCGTCGGCTGATTGGAGCCGATTATTGTACGGCACCGTTACAGAAATCCAAATGGGGTGGGTGCAGTTTACTCTGTGGTGGGGCCTGGGCCCCCTTTCCCTGGCGGGTCGCGGAGTATGGGAGTGCCTACTGGGGTCAGCGGGGGAGCTGGCCCCAGGGAGGGGTCACCTGCCCCTCCCTTCCTTCCCTCCCCATCTCCAGCTGCCTCCCTCTTCCCGCTCCACCACAACCACCCACACATGCAGGGCCTTGGAGTAGGGGTATGTCACTAGGGTGCAGAGGAGGCTACCCCCCCTCTGTCCCCTTCTGGCTGCCTCTGCCTCAATTTTATCCCACAACTTAGACATTCACATTACTCACACTCTCATTACACATACATATAGGATCTTGGGGGTGGGCACGATACACAGAGTCCAAATTACCATCAGGGTGTACACCTCACCCCTGGCGTCGTTGCCCACCTCTCAATTTTAAATACACGTAGACATTGAGGGCTAGCAGGAGGGACTATGCGCTTACCTGCTGCTCTCTGGCAGGTAGCTCCATGCCCTCCTGGGTTTTAAATGCACCTTAGAACACACATGCATCAACACTACAATGAGCGGGTGGAGGGAGGTTTGGAGTCTTCTCTCACCCCCATTCTCTGCGGCCTGCTGGAGCGGGGGGGCTAGGAGGAGGAGTTGGCCGTCCGACTGCGGTCTGGAGTGTGGGGCCTCCCTGCTGCTGCGGAGTCGGGGTGGTCTGCCTCCCCCCACCGCAGGGAAAAGGGTAACACCACCTGGGTCTGGGTGCAGTTCCCCCCTCCAGGGGTAAGGGTACCTAGACCCGGTTTGTAGAGTACGCTTGGGGAGTGTGATCGTGTGTACAGCGTCTCTTTATGTCTGTCTCCACGTTGGTTGAGTGTGGAGTAAGTGCATATGAGAGCATGAGGGTGGGAATGGATGTTTGTGTCTGTGTGTGCCTGTATGTTTGTATCTATATGTCAGGTTGGGTATCAGACGCCACCTCTCTGGGGACATCTCAGGCCCTCCAAGGTTTGGAGGCCTATCTCCACCCACCACCACTTCCCCTGCCAGTGGCGGACTCCCTCAGGTATCGGTGCGTTGGTGGTTCTTTGTGTCTGGGGATGGGCGTCCGGGTACACACTGGCTCACTCCTTGGTGGCCGCTTATCGGGGCCTGGAGCCTGGGGCTCGCTCGGGCCACTTCGGAGGTGGGGTGCCCCCGGCCTCTCTGCCTGGGGCTCGGTCACTCAGGCACAGCTGGCTGGCGGCGGAGCTCACGGGCACGTCACTGCAACTCCCCCTGGCTTCTGCTCCGCGGCTGCTGAGTGAGCCCTCATCTGGGACTCTCCTCAGCTCTTTCTGGGACAGTGGCGCAGCTGCCCCTCTGTTGGTCTTCCTTGATCTCTTGTGTTCTGGGGGCCTCTGGATGTCTGGAGTTTTGATCTCCTCCATACCTGCTTCATACCCTGGAGGACGGGGCTGTGGCTCCCCACACTCCCTAGCAGATCATTACATGGAGAAACCTTTGGAATGCAAGCATGCTCATCCACACAGGTATGCACACAGGTGTACACAT